>NC_139682.1:2230661-2896861 GCF_964106915.1 Podarcis gaigeae | reverse complement strand
CCACCCTCAGCACCCCTTAAGAGCGCGCGCGCGCCGGGCCCCCCTCCCTCTCGCCTGCCCGCCCTTTTTCTCCCCCTCAGCCGCCTCGCGAGCGCGCGCGCAGCCCAGCGCCCCGCCCCTCCCCCCCGCCGCCAAAACCGCGCCCGAGTAACGGTCGGCCGCGCGCGCTCCCGTCTGCCTCCTCCCGCTCGCTCCCGCTCTCTGCCCCCCCCCCCCGCCGCGGCCGCTGTTGTCCTCTGCCGCCGCCGCCCCCCTCGACTTCCTCGCGCGCGCGCGCCTGCCGGGAGCGCCCCTTGCCTTGTTTCCCCCTCGGAGGAAGATGAAGGAGATGAAGCAGAGGAGGAAGAAGGAGCGCACGTGGGCCGAGGCCGCCCGCCTGGTGAGAAAGTGGGGAGGGGGAAGAATAAGCCCCTCGCGTGGGGGGGGGCTGTTATGGGGCGGAGGGCTCTTCCTTCCCTTTGTCACTGTGTGGGGCGGGGAGGGAGGAGCTGCTTCCCCATGGAAAGGGTCCTCCTCACCTTTTCCAGGTGGGAGAGCTACGTGGGCACAACTCCCCCTCCCCTCTCCCAGGTGACCCCCGTGGGGTGTCATAGAAGCACCTCCACGAGGATGGGCGTAAGAACGAGGGTAAGGCCATGCAGGAGGTTCAAAACTTGAAATTCCCCCCAGTTCGGTCCTTGGGGCTCTTAGGCCCTGCACAGGATACACAAAGTGGAGGTGGGAAACGTGTGAAGCCCTCCAGGTGATGCTGGACTACAACTCCCATCATCCCCTGACCGTATTGGCAGTGGGAGTTCAACAGCAGTTGGAGGGCCTTGAGTTTCCCCATTCCCCTCATGCAGAATCTCTGTCTTAAGGATGCCAGAAGAGCCCGGCTGCTGGGTGAGGCCAAAGATTTGTCTAGTCCACCATCCTGTTCTCACAGTGACCAACCAGTCCCCTTGGCAGTAAGTCCGCACAGAGAACCAGAATGCATCTGTGCTCTCCTGCATGTAATTCTTAACAGCTGGTATTGAGAGGCAGAGAGGCATGCTGCATCTGACAGTGGAAGGAGAACATAACGCTCCTGCATAGTAGCTATAGATATCCTTGTGTTCCATGAATTTTTCTAATCCACCATTAAAGCCACCCAGGCTGGTGGCCATGCTTTGGTAAGAAGTGTCATAGTTCTGTGAAAAAGGACTTTCTTTTCTCTTGACCTTTCAACTTCATTGGATTGCCACATGCTCTAGTGTTATGAGAGAGGGGTAAAAGCTTTTTATAAAGTTCTGAAATGCCCCAACTTGACTTTTCTCCAAACTAAAAAGTCCCAAATGATGTAACCTTTTCTCATAGGAGAGCTGCTGCAGACCCCAGTCATTTTTACTGCTTCCTTCTGAAGTGAAATTACTATACACAATATTCCAAATGTGGTCACATGTCCAAGGTGCTCACATTTATGTTTGTGTGAAGGCTGTGCTAGTAGTAGACAAGTTCATCTACAAACAAATGACAGTTGCTTCAGTCTCCCTAGAATAGGGAGAAACACAATACAGTGGCACCTTGGTTTTCAAACGTCTCTGTTGATGAACATTTCGGTTTTTGAATGCTGTAAACATGGAAGTAAATGGTTTGGTTTTAGAACATGCCTCAGAAGTCGAACTTGCCACGTGGCTTCCGTTTTGGGGTTTTTTGTTTTCGAACATTTCAGAACTCAAACGGTCTTCCAGAACAGATTACGTTCGAAAACCAAGGTACCACTGTAATAATATTTAGAGGGGTAGCCATGTTACAACACAAACATAGCCATGTCTACTCAGAATTAAGCCCCATTGAATTCAGTAGGACTTACTCTAATGTAAGTGGGGTTAGTATTGAAATCACTAGGATACAGCCGCCTTGTGGGTAACTGATGAAATGGGTCACAAGACTGAGTGTTTTTACAATAATATTCTTCACATTTGTATAATGCTTTCAAATGTTCAAAATGATTCATATGCCTATAATGTAAGTTAGTGTTTTCCCCAGATGGACAGGGTTAAGGCTGAGATAGACGTGTGTCTGTGACCAACTTTTAAGTTCATTGCACACTTGAGATTCAAACCCAAGGACTTGCATATTTGTAGCTCAACCTCATACCTACTGCAGCACACCAGCTTTGCAATAAGGATCCTTTAATGGGAAGAGAGGAGCCCGTCAGGAAATAATGAAGCATTGGACTGGAATTCCATTTTGTGTGTTTAGAAATTTTTCAATGCAACAGGGATTTATACTTCATTCATTCTCCATAGAGCACTCCCTCAGGATGCAAGAAATTTGAGAGCTTGTCCTACAATTTATACTTATGTCATGGGGCTTGGAATGAGTTACACGGAAATTGTCTGAAGCATAGTATATGGTTGCACAGTTCTTTCCACATTAGAGGCAATATACAATGTGGTAGAATAAACTTTTTTTGGAAAGATTGCTTCTGGATCAGGGTATGAAAATGAATTTCCAAGCTCAGAGTTAGTCACCTCTGTTTTCCTGATATATACTTGTCTATGTGTGAGTAAAGAGTCATTTCTGTTTAAGTTCATTCATGTTGGCATAAGCATGTCAGATACAGTGGTACCTCGGGTTACATACGCTTCAGGTTACATATGCTTCAGGTTACAGACTCCGCTAACCCAGAAATAGTGCCTTGGGTTAAGAACTTTGCTTCAGGATGAGAACAGAAATCGTGCAGCGGCGGCGCGGCAGCAGTGGAAGGCCCCATTAGCTAAAGTGGTGCTTCAGGTTAAGAACAGTTTCAGGTTAAGAACGGACCTCCGGAATGAATTAAGTACGTAACCAGAGGTACCACTGTATATCTGTGTTGCCTATGATAGGGACTTTTAGTACCATGATAACACTGTTACTGTATTGTATATTGACTCAAAGAATGCCAGGTGTCTTTCTAGATGGAGGTTATTTCTCACTTCATTAGACATACCTCTACCTGTGACATACATGCGATGGAAAGAGAAGCTAAAATGCTACTGCCAGGTTTATCTAGAGCAGGGATCAGCAAGGTTTACCGGCCATGGGCTGGATCACTCCCACGGAGATCGTCCGTGGGCCGGATTGGCGCAGTGTGATGCCAGAAAGCGCATCTGCGCATGTCCGTGGCGCCGGAAATTGCTTTGCGCATGCCCAGACGCCAAAAATCACGCCTGTGCAAAAGCGATTTTCGCGTCTGGACATGCCCAGATGTGATTTCCGGTATCTGCACTTGCGCAGATGTGATTTCCAGTGCTGCTCGGAGAGTCGCTGCGCTGGTTTAGCGCTGCACGCGGGGGACTCACCAAGCGGGTGGCTTGGTTCGGGGGCAACTCGTGGGTCGGTAAAATGGTCTTTGTGAGCCGCATCTGGCCCATGGGCCACACGTTGTTGACCCCTGCTCTAGAGCAGTGTTTCCCAAACTTGGGTCTCCAGCTGTTTTTGGACTACAACTCCCATCATCCCTAGCTAGCAGGACCAGTGGTCAGGGACGATGGGAATTGTAGTCCAAAAAGAGCTGGGGACCCAAGTTTGGGAAACACTGCTCTAGAGGCAGGGACACTATCTCCTCCCCACACTATGTGTAAAGAGAAAAGTTTCTCCTATGTAGTAGTAATTGGTACACACATTGCAGATTTGAGGTAGGACTTGGGAATCTCTTACAGCTGTTTAATACATTTTTAAAAAGAAAACTCAATAAAGCTTGGGAAACTTTGTCTGCCCACTGGTTTTCATCTTCAGAATGACACGGGGACATCTGTTTCCACATTTTAAGCCTTGCAGCAAAGGGAGAAGAATTTTGCCTGCTGTTGTCATTTCCACATAAGATTCCACAGTGACAAGTTGCTGCAACGTCTGAGGCAGGAAGGCATCCCATGGAAATTGTTTCTTCTGCTCTGGATGTTCTCACGTTCTTAAGTTTCCCGTTGGCTGAAACAAGGAGGTGAAAGTATGGGCCACTATAGAGCATTGGTTCATTTCTGCCTAGTGCTATGCGTGGTAGAAGCTGGGAATCATATTCTCATGTCCAGTTGGGAAGGACTGCTTCTTAAAGCAGGATTGTGTTTTCCCCTTTTATGAGAATAGGTGATTTACCATTTATTCTCGCTCTCCTTCCATAAGAACTGTATTGAAATAGTCTGCCTGGCTCATACATTTTGGTTAGTTGAGGTAATTTTCACTGTCCTTTTTACAAAGGAGAAACCTTTAAAGATAGAGGAAGCAGCCACCTGTGCTCTTTTGCGCAGGGATAGATTTGTAACAAGGGTTTTAAAGGCCCACAGAAGGAGTTATTTTCCAGAAGAAAGTGACTTTTTAATTCCATTTTCTTGTTCACTGTGAGGGGTGTTCATGCAGGTGTGAGGGAGATACAAAGGTTTTCATTGATGGTTGAGAGAGTGAGAAGTGTAGACTCTTAGAGGCAAATGCATGTGTGTTCCCATTTATGGTGAGAAGTAGGCGTTCTTCCTGAGAAAGCTGCCAGCAGTTAGTAGATGCTGATTAAATTTCTCAATATCACTAAAATATATCGCCTCTAGGTATGGGCAGAATTTCTGGCTTGCTTTTTTAGAGGCTTAAGGAAACAATTTTGTGGTGTCATTAGAAGTAGATAAACTGGCAACCTTTCACCTCTGGAGTGGAGCCATGTTTTTGATAGCTTCAGTATTATACTTAACTTACCTAGGACTGACTTTTGACTAGGCATGTGTAGTACAGTCTGTAAGACTGCAGTGGTATAGACCTGGACTTAACCCCAATGGCACACAATGGGAGTTCTTCCAACTAAAAATGCATTGGATTTTGCTCCAAGAATCTGAAGCTTCTCTGCTTTAGTGTTTTCCAGCACTTCCTGAGATCAAACTGATTTGCATTCTGAGGAATGTTTCAGGAATTTACTGTGTGGTTACAGTTGCAAAAAAACCGCTTCTCCCTGCATGTGAATTGTGAAATCTTAAATGGAGGCATGTCCTTTCTTCTTTTTGGTTTGCACTTTAAAAATAACAAAGCCCATCCATTCTCCACTCCCAGTAATAAAAAAAGAGGTGTGGAGGAGGGGATATGCAGAATTGAAGCATAATTGTATCTATTTAGGGGACAAATTCCTCAGGTGGGCGTGTAAAACCTTCAATCAAAACTCTGATAAGACTTCCCTCCTCCACTCCAAACTAGAGATGAGCACTAACATTGCATACATCAGGGGTCGGCAAGGTTTACCTCTCCTGGGCCGGTTCACTCCAGCGGAGATTCCTCTGTGGGCCGGATCACGCAATTTCCATTGTCGGCGTCTGTGCAGACATGTTTTTCGGCGTCAGTGCATGCGCAGACGCAATTTCCAGTGCCATGGAAGCGAGTCCCTGCACCAGTTTAGTGCAGCATGTGGGGACTCGCCGAGCAGGTGGCTTGGTTCGGAGGTAGCTCGTGGGCCAGTTAAATGACCCCCGTGGGCTGCTTGTGGCCCATGGGCCTTAGGTTGCCAACCCCTGGCATACACCATGCTCAGTTATTTGCAGGCTGGATCATGCAGCCATCTGCTTTTACTGTGCTGTTTTCAGAGGCTGGGTTCAGGAAGTAATGTTTCCCTTGTACTTAAAAAAATTTACGTTGAGTAGGGCAAGTTGTATGTGGCTGTAGTCTGGATGATCTGTCTTCCATATTATTGACTGAGGATGAAACTTTTCAGTTTTAGTTGTTGGTTTCTTTTCTTGGACAATATTCACCCACTGCTCGACTGTCTAGTACAGAAGTGTGCACAGTCGCACCTTGGTTTTCAAACAGTTTAGTTCTCTAATGTTTTGGCTCCTGAACGCCACAAACCCAGAAGTGACTGTTCCGGTTTGCGGACTATTTTTGGAAGTTGAACATCTGACGGGGCTTCCGCGGCTTCCAATTGGCTGCAGGAGCTTCCTGTAACCAATCAGAAGCCATGCTTTGGTTTCCGAACATTTTGGATGTCGAATGGACTTCTGGAACGGATTCCATTCGACTTCCAAGGTAGTACTGTACTTGTTTAGCTGTGTTCAAGTTTAGTACAGTGGTACCTCGGGTTACAGACGCTTCAGGTTACAGACTCTGCTAACCCAGAAATAGTACCTCGGGTTAAGAACTTTGCTTTAGGATGAGAACAGAAATCGCGCGGCTGCGGCAGCAGCGGGAGGCCCCATTAGCTAAAGTGGTACCTCAGGTTAATAACAGTTTCAGGTTAAGAATGGATCTCCAGAACGAATTAAGCTCTTAATCCGAGGTTCCACTGTATTTAGTGCAAGAGCATTCATACAGTGATACTTATTCTGTCCACAGGGGCCACAAAAATGCCAGTGGCAGGCATGCACTTAATTCTGGAAATTGCTACCTGATGTTTCCATGGATGCCCAGTATAAAGTGAGATCTTGTCTCCTTTTGTATCAAGCACAAGAGATTGTGGTCCCCTTCCAACATCTTATGGCATGTGGAAGAACTTTTGCCCCTTACTTCATGCCAGTTTTTGCAGGAAAAGCAGTGGGAGTATGTCAGGGAACTGACATCGGAGCCAGAGGTGGAGGCAAGGCTCCCAAGCGATGCCGGAGAAGGGCCCAGCAGCGAGAGAGGGAGCTCATCGGCTGGGGAAGGAAATCAGCGTAACACCAGGGAGGCAGATGGGGGAATCGGCGAGGGGGCTCCAGGACTCTTCGCTGGAGACCAGCGGGAAGAGCACGGGTCCTCCGCTACCCACACCCACCCTGCGCAGAAGACTTCCACGCAGGGAAAGTAGGCGTAGACTTGGCGTCAAAGAACTTCTTTGCTGGAAGAAGTTCAAGAAACGCCCACTGACGGATACTGCTAGCGACTGAAACAGCCACGAAGTGAAGGGCTGTCCAGCCAGGAAAGGTTTAACCAGGCAACCTAGCCAGGAGTGGTGGCAACTTATGCACGAGCAACCCCATATAACCATTACAGAGTATTACTGACCTTCCCCCATGCTTGTGAGTACCTCTTGCTTTAGTCCTTGCATTAGGCAATTCCAGGCATTAGCTGGAGACTCTCATGATGCTTTGGACAAATGAGCTGCATCTATCAGAGCGCTTGGAGGGAGGGGGGGAGACACACAGTGATGATGGTAACCAAAATTTTTGTCCAGCTCTGAAACTCTGCTAAAGTTTTTAGACTTACGCTTTTCTTATAAGAATATATATGCCTGCCACTGAAGTTCTTCAGTGAGTTCTTTTTACTCCTACCAAGCATGATAACCATCTTGATGTAGTGGAGAGTCCATAGAATTTGCACTCGGGAGGCCTGGGTTCAACTTTCCACTGGGCACCTCACTCTTATTCTAGAACAGCTACTGTTTCTTAGTTCTGTACTTCACTTCCTAAAATAGTTTAGCATCCACAGCATATAGCTGGCAATTGTTCAGCTTCATGAAGATGTTAACCCAGTGTGTGGTAACTGCAGAAAGGGCAAATTCTATGCTAGGGGTCGTTAGAAAAAGAGTTGAAAATTACAGGGGTACCTTGGGTTACAGACACTTCACTAACCCAGAAATAGTACCTCGGGTTAAGAACTTTGCTTCAGGATAAGAACAGAAATCGTGCAGCAGCGGGAGGCCCCATTATCTAAAGTGGTGCTTCAGGTTAAGAACAGTTTCAGGTTAAGAACGGATCTCCGGAAGGAATTAAGTTCTTAACCTGAGGTACCACTGTATATCACGATAGCTGAAATAATGAAGGAGCTACGCAGAGGCGAAAGCAGCATGTCTTGGCAACTGCTACTACTTAGGGGTCTAAAACTGATAAATGATACTTTGATCAGTGACCTCATGGTGATTGCCAGCTGTAGGCAAGTCAAAATGCATCCAAATGAGACTTTTGCTTTTGGGCTTGGCTACCAAGTGATGGTATATGCCCCCCCCCCCCCATATACATAAAAATTCTTAGAAGTAAATGAAAATTGCTTGTTGTTGTTGTTTAGTCGTTTAGTCGTGTCCGATTCTTCGTGACCCCCTGGACCAGAGCACACCAGGCACTCCTGTCTTCCACTGCCTCCTGCAGTTTGGTCAGACTCATGCTGGTGGTTGTATTTGACTGAGTTATTGATAGGACTAGGAAATTCAGAAACTCTGTCAGGCTTCTAGAGTTTGGGCGGGTAGAGTTCCTTACTGTTTGTCATTCTCTTCAGGTGCAGAGTGATACTGAGCATCAAGGCAGCTTTGCTTAGACGCTTCCATCTGTATTTTATACACTGATTCTCATCTTTGTGGGTCAAACACTTTGCTTGGACACCTGGCATATGTTGCCGCTTAACCACTATCTAATGCCAGCAGCATTCAAATAAAGCTATCAGGTGATACCAAGAGGACAGGGGCAAGGTTGCAGGGAATATAGTCACCCACCTTGACCTTGAAAATACTGAGATTGAATGGGTGATAAGTCCCTATGTGCACCTCAGCCCCCTTGCTCATCTTGCCCATGCCTTGTAGTCCTCTTAATGTCACAGCAGCAATCTTCTTGTGAGAAGACTTTGCTTTCCCTTTCTCTGCGAGTGAACTTGCTTATCAGACCAGTATTGCTTTTTCCCGCTTTTGTCTGGAGGCTTCTTAATATGTATGGAGCATCATTACCTTTCTGTTTCTGGTTTGTCGCTGGCTCAACCTCAGGTTAGATTATCTGCTTAAAGGCTTTCTGCCCCACACCTGCTTTGTGGGTTGCTTTCAAGCCGACTGCAAACCCATTCAAAACAGGTCTTTGTATAAGACCTATGTTTTTTGCACATACCTCCTCATAGGTTTTGAAAGGTCTTCTTCGTTTCCCCTGGGGGCCTTATACATTCTATGCACGCAGCTTCTAAGAAAAGTATTTTAAATACACACAGTTGGAATGATACTCAGCACATGCCAAAGTCAAACTGCTAATCTTGGTAGCAAACTATCTGGAGGAGCTGCAGCCCAGGATCCCCTGGTGTTTGGATCATCGTAAACTGAAAATATTTTCAGGCAGTACTTCCGGCTCTGCCCTGTTTTTAAGTTATTTCCCTTACACAGTGATCAAAGAACTGCTTCAGAAAGTTCTTTGTGAAGATAACATGTGGTCTGAAAAGCCAACAGGGGGGCTAGTTTCATATTTATATGCCATTTGTTTATGGGATAAGGGGTTTGCGTTGTTTTTTTAATGCATTTTGTGTTCTCATTTTGTATTTTTATGTTGTGAACTGCCCTGCGATTTTCGGATGAAGGGCAGTGTACGCATTCATTCAATAAATAATAATAATAAAATCTGATATCAAGAGAAGAAATCTCATAGAAATCTCAGAACTCTTGTGATTTGTTAAACAACTGCTTTCTTCCTTTGTAGTGTTTTACCCTTTCAGATGTGATGTGTACTATAGTAAACTTTAGAGATCAATCTACCAAGCCCTTTTTCTGAGCATTCATTTTCATTGAGGCATCCACAAGATATTTGTGGCTGGTTTCCTGTGATTTTTATGACTTCCAGTAGACTTATTCACACGCTCATAGGTATTGTGTGCACTACTTGTAATACTGGTGAAGGTAGCTAGCAATCATTACAATTTCTGGCGAAATTGTGCCCCTTGGGAACATCCTTCTATAGCTTGGTGTTTTTCTTCATGCTTTGTTTTTGCCCTGTAGCATGACATGCTTTATATTTAATTTGAATTCTCAAGTTCTACTTAATCTCACATGTAACTGTTAGAGAACTGGGTTCATGTGATCCATTGATGTGCAGCTGCAAGCTACATTTCTTTCTGGGTTAATGTTCTATGTGTGATTTGTGTCAAAGGTGTCCAAGTGTCTTACCATGTCAGAGCTTAACCCTTCCACCTGGATCTTACTTCCTTTTTTCACTGATGAAGGCTACCTCTTTCTGAAAAGTGCCCTGGAGTCACTCTTTATCCTTTAAGGAGGCTGGATCACTTAAGTCTGTGTTAGTAGTTGTCTTTGTTCAGAATTAGAATGGCTTTCCTCAGTGCCTTGTGGCTTAGCACCTTCTTTTAGATCACTTGTTTAGATTCCCTGGGAGCTTCTATTAACTTTAGGTGTGTGTTTCACAGTTTCCATTTCCTAGTCTTGCGCCAAATAACTTTATAATTCACAGCTCTTGGACTATCACGTACTGAGAAATGCAGAGCTGAGGGCTATGGATATAATTTGCTTTTACCTTTCCTAGGACATGTTGGCAGATTCTCGGTTGCGTGACAGCAGGATGTGTGGTTCAGGTTGATCTTTCTCTTTGTGGAGGTGGAGATTCACTGGTGGCTACTGACCTGCATTCCTTTCCAACAGAGATGCCCCATTGATGCTGTTTCACCTCTTCAACTGGCCTGCAGCTGCTACTCCCTTGGCACAGCTTTGCAGGAACTCCATTCTTTATGTTCTCACATGCACACAACAATTAGTGTTACCAACTTGTCCTTTTAGTGAGACTGTAAGTGAAAATTGTGGGCCTCAAACTCCTTATTTCAGCACTCTATATTTTTGAGAGTACCAGTAGGCTGAAATAAGAGCTTTAGGTTACACAATGGAATTTATTTCAATAACATGTATAGTAGCTTACAGAACATCCATGAGGTCATCTCTTTTTCCATTATCGTGTTTGTATAATTTGACATGATACTTTTATCTGGAAGAAGAGTGTGCTTGATCAAAAGTAGGGGGTCCCCTTCTCAGCACAGGTTTGTTTCAGCGTCTTTGAAAGGAGATGCTGAGAAATTCCAAATGTGTCTCAAGAAAAGCTTTAGAAGTCGACTTCTAACTTGAACTGAAGAGCTTATATCTTTTAAGCCAGAGCTGGAGGCTTCTTATCATTGCTGCTGTCAAAATATTATCCCGTGTACTTTTGAAAATCTCGCCTTCACAGTATCTTGTAGCTATGATATGCCTTCTTACACTGTATACATTTTTTGAAAAAGGGCACTGAAATAAAAGTGCAACCTTTCATGGTCATGGTCCAGTCTGTGGTTGTGTGTTGGCGAGTCAATTGTTTCACCAGGGGACATTGACAGTTTCATAGTCTGAGAGGTATACACCTGTTCATCCAGTGTACTAGCAACTCTGTGATTTTTAGGGCCAGAGTTGATCTGTCCAGGAGGGCAAATAGTATCTTGAAGGAAAGCAATTTATATTGGGAAAAGAAGCGGGGGGGGGGGGTATAAACAACCCCCTCCAAACACCTTGGCCCTGCTTAAGTTGAAGAACTCCCTCCCCACAGAGTGCAGGACCTTCAGTATATGGCTTGCAGCAAATGCTGAGGACACGCCTCTTTACTCTGGTTTTGACACTTGCGGTTTATATTTTAAGGATGCACCTTATTTCTGTAATTGCAAGTTGCTTTAAACTGTTTTTAATAATGTGTAACCTGCCCTGGGACCTTAAGGTGAACATTGGGTAATGAATTATATATATTTTTAATAAGAATAGCTTCCACTGCCAACTGAATACTTTTTTATTCTGGCAGGCATTTAATTGATGTTTTGTTTTATAGTTTGTTTTATAATTTTTTTAAAAATCTATTTTTTGTACTGTAAAGACTATTGTAGTTAAGCAGTGTGTAAGTTGCTTAAATAAATACCATATTTTTCTGTGTACAAGACGAGGAATTTATATTTTAAAAATTATGTTAAAAATTGAGGGTCGTCTTATACATGGATAGTGCAGTGTGGGGACGGGTGATTGGTTCCTGCCATGAGCAGCAGATTGCTATCTGCGATTGGACGGATGATTGATGGTCGCGGCAATGGCTGTTGTTGATTTGCTTCCACTGCGGCAATTGGGTGGGCTATTGGCAGGTGCTGTTGGTGACTGGGCAGATGATTGGTGGCTTCGGCAACGTGTGATATTGTCTGCGGTTGTCTTTGGGATTTTCGGCAATCCCTCTTAAAAAAACGCAACAACTCTGGGCATTCCCCTTCAAAAAAAGCTCAACAACTTTGTAGTCCCCCAAAATAGGGGGCGTCTTATACATGGAAAAATATGGTACACCCACACACCAGTGACTGCTTTTAAAATAGATCCGCAGATGCAATCCTGTCTCATTGAGCTTGGCCCTTCAGCACTGGATGAAATCTTGCCAAGCGACTCATTTCATTTTGAGTCAGCATGGGCTTGCATTGGGAATGTTATGGCCTGAAAAATCCATGTTCGATAGCTTTGTAGAAAGGCTAGGCCAGATTCTCTAACCCTTTATCTTCAGTTTGAATGCCTTAGGCTTGGGGTTTACATGCTAAGCTTGAACTGTTTATTTATCTTTTCAGGTGCTGGAAAACTACTCTGATGGACCCATGACCCCAAAACAAATTTTGCAGGTCATAGAAACAGAAGGCCTAAAGGAAATGAGGTTGGTAGTGTTCTTCGTGTTCAAGTTAAAAGTATGGTGTAGGATGAAGTTGACTTCTTTATTTCCTCTAGTGCACCTCTTCCTTGCCTTTAAAAAACTGAATTTGGTCTGAAAATTTTCCATGTCATACTTTAGATTCAATAGGTGGATTTCCTGGATCTGTTCGAGAATTATTTTATTATTATTTTTTCAATTTATACACCGCCCTATACCCAGAAGTCTCAGGGCGGTTCACAAACAAGACCACATATAAAATCAAACCGAAAACAATGACCCAATAGCCCTGCATAATCCAGGCATGTCCAAAGTCTGTTTGGGGAGCCTAATCCAACCCCTAAAAAACCCTCAAGAACTTCAATACTAAAGAAAGCTCAACAAGTTCAACCTTAAATAAAGTTTAACAACTTCAATCCTAAAAAAAAAGGCCAACAACTTTGGTCGGCCTGGGCCTCTGAAAAAAAGTTTGGACACCACTGGAATCCCATGCAATGCATAGGCTGAATTGCAAGCACTCCCCCCCCCCCCAAAAAAAAACACACACAAAGCAGTTACTTGTGGAATTGTCCCAGACATGATGAGCAGGTGAATTTGACAAGGCTAAATGTCATGTTTAAACCCAATGGAGTTAGTTATATCATGCTGTTGTAAAATTATAACAGAGACCTTGTACTTTGATGGCTCTTAACCGTTTTTGTCCATCGGGGTGTTTGTTAGGTTGTATGATCATTGTTGCTCTTTTTCACCATGTGAGCCTTTTTCCAAGGGATTGTGGAACAGCCTCATTACTCTGCTGCTGGAAGAGCAGCACCGGTTGCTGGTTTGATACTAGACTAGGTTCAAGGTACTTGTGTTAATTCACAAAGCCCTAAATAACTTGGGCCTGAAGTATGTTACGCACTGTCTGATTTCTTACATTCCACCTTGATCGCTGAGATCCTCTGATGGGACACTTCTGATGGCTCCCCACATGGCCCCTGAGGTTTGGCCGGCTGTAACTAGAGACCAGGCCCTGCCCTGTGGAACTCCCTGCCAGTAGAGGTTCATTAGGAACCACATCTTCATTCGGACATCGTTTGAAAGCTATATTGTTTAGACAGGCTTTTATAACATGAGTTTTCTTTGTTAATCAGTGTTTATTGATTCTCATCAATAAATGTTGTACTGTGCCTTGAAATAGTTCTGTAAAAGTATGGATTTTAATATGTAAATAAATAAATTTATCCCCCCTCCCTCCTGAGTATAAAGTGTGTTACCAAGGCAAGAGCAAACAAGCTCATTATTATCATCATCATCATGATCATCATCGTCGTCGTCATCATTTATATACTGCCCTTCATCAAAAGATCTCATGGTGGTTTAGGTAGAGATCTGAGCCCCTACATTTATCCATGTGCATTTTATTGTTGAGTTAAAGATATACTACAAACGGAGGGAGGAATTCAACACTGTGCTATTACAATTGTTCAGTCAGTGCAAGCTTTTCATCTTGTGGGAGGGCAGGGTGGGGAGTCCCATTTCACTAGCAGAACTTGTTTCACTGGCTTCTGCTAGTGCATCTGATTAGTTGAATCTGGCCCGTAGTATGTTTGGTACACTCTGACGCTGTGTTTTGGCCTGAGATTCAGTTATAAGACATTTCAGAAAATGTTCAGAGTACAATCTTTCATTTTGCAACACCTTTAACTGAGACAGGAGCTTAAATGCAGGAATGGAAGTGTAGACTTAATTAGATATACCTATAGTCTCCAGTTGCATTTAATAAGGAAGAGAGTTATTTGCAGATGAGAAAAATAATTTTATTTGCACTTCAGAAGTAAAGTGTCCCAAGCTGGCTATACCCTGTTACTGTTTTTTTGTCTGAAATAGCTTATCTCTCACCTGGAGTTTGAATATTTTGTGTTAATTCCATTCTGTTTTCTTTTGATACGTCATTTCCTCTCCACATGTCACCGGCATTGCTATGGAATCACTGCATGTCTACAGAAGGTAAATTACTTTCTAAATAAGGATGGGGCCTCTGCAAAAAATTGTCCTCAGGAATTTAAAACATTTCCTCCTGGATTTCATTTCATTTCAATTTATTTGCCACCCTGGTACAGATCACAACTAACTTTGCTGTTAATTCATTAGAAATGATAACTAGTTGTGCTTCTTTATCAGCTTAAATAATCTTACTGGCTCTTTATTTTGAAGGTGTGACATCTTTTCAAAGTAGCTGCATCTGACAGAGCACTTTACGGGAGGGGGCACGGTGATGATGGTGTAACATCTTTTCAAATTGCTTTTTTTTTTTCACCCAAAGAGCTCTGCTTTCTATGTTTTGTATTTTCTGTGAATGCTTCTCTGTAAAAGGGGCCCCAAAGAAGAACATTTCATCCATTGTTACCATGTTCACGAAGCCAAGGCAGTTTTGTGTTGGGATCCAGCATAGCTAAACATCATTATGTCTTCTCATTCTTTCCCAACGTTTGATATTCCTAAAGAGGCAAACACATATTTGCACCTCCTCCTTGCCTTTGGCATTCTGAAATAAAAGATCATGTTACAACACAGTATGGTTTAATTTAGTTTAGTTTAGGTAAGTTTAGTTCAGTTATTTATTTATACGCCACCTTTTCCCCTGATGGTACTCAAGGCAGTTTAGATTCTCCTTGTCTCCACATGCAACTGTGTTTGCAGTGATGCGAAAGCATGTGGAATAGAAGGTGTGTCTTGGGCTTTTCACTTAGGAGCCCAGCATGTAGGCATAGCCAGTGGCTTCTTCAAGGAGAAGCCCAAACCACACAAGTTTGGATGCCTCTCCCACTAAAAGCTGAAGGATCTCTCTTATTTCCAACAGCAGCCAGGGAAATATACTGGGGAGGAGTGAGGCGGCTTGTTCCTGAAAAATGTTTCTGCCCTTCACCATCTCCTGTTTAAAACAATATTTTAGAATCCTTATTGTAAAATTGGTCTTGACTCGACAATATAAAATTATTTGGCCAGAATTTAACTTCAGATTGCATTGCACACTTTTATGTTTCACAAAATAAAAAAAGCAGTAACTCTGGGCAAGTACTGAGGTATTTGGTTTGGTGGTGGTTATTCTGATCAGGGAGTTTGATGAAAACAATATGTTCTTTATGCCGTGCAGGCAGGCTGAAAGTGTCTTTTCAACACTGGGGTGTCTTGCCTTGCTGTGCTGGGTTGCGGTGGCTGAAGTAGCAGAGTTTCCATAATAATTTTCCTGTTAATTATAAAGCAATGTGTGTCTGAGCTGCCATATCCAAGGATGCATTTTCCCTTCCTTCCTTCCTTCCTTCCTTCCTTCAGTGGCACATCCCCGCTGGCCTGCCTGAATGCCATGCTCCATTCCAATTCAAGGAGCTGTGAGGGGCTTTTCTACAAACTCCCTGGGCGCATCAGCCTTTTCACCCTCAAGGTAAGACCAGATTGCTCTTCCTCCACACCAGAGATTTGGCAAAGGTTTAGCTAGCTGGCAAATATTGAATGAACACCTGACACATGATAGAATCTGATATCTGGACTTTCTGGCAAGCTGGGCTCACAGTCAAAGCTAACCTGCTATTCAGCTTACATATTCTAACCTGCTTACCTATTTTGACCTGCTATTCAGCTTATATAGCACTCATAAGATTTTTAAATATTTGAGCATTGGTGCCATAAGACCTACTAACCTGACACACAGCATGATGTTTTTTTTTCTAAAGCCGCTGCTTAAAGCAGCACTTTTAATCAAAGTGGATGGATCAAGATTAGTGTGTTTGCTAACCCATTAACTAGGTAATGAACATCAGGGTTCCCTTGGGTTCAGTATTGTCCCTGTGATTTTCCACTTTGATTCCTAAGGGGAAATTCACCAGAGCTTTGATTGGTCTTTCTAGAAAGATGCTGTGCAGTGGTCCCGGAACCTGTCAGCCCCTGAAGGAGAAGAGCTGGATGATGCTGCTGATGCCGAAAGCAGTGGCTCCAACGAAGCCAGCACTGTGAGCGGCGATAATGACAGTAAGCGCCTGCTTGGCCGAGTTTTTATTTAGTTAACAGAATCTGAATAACCCTCTCAGCAGTTTACAAAAAATTACTGATAAAAATCAGAAGCTAAAAACATTTACCCCAAAATGTCAAAATACAAACAGTCATCACAAGTTGAAATATACATTATAAACTAAAATGATGTGTGCTTCAGATAGAATTGTAGAGTTGGAAGGGACCCTGAGAGTTACCTAGTCTGAGTGGGCTTGCCTAAGTGAAGAAGTTTGGGGCAGGTGCCAAAAACATGCATTATTAATAATTTATTAATTAAAAATATTCATATACTGCTGCATCATAAAAGTTTATCACAGCAGTTTACAACAATATAAAATCATAAAACCGGACAATAATATCATGAAAAGTTAAAAGCAAAAAGAAATAAAAAACAAACATCATATCAACACACCATTTGTTGGGGGGTGTAAAGAGTAAGGTTACCGTAACTTCCGTCATAGAGCTTCAATATGTTGATGACATATTGGAAAATGTTGATCACTTTTCCTACCTGGGCAGTTATTTTTCCACAAGGGCCAACATGGGTGCTGAAATCCAGCATTGCCTGAGTTCTGTGAATGCGGCTTTCTCCCGATTGAAGTGCAGGGTGTTTGAGGACCGAGACATTCACAGGGAAACCAAAAAGCTCATTTACAAAGCTATTGTACTACCAACCTTACTGAACACTTGTGAAACATGGACCGCTTATAAACACCATCTCCAACTCCCTAAAAGTTTCTATCAACGGTGTCTCCCCAAAATTTTACATATACTTGGGAAGACAGGCGAACTAATATCAGTGTACTGGAAGAAGCAAAGATCACCAGTGTCGAAGCAACGATTCTTCAATGTCAGCTTCGTTGGACTGGTCATGTTCAGATGCCTGATTATCGTCTTCCAAAGCAACTACTCTATTCTGAACTTAAAAATGGAAAGCATAATGCTGGTGGTCAACAAAAGAGGTTAAAAGACTCTCTCAAGGCAAATCTTAAAAAATGTAGTATAAGCACTGACAACTGGGAAACACTGGCCTGCAAGCGCTCCAGTTGGAGAACAGCCTTTACCAAAGGTGTCATGGACTTTGAAGATGTTCGAACTCAGGACGAAAGGGAGAAACATGCTAAGAGGATGGCACGTTCGGCAAACCCTCACCGGGATCAACTCCTGCCTGGAAACCTATGTCCCCACTGTGGAAGGATGTGTGGATCCAGAATTGGACTCTGCAGTCACTTACGGACACACCGTTAAGACTGTGTTCATGGAAGACAATCTTACTTAGCTACGAGGGATCGCCAGAGAAGATGACTCTTAATTGGCTGCCTAGGCCTGGCAGAAGAGAAAAGTTTCCAGCAAGCATTTAAAAGTTGGCAACAACAGAATACCAGCAAAGTGTTCCACAGGACTGGGCCAATGACACTAAAGGCTGTTTTTCCACTGTTGTCAAATAAGCCTCACCAACTGGGGGAGCCTGCCTGGTTTCAGTAGGCAGGAAGTTCCAGACTGTAGTTGCTGCCATGTTTGAAATATAATTCCTTTCAAGTGGAGACTGAGTGGCACTTGTAAAATGTCAGTTCTACAGATCAAGGTGGTTGAGTGGGCATATGTGAGGTAAGGTGAACCTTCAAGTAAACGAGTCCCAAGTTGATATGGGTTTTATATACCAATAGTAACACCTTGAATTGTTCCACTTACAGATTGGCAGCCAGTGCAGATCTTTTAAGCAGAGGTGTAATTGTCATTAATTCTACTCATATTGATCCAGAGCAGAACTCCAGTGTATAGTTAGCAGAGTGAAAGCTTAAACACGTTGCAGAATTCGCAAAAAAATAGATCAGAGGCAATTAGTATTTAATCCATCAGAGCTTTACTTCTACTGAAGGCAAATGAGCGTAATGGTCACAAATCCAATACATTCAGGACTGGCCCTGTCCATAAGAAATCCAGTTGCAGCAGACTTAAGTTTACAATAAATTATAAGAAGACTAAACCCTTAACACTATATACAGAACACCACACCAGAAGGAAAAAGAGGTAGAAAAGAGTGAAACCCAGGCTCCTCCTGGCCTTATTATTATAGTCAGCATGACATTGACAGAAAGAGAGAACCAGTTTTAGCCATCTGTACTCAGTTTCTCTGAGGGAATAACCCAAACATCATGAACCTTCTGCTTGTCTCTTTCACGCAGAGAAGCTTCCAGAAGCCTCTTGGATTAATTAGAATAGGAAAGATCTCTACACATCAGATCAATACTTTCTGTACCAAAAAAATGCAAACTGACAGTAATATGCTGACAGGGGTTTCACTCCTGTGAGCAATCACACTGCAGCATTCTGCACAAGTTGCACAAGGAGAGCCCCACCTTGCTGTAATCCAGGCCTGGATTCACCAATGCCTGGATTACCATGGTCAAGCTGTCTCCGTCCAGGAGTGTTGCTGTACCAGCTTCATCTGGCGAAAGGCACTCCTTGCCACCGAGATTACCTGAGTCTCCAGTGATGAAGCTGGATCCAGAACTGCTTACCTGCTTGTTCAGCGGAAGTGCAGCCCTGTCAAGGGCAGACAATTGGCCAACCCTGAGCTGCTTGTTTCTTCCACCAATGTTGATGGGATGATCTTTTTTTCTTTTCAGTATCTCTAGATGAAACCTCCTCAAGCGCCTCTTGTTCCACGGAGCCTCAGAGCAAGAATGTACCTGCTGTTCGGGAGAGCCATAGAGCAGCCTCACAGGTAGAATGGGGGCATTTGACTGGGGACTTGTGGGGCAAAGCAGAAGGATAGCAATGCATATAAACCTTTTAAGTAAAAGAAGAAGTAAAAATAAAAGAAGGGCTCAACAGAGCTCTGGTGGGGTAGAAGGAGAAACCTGCAGCTGCACAGGTTGACCCACCGTGGCAGTTCTTCAGCAAAAGTCTCTCCTTCAGTGGCTGCTATCCTCGATGGCTGAGTTCTGCCTCCACAATTGGAGGCAGAGTGCTTCTAAACACCAGTTGTTGGGATTCACAAGTAGGGAGACTGCCCTTGCAAGATTGGGCAGGCAGACTAGAATTGCTGCATTGAAGGGCCACATAAATCACCTATTCCAGGTAGGTCTGTCCAGATTTTTGCTGAAGGAATCCAATTATGTAGATTTGGCAATTCGTCCAAGTATATCCCTCCCCTCCCACCACTTACTGACTTGGCCAAATTACTTCAAAAAGGAGTGTCGCTTGGCTCTTTAGGAATGAAACACAATAGGAAGTTTACAGTTTGTGTACGGTCTGCACTGTGACTTCTTCAGAATGTTCATCTGGCTGCTTATGTGCTCAAGGACTAACCAATTAACCATGTACAGTGGTACCTCGGGTTACATACGCTTCAGGTTACATACGCTTCAGGTTACAGACTCCGCTAACCCAGAAATAGTGCTTCAGGTTAAGAACTTTGTTTCAGGATGAGAACAGAAATCATGCTCCGGCGGTGTAGCGGCAGCAGGAGGCCCCATTAGCTAAAGTGGTGCTTCAGGTTAAGAACAGTTTCAGGTTAAGAACGGACCTCCGGAACGAATTAAGTACTTAACCCAAGGTACCACTGTAGGTGTGTTTTGGATTGAAGCAGAGTCACTGTGATTGGGGAATTCAACTTTGAATTAGCTTACCCAGGTACACTACCTTAGGGCTTAACCAGCAGTTAGACTCTTTACTTTGCTTCCTGACTTGTTTTGCCTCTAGCCTTTAATATAAACCTGCCTTTCTAAATACATAAATTGGCCTTTTGCCTTGTCCTCAGTGAATATTGCAGATATTTGTGCTATGAATATGCCTTAGAATCTTAAGAGTTGAAGGGAGACATTGCAGGCCACATGGACTGATCTCTTCCCGGCTCAGTGCAGGAACTCTGGAGCCGAACAGCCCAAAGAGGTGGGGGCCTCCAGTAAGGAAGGGAGAGGTGTCATTGCCAAGCCTGTTGCTTTAGCCTAAACTAGGGGTCAGCAAAGTTTTTCAGCAGGAGGCCAGTCCACTGTCCCTCAGACCTTGTGGGGGGCCGGGCTATATTTGGGGGGGGGAATGAATGAATTCCTATGCCCCGCAAATAACCCAGAGATGCATTTTAAATGTAAAAACACCAGGCAGGCCCCACAAATAACCCAGAGATGCATTTTAAATAAAAGGACACATTCTATTCATGTAAAAACACGCTGATTCCTGGACCATCCGTGGGCTGGATTAAGAAGGCGATTGGGCCGGATTCGGTCCCCAGGCCTTAGTTTGCCCTACCCATGGCCTAAACTGATACTTCCTCACCAGCGCTGTCTTTCTTTTGGTCTTTTCTGGGATACAGGCAAGCAAACAGAAGAAAAAGACAGGAGTAATGCTTCCTCGTGTAGTTTTGACGCCTCTGAAAGTAAATGGTGCTCATATGGAAACTTCTTCAGGTGAGCCAACTCCCCACCCCCATTGACTTTGCACATCTACATGAGCTCTCCAGTACCAAACCCCTATCTGGCACCTCTCACAAGAGCTTCCGAGTGCCATGCACAACAGAGATTCTTTGGCACTTTTTAGGTCTGCTAGGGCTCTGTGCTACACATTGTACGTTGTTCCAAATACAGCTCACTGGGAAATTGGTTTAAATTGTCTCCTAGGCTTTGAGTTCCATCCCTGGCTTCATTTAACACTATTATTTTAACAGAAGAGAAGAAAGCAATAGCTACAGCAGCCACCACCCGGCCTCTGCAGTTGTAGATATTTGTAGGGCCTCAGCGTGAGTAGCCTTTGTTCAGATCCTTGTTCATGGAACATTCTTGGGTTGTTGTTTTTTAGTAGATCATTTTTATTAAATTTGCAAGAATATAGAAATACAAAAAATCCACAAAAATGAGATGGCAAAAAGATGGTTAGCAGATTAAAATCTTGTACCTTCATCTGCCTCATAGCATTGTTGCATGGAAAAATTAGAGACATTTCTACTCTAAAATAATAATATTTTTTATTTATTAAATTTATATACTACCTTTCATCCAAGGATTACTGGAGTGATTTGCAGTATAAAAACCATCAATATTACCATCATCAAACCATCCTAATCATTTACGTGGTGCTTACATCTATACACTATATATGTAAAAAGAAAAGAATGAGAAGCTCTCTCAGCAGGCTTAGAGGCTGAAGACAGACAGGAAGGGAAGTAATTGTTGCCAAGCATAATGACAGGAGTAAAGGGGGCTTTGAAACCATAGGGGACTGGGTGGGGCTGCTCCTTTCCTGTTCAGCTGCCTATCCCTTTCTGCGCTTATTCTCACTTCCTGCCTCCACCCCCCCAAAAAAACCAAGATAATGGGAGCTGGAATAAATTGTGCAAACTGAGTACTGTAATGTGAAGATTTGGGTTTCTGTAGCGTAGCATTTTCTTACCTGACCATACCCTTACCTGTCCGAGCCATAGCTGCTTACCTTGGTGGAGGTTGTGTTTAATAATAATAAGGTCCAGTGAGGAATGTGGGGAGTGTTAACGTTGTCTTGTGGGGTGCTCCTTGCTCACTGGTTTCAGGGTTCACAGGGAGACAAGTTGGTGGCGAGAGCAGCAGCAGCAGCAGCAGTTCCTCTGCCCTGAGTGGCAACACTGCTATACGCAGCAGGACAGAAATCAGCAGGGACCCTCCACAGCTGATCCGAGGATTCCGGAAACCCACAAGTGGTAGGTGCAGTCTGTTGTCTGTATCTAGATTTCTTGCTTCAAACAGAAAGGGCCCAGGGCTTTTATAGGCAAGTCCAGGCATTCAGGTCTGCCTTGGAAGTCCTGCTTTTTGTACCATCCCCTTAAACCAGCACCTTTATTTCTATAGGCTTTTAATGTGTAGTTTTGCTGGTACATTAAACTGATTTTTGGAATTTGCTGTCTTTAGATGGCAATGTGCTGAATTTATATTTTTGTAATTGATGATAAATGGCTTTTGGTGTTGTTCATTGCATTGCCCTGTGGGCAGAACAATATAGAGCATTGCATAATTTTAACCTTCCTCTATACCCCTGTGAGTAAACAAACTCCATACAAATCCTCAAGGAGCAGGAATGAAGAGAATCAGTTACTTGTACAGGACTATATTTAAAGTTTCTGATAGAATCTTAAATTTTCTGATGGGGGATAAAGTGATAGGCTGTTCACTTTTCTCTGTCCAGACAATTAAAATCATTTGTAAAGCATGCTTGGTTTGTGTCTCTTCTACCACCACCGCATGAGCTGATGGTGTTTTCCTGTGGTCGTTTTTTAAATGACTGGAGGTGGGTGCTCCTGTTGGCCCCTGAAGTATAGAGCTGGGGAGGTGTTCACTGACTGAACCAAGCAGCCCCAGGCCAGTTCTCTCTCCTTTGGGGGCCTGTCATTTTGCTTGGGGGTAGTTGCTACATCCACACATCTGTCCAGACACACTCCAGCTGTTTTCCTCCTGGAGCAGAAAGCTCTTTAGGCAGGAGGCCTCAGTGGTTTCAAAGTGGCTCCATTGTGCTTGGCATTCAGGTGATGCCAAGGTCTTTTGAAAGACCTAATTGTTCAAGCTGCCTGTATCGGCCTGTGCTGCTGTCTGTTGATTTGTGGAAACCTGCTTGGAAGCGCCTTCTGTGTTTTGGAGGGCTACAGCTACCAGGTTGCGGGCAGGGCCTCTTGCATGTAGACTGTGTAAATATCCCTGGTTTTATGAGACTCTTCGGCAACTGCAGGACAAATGAAGAGGAACCGAGGCGATGATATAGACTTTGAGACGCCTGGCTCCATTCTCGTCAACACAAACCTGCGAGCGCTGATAAATTCCAGGACCTTCAATGTTTTGCCCCTGCACTTCCAGCAGCAGCTTCTTCTCCTTCTCCCTGAAGTGGACAGGCAGGTACGGATCTCCACCAGCCATGTCTTGCCCCTCTGTTCTGCGACACTTGTGCATGCTTCTCATCTGCTGTGGCTTGTTTCCTTTTAGGCCGGGACGGATGGGCTGATGCGGCTTAGTGGAAGCGCTCTGAATAACGAGTTCTTCACCCACGCAGCCCAGAGCTGGAGAGAGAGACTGGCTGATGGTAGGTGCCTGGGGTGGAGCGGCTGCTTTGGTAGAGGCCAGGCAGTGCAGAATACACTTAAAGTCAAACTCCCCGGATCCTGCTTTGTGGTGGTGCAAGTGAATCTGCGCCTCTTGATTTATGAGGTGGCAGGAGCACAGGCTCCAAACAACCTTAACAGAAACATTGGCGGCTTTTTCCCATTGTCAGCATCCATCTTCTTCGCTGACCTTCCACCTTGCAGAGAGTCAGTAAAATCTAATTCTGTCTGCTTTAGCAGCAAAGCCTGTTGGAGTGCGAGGCCTCAGATGCCTCCTGCTTTGTTGTGGAAGGTGACTTGGAAAAAAATCTGTAGGAAGCTTCTGGTGGATTATGAGGCATCGGTGGTGATACCTCTGTATTTTCAGGGCAGATCATCCATCTGGCTCTTAAGTATTTTGAATGATCTGCATGGCTCAGAAGTACAGTGGTACGTCAGTTTTTGAATGCCTCGGAAGTCGAACGTTTCGGTTTTCAAACTCTGAAAACCCGGAAGTATCCATTTTCGAACACACCTCAGAAGTCAAACGGTTTCCGCTGAGCCCCCCCCCCCAATTTTCTCTACTGAGTTTGCCAACTGCCCTTTGTGCCTCAGTTTTCAAATGTTTCGGAAGTCAAACTGTCTTCTGGAATGGATTACGTTCGAAAACCGGGGTACCACTGTACTTCCACCTCCTAGGCCAGAAACCCTAAAATCAGAGACTCGTGCAATTGTTTTTATGAATTTATTTTTAGCCAGCTTGATCACTGTATACTTTTAGTGAAAAGGCAGGGTATATACGATCCTTTCAGCTCTGAGTCTGTATTAAAAGATTAAAGATCCTCATCTTGCTGAATCCCTGGAGGGAGAAATCTCTAAAGAGGAAGGCAGGCAAAATACTTTTAGGTTTCCTTTTATCTCCCTTTCAAAGATAACAGCTTTTGGCACCAACTTGGATTCTAAGAAACCTGTGAGTGTCTGCCATGGAGCCAATTTGTTGCAAACGATTCTGGGCTTTGTTCTAACCTAGGGCATCCTCTTTGGCATTGACATTGTCCTCATGCAAACTAAGTAGGTGCTTCGGATCTTGCCCAGGCTGTCCTCTAGCTATACATTGCAGGGGACAATTAGTTGTGTGGTGGACAAGCTGCGTTTGGGAGGAAGCTTGTTCACCATACTTATTTCCTCATTGAGGAACCGCTGAAATGCTGGGGTAAACTCCAATGTTCCCCGGATCATGGCTCCCCTATTGCTCTGAAGCATTCAGTTGCATCCAACAGGGCTTATTCCCCTTGCTCTCCTTTTCTCATGCACCCTCTGGAGCAGATCTTGGAGATGCATGAGGGAGTGCAGGGGAGAGGAAAGGGGAGATCTGTTGCGAAAGCGGAATGGCAGCATTGTGTTTCCACCTTTAAGACAGTTAGTAGAACTCTTGCCAGTTAAAGAAAAAGTTGTTCATATGTAATTTACATAAGATTTCAAAGAACATGCAAAGCATTCAGCAAAGCTTCCCCACGTTGATTGGTTTTTAAAATGATTGGTTTTAAAAATGATTTTGTCCCAATTAATGCTGTCGCTTTGGCACCGAGGCAGAGTCCCCCTGAGATCATTACAGCTCACCTGACAAGAGTGCAAAAGTATAGTCTCTTCTGCCCTGGACTTAACCCTGCCATGCACTTTCCTGATGCGACATTTGTTGAGTTGGGATACTAGCACCTGCTGCTTCCAGCTTCTCATTGTTGGCTTTTTTGCAGGGGAGTTCACCCATGAAATGCAGGTTCGCATAAGACAAGAAATGGAGAAGGAAAAGAAAACAGAGCAGTGGAAGGAGAGGTTTTTTGAGGACTACTATGGGCAAAAGTAAGTGGGTGTTTTTATTGAATACCTTTAAAAAACAAAACCACAAGCTAACTTCACCTGTTTCTGTGCTATCGCTTGTGGGGGGGGGGGGTGTAGTGTTGCAAGGGGACCCGCAGAGGTTTAACTCTCTCAAGGGAGGCCACAGTTCACCATCTCTGCTTCCAACCTTTTAATTTTTAAAATGAATTTCTACAGGTGATATCCAGCCAAGTCATACTTGGAATAGACTAATCTAATTTAATTGACCCAAGTTACTAATGCTGGCTATCACCCTAGGTCTTTCAATTTGCAAGGGCAATTAAAGTTCTGGCAAATGAGTATGAAGGCAATGGGTTGACCTAGCAAGAATTTGCACTTTTTAAAAATGCTGTAGAAATTCAACACAGAATTGCTTTATAATGTACAACAACCTAAGTTTATCCTGAGGTTCCCCAGTTGATCTTGGCTACTGGCTCAGGCAAGATGTCAAGTTCCAGTAGAATCAGAATAATATCATTAACTAATTTGGGGTTCCTTTCACTTCCTGCCTTGTGTCCCTGACCTACAGACTGGGCTTGACTATTGAGGTGCCTCAGCAAGAAAAAGCAGCTCCAGTCAACAGAGAGACCAGGGCTGCCTCAGCCGCCCAAGAGGAACCTCCAAGGGTGCAGCGTGGCCCTGTCACCCGGCAGCGAGACGGACACTTGAAGAAGCGTGCCCTCCGGTGCAGAACCCGGGAGAGCCTGAGCAAACTCGGCGAGGCAGAGCACGCGGAGGCGGCCAAAGAGGCACCGTCCTCGGAGCCAAAGTCCCCCAATCAGAGGGACGCGAAGCCGGAAGTGGACTTGTGCGAAAGGAGCCGGGTGTCTCCGAAATCGGAGATTTCGCCCGAGGCGACCAGGATCCAGAGCAAGGTAGAAGATGCGATGCCGGCGGCCGCGGCGTTGGGCAAAATCCCCAGCTTGTCCCAGGAGCCCCAAGACCAGGAGTCCAAGGAGCAGAAGAGGAAGTGCTTTGAGCAGGCTGCCTCTGCCTCCTTCCCCGAGAAGAAGCCCCGGCTTGAAGATCGTCAGTCCTTTCGTAACACAATTGAAAGTGTTCACCCAGAAAAGCCACAGCCCACCAAAGAGGAACCCAAAGTCCCACCCATCCGGGTAGGTAACAGCCTGATACCAGGTCATACAGGCCTTTGGGGACCAGGGCTAGAGCGACCTGAAGCAGCCTGTGTTCAATACGTCTCCCTCCCTCTCTCCCTCTGGGCATGGGTGGGGAAGAAGGCAAGCAAGCAAGTGGATGAGAGCTTGGAAAAGCCTTCCCTCCCTCAGAAAGAAAGCTTATTCTCTCTTCTGTTTGCTCGTCTGTAAATGGAGGGGTTCCAATTGAAACTGAAATACTTGATTGTCACTTGTACAACTTGTATGCAGTGAGATTACATGAGCACCCCCCCCCCACTCAGCTCTCTTAGTCTTTATTCCCCTCGTTTACTGACGCACACCCACCAAACCAAAATGTCAGTTGCCCTGTTGTTACCTTTTCATTCAGCAACCTAACAGCCCACGGATAGAAGCTGTTCTTTACCCTGTTGGTGCGACTAATCATGCTTCTGTATCTTCTGCCTGAGGGCAGGAGATCAAGAAAGTGCTGGCCAGGGTGTGAATCATCCTGAGACAATGTTCTTCCACTATTTCATCCAGAGGATTCACAGGACAGCCCATGATATCTTGTGCTATTACAGTTACTTCCAACAAAGCCTTTTGCTTGGTTCAGTATAGCTTAAATGCACCCACGCTATTGACAGCTTTGGGCACTGTCCCCCCTCTTAACTTGGACAACTTTGGAGAGCCTCTCCCATGCCCTCCGCCCCAGTCCCATTTGGGTCAGTTCCTAGAGCTTCACTCTTAGCAGAGCTTCAGCTTGCACCTTCTGGGTGAGAAAAGGCCTGAGATTGAAGGTTTTTCCTGGGCATACAGATTTTTTATAGAAGTGTTTTATTTGCTGCCTGCCCAGAGCTCAAGGTTCTTGCAGAAACAATGAAAAGCATTAAAAGACAGTACAACAAAAACCCAACTAGCTTATCAGATACGCCTTCTTCCTAGGACTCTGGTAATGAATGCCTTTACCTGACTTCATTCCCAGAAATCTTTTGAGAATAACAGTTGAAATGATGTGCTTGCAAGTTTTCTGGAGCCCCACCGAGGGCTCCTGTGCAGTAATTCTAAAGCACACATACCCAAGCACCAGTGCATTGTGCAAAACTGTTGTTGTTCTTGTCTGCTTGTTTTACAGATTCAACTTTCCCGCATCAAACCCCCCTGGGTGGTTAAAGGTCAGCCAGCCTACCAGATATGTCCTAGGATTATCCCCAATACAGAACCCTCCGGCCAGGACAGAAACGGGGACTCAGCCTCTGCTGACTTTAAGGCCTGTGCTGTGCAGGGCAGGATCCAGCGAGAGGCTGCTTCTCCTGCCACCGCCATTGGAGGTGGGGGTGGGCCGGGAGGAGGTGGAAGGAACACGGATGAAGGCGGTGGTGGTGGTGGCAGCGGCAGCGGCTGCAGGATCCGGCAGCCCGGTCACCGCCCCAAATACTGGCGATCGAAGAGAACTCGTGGGAAGTGCAGGTCAGATTTACAGCGAGCACAGCTACTGTCGTTTTCACACCTAGAAGAGGAGACCGGCTTTGAGCTGGCCAAAGCAGACTCTTGCATGCAAAAGGCCTCTTCCCTGCAGGCTGAGGGAGATTTTGCGTTTGGGCAGGCCTCCAGCCTGACTTCACTTCGGTCTGAAGGTGCTACCCAGCTTGCTGAAGCTTCCGGGGGCAGCTGCTCGGGAGGCGCTGTGGCCGAGCCGTCCCTTGGTCACCTAGCTACGGAGACGCCAGTGGGCAGCTCTGGGCAGCTCCCAAGTGATATAAGTAGTGAACCGTCTGCAGGCGCTGCTTCCCAAGAGGGACGTGGTAGGAAGGAGGGAAGTGAATTTTCTCCAAGCAGCAAACAAAGCCGTTCTCCAGTGGCTCTCTTCAAAGGTGCAAGTAGAACGGAAGGGCATGTGCATGGCCACTGTTCCCCTCCGAATTGTGCCTCTATTCCGAAAGAAACCACCTCTGGTACTTCTAGCCGTACAGTTGGTCTGGAGAACAAACTAGAAAAGGGGCCAGATATGACATCTGGCCCAAACCTAGAGGAGCATATCCCCAATCCAGAGAACTCCAGCATTGTCGGGACAGAGGAACTCTCCTCACAGTTCCACATGTCCCCAAGCCAGCTGGCCCCACAGCGGCACGAAAGAGAAACGCCAGGCGGGCTACGCAACACCAGCAAGGATGAAGTTTCTCTGTCGAAGCCATTGCTGCTGTCTGAAGGCCTTCCCCCGTGCGAGGTGTTGCTGAGGACAGGAGTGGAGACAGATGGACAGCAGGCCAAGGCCAAACCAAGCACCAGCCCCTCCAGTGATGAGGAAACCAGGAGCATTCTAAGCGAGACAACGGAGACGGCATCCGACTTGGAAGCTGAGCTGACGGATGAGAGCGCAGAGTTGGGGCAAGACTACAGCAAAGCTACCGAGAAAGGAGCTGATCCTGACAGGGGCCACCAGGAGGAACATAACAGGATCAAATTAGAAAGTTTGGTTAGAACTGACACTTCCTTGTGCAGGGAGGGCTTGCCGTCAGAAGCAGGGACCACCAACATCTGTCAGCTGCAGGCATCTCGTCTGCAGGAAGCTTGTGAATCTTCCCTCCGTGTTGATGCAGAAGGCCAGGAAAGACCTCTGGTGGTGGAGACCCCCAAGCCTCTGTCTATAGAAGCAAGCAACCCTCTGGTGGTTCAGTTGCTCAAGGGAAGACAGCCTCTCAAAACAGTTCTCCCAGGGGCCCACGGCAGCCCTAACATAGTAGCTGCAGCCTCCTCTCTGAACAAAGTTTGTTCTTTCCCAGTGGACAGCAAGTGCAAGAGTTCCCTTTCCCAAAAGCCCTCTAGGGATGAGGGGCTGGACACAAGTGGCGAAGTCGGCAATGGATACTGTGCACCAAGGACTCTGAGGGACTTCCCCAAGAGGCAGTGCACTTCTGGCCCAACACCTTTGCCTGTGGAGAGGGTAGAGAAGGAACCAGAGAAAAGCTCAGACTCTCCAGATCGAGCAGTGGGTACTTCCCAGAAACCTGATAAGCTGGGCCTGGGAGGAGCAACATTCTCCTCCTGCACTTACAACAATAGACAAGATTCCTCTGCCGCTGTCCCTGCAGAATCTCTTGCCCCTGGGAGCCCAGAAGAGAAGCTGAAAGCGACCGGCACAACCTCTCTGGGTCCAGATCAACCGAGAGGAGGAGCTCTTGGTAAGAAGGTCTTTGGCTCTGGCTTCCCCTGCAGCGCAGCTGCCAGAGCCCAGCACCCCAGAGTCCTGGAACCCTCTCCCATCCTGGGCATGCTTTCACACAGTAAGCTGCTGCCGCCCCCCAAGAGTGCCGCGCCTGGACATGGCGTGCAAGTCACAAGGGAAGACTGGCCTCCGAAGCAGCGTGCGCACGTTGGAGGAGGCGGGGGCAGAGGAGTGGAGAACAAGAAGGTCCTGCCTTGCTCTGGCCCAGCCAAGAGGAACGTGGAGAAGAGGAAGGAGGCCCCCCCAAGCCCTG
Source organism: Podarcis gaigeae (assembly GCF_964106915.1). NCBI lineage: Eukaryota > Metazoa > Chordata > Lepidosauria > Squamata > Lacertidae > Podarcis > Podarcis gaigeae. The sequence continues at coordinate 2,867,004 of NC_139682.1, read as the reverse complement.
TGGAGCTGATGGAACACCTGCAAAGCAGCCCTCTGGTTGGGAACTTGCCCTTTGTCAAGTGGCCAAGGGAACTGGGGAAGGGACTTGCCCAACCCCTGGAGCCTTCCTCCATCCCTTCCCAGCTCAACATCAAGCAGGCGTTTTACGGGAAGCTTTCAAAGCTGCAGCTGAATTCTGCCGGCTTCAATTACGCCTCCAGCGTGCCAGGCTTCCCCAGGAGCCTTGCAGGAAGCATGATGCAGCTAAGCCACAAAGCGAACTTTGCCGCGTCCCGTGGCATGTCCCTCTCCGCACAGATGTTTGCCGATAGCGGCAGCATGGAGGAGATTTCACTCAAGTGTTCATGCAGCCTTAAAGCCATGATCATGTGCAAAGGCTGTGGGGCGTTTTGTCACGACGACTGCATTGGCCCCTCCAAGCTTTGTGTGTTGTGCCTTGTGGTAAGATGATGAATTATGGCCCTGGAAAAGGGATTTTGGGGGGGTGGGAGCTGTATATTTCGTGTGTCTGTTTTGATAACGAGGATTCTGGAATCTGTACACAAAATATTCTGGTCATAATAGAGGCAATGTTAGCACTGTATATTTGATTTTCCTGCTAGGATTGGACCATCCCATTTCTGAGGGGTTCCCTGCCCCCACCCACAAGAATTGCTGAACATTCTGCTTGCTTAATGCCTTCCTTGGCACTAGTGATTTGTGTTCCTTGAGCCCTTTGAGGAGGGAGGTTTGCTCCATGGGAACTGGAGCCAGCACCATCCTTTTTTCTTTCTTTCTTAGCGGCTGGGTTAAGTAGACCCCTCTTGGCGGGGGGAGCAGAATTCAGTCTCCCATTCTCCCTTCCTGCAATCTTCCCGGCTTGGGTTGGGGGGGGTGGGGAGAGGTGGTTGTTTTTCTAGATCCTTCCACTTAGAGAGAGCAGGAAATAAATGGTTGTGGGCTTCAGGGCTGGATTGCAGGACGAGGGTCACCACCGAGATGGTGAGTGTGGCGTCATCTTCCGTATTGGAGGGGCCTGGCTGTGTGCAGCTTTGTCAGGGCAGAGGCTTCGGCTGCCATTGTCTTCTGTCGCAGGCAGCCTCTGCGCCAGAGGAATTGTAACCACCAAGGGGCAGTGGGGCTGGGTGTGACCTTTTTATTTTCTAAGCAGAAATTTTTAAACTTTTTGTTCTTGGGTGTAAAAAGTGAAATGTTTGGCTCCTATATGTACCCTCTATGCATCTGTTGGATCATGTATTTATATGTTGTACACAGTACTGGGCAATTCTGTAAATTGATGTTATGTACATAAAAGGGTTTTTTAAAATTCATTTATTTTTCAGGCTGCAGCAGTATTGCATTAAAGTGGTGTCGGTTACTAATTGCTGTCCATAATCGGAGCTGCTGTGCTTTGTCCTGCCTCATGCCTGCATCGGCCTCTCCTGCTCTCTGAGCAAGAGGTGCAGCGTTTGTTTCAGGTCTCGCTCAGCTGCTCTGGCTCCGAAGTTGTGCTTCTCACTGCCCCTCTTGCAACTCTAGAGGGAGCTGGAGGCAAGCGCTCAGGTGGCACGTTTAGCCGGTGGGAGCAGGAAAGCCAGCGCGCCTCGCCTTGGGGTACCCTGTGTTGGCTGCAGCGGGCTTCCCTCTTGAGGGGCGAGGGAGGAAGCAAAAACTCCATTTTCATTAGAGCAAATGGATAGCGAAGGTCAGTCATCTTCCTCTTCTCCTTTAGCTCCTACCTACCTCTTCCTTGACCGGACTCCTCATTTTCATTAATTGTAGCCCTCCCCGCTCAAAAGCTATAGAAGTGTAAAACCTGGACCTCGTTTTCCAGAAAGGTTTACTCTTAAATCAATGTAGCAGCTTTTTAGTTGGAAACATGGAGATGAGCGAGGTTAAAAGAATTGCGGTATTAAAGGCAACTAAACTGATGGTCTAAAACCTGCTTACCAAAGATGGGGGGGCAGAGTTGGGGCCCCTCACTCTGCACCCCCTCGGGGCCACTGTAGTGTACAGACTGATGCTGGTCTGGTGGGGAGGGGGAGTCCTCTCTGATGACCCCTGGTGTTGTATGTCCCTTGTGGTATTGGAAAAAAAATAAACATTTTGAAAAAGCAAACTTGTGGTTTTAATCTTCCTTCTGATATTTCACCAGTTCCATGCAGGGGAATTAGCAAGGAGGGATGTTCTTGAGACTTGCTTCTCATGCAATGCAGTAACACAGCTCCCTGCTGGAAAGTATCCCACACTGAAGTTGCCCTGGGTGGGGCTGCACTCCCCTAGGAGATTTGCAGATAGGAGGCGTGCTCCTGTATTCAATGCTGTCGTGAGGTTTGGGTGGTCTTGGTGGCTAGGATTGCCTTTTTCAGCTCTGGCTGGTTCACTAACTCCAACCGCTGCTGGAGGGAGATGACTCTGCCACCATACTCCATGCTCTGGTAACTGCCATATTGGATTATTGCAGTGCACTGAATGTGGGGCTGCCCTTGAAGACTCCTCTGAAACTTTAGTTGGTCCAAAAATGCAGTGGCTACATTACTGGCTAGGGTTCTATTTAACATGTGTGTTAAGGGATGCGCTGTGGTCTAAACCACTGAGCCTAGGGCTTGCCGATCGGAAGGTTGGTGGTTTGAATCCCCGCAACGGGGTGAGCTCCCATTGCTCGGTCCCTGCTCCTGCCAACATAGCAGTTCAAAAGCACGTCAAAGTGCAAGTAGGTAAATAGGTACCGCTCCAGTGGGAAGGTCAACGGTGTTTCCATGTGCTGCTCTGGTTTCGTCAGAAGAGGCTTAGTCATGCTGGCCACATGACCCGGAAAAACTGCGGACAAACGTCGGCTCCCTTGGCCAGTAAAGCGAGATGAGCATCGCAACCCCATAGTCGTTCACGACTGGACTTAAAGATAAAGGACCTCTAACAGTTACCTTTAACCTGTGTGTTAAAACAGCTGCACAGGTTACCAGTTTAGTTTTGGGCCCAATTCAAGGTGCTCACATTAGTGTTTAAAGCCCTCAATGACTCCGGCCCCAAATACCCAAAGACCACCTCAGGTGCTGAGATTGGACGAGAAGGTGGCCTGGTGGTAGTTCCTCTGTCCTTGAGGCCTGGAAAGTGGTAGACAGAGAGATGGCCTCTGTGGTGATCTTTAAGCTATGGAACTCCCTCCCCACACCCAGAGGTGCTCCTAGCAACTTTATTATAAAGCTGACATCAAATGCTGAAGAAAGGTGCCTGTTAATCCTGGTTACAGATAGGTAACCGTGTTGGTCTGCCATAGTCAGAACAAAAAAAATTCCTTCCAGTAGCACCTTAAAGACCAACTAAGTTAGTTCTTGGTATGAGCTTTCGTGTGCATGCACACTTCTTCAGATACCTGAAGAAGATATCCTGGCTTTTGGCATGAGGTGCATATATTTATTTTTCCATAAGTTATTTTAAACTGGTTTTAATGTAACTCATCCTGGGACCTTAGGGTGAAGGGAGGACGCTTAATTAATTAATTAATTAAAATAATAACAGATTGGACCAGAACACTGCTCTGCGTAGGCCTACAGATGGGAGAAGTCTACAGCTGCTTGGGAGCCATATTGAAAACTAGAAGATGCGTTCTGTTTGTTATACAGTGTTTATTAAGTAGATTCAGTCTTATAATATGATATACAGACTCAAAAAAATTCCACATACTTATGAAATCAGTGCATTTAGCAAGTAATACCATGGATGGAAAGAACCGCTCGATTTAAACAGTTCGTTGGTCTTTTTAAGTGAATGGGACAAGGAGGTTGGCCTGTGCTACTCATTTCACAAACAGAACAGAATTAAGTTGCATTACATAGAACAAACACACGTTCTAGGAATTAAAATATTAAGCCACATTTACTGGAAAAAGATCCACTGTATATAACACAAAAAGTATTTCCATAGCACATGGAGGAGGAAGTGCCCATCTGCTTAGAAGAGCCACATGAAGTTGCATAGGTGCCTGTCAGGGAAGGTCTTTTTTAAGAATTCAAGAGATTTAAGCCATAAAGTGTCACCTTCTCAAGCTGGTTTTAAGTGCCATTTCCTTCCTCTAGCGTCTCTAGGGAAGCAGGGTGCCTCTTGGGCTTTGTCAATAGCTGCTGGAGGTCTCGTTCTTGGGTCACGCGTGCCCCACAGCCCCCGTTTCCTGTGCCTTGGTGCTCAGGGAGCAGCAGACAGAATTAAGTGGTGCCATCCTGTGGACTGACTAGCGAGGGAGATTCTAGCTGTTTGCTTTCACCTTAGTCCTACCGTATTAAAGACCCCGATAACTGAACTGGTCGCTGGAGAACACGGAATGGCTTGTGTACAAACCCTTTGGGTTGCAGCCTCACATCCCAGGAGTGGGACGGGCATGCGCGCTTGTGCACAGAGATGGGCAGGGTGCCGATGAGAGAGTCTGTGGCTCTGCTAAGCAGATGAACAAGGGTGAGGGGGTGTCTCACCAAGAGCAGGTCTTGCAGAACACGGGATGTGCTGGGAGTTCTGTACATGTAAACAGTACACTTTCACTGAGTCCAAAGTCAGGAGCAAAAAGTACAAAGGTTCACATTGGTCTTAGGTAGATACAGGCGAAGAACTGAGCTGTACAGCTCTGAAACAACAACCAAACCGAACTTTCTCTAAAGCACCACTAAATTATATAAAAATCAGACCATGGACAGATTGTAGTTGGTATTCCGGTGAAATCACTAGGCTACCTTGTAAAAAGTTTTACAAAAAATTACAAATCAAAATCTTATTTAACCCTCTGAGTTCTAAGCAGCATTTCTCGTAAATGAACTGGTACTAAACGTTACAGCCGTCTATGAGAGAGGGGAGGGCCTTCCAGTGTTGGGAGAATGTTCGGGGGGGGGCGGGTGTTTCTACTTGGAATCCTGCGAATGCCTTTCCCTGGCCCAAAATGCTGCTATGGGGAAGGAACCTGTGGGTGGAGATTTCTCCTCTGTTTTTGTAAAAAGACCTGCCAGCCCATGAGTTCTGTGGGTTCTTGTCCTGCTTTTAAGAACAGGGGGGCTGGGCCTTCTGCAGGAATCGGGGTCCCTACTCAATAGGGATCATCGGCTGAAGACCACAGAGATGTCCTAAGACAATTAGAGCTATAAACACACACAAAAAAAGATGGCTTCCGTGGCCCAAATGTGACCACAGATGCTATACTTACCTGAACTCCACCCAACCCTGATGTCGGTTGTGAGCCCAGGTTGGCTTTCCCGTTGGTCTCGTTCCATGAGCCTTATCAGATCAGTCTCAAAACATTCTAACCAGTGGTTTAAAAAACGAAAGCAGCAACATACGCACACGAAGCCAAGTTCCAAAGTGATCTAGTGAAGAGGACTCTAAAAAGCTACACCTGGGGTGGGGTGGGGTGGGGTGGGGGAGACCTTTACCCAAGCAGCCTGTTCTCTTGGGTAAACAGCCCCCCCCCCCGCGCCTCATGGCTATGGCTCCTGGTGGCGCCTCCAGCAATGCGAAGGCCGCACATGACAAAACCGAACACCAGGATTTTATTACGGACAGCGATTGTCTCTGCCACACTTTCAACGCTCAGGGTTGCACAGAAGCGGTGTGGTAAGGGCTGATTCTTTCCTGGGCCTTTCACAAGAATAAATATTTACAGAAAATCAAAGTTGAGAGGGAGAAGCAGCAGGTCACGCGCAGCTGGGTGTTCTCTGCTGCAGAGCAAATCAAGAGAGAAGTGGGGCTGGAAGGAGGGCCTTCACTGGAGCCCCTGGGGTGTCACTTGGCGGACTAAAATGAGAGAAACTCTGGGGATGTGAACTAGGATCAGGAATTCTCATGTGCAACAAAGCCACGCTCACGGAGAAGCAATGCAACCGAGCCATGAACAGCCGCAATTGCCAAGGGTCTGCAGTAGTTTGTTCCTGAGAACTTCTTGGGTTCAAAATGTGGCTTAAAACTTAAGTCTGATCCCAAGCAAATATACGGGGAAGAAAGTTCCTCTCAAACAAGCAAAAGTCGTTTCAGTACAAACTGGGTGTAGGAATGGAGTGTTGTATTTCTTTCACCTCATGAAACAAGGCAAATAAAAACTCTGAACAAAAGAAGCTCACTTCCGATAGGAAAATGGCCCAGTATTCCTGGCCTATGGGCCCTAAATGGGAGAGCTTCCAACTTAGGAGTGCTGCTGCTGCTGCTGCTGCTGCAAATTTCTCCTAAACTTTGCAAGGGCTGGTACTCTGTAGCCCTTTCCCTAGCAAGCTGTGGCATCATGGGGGGCAGTCAAAGTTACCCAGCTGAGAGCAGAGGGGAGGTGTAGCAAATTCACCCCATCTCCGAGGCCTTGAGCTTTCTGGTGTCTTCTGCTGGCACTGAGCAGTTCCCACGGCCCGGCTCTGCTGCCTCAGCTCCTCCATTCCTGATTTTAGCAGCACTGAAAAAATATTGCACTGAGCAAAAAAGCAAGTGCATTTCGTGGGTGGAGAGGCATGGGCGGGGGCTGTGGGAAGGAGAACTGGAGGGGAGAAAGTAGTGGCTCAAGCCCAGTTCCACGCATCAGAAACTGGGCTTCTTGCAGGAGTCCTTTGCCTAGTTGGCTGCAAAAAAGCCTTTCTATAAAAAACAAAACCCTTCCAGGAATGACGTGAACAGGAAGCTGCATTTCGTCCCTTCCCTTTCCCCTTCATGTAGCTAATGCAACCCTGCCCCTCCCCAAAAAACAAAGTTAGGAAGGGCAGCGAGGAACAGGCCTGGTCTGCTGGCTCAAATGCCCCTGAGGGTTGACGACAGGACTCTCCCCGAGTCTGGAAAAAACCCACAACGCAGAGTGAGGTAGAGTGTGGAGGAAGAAGGCTGGGCAGCTGCTTCTCTTCTGGGCCCCAGGGGCTTTTCCTTTAAAGTGACCAGAGCAAGTCCTGCTAACTGTGGCTGGGGGACGGGGCTGGCCTCTGAGCCTCGCGGCTTCTGCCCTAGGGCTGCCTGGTGAAAAAGTGGGAGAAGAGGCAGAGGGTCTGCAGCTGCCTGGGCGGCTGGTCTCCTCATCCTCACCCTCCAGCCCCCCGGGAACACGGGACGGAATGTGTGACGGTGCAGGATTAAACCTCCTCCTCATCTGACAGACACAAAAGTGGCAAATCTGTACAAACTCAAAAATTCATTTTCAAAAAAAAGAAATAAAAATAAATTAGGGGGTGGGGGGAGAGAGGGAGAAGGGGAGGAGAAATCCTGGCGAGGAAGGGCCCGTTTCTCAATAAATATGGAATTTCTAAGACATGGAAGAGGCAGGAGGGGGGGCAGGTGCTGGAAAGGGGGCTCTACAAAAGTAAATTCTGACTGTGCCTGTAGCTCCATCCCCCCCACCAGCTCTCCCCACCCCAACATCTTCCTCCCCCCCAAAATAGTCCTACGTCTCTCCAGGCTGCAGGCCGGCTCCTTTGGGTCGGTGTTGGAGTGCACTGGCGCAGGCAGGTTCAAAAGGCAGGTCCTCAGGCCCTGGGCTCCTGCTCCAAGAAGAAACAGATCTTTTTGGATCCCACCTTATAAAAAAATAGTCAGAACCTGTGCCAGCTTGGAGGTGGTTGGTAGGCAGAGCCATGGCCAGTCCTGAGCAGATTATCAAAGGGAGCCCCTCTGCAAGCAAACGACAGTGTCTTCTGGCACAGGAGCCAAAGGGAGGCCAGCAGTCAGTTCTGCTGTAAAATGAGGTTTTCCAGTTCATCTGCAGAGCGGAGGAGGAAGGCTGCGGACTCCCGGTAGCCGGCAATCAGCTGCCGCACCGCACTGATCTCCGTGGGGCTGAGCTGGGCGGCTGGCACCCCCCTGTTCGTGCTGTTGGTGGTGGCAGGGGTGGGGGTACTGGGCGCCCCACTTTTCATGCTGAGGTCGGTGGGGCCTGCAGGCAAAGAGCAGGAGAGGAGCGGTCAGGAAGCACAAAGGATGCCGCTGGCAGGCGGGTCACGGGGGAGCCTGCCCTCCTCCCCAAAAGCCCTGCCCCGGAAGAGAGATTTCCCGTCACAGGGGTGCGTGTTGCTCATCAGCCTCTGGGAAGAACACAACCCGTGCGATTTGGGTGGCTGTTTTGGCTTTAGTGTGACTGTCGTGAGCCAAGGGGCAAAGCGGAGCACACGTTTAAAAAACGGAGGAACACCCGCATGTACATCAGTGTTAGCAAGCGATGGCTGCTTGGGCTCTGGGACCACATTGCTCCCCAAAGACTGTCTGCGGCTGCCTCCAGAAGGATAGGAAGGCAGGGCAGACTAGGGAGGTGTAGACAGCCAAGGAGGGAGCTTTGGGCGGGCTTGACAGGCCAACCATTTGCCCTAAGCAGGGTGTAGGAGATACCAGGTTTGAGATGGGACAAGGAGCCCTGAACAGAGAGAAAGCAAGCAAGCTGGGAAAGTGCCAAGCAGAAGAAGGCCTGAGGCCCCGGGGCTCTCCAGCAGAGGAAGGGCCAATGCCCCCCGAGCAGAGTGCACTCGAAGACCCGCCATCTTCAAGGAGCAAAACGCATCGCCCTCTCCTACTCTCACTCAAGGGGATTAGGCTTCAGTGGCTGGAGCCCAGGGTGGCATCTTGCTTCAGAGTTAAGAGGCATTAGGAAGGGATGAGAAGCGTTAATCCCAGACAGGCATCCTTTGCGGCTCCAGAAATCACATCCTTCCAGCGAGGGCACAAGCGGTGAGTGAGAGGAGGCCAGAGGCCACTGAGGCACACCTCATGACAGGCACTCAGAGGATCCTCCCCCCATTCCCAAAAACCAACCGGGCAAGATGGTGGGAGGTTCACACTTCCACGTTTTGTCAAAGGAGCCCCAGAGTCCCCCATTCCTGAGGCCAAAGGCACAACGAATGACAGACGCACAGGGCGAGGGGCTGCTGTGTTGGCTCACGAGACTCTGGCCTGGACTCACCCTTTGAGGGCAACACCTGAGGGCACAGCAGGGCATTCTCCAGCCTGAGGGCTGCATGCCCTTGAGGGGGACCTTCCACAAGCCACATGCCAGGAGTGAGTGCAGACAGACACAAAGGGGGGGGGGGCAGAGTCACCCCACACTTCCTCTTTTTCTCACATGCACACGAAACATTCATTGACTTCATTCTCTTCCTGGCCCCTTTCTCTCTTTTCCCTTCTCGCACCCCTCCCCTCCTCAACTGCCTCGTTTCCCCACAGCAATTAGGCTTTTTAAAAGCTCCCTGTGGCACCAGTGAAAGCTTTCTAAAAGCATAATTTGCGGCGGGGGGGGGGGGGGTGGTGAGCCAGAGCTTCTCCCCCCAACCCAGCCACCACCCTCTGCTTACCATTACTGTGATTCCCTGTTTGGAGCGAGGAGGCAGGTTGCAGGCTGCCTCCAAGGCTTCCGTAGCTCCGGTAACTGTAGTTCAGGCTCCCGTTGATATAGACGGGATCTTGGGAGAAAGAAGAGGCTGGCAGTGTGTAGGACGAATGAGTGATGGCGGCCGAGTCCCGGGAGTGCTGCTTGTCCAGGGCAACTGGCTCATCCTACAGGGGAGGAATCATGGAGTTGCAGAACTCGAAGGGACCACAAGAGTCATCTAGCCCAGCCTTTCTTTCCCAACATGGGTCTCTAAGCAAGGGGTGCACCAGTCGGGGGGAGGAGCGTGCCTGGCCTCAGGCCCCTCTGGCCAGGCAGGGGCTGAGGGAGACGAAGAGCCCTTTGAGCCAAATACCCAGAGGCCTGTTCTTTCCTCTCCCCCCCCCCCACTGCGCATAGCGCCACACCCATTGCCCGCTCTCAAAGCCACAAGTGCAACATGCAGTCTGCACAGCTTGTGAACAGGTGGCGATGGGGCGAGCACAGGCACAGCACCCCCAGGGCACAGAATCCTGCGTCCAGCGCCAAACCAGAGGTCAGCTCCAGGGCCCGTACCTGTGACGTTTGGTAGATCTCCAGCCGCATTCTTTTGGCTGCTTTCCGCGTCTCACTCTCGCAAGCGGCTGCCAGGATGTTCTCGGCCATGGCTGAGGTCAGGTGGGGCGGGGTAGGCCTGGTCTGGGGACACACAGAGCCGGGAATGTCAGCCATTGGATAAGAGGGTCAGTGGGTGGGCAGGCAGACCAGACAGTCAAAGGAGAAGAACCACCAGCTCAGGGGGAAATGAATGGTTCTGTATTTACATGCTTATATCCCTCATTTTAGGGACGCGGGTGGCGCTGTGGGTAAAAGCCTCAGTGCCTAGGGCTTGCCGATCGAAAGGTCGGTGGTTCGAATCCCCGCGGCGGGGTGCGCTCCCGTTGCTTGGTCCCAGCGCCTGCCAACCTAGCAGTTCGAAAGCACCCCCGGGTGCAAGTAGATAAATAGGGACCGCTTACTGGCGGGAAGGTAAACGGCGTTTCCGTGTGCTGCGCTGGCTCACCAGATGCAGCTTTGTCACGCTGGCCACGTGAACCGGAAGTGTCTCCGGACAGCGCTAGCCCCTGGCCTCTTAAGTGAGATGGGCGCACAACCCCAGAGTCTGTCAAGACTGGCCCGTACGGGCAGGGGTACCTTTACCTTTTACTTTATCCCTCCTTTTGGCCTCCAAGGATGCTAACCAATTAAAAACCAACCGATTAAAAACCAAGAAGTAAAATCTAAGGGTGCTCGTTTAAAATGCCAAGCCACGTAACAGGGAAGAAAAACTGAAGCAACACCAAAGCAGGGCACAACAAAACAAAAGGAAGGCTAACAATGCGCTGAAAAGCCCATCAAGCATTGCAAGGGAGGGAGTTCCACAATCTGGGTGCCATGATAAAAAAAAAGTCCTGTCCTGGAACCCCTCCAAACTCCTGATGACATGCTTGGTCCCAAACCATTTAGGGCTCCCCCCACTTTAAAACAAAAACAAAACCTTTTCTGGCTTTAAGGATACTTTACGTTGTACCCACAAGCAAACCAGAAGCCAACAAAGATCAGTGAACACCAGATAAAACAACATGTGCAGTATCCACAGCCACAGCCTTGCCTGCTGTATTTTCAGAAACTGACGTTTCTAAGTTTCCAAAGGCAGTGTAAAATGTGCCGTAGCAACCTAACCTTGTTGTGATGTGACCTGGGCACATGAAACAGTGGCAACATCTATGATTTCCAGGAAAAGGTGCTGTGCCAAAGCATTCCTAGCCACAGCTGCTACCGTGCGGCTATCCAGGACCAAAGGCAGATCAATCAAATGTTTACTGACCATTAACAAAGTAGAACATATGAAGAAGTACAAAAATCAAAGCCTCCATAGAATCAATGAATTATTCCCAGGTGACAAGTTGGAAACAAACCATTGTAGCTGGTCAAGAATGTTCACATATATATTGTCACCTGTTTGGTAAAACATTTGTTAGATCCATCAAGGAAAACGCTCAAAAGAGCCCCCAAGGATCTTCCAGGAAGCCGACTCATAAAGAGATAAATTATGCTTTCTCTAACCCCTTGATAAAATATACAGCAAAGGTATGTAGGAGAGACTGTTTCAAATTCTAAGTCTGAAAGGACAGCACCTAACATGGTAGGAAACTATGGCAAATCTGCCATCTAGGATCTTAGAGGATAAAATGTTAAAACATGCCAACAAAACCTCTCTTCTGAACTTAGGCAATACTAGAAAACTTAGATATGAAATACAGTTTGCTAGAAGCAGAGCGGTGTGGTAGGTGCAGCCCACGCCGTGTGTCCTCACTGAGGGGGGTGACAAAATGGTGGGTGGCACTCACTGTGGGGCGTGCAGCACGCCCGAGCCACGCGTCTCTCCTGGGAGGAGAGGCTCTGCGCTGCCCCAAACAGTCCCCTCAGGCTCTGCGCTGCCCCAAACAGTCTGCCCATTCTCTCCCCCTCAGCTGTAGGGAAGCAGGCAGACTCCTCACCCCCGTGGGTGGCTGGCCCTGCCCCCAGGCGCGGGACACGCATGCCGCCCCAGCGCCCAATCGGCTTGCTCCGCCACTGGCTAGAGGCAGACCAAGTCACAGCTGATGGCTGTCATGTAAGTGACCCAGAAACCAGGTCAAGAGAACTCCCAGTGAATCTGATCCTAACAGCAACTTTGTCTTGACTAGATGGTCTCAGCTTCCTACAAACATCCAATCCATTACTGGACTCAAGCACCAATTCAAGATCTCCAAGCGTTCCCAAAATAAGATGCAAAACAGAAGACTGTCGCCAGCATTTGAGTGAGACCACACCCTGATTCTCCAGACAAGCTCTCCCAGAAGTTTCACATAGTTGTGGAAATTATCAACTGCTATGGGGCCCCATGACCAAAGCCCACAGGACCTAACAGCAGTCTCCCTGCCCACACACCCCCGCCCCATCCCACCCAGGTGACTCAGCAAGGTCAGTGGGAAGGGTCAGAGAATGGAGGATGCCCAGGGGAGAGAGAGAGAGTTGGACAGGCGTCCCTGAGTGGCCAAGTCTTCCATATCATGGCAAAAGCGTGGAGATGCCATCCCACAGGGCAATTACATAGACTGGGTCCAGTGAGGCTCATATGAACGAGGAATGGAAGCAACAGGGGTTGGGATGGTTCTAAACTATCTTAGGAGAGGAGATGCAGAAGGAATTGGGGATAATAATAATAATAAACCCCTCACCATCTCCATGCCATTCTTCTTCATGCGGCGGCAGGATTTGAGGTAAGTGCGGATGCGCTTGCGAGCTCGCTCCTGGAACTCAGGAAACTGCCTGCTGCAAGATTCAATGATGGCCTGGATCTTCTCTTTGGGCTGTTTGGAGATGGGAACCATGCGGTCCAGATTCTCATCCACAAAAAGGCGTACAAACATCTGCGGAAACAACAGGGAACATAGGGAACTGCCTCACACCGGAACGGATCGTTAGCCTGCCTGGTTCACAATTGTTTGCTACAGTCCAGCAAGGGCACCAGGCTGTGGGAGGGTGGTCTACTCTGACTGGCAGCAGCAGCAGCAACTCTCAGGCAGAGTCTACATCACCAGTTACCACAGATGGGCTAAAGCAGGGGACAAATCTGTGTGCAAAGCATGGGATTGGCTGTTGAGCTGCAGTCCCTCCCCTCTCACAGGGGAAAGGAAAGGTACAGCCATGCTACTGAGCCCTGTCTCCCCCCATAAGGCTGATCATACATAGAGCTGCCCATACATTGAAGGCCTTTAGCCGCTCTGGGTCCATTCCTTCCGAATCGTTCATCTTGTCGTTGTCCTCATGGTCATCGTGCTCGTCGTCGTCGTCATCAGCGGCTGGAGCTCTGCCCACAGTCAGGTCTTCAGGGCAGCCGCTGACCTCGGTCTTGACGGAATCGTAACTGCCAGAGCTGTACGGAGGCGACTGAGGGAGGAGACAAAGAATCAGCACTTTGAACCGCCCCCCTGGCTACACCGTCTTGCTTAGCCTTCTGGCGGCTCACAGATCTCTAACTTTGAGAGGGCTCAGCCTTGGTTTCTACACTGTCTAAATTTGTGAGGGTGGAGTGGAGAGAGGAGGCAGAGGGCTAAAATGAGACAGAGGGGGGCACAGCCACACCACTCCTACAGTGAACGCCTGGGAAGGCCCAAGTCCATATCCCGTGTTAGGAAAACATTCTTCAAGAAACAGATAAAAGTTCCTTTAAACTTTAAAGAGGGTTCCAGAATTTTCTTTAGTGTGTAGGAGTGGCACTCTTGGCTTGACTGGTGTCAGCTGCAGGTGCAGATAAAGGGAGGAAGTTGCAGGCTGCAATTTCTGCACAAGGAAAGCACACACACACACTGAGATTATACCATGCTGGATATAGAAAGAATGTACTGTGGCACCTTGGTTCTCAAACACCTTGGTTCTCAAACACCTTGGAACCCAAACACTGCAAACCCAGAAGTAAGTTTTCCGGTTTGCGATTTTTTTCCGGAAGTCAAACGTGCTCCAATTTGAGTGTTACGCTGAGGTCTGTCTGTTTTTGCTATTTATTTTGCGTTTTTGTGGCTCTTTTTTCTTTCTTTTTTTTGGGTGTGTGACTGTGTGGAACCCAGTTCAGCTACTGATTGTGTGACTGCAGTACATTGTTTATTCCTTTCATTTTATGGATCAATGGTCTCGTTAGATAGGAAAATTCATGTTAAATGGCTGTTTTGGAGGTTGTTTTTAAAAGTCTGGAACAGATTAATCCATTTTGCATTGCTTTCTATGGGAAAGCGTGTCTTGGTTTTGGAATGGACTTCCGGAACGGATTAAGTTTGAGAACCAAGGTACCACTGTAAATAGTTTGCATATATTAGGAACTGAAACGATTGTGCAACCAGTCAAGAAATAAAGAAGCTCTTGACTGAGGAATTTGACTATGACTACTGTTCTTGTCCTCTGCCTCCGGGGGGGGGGGGGACCTCTGCTATAAACAGTAAGATGAGGCTTTACTGAGGTGCCCCCACACAAGCAGGAAAGTGCAGCAGAAGTTTGTGGGCGGTAACCTCTAATACCCCAAAATATGGGTCAGTCTGAAGTGTCCTCTTCTTCCACCTTGGGGATTTGAGGACAGCAGTGCTGGATTAAACTTAGGCCTAGCATTCTGTTATCAGTGCTAGAAAGCACACAAGGCAAAGCAGGAAATTGAAACACACACCCCCAGCTGTTTGTTCCAAGCAGTCACAGAAAGGTTCAACCACCATGAGGACCGGTCAGCAACCGCGAATCCCCCAGAACCTTGGCGAGAGCTCTTGCCCATGGAAATCCCCTTTCTGTGAGGTCCATGAAGCAGATGGTGAATTCATCTCACCATGCCCTGGTCACCTGGTCATTCTCTACAGACGCCATAGGGCTCCCCTGCTGTTTTGGCTCCCAATGGGTATTTATTTCTGCGAGAAGCTCCAACCACACGAAAGAAGGGCCACTGGGCCAGGACCCCCAAAGGCCGGTGACTCTGCTTCCTTTCTGCCCTAAAAGGAAATGTTTCTGGCCGAGATAAGACCAGGAGCAAGGCCCCTGGCTTAGGAAAATTTGCTGGCACAGGTCTGAGTGTAGTTGGTCAGTGGACTACGGTGGCGAAGGAACACAAAACGTGGAGTGCTCTAAATTTAACGCAAGGCTAGGCCACAGGGCCTCCTTATCAGGGTGACTGATCTTCTCCTATTACCTTGATGGGTCATCTGCTCTCGCTTCAGCCTCCACATGGTCTTCTTTAGACTGCCACCGTGCCTGTAGCCAGCGGGAAACTCCACTACTGCCATTGGATGTTAGGGGGAGGGACACTTCCCCTGCCCCCATGTCAGGGGCTTTCCCCATGTCATTGGCTCCTACCGTCACTTTCCACCCCCCCACCCCCCCCCCACACACCTCGGCTGTGCTTTTGGCTGCATATTTCGCACGGCTCCGCAGGCCATCGGCGCTGCAACTGTCCGACTGGTAGGAGGGGGTGACGTGGGCAGGTGCCAGCTTGTCGCACAGGTTGATGGGCTGGTCCTCAGAGGAGGCACTGAAATCCATGGGAACGGCAGCTCCATTCCCATTCATCTCTGGGTAGGCGGCATCCCCCTGAGTGCTGCTGGAGGTGGACGGGTTCAGGGTTGAGGAGCCGTTCCCGCTGCAGCTCTCCGAGGAGGAATCGTCTGCAAAGAGAAGGGAAGGGGCCCCATTACCAGAAAGACCAGAGACCCCAAGATGCTGCTACTGTTGCGGCCCCAAACCTGCAGCCCGCGGCAGGGAAGGGGCAGTGACAGCTCCTGCGGTATTGTCACCCAAGGCACAATCTCACTCTTCCCTCATCGACATCAGCCCCCCCCAAAAAAACCCCAACAACGCCACCCAGAGGCCCAGGGCAGGGCTTTCTCAGTGGTAGCTCCCAAACTGTAGAAGGGGAAAGCAAACCTTTTTCGCCCACCTTCTTCTGAGGGTGAGGGTGTGCATGATTTGTTGCTGTTTTAGCCATTGCTATTTTATGTTACTTCCATTTATGTTGCATTTACTTTGTACTCATGTTTTCACCGGAGATGTATATGTATATGTATTTGCATGTATTTGTATGTTTTAAGATGTTGCAAACTGCCCTATGACTGTATGGTGAAGGGTGGTGCAGAAATATCAAAATGAACAAATGCGCAGATAATACTGGCATTTCTTACCAGGCAAATATTAGTGAGGTAGCATGTCCATAGTCCTTTAGAATTACATGCCAGCTAGTTCCCTGCCACTGAGACTCAGTCCCCCCCGCCCCCCCACTCACCCAGGTCTTGTACACCTGCCTTCAGGCTCCTAAGGCTCCCTTTTTATACGAAATATCATGAAGTAGCGCAGAGGCAGTCAGTGTGGGGCTCCCAAGATATTTTCGATTGCAACTCCCATCAGCCCCAGGCAGCACGGCCAGTGGCCAGGGATGATGGGAGTTGCAGCCCACAGCATCTAGAGGGCAACATCACACCGGCAGCTCACAAAGGAGTCCGGGCAATTCTTTTTCTGGAACTTCCATTTCCCAAAGGACTACTGAGTATGACATGAAATCCAGCAACATTAACCCCTTGCAAATGACCAGAGTGCCTGGGGACAGTCAGGCTGCATATAAACAGCAGTGACCAGAGGAAGAATGACGACTGGGAGGAGCGCACAGAGAAGAAACACATAGTGCACCTGTGGCAGCAAAACCAGGCGCCTCCACCTGCAACAAAACATGTCTCTCCTGTATCAGTCTCTACAGCCACAGCAGGCGCTGTAACTCTCCAACAGTTCGGCTTCACCCTCAGAGGCACACTTTTCTGTTGTCTCCTGAGAAAGACAGATGCCAACCAACTGAGGGTGAAAGCTCAGGAGGGGGAAAAGGTGAGAGCCAAACGTCAGATCTCTCCCTGTGGGCAGCTTTGAAAGGATGGCTTTCGTACACACTGGTGAGAAGATCCTTAAGCCGAGAGAGAGGAAGAAGGATGGCTGCTTGCGGTGTGTACACTCAGCCCTCTTTGGCCTTCAGTAAACTAGTTTGGCAGGTTTATGCTATTGTTTCAAGAACTTGGAAAACCTGCTTGACCAGAGGTGCTGGAGTGAATGTGTGTCGTCTCCCCCCCCTTTGCAGTGGGATAGGAAGCCTTACGCCAGTCACTTTCAGCACTCTTAAAATGGACTGTCCTCAGCGCTAGCTATGGGGCAGAGATTCAGAGGGTGGCCCTTCATTTCTCTGCAAGCCCACCCCATCCCTTGCCTTCCTCAACACATCTCTGGACTGAAAATAAACCGGAATCCAGGCGCCTTGTGTTGAGGGTGCAGAGGCAACGACAATGCACTGGCCTCTTGCCACTTAACAACAGGATGCCTGAGCATGTGTGTCTGCACCTGATGCTGGAGGAGCTCCTCTGGTCCAGCAAGAGGGGAGCCAATGGACTTGGCTGCCATTGCAACTGTGGTCACAAAGCCAGCCTGCCAACGCATGGCCCTGGGCAAAGCACTCCCTCGGCCTCGATCCCCCACCTGCAGAACGAGGGCAAGGCAAACGGCGCCTGCCATCTCCCATCTTTCCCATCCCACCCCACCCCACCCAGCCTGCGGATGTACCACCTCCCGCTCCTCCCCCCCCCCCTCCCACCGTTGCCAGGCTCTGCTGCTCCCCTGGTTCCCATGGAGATCGCCTACGTGGCTTGCCTTGCCTTCCCCCCTCAGACACATTTGTTCCAGCCCTGGCATCCATCATAGAGAGCAGGTCTCCCTGCCTGCACAAGAGCAGGGGCCAGGCAGCATTTCGCACGCAGCAGCAGGCTCTGCTTCCTTACACGCTTAGGCACCAAGCAGCCCCTCAGCAACGGCACTGTGCTGCCTCTTCCCAAACCACGGCTGTGACTTTGGGCACCAGAGAAGGGCATGGCCTTCACCACCTCCACCTCCCACTGCAGCTCAACTGGGAGATGGCATCCCAACCTCTTGCCCTCATGCGCAGCTCTGAAGAAGGAGAAAGCACGCCATGCAGTCATTCGTCCTGTGCTTGCTTTCTCCAGGATCCAAGTCAGGTGCCAGTGGGCAGCCTCTTTTTACACACGCACGCAGCCGCCTGCCGGGTTTCAGGGCACAGCCTCTTGTGGGGCACATTGCAACACGCACCCTTCCCCACCAAAGCCTCCTGGCCGGCCTGCGCATGCCGCCTGCCACCGCAGCAAATCCTTGGATTCGCGAGGTGCTGCAACTCTGCGGGGAGAGGGGAGAGGGCAAAGGCCTCTCAGAAAGCTGCTTCCTGCACAGGCCTCGCACTGGGTGCTGAACAAAGGAGCTGCAGATGGCAGCCCCCAACTTCCTCTTGCTGGCTTCCTCACCCAGGTGGCAGGACAATCAGGGTCAGGCGGCTGCTGGTGGAGAAAGCCCCGCATCCTTGTGACAGACGGGAGCTGCGGGGAGCAGGGAGGTGTGGCTGCTCTCCTTCCTTCTGCCTGCCCGCCCTCCTCTGCAATCTACAAGGAAGCTGCAGAATGGCTTCCCTCGCCAAGGCCCTTCCGTCCTTCTCAACAAACAACACTCCGTGGCACCACCCTGGGATCAAGATCTCGCTGCAAGCGGCAGACAGGAGCCCCTTCTTCCTGCTGCTGCTGCCCCCCCCCCATGAACACACTTCTCACCCCTGGCATCTCTGCCCAGCTCTCCTGATCTGCCCAGGTGCCACAAGCCCTTGTATCCTATCCAGAGTCATTTCTGACAGGGAGAGGATTCCTATGCCATCCGTCGGTCACTGAAAGCCCTTGGACCACGAGTTTAAGAGTACTCAAGCTAAACTAGGCTAAGCAATTCTGAGTATGCGCTCTGGGTGATGACTCCACCTCTCATGTCTTCCACCTCTGGCTGCAAGGCGGGGCAGAGGGAGGGCAATCTGATTATGCACAGGAACACAGGAAGCTGCCTCGCAGGCATATCTACCATTTCAGCTTCCGTTGAGGGTATGGAGGCCTGGTCGGAAGAGACACTGCATGCCTGGAGATGGCAGAAGCAGAAAAAGACTGGACCAGTCTTCCCCAGTCCGGCTCCCTCAACATGTTTTGAGTGGCCGTGCTGAGACTGATGGGAGTTGTAGTCCAAAACATCTGGAAGGCACCAGGTTGTGGAAAGCTGAACTAGAGTCCCACACAGCCTGAACTTCTGTTATCAATTAAGAGTTGCTACTGACCACGATCGAAGCCATACTGTCACATTAGACCCTGGTCCTTCACTGCTTTCTTTGGAGAAGGAATTTGGGCTTCTGCAACTTTCTCAGTAGCTGGGTATGACAGCAGCTGGGTATGCCAGATACTCAAAGTACTGGGTGAGAGCACAAGCATCCAATCAGCACCCTGGCATTGCCAGAGATATTGCCAGAGATCCAGGGGTGCAGAGTTCAGCACCTTCACTGTCCCAAATAACTGCAATGGCCTGCTTGACCTCTGAGCCACTCTTGGATAAAGACACCTTCTCCCTAGAGCCTCTTAGAAATCCTGAAAACAAGAGGACATTTTCATGTTTTGATTTGCACATTGTAAGATACAGCTGGTTGGAAAGAGAATCGGCATGAGAAGAGTCCCACTTGCATATGAAAAATCCACAGTCAGAGCCCTCCTTAGCCAGGAACATCAGTGCACAATGTGCCTTGCAGGCAGACATGCATACGCGACTCTGATGGGCGGAATACACCTTGCCAGTACTCTGGCCTAGTCTCTCCACCTCTCTGCCAGTTCTTGCATGGTGTGAACTGCTACCCGCTTTGTCACACATTTCCATTTTGTGCCTGGTGCCTGCCTAGATCCATTGGGCATGTGGGATCTCCCCACTCCCGCCAGCATAGTTCCTGTAATGGGGGCAGATCTCTGCCAGTGAATGGAGAGGAGAAGGAGGGCAGGAGGGAGGGGAATAGCCAGCCTAGCAGTTTGAGAGGCTTTCCCTCCCCCTGTTCTCAGCTCCTTCCCGGAGGGAGGCTCCCAGCTTTATCCAATGATGCCTCTCTGAAGGATTAAGGAGAATTATTCCTGGCCATGGAGGCACGAGCTGCGCACCAGGCTGCTGTGCAGTGAGCCCAGGCAGGCATTGCCACAGCAACAGAGCCTCTCCTCCTGTGCCTGGCCAATGGCAGGCCTCCCCAAAGGCCAATGGGAGAAAGTGTGTGCTGCCTCGGGACCATCCTTGCTGCCTGCTCCTTGGCTTCTCCCGGGATTAGCAGCAGCCCCTGAGCTGCCGCTGGAGCGCCAACAGCACATGGCAGTGAAAGGCTGATCTAGTCCCATCCACTCTCTGCAGCACAGGCCGGCAGGAGAGAGAAGTTTCAATGGGCCCCTTTCCCTGCAGAGCTGCCTTTCTCCATTGACAGCAGAGGAAGTAGCGATGGCTTGTTTCTAATGGCAAGGATCACAGAAAAGGATAAAGAAAAAGAGCAAGGATTGAACTTGCTGGAATTTCTTTCCCTGCCCAAGGAATGAGCAGGATCTCATCCCCAATTGCCCTTGAAGTCGGACTCAGCTGGTTAGAGCGTGCTGCTGATAACGCCAAGGTTGCAGGTTCGATCCCCATGTGGGGCAAGTGAACATTCCTGCATTGCAGGGGGCTGAACTAGATTATCCTCAGAGTCCCTTCCAGCTATGACTCCATGAAAACGATGCCTTACCTTCCAAGCCTTCCAGGGCATGGCTGGCTGGGGGGAGAAGAGCAGAGGAGCTTTTCTAGATTAATGATAATGAACTGAAAGATCCCTGTGCAGGATCCTGAACACACACACACCAGCCTCTTTACTCCATCCATACACTGCTGTTATTTCTATATCACTAGTAATGTACATGGATGATTCGTTTATATAGGGTTATATGCAGAGCAACAAGCAAAAGTCAAGGCCCTGCCTTGGGGAGCGTACAATCTAAGCCTATACTTTGAAGTGGGGGTTGGGGGTGAGAGAGACAGAGAGAAAGAGGGGGAAGAAAACAGATACTAAGGGGTAAATGAGACCCACAGTCCTCCCACCAGCCCCCAAAGCATTGTGGGGATGGGGGAGGCTATAACGAAGTTTTCACATTTATTGCTGTGGCAGGTGTGCAAAAGGCAAATTGCATGTTGGGGATGATTAGGAAAGGGATTGAAGATGGACCTGTCAGGATTATAGCACTGTTATGCAAATCTGTGGTGAGACCACACTTGGAATATCCCATAGAGTTATGGCTGCCTCACCTCAAAAAGGATGTAGGAGAGCTGGAAAAGGGCAAGCGACGGGGTCAAGGGACAGAAGCAACTCTCTTGGGGGAAATGGTTGCGACATTCGAGGCTTTGTAGTTTAGAAGAAAGGCGAGCAAAGTCTGATAGAAGTGTGTAAGAATATGAATGGTGTAGATAAAGAGACATTTCTCCCCCCATCCCCCAAAGTACTAGAACCTAAGCGGGGCACCCAAAGAAGGTAAATGTTGAAAGATTCAGGGCAGACAAAACAAAGTGCTTCACACGGCGCACAGCTGAACTATGGAACTCACTCCCACAAGATGTGATGGGGGCCACCAACTTGGATGGCTTTAAAAGGCAGTTAGTCAAATTCACAGAAGATAAGGCTGCCAATGGCTACTGGCCACAACTGGGGTGTTTTACCGACACCGTCAGAGGCAGCACGCCCCTGAACGCTAGTTGCTGGGAACCACAAGTTGTGGGGGTGCTGCTGCACTAAGGCCTTGCGTATGGGTTCTCCATAGGTATCTGGTAAGGACTGGAGGAGACGGGCTTGTGGCCAAATCCAGTGGGACCCCTCTTATGTTCCAAGCCAGAATCTGGGCTTTCTCATCTGAAACTGTGCAGGTTTAAAATGCAACGTTTCAATATGCGCACCCAAGCACACGTCACTCCCTCCCACCAGGTCAAGCGAACCTAAATAACTTACCCCAAATAAGGAATGTTTGCTAATTGGCATAAGTTATTCATCTTCAAGAATTATGCACTGAGTCCTTCCCCAACCATGGTAAACACAAAGAACTCTAAAGACGGCCTTAATTATTCTGCATTGCTGGGGCCTGAACTGCCCTCCTCTCCCTTACATATCCAGCCTCAGAACTGAGAAAGGTCCCATATCCTGTGCAAATCCCAGTTAACCAATCATACTGGGTTGCTTCCTATGCTCAACTGCAGCAGCTACAAAGGGCTGAGATTATAAGGAGCGTCTGTCTGCTGGATCAGACCGAGGTGGGTCCCACCGAAACCATCTTCCTGTTCCAAACAGCTGCTAGCCAGATGCCTCTGGAAGGCACATCAGCAGAGCATGATCCGCCTTCCCATGCTGTATGCGCCTAGTATCCAGCAGTCAAATAGAGGAGGAGTGCCTCAAAATATTGGCTGCCAAGCCTGGAAGCTCTCAACAGAGCGATCCTGAGAGAATTTGACTAATACTTTTTAAGAGCCACCAATGCTAGCAGCCATCGCTTCACCGCGTGGCATTTTACTCCATGAATTAAATTTGTGTCATGTCAGTCTGCTCTGAACTGCAAGAGGTCCCAAGTGCTCGTATTAAAGTGGGAGCATCTAGTGGCCTTTTATAAAGAAGAGACATAGCATGGTGGGGGAGGGGCATTTTAATCCAGAGTGGCAGTCCAAATCCCACCCCCACCACTGTAAAGCCCCTCCTCGTCCAAGTCAAGGGCAGAATCCTCTCCCCCACCCACAAGTGGCTTTTTCTTTCATTCAGAAGCAACCCCTGGGACTCCCAGGACATGCATCCTCTTGGAACATGTGCTTAGGCCAGACTCCTTGTCTTTCCCTTCGGTCTCCTCCAGCACCAGATGGTTGGATAGTGTCTTCGAAGCTACAAACATGAGTCTGACCAAACTGCGGGAGGCAGTGGAAGACAGGAGGGCCTGGCGTGCTCTGGTCCAGGGGGTCACGAAGAGTCGGACACGACTAAACGACTAAACAACAACAACAACAAGCCCAAATCACAGGGCCCCGTACAACAGCTACGACTCCTCAGAAGCAACAGTGAGGGCAACCCTAACCTTGTGAAGAATACAGAGAATAGAAAGATTAGATGGACTATGAAAGAATTTAAGGAAAGGAAGTGACTGAAGAACAGATGTAAAGGTGAATTAGATAACCAAGAGACGTGTGGTGAATGAGGAGGAAGTCTTTTATAATATTTTAACTAGGATTTATATATCGTAATGTTCGAAGTATTAATTTGGAATAATCAATTACAAAAAGCATTTTTTCTCTTCGTTCTTTTTCTTGTTTCTTTCTTTTATAGTCTTCCTTTCTAGTCTGCATGTTGGAAAATTGTGTAGATAAATGTTTTGTGTATGGTTATGTATTGTTTTTATTTCTTTATTTCTTTTTTTGGTGACATTTAATAATATTTAATAAAAATATTAAAATTACAGTGAGGGCAACCCTGATTTTCCACAGACTCAGCGACTGGCATCTCCAGTGGTCCTCCCACAGTCTGCTTGCAGCCACCTGGCTCAGTTGCTCACCTGCACTGACAAGTGGGGAGGGGAATTAATTCCCCCCCCATAGTATTCCACCTCTTCGGCCTCCTTTTCTGGTGCAATACGAATTTTCCCCATCACTGCTTGCCAGACAAAGACTGGAAACTGGCTTATCAACTGTCTACAAGGTGGAGTTACCACTGTTCACCCACACCTGCGCAGAGGAAGGGAGGGAGGGCAGCAGGTGATGTGGTTCTGGGCAAAGAACAGCTGGTGACGGCACAGGAGTGTGGGGAAGAGGAATCGAAGCCAGACTCAGGGTGGGCTGAGGAGCACCACAAGCCTGCAAGGAAGAAGCCACAAGCCTGTTCCACGTGTGGTCAGGAGCAGAATGGCACCATGCTGGCCATCTGCACTGACAACAACAACAACAATAATTATTATTATTTATTATTTGTACCCCACCCATCTGGCTGGGTTTCCCCAGCCACTCTGGGCGGCTTCCAACAAAGATTAAAAATACATTAGAATGTCACACATTAAAAACTTCCCTGAACAGGGGTGCCTTCAGATGTCTTCTAAATGTTAAGTAGTTGTTTATCTCTTTGACATCTGATGGGAGGGCATTCCACAGGGTGGGGGCCACTACCGAGAAGGACCTCTGCCTGGTTCCCTGTAGCTTTGCTTTTCACAATGAGGGAACCGCCAGAAGGCCCTCGGCGCTGGACTTCAGCGTTCGGGCAGAACGATGTGGGTGGAGATGCTCCTTCAGGTATACTGGGCTGAGAGCAGCCCACAGTGGGCTGTACACCCATGTGCAAAAATCCAACTTTGGGGTGCTGCCAAAACCACAGACAGGCCAGGTCTTTCTTTCAGTTTCGCCACAGGCTCCAAGCCTTGATAGGCTGCTGCCACTTGGGGAATGAATGCATCTTCTAAGGGACAGTGATTTGGCGGGTGGGGAAGAGACAGACAGAAAGACAGGAGAAGAGAGACCACCCTTGTGCTGGGCGTGCTGCCTTTAACACCAGAGACACCTGCACAGCTTTGATGGGAGGCTTAACACAGGATGAGGGGTCTGGAAACCAAGCCTTATGAGGAACGGTTGAGGGAATTGGACATTAGCCTGGAAAAGAGAAGACCAAGCGGCAATATGAGAGTCATCTTCAAATATCTCAAGGGCTGGCACTTGGAGGATGTCACCTGGAGGCTAAGACCTGAACCAATGGCTTCAAAGGAGATTCAAACTAAATATCAGGAAGAGCTGTACAACAGTGGAACAGACTCCCACTAGAATTGGTGGACTCTCCTACTCTCCTTCCTTGGAGGTTTTTAAGCAGAGGTTGGATGGCCAGCTGTCGTGTCTGATGTAGCTGAGATTCCTGAATTGCAGGGTCAAAACAAAAAAAATTCCTTCCAGTAGCACCTTAACTGGAAGGAATTTTTTTTGTTTTGACTATGGCAGACCAACACGGCTACCTATCTGTAACTGAATTGCAGGGTGTTAGACTAGATGACCCTTGGGTTCCCTTTGAACTCAACAATTCTATGATTCAAGCCCATGGCACATGTCAGCTATAAAAATCCAACCTGACTAATGTGGGGGGGAGGCAGCTAGTGCTGCCCCCCCCCCCCACTGCAGTCTTGTTGCCCTGTCTCTGCAAGGCAGAAAATGTCAAGGGGACAGAGCAAAATGGCTCTTGGGGCAGAGGGCAGAAGGACACCAGCCGCTTGTTTTGCAGACTAATTTGGGAGCGGGTTTTGCCTTTGGAGGAGGAGGCAGCTGGCTTATCCTCGTTGCTGCAGTGCAGGATTTGCAGAGATCAGTAGAGATGGACTGGGGGGGGGGTGTCGTGATCTGCAGCACCTGCTCCCTGACAGCCAGGGCAATGGGGAAGTGGCCCACTTTAGGGGTCTTGCTTGAATGAAAGGGAGTGGGGTGGGCAGATGAGGAGGGAAGCACACGGCCATCTAAAGCGGAAAGTGGAATTATCTATGTGGCTGTGGGGCAAGTCGTTCCTCCTCCTACCCCATCACCAGCAGGGAGACAAAAACCTCTTTTGACTCTGAAGAACAATGAGCTTATACAAGCGCCAGCAGCCCACAGAAAAATCCTATAGCAGGACAATGGGCCCTCCCTCGGAGGCAGCCCCACCAATCACCACCCAAGGATCTCAAGGGCTCCCAGAATAATCCACCAACCAGCACTCAGGCTTCTGAAGTGGGGGGTTCTTCCTGAATATATCTCCTCCCCCACCCCAGGCACCCCTGGAGGACCCTGGGCTTGGCACTGTCTGGGAAGGCAGGCAGGCAGGCAGGCAGGCAACCCTGGTGGCAGAGGAGTCTCCCTTAGCTGCTCTGTCAACCT
Source organism: Podarcis gaigeae (assembly GCF_964106915.1). NCBI lineage: Eukaryota > Metazoa > Chordata > Lepidosauria > Squamata > Lacertidae > Podarcis > Podarcis gaigeae. The sequence continues at coordinate 2,841,381 of NC_139682.1, read as the reverse complement.
CCTGGAGAAAACAGAAGCCTCGGTTTCCATGGAGAGAAACATCCTTCCCTCCGCATGGTTTTGAACTTGGGTCTGGCTAGAAACCAGACCGTCAGGAGCTTCCAAAGCATCCCACAGGCATTTCGCTGTAACAACAGCCAGTGAGACGTAAAGGGCCATCAATTATTCACTGACAGGAGGGGGGAGAGCAGGTGGAAACGAAAGCAGGCTGAGGACAGATTTGGGCAGTGGTGTAGCGGCGTTTGCCGGCACCCGGGGCGCATGCAGACACACCAAGCAGGGGCAGGGCACAGAGGGTGAATGGAGCCCACCTCGCCAGCCCTTGCCACCAGAGCCAAACAGGGCTGCACTGCGCTGCCTGCCCACCTGTGCAGGGGGGAGCCCGGCCGGCCAACACAGCCCTTGGTAGGCAAATCCCCCCCAATGCCTGCTGGGAGGAGAACTGGGCCAGGCCACACTGGCCCCGTTCTCGCCTCTCTCCCTCTGCGCCCACTCACTGTCTGAGCAAGGAGCAAGTGAGCAGCCATTCCGCAAGGAGTCGGAGACACAGCAGCGAGGCCAGGCTCTGCGGCCCAGAGACCCCCTGCGTGGGAGCACTTGGCTCACGCCCCCCAAAACTGTGCGCCCAAGGCCACTGCCCCCCTGCCCCCACCACACTACATCTCTGGATTTGGACCCTGAGCATAGTCAAAGCCAAGTCGGGGGTCACTAGCTTTAAATCAGAAGCACAGAGGGGACACCCGCCCCCTACAAATGCCTGCTCTGACTAAAGCGTTAAACAGCTCAGGACCACAATACCTCGAGGCGCAGCTCTCCCCATACGAACCTACCTATACCCTGAGAGCATCTTCTGAGGCCCTTCTTGTGTGCCTCCTCCACAGGAGGTCCAGAGGGTGGCAACACGAATGGGCCTTTTTGTGGTGGCTCCCCATTTGTGGAATGTTCTCCCCAGGGCGGTTCGGCTGGCACCTTCATTAAACATCTTTGGGCACCAGGTGAAAACATTCCACTTTAACCAGTCATTTGCCTTATTAACATCATTGTGAAAGTGGGTTATTGGTTGGTTGGTTGGTTGGTTGGTTGGTTGGTTTTTTCTTCTTGTTTTTATTATTTTGTGTTTTTTATCTTTTATCTTTATGTTGTGAACCATCCTGAGATCTATGGATGGAGGGAAGGAGGAGGAGGAGGAGGAGGAGGAGGAGGAGGTGATTTCCCTCCTGTGAATGTCTAAGCCAGTCTCCTGCAACCTGGTGCCCTTGGGATGCTTTGCAGTACCAAAAGCAAAACAGTGAGCTTCTAGCTATTCCCCCAATATGACCGCAGCTGAGTCTGGGTGGGGAGAAAGGACAAAGAAGCACTGTCCTGGGAGCTGCCCTCTGCGTATGAAAAAAGGTGTCTCCTTGTACCGGCCGACTCCCAGCCCTTCCCTTCCTCTCTTGCTGCCAGCGCTGGACCCACCAAGGCTGAGTGGCAGAAGCACTTTCTCATTTGCCTAAGGCACCCAGTGCCCTGATGCAAGAACACCAGCCCCAGCAGGGCTCCTGCATAGCATGGCTCCCCCAAACATATATACAGTCCGCCCCGTACTGGAGAATGAGTAATAATTATACAGAAACATTGTAAAATTAATGAATGTTAGAAGGGTGTTGGAATGAAGTTATGTGGCTTTAGCAGGAAGGTTATAAAGGTTTAGAAAAAAACAGACTGTTAATTGGTGAAAGGAGGGAAAGTAAAGTTATATTAATATTAAGATAAATTACAGGACAAAAATTGGAAAAGATGGAAAGGATTTGCTGAAATAGCTAACCGAACTAGAATACAAAAAATGGAGGTGTGAGGAAGTCAAGGGAAACAAGCAAAGGAAAGACAAGTTATGGGAAGATTTGTTGTGTTTTTTAATTGTTTGTATTTTTCTGTTTTTCTTTTTTTCTTCTTTTACTTACTGTGATGTGTTGTTTTGCTTTTGTTTAATATGGTGTATGATGGGATAATGAGCTGCTTGTGCGTAAAAGCTTGATCCCTCTGGGGTTTGGCTGGTCACCCAAACCTAGGCACTAACGGAGCCTCCCAAAGCATGACTCCGTCAGTCGCTGGTAGAATCCGACAGTGGGCGTCTACGGAACTTACTCCAACATAAAAGTTGTTTGACAGACATGCGCCTCCTGGACTCTCTGCGTGACAGCTTCCGGCGAGGGGTGGGGGTTGCTAAAGGGGGTCTTGTTACCTCCTCACTGTTCTCACTAGAAGTATCCCAGAGCCTCTCCCCCGATTCCCTTTCCGCTGGAACTCCTGCTCTCCCCCTACTGGTTCCTTCTTCTGCTGTAGAGTCTCTCCTATTCTCCTGGAGCCTCTCCACCACCTGTCCCTCCGATGGCAGTTCCCTGACATGGTGTTTTTACTTTTGTTTTTTGTAACCCTTAAAACCTCAATAAATATTACTTTTTTTAAAAAAAGGAGAATGAGTAATAATTCTTTAAGATGGAAGGTACTGAAACCCAACCTAACTTGGAAAGCCGGTCCATATGACGTGGAATCTCTTCCCTCTGATTTCAGAGATGCCAGAGCGGGGGCAGGGGGGTGTTGAGTGGTGAAGAAGTAAGCTCTGCACATGCCCAAGAACACTCTCACCCATCTTGTTACTTTCCGCGTTCCAAGGCTGACACCTGCCCTGGAGGAAGCTTGAGGGTCGAACCGAAACTCAAGTACCTCCCATGTAGAAACAGATCAGAGACTCCTGTGGAACGTGACCAACAAACCCTTTTGGGGGGCAGGTGGGGTCTATATTCTGTATGGGACCCTGCACACTATTGCTGCAACTTAATTAGGCCAAAGACAATTCCCGCCCCCCATCGTTGCTACACACACACACACACACACACACACGGCGAGGCAGGTCTTGTAGACTTTCAAAAACAGCTTCACTTGGAGATGGGGAAAGTGGGGTAAAATAAATGATCAGGAACATCACAAACCATTATGGCTCTTTCCTATCACTTTCAACTCTCATAAGAACTATTACCTGTACCCTGCCTGTGTTAAGTCAAAGGACTTAAATTGTTTTTCATTCGGCAACAGCATGAATCTCTGTGCCATTCATTCCCTCTTCATCCTCATCTGTGTCTCCCAAAATCGCAGTCCATTGTGTAATTTACTTTGCTTCCATCCATCAGGAAACTTTCCGAGTAAATGTGCTCCATTTACATCATTTATGCTGAATTTAGAATCACCTGAGCGCTGAATATGCATGTTGCCTGCTGCTTGTATTAAGAGTAAGTTTCCCACCACAATCATCAGGAGCAGAGGGGAGGTCTTGACTCAGCCCAAGAGGAACAGCAACTGCTGCTTCTCCAGAGATAGCAGGAAGTGGTGCGGGAGGCCCCCTCCCAGCCCCAGCCCCTTCCAGGCCTTGGGAGGTTCAACTTTGCCTTTTCATTTGTTGGGGGGGGGGGAATTGAACACTCATGCTCTCTGGGGAAAGACAGACCTGCAACTGCAGCATGGAACTGTGTGGTTGGTATTTCAGGACCTCAAAGAATTTCAGTCTGGGTCTCGCTGGGATGAATCCATGTTTGGATACCCAATACTGGCATCTACAGTAGTTAAAGAACCCGGCCATTTATGTGGCGCTTCCTTCCCCTAGATCATTCATTGTTCCTGCCCCCTACCCACCACCACAGACCACCATTGTGTGCAACGGATCGTCCCCACTGTTTGTCCCCAAAGAACCGCCTTAAGAGGTATTACGCCGTTTCTGTTGCTCTTTTGTGCATTTCTACATTCCCTTAATTTTTCTTCCCCGAAAAAGTTTGTCCTTTTTTATTTTTTAAGTAAAACCCCTTGAGTGTCATTTGCCGCTCTGCGCATGCACCAATTCTAATAACACTTGACATGAAATGGTCAAAGTTAAGCAGCAGCATGAAATGCCACAGGTTGGGGGGGGGGGTGCAGTTTAAGAGGAGGAGGAACGAGACGGTGTGCTGGGCCACGAAACAGCAAGTCAACTGACAGGAGGCAGGAGGTACTCCAGAGCATCCTTCTTGGAGAGAGATGGCTTTGGCACAATTACCCATGCCCTCGCAACAGTCAGGCTAGATCAACACCAGGGCTTTTTTTCAGCTGGGACTCCCTGGAACTCAGTTCCAGCACTGGAGAGCCAGTGTGGTGTGGTGGTTAAGAGCGGTGGACTCGTAATCTGGTGAACCGGGTTCGCTTCCCTGCTCCTCCACATGCAGCTGCTGGGTGACCTTGGGCCAGTCACACTTCTCTGAAGTCTCTCAGCCCCACTCACCTCACAGAGTGTTTGTTGTGGGGGAGGAAGGGAAAGGAGATTGTGAGCCGCTTTGAGACTCCTTCGGGTAGTGATAAAGCGGGATATCAAATCCAGACTTTTCTCCTTCTCAGGTGGATGCCATTGCCATTATAAGAGAATCAGGGAGGTGTTCATGGTAGTTCCGGCACCTCTCTTTCAAGAAAAAAAAGTGCTGATCAATACTGTATATGGGTGGTGCTCTTCAAAGCATCTGGAAACCACAACTGGTATAAAATACAGCAACTAGGTTGCCAGGCTGTGCTCGACTCTTGCGAATATATCATACCATGCTGAAAGATCTCAACTGGACACCAGCTATTTTGCATGCTCAACTGAAGGCACTAGACTTCAGCTTTCAAGCCCCATGAGCCATGGGACCAGGATATGTGAAGGACCCTCCAAATGCATTTGCTTGTCAGCTAAGATCTTCAGAAGCTCCTCCATCTTCAGAGATTGCCTAAGGGAGAGGAGCCGTTTCCATGGTGACACCTTTTAGGGGTCAGGTGAAGTCCATTCTGCTCACCTAGGCTTCCAAAAGTCCAACAGGCTTTTATGCTAAGTGGCCTCTCCTTTTTTAATAAGCTGGCTTCTATTTTATGTATTTTTAATTACTGGTCACAAATAACGAATCTGATGCTTGATTCGTTATTAGCTTGTTGTTGTTTTTTACTGATTTTAACGCTTTGTTGCTTTTATTGTTATTGTACTATTTTTGTCAGCTACCTTGAAACTTCTGTAAACAGCAGGATATAAATTCTTTAAAACTAGGGTGCTACCCAGGGCAAAGGGCATCACCCCAAGAACGCACCTGGCAACTGGGCATAAAAAGATCTTCATAAGAATAACCTGCAGGATCAGGGCAATGACCCATTATGCCCTGCATCCTGTGCTCACAGGGACCTACCAAATGCCTATGGGAAGCCTGCAAGCAGCGCATGAGCGCAACAGCACTCTGCCCACTTGTGACTTCCAGCAACTGGTATTCAGAGGCTTAACACCTCCAAAAGCGGAGTTAGGACATAGACATTGTGGCTGGTAGCCACTGAGGTCTGGGTCCTCCATGAATTTGGGAGCCAGTTCCACAGCATAACTAAACGCTGCTCCTCAGTGGTGGTGTTCCCAAGGCTCTGTTCCTTGGCAGAGGATTTGGTGAGAGCATCATTCTCCCTTGGGAAGCAGAGGCCACAGGACCACTGCATGAAGTGACAGTGCCTTCCAGAGGTCAGGAGTGCTGGATGCTGATCTACACACATTCTCCCAATCCTTGCATCACCTGACACGAACTCTACCTGCTCTGTTGATGACAAAGCCTTTTTCCCAATGCCTTTTAGCTTACCCTTCTGTGCCAAATCCATTAGCACTAATTGGCTCCCTTCTGCCATTCTGGAGGTTTATAAGCATCTTGCAGCAGGATGACACCCAGCCAAAGACTTCCAGGCAGTAACAGCAAAAGAGGGGCGGGGAGAGACTTAAGTCACCTTTTGCTTGGTTTGGGTCATCTATTGTTCTCAAAGGCTGCATAAAAACGGTGTTGTAGCCAACGTTAGCCTTACTCAAGAGTAAGACCCGCTGAAATTAAAAGGCATGACTAACTTAGGCCCATCACTGGGTCAACTCTGAGCATAACTTAGTGGATACAACTCTCTAGCTGTATTGACGGGCTGCCAATACCTGTAACTCACAGCTTTTTGTTCAGTTTCTTCCTCTGGTTTTGCAGGGTACTCTGGCACTTCAAGCATGGGACCTCCACCTCCGCAGGAGCATTCCCCCTCTGGATACAAGGGGCCGAGGCATTGTTGTCGTTGTTGTTTAGTCGTTTAGTCGTGTCCGACTCTTCATGATCCCATGGACCAGAGCACGCCAGGCACTCCTGTCTTCCACTGCCTCCCGCAGTTTGGTCAAACTCATGCTGGTATCTTCGAGAACACTGTCCCACCATCTCGTCCTCTTCCGTCCCCTTCTCCTTGTGTCCTCCATCTTTCCCAACATCAGGGTCTTTTCCAGGGAGTCTTCTCTTCTCATGAGGTGGCCAAAGTCTTAGAGCCTCAGTTTCACAATCTGTCCTTCCAGTGAGCACTCAGGGCTGATTTCCTTAAGAATGGATAGGTTTGAAGTGTATCTTAAGAATAATTATAAAATTAATGAGTGCTAAAATGTCGAGGTTAAGAAAAAAGAGAGAATTACAGCTGTAAATGATAAATTAAGTGAGGATTTGCTGAAAGAAATTTGGAAATAGGGATGCAGAAAGGAGAGGTATGGGGAAGTCGGAGAAGCAATATCTATGAAAAGAAGGTTGTGAAATTATATTTGTGTGTGTTTATGTGTTTGTTTTGTCTTTGTATAGTGTATCGTAGTGTGTTTAATTTGTGTTGGAAAATCAATAAAAATTTTTTAAAAAAGAATGGATAGGTTTGATCTTCTTGCAGTCCCTGGGACTCTCAAGAGTCTCCTCCAGCACCACAGTTCAAAAGCATCTATTCTCCAGTGATCAGCCTTCTTTATGGTCCAGCTCTCACTTCCATACATCACTACTGGGAAAACCATAGCTTCAACTATACAGACCTTTGTTGGCAAGGTGATGTCTCTGCTTTTCAATATGCTGTCTAGGTTTGTCATTGCTTTCCTCCCAAGAAGCAGGCGTCTCTTAATTTCGTGGCTGCTGTCACCATCTGCAGTGATCATGGAGCCCAAGAAAGTAAAATCTCTCACTGCCTCCATTTCTTCCCCTTCTATTTGCCAGGAGGTGATGGGCCCAGTGGCCATGATCTTCGTTTTTTTGATGTTGAGCTTCAAACCATATTTTGCGCTCTCCTCTTTCACCCTCATTAAAAGGTTCTTTAATTCCTCCTCACTTTCTGCCATCAATGTTGTGTCATCTGCATATCTGAGGTTGTTGATATTTCTTGAAAGCAATATTAATTCCGGCCAAGGCATGCCCTGCCACGATTAGAAGAAGGATGCCCTGCTAGATGCACCCTAGATCTAATCCAGAGGGACCCTTTCTTACTTTGATCACATACCCACTCCAGCCAACATTTTCCCCTTTTCCTGCTCTCAGTGCCTTACTGGGGAAGAGCACAAAGAAGGAATCCATCTGTGAACCATCTAACCTGCTGAGAAGACTCCACCCCAAATGCTCCAAACTGTGTCAAACTGTACTTAAAGTAGGTGGTTGTGAATGGCACTCAATGGCATTTCACTTTTCAGTGTCCCCGCTTTGGAGTTCTGTCGCAAGAGCAATATCTACTTGGTTTCTGAACATGAGGTGGATTTTTTCTTGGAACTTATCCTGGTGAGAGGAGGGGAGAGGAAATGTAAAAGGTGTCCCAGGTGGGAAGAGAGCAGGCTAAATGGTTTCTGAACAAGACAGGCCACTCCTCATGAAAGTGTATTAAGATTATTTCCGTGTGGAGTTGGTATAGGGCATGCAAATATCCAGCCCTTTTTGAGTTTGATGGGTGGGGATGAGAGGAATGTGCTTCAGGAATGTATTGGTTTCATTCTGAATTCTGCTTCTACTAAATTAGACTGACATGGGAGAACTCTCCCCAGGATTTGAGTGTACTGTATTGCACATCTGCACTGCACTGTCATATTGTGCTTTTTGTGCTTTATACAGCTCCTTGTGAGAAATCTGTGGATGCTGTTTTCAGGGGTTTGTATGTGTGTGTTGCCATATTGGTAATGATAGGTGATTGAATTTAATTATGTTTTAATTGTTTGAAAGCCAGTTTTATTATGCATGGCCTTATTGTTACCAGTTACTTCTTTACATTGAAATGTTTTAATGGAATGAATTGTATTAATGGCAATTATGACATGAATTATTATTAAATTGTTTTATATGCTTCTGATTTTATGAATGTTGCTTTATTATTGTTGTCACGTAATTTGTCATAATGCAACTCAAGAGCAATTTTACTGAGCAAACATTGCGTATAAGTAAATATGATTGATTTGATGTACCTGGGAAATGAATGTGGCCTGAGCTAACCAGACAACAGGCCATGCTGGCTGGAGGTGACGGGAGTTGGAGTCGAACATCATTTGGATGGCCAGAGGTTTGCCAGCCCAGCCATAATTAACTAGGAGAGGAATTCCATATTGCTTTGTAAATCTGCTGAAACAGTACAAGTCACTGAAATATCAGGTTAGATCCCTCATGGCACTCTCCAACCAGAAAGGAGCTGTAATCCAAGACACCTGGAGGGAACCAGGTTGGGGAAAGCCAGGCAAGATGAGCCAATGGCCCAACTCGCCACTCTGCGGTGACTCTCCAAAGTTTTCCCCTGCTAGGTTCCATCCCTGCATGCAAAGTATCTGCTGAATCACTGAACTACAGGGCCCTTAAGAGGAATCAGCATCAGCAACATTGCATACCTAATGACCTCTTTTGCACATCTGTATATTCTGACACAATTTTCAGGGCACCTACTACATAGATTTTAATTAAAATTTTGTGAACACACAAGCACTTAACTGCATCTATAATATTTTTAAAAGAAGAAAGGGGGGTGAGACAGCTGTGCAACATTACTGCCCTGCCAGTCAATAGCATTTTCTTTCTTTTCTTCAGGAGTGAAACTGACTGGACCAAAAGCTGTTTACCATCCAGACTACTCAGTTTCACCCTCCCTACGCTGGCACAGGGATGGGGAAACCCGAGGCTCTCCCAGCGCTGCCAGACTACAACTCCCATGATCCCTGACAACAGGCCATGCTGGCTGGAGGTGATGGGAGTTGGAGTCGAACACCATTTGGATGGCCAGAGGTTTGCCAGCCCAGCCATAGTTAACTAGGAGAGGAATTAAGCAGGCTTCTCTCCCTGCCCTCTGAAGAGGCAGACCACTCCAAGTAACAACACCAAGTGAATCAGTTTTACTGGCAGAGGACATGGCGCAGCTAGCAACAGACAGCATACCATACCAGGGGAAATGATTAATAAGAATTATGAACCAACTGTGAACTTCCCCCAGAAACTGCATATGCACACGCACACACGGGTGTGAAGGGTGCTTGTGTCACAAGCACTGGTCATCAGGAGCTTACCATGTTCTGGCTTTTCCTTGCTGCAGCCTGAGCTGTACCAAAAGGCTGAAGAACATTTCCCTGCATAACTCTCCCTTAGGAGAAAAACAGGGGTGCTATGTGTTTCAAGGGCAGCGATGGCAACAGCCCTTCAGAACATTCTGAAGTCATTTCCCTGCAATTTGAGTTCCCTGCTATTAACTATTGATGTTTATTTCTCTTAAGACAGCGGTGGAGTGTGTTCTGTTGTGGGCAATCTTGGTCGGGGGTCGCACATATCTGTGGAGCAGGGTCAGAGGCAAAAGTGGGCAGAGCAATGGGAGTGAGTTCGTACACCCTTGCAAAAGTCAAATGTCCCCCCCCCCTCTCCATCCATCCATGCAGAAAGAGGCCTCAACGCCATTCAGAGCCACATTCCAACCAGACAAAAGCAATGGAAGATGCAGAGCATCCTTCGGAGAGTCAAGAGGACAGACACTCGTGGGCCACATTTTGCTCCTGAGACTGAGGTTCTATGCCACTGTTCTAAGATTTTGATCCTGCTTACTAATTCTCATTGGACTTTCAAAGTAGCTCATATTAATTCTATATTTCATTATAATTACCATCAATAAAATCCAAAGCTGTTTTAATTCCCAATACGTTTTACTGTACAAACTTTTCTTGCACTCCTTGACACCTAACCATTGACTTGCTTCTAGTAGGTTTACCCACACAACCCCCTGAGAATGAGAGATGTTGCTACTGTGCCCCTCTGGCAGATGGAGAACTGAGGCAGATCCTTGAGCTATTACAATCCCACATGACAGCGGAAGTGAGACTCAAGCTCTGCTTCCCCAGTACCAACACCAATTCTCCATCTACCAGCCCAGCCAACAAGCACCAAAGTGCAAGGCCTCGTAGCGATTTCAGGACACCAGCACCTCTCCAAACCTGAAACTGAACCCTGACAGCTGCTGCCCAGGCTCTTCCTCTCAAAACCATACCTTCTCCTTTGTGTTATTGCTTCCTGCATTGTAGGGGGTTGGACTAAACGACCCTCAAGGTCCCTTACAACTCTAGGATTATATTATTCCCCTTTTGACAGGATCTTGACATTCTTTGGTGAAACTTATGCATGACTCCACCGCCAAACTTTGCATGCAAAAGGTCCCAGTTCAATCTCTGGCTGATAGAGATCCCTGTCTGAAAGCCCAGAGAACTGCTGCCGGTCTGCATAGACAATTCTGAGCTAGATGGACCAATCATACGATTCAGTATAAGGCAGCTATCTTCCTAGATTTCATGAGCAAATTGAATAACTAGGCTGAGTGCTTAGGAAATACAAAATGCAAGAGGTGTGTATACAGTGGTACCTTGGTTTGCATACGTCTTGGATTACAAACATGTCAAACCCGGAAGTGCATGTCCCGGTTTGCAACCTTTTTTTGGATTACGACCCATTTTTTTCCAATTACGAACAACAACAACAAAAAAGCACGCATTGGGTTACAACCTGTTTTGGTTTACAAACAGACCTCCGGAATGGATTGTGGTTGCAAACCAAGGTAACACTGTATTTGTTTCTGCTGGGCCTGCCAAATCTTTTACCCACTTGCTTTTTTGCCACTGCAAAGTGAGGTTCTCCTGATACATCTCAGTTAAGAGAGCAATCCTAACTGCAGCTGGGGAGTGCATGCTAGCAAGGATGGAAAGTATGTGTGGGGTGGTGGAAAGTCTCAGCTAGTTGCTGCTGCAGCTTTAGGCTGGTGCAGAAGGGCCAGATCCGGCAGAAAGACCCTCTGAGAAAGCTTCCAAGGGGCACTGTAACACCATCCCAATGCACATTCATCTCCTATCCATCATACACCCTTTCCCCAGAACATACCTTCTCCTATGAAGCATTCTGAACACTTATTTCCAAATAAATCCCATAAAACTCAAACAGATCCACTTCCAACTAGATGCACATAGGATTGAATTGCTGACCCCTGTCCTCTGACAGTTGTAGAGGAAGATAAGCAAAGTCCCTGTAGTTACACTGGAGTTCGAGGGTCTTCAAAGCCCAGTGAAGCTGCAGAGACCCCCCCCCCCCCATTTCAAGATTCAGACTTGGAGCTGGACTGGTTTTGGCACTTGCCTATTGAGGCACTCAGAGTGCCTCTGCTGCCAAGTGTCAAAGCAGCCACCTGAAGAGCTGAGTGGGAAGGGTGGGTTTTAGTTTTGCCACTGAGCAGCAAGGGCACTCTGAGTGTGATTCAACCAAAGAGCACCAAAAAAGGAAAGCACCAGCCTCCCTCTCAAGCTCCCATCAGCTGTACTGTGCAGTCTGAAGCTCAGCCCAGCTGTGGAGGATGGTCCCTGCATCCTCCTCAACTCCAGGCTGGAGAGGAGAGACACCTTCACCAAAGGGCAGTGGGATGCTTGCCATGGTGGCAGGCAGATTTCTGACTCACTGGATCAATTATCGTTGTTCTGAGCCAGGACCCATTGAGCCCAAGTAAGCCTCTGGATTTTGTTGCTACTTGTGGCTGCACAAACGGGAGAGGCTGTCAAGCATCTTGCAGGCCATCATGGTAGGCTGCACTGTTCGGTAGGGTTGCTCACAAACTGGGCAGGCTTATCCTGACCGCTCCCAACAGCTTGTTAGTTAGTTAGTTTGATCAGTTTCCAAACAACAGCAATTCTCTGGATGACGCCCCCAAAAGAAGCAAATTCTGCTCGGAAGTTTCCCAAGGTGTTAAGAGACCTTAAGGACACCTACCAGCCTTTCGTCAAAGGTGGAGACTTTGCAACAAGCTCTCTGTGTGCATAGAGGCAGAAAGGAACAAGGCCCCAATGCCCTGCTCCCATGGGCCCTGCTAGGGAGTGTGCTAGGACAATGGCCCTTTCTTGCTTTAAACATAGGGAGGTTTTTCTTCCTACCCCACCCCGTCTCAGAGCAGCACAAGGCAGCTCTGGGTGCTCTCTGGGACCAGGCAATTCCTCTCGGGCTCCTCCAGCTGCCTCTGTGCAGAGGCCTCTGGGGACAATGAAGGATTCAAGCTCTCCAAGAAACCAGAACAAGAGTCAATCCAAATGCCATGGAGATGAACTTTGACCCAAACTCCTCGACTTCCACCCCCTTATTTACTCTCAAAAGCTAACAAGTTCTGCAGAGTTAACACAACACCTCCCCTTCCCAGCTAGCCTCCTCCCATGCATCCCACACAGCTCAACTTTGACCCCTCTTAATTACCTGCGCTCCCCTCCCCAGGGAGATTAACCTCCACTTCCACTCACACGCTTTCCTCCCATTCAAGCCACAACCAGCTGCAAGCCCTGCATGGCACGAGATCTCTCTACATGGCCCTCGACTTCGGCACCTATTCTAGTTAGAGGAACGTTCCGCAGCAGAGCTAGTCACGTTCAAGATCCTGCAAGTATTGTTCAGCCCTGACTGTTGCCAGGATGGCTGGGGAGTCACAAGGGTGGGAAAGGCAGAAGCACCCACAAGATTCCACCTGTGGGAAAAATTCCAGTCATGCCTCCCACCTGTGCTCATAACAAGTTGAAGACGGAGAGGACCTCGCAGGATGGTTTCTTCTAAGACATTTTCTTATTTAGCCAAGCAACTGAACTGACAACAGGGCAGGGGAGCAGTAGTTTTTGTTTCAAGACCTTGCAACAATGAAAGAAACATCATTGTAGAATATGTTCTCTATGCTCTGAAGAGAAATTTTTAAAATTCTCATATATATATATTTAGATCTTAGGGCTTGTTACTTATTAACCCAATCCCTACAATATGTTGAACACCATCAGATTTTTCTAGTCCTCTGCCAGGCCACTATTCTATCTAGAAGAGTTTTGCAATTTGGAACCAGATGATATTTTTTTCCATGCTGTTAGAAACAGCAGTCATGGGGAACTAAGGATTGGGAGCTCACTGGGATGGATGAGGCCCTTCGCCTGTGTAATTCTCTGGTCCGGGTGTGTGCCTATTTGACCCGGAAAGTGTCGTTGCAGTAAGTGGCACCTTTGGGAGTAGGACATTTTTGTTGGTGAAACGGTGTAGCAGAAGGATTGAAGCCCCTTTCCTGGAAGCCACTCTCCCAATCTAGCTTCTACGTCTCCCTCCCTCTCTCTCTAAATCTGGCAAATATACTGCCCGTCACAACGCATTTCCTGTCATCCACACACTATGCACTGCACCATGGCACACAACAGACTGTTGCCTAACACCACCCTTAAAGGGAGAACTCCTTGCAGGGAGAACTCCTTCTCAGTAGCTCCTTAAGAGGCTTTCCAAAGGCTCGATTGCAGCATCATTCTCCCACAGGCTCATTAACCAAAAGGAACTGCTTTATACCGAGTCAGGCCATTAGTCCACCAAGCCTTTTTCTGCCAACCCTGATGGGAAGCAGCTCTCCAGGATCTGAGAAAGGTTTTTCCTAGCTGTGCTATGTGAGGTTCTGTAGAGATGACAGGGGCTTTGCATGCAAGTCATGTGCTCCACCCTTGAGCTATGGGTACCACTTAAATGTGGAATCACTGCATTCCACTTTCTCTCAAGAAGTGCCAGTTCCAGTCACCAGGCATAACAATCCCACAACCACAACAGGGATGGCCATTGTGTGGGCTGATTCTATTCTCCAGGCAAATTTGGGGGTATGGACAATCGGGGGGGGGACACCTCTCCCACCCCCCGCTCCCCACCCCACAGTCAGCTGGATCCTGTACGATGGCATCACTTTGGAGTAAAGGAATATGCACTTGGACAGCATGAAGTCACCAAACAGAGGAGGAGCCAAGGGTCAAATGTGCTTCCTGAATGATTCCCTGACCAGTCAAAGTCAGCAGTAGTCTTTTGCTGGAGGCAGCACAATGCAACAAATCCACACGCTGGTTCATAATTTTGCTTTCTTAAGAAATGAAAGGAGTTATGAACACTTTCAGGGCCTCACCTAGCTGCTATTCCAGGTTTACGCAATGACTTTAGACTATGTACATGAGGGGGAAAACAAAGTAGCCCTGAGGTGGCGGGTTAGGGTACCATTTCAGGCTGCAGGTGGGAGAAATCTTGTTTCTAATGCTCTCCTGCATATAATGCTCTTTCTGCTGCACATTGGGTTTTCTACTTGCAGAGGGATTTTTAAATGTGGGGAAAGCATTTAGAACACACATACCCCATGTTTGAATCCTGAGCTCGCACAGTCCACTCTCATCGCCACCTCATTCCATTGCACAAGTGGTAAAAGGTAAAGGTACCCCTGCCCGTACGGGCCAGTCTTGACAGACTCTGGGGTTGTGCGCCCATCTCACTCAAGAGGCCAGGGGCCAGCGCTGTCCGGAAACACTTCCGGGTCACGTGGCCAGCGTGACATCGCTGCTCTGGCGAGGCAGAGCCGCACACGGAAATGCCGTTTACCTTCCCGCTGGTAAGCGGTCCCTATTTATCTACTTGCACCCGGGGGTGCTTTCGAACTGCTAGGTTGGCAGGCGCTGGGACCGAGCAGCGGGAGCACACCCCGCCGCAGGGATTCGAACCGCCGACCTTTCGATCGGCAAGTCCTAGGCACTGAGGCTTTAACCCACAGCGCCACCTGCGTCCCTATTGCACATGTGGACCAAGTTTTAATTCAGAAAGAAACAGTGGGGTGGGCACAAATCACTGGGATGCCTGCCTCTCTCTCAAGGCCCCGCAAGACAAGAGTTGCTGAGCTGCCACCAGAGAGAGATTGCAAGCATGGCCCCCATCACTGGCCTGGAGTTCTTTACAACTTGCACATGGCAAAGAGCATTAATTACATCAAGAGAGATGCATAATTAGAACTTTTGACAGAAGGATCCAAAGGGCCAAAGAGCATAATAATTTATGCACTGTGTACATTATAAAAAAAGTTTTGAAAAATACCCCTCACCCCAGATGGCATTAATGGGCACTCACCATCCTCCTGGCTGTGGATGTTCTGCGGGCTGCGCATCCCTTCCTCCTGGCTAGGACTCAAACTGGAGTTAAGATGCTGGTCAGCTGACATCCATGTGGAGTCACTCATATCAAAGTCCTCACTGCTCACCGATGTCTCATCCTAGAGGGGAGCAAGAAAGGGTTAAAAGATAAACCAAAGCCCACTGAGGCTTCCTGTTTGAAGATGTGAAGATGACGAATGACAGAGAGCTTAATTAAGGGCAATTAGGCAAGGCCTGCTTTTGCCCTGCCTGACATCCACCTCCCCGTGGCAGAGAGCTGCCTGCACCAGCCTGGCTATACGAGCCATGCAGATGGGGCAAAGCTTGCGCATATTGGCAGGTTACCTGCTAGAAGCAGGTAGCAGACAATGGAACGCTTGTAGGAACTTGGCATGGAAAAAACAAGCTGCTGTGGTTGGAGCCTATTATACATACCAGAACCAGGAGATCCTGTATCCTGGATATTATTCATAGTCCCCTCGGCAGCATCTCCCTGCCATCGCCCCCGTCAGGGGACACAACATTCATGTCTAAGTCTTATCTTGCTTATCCTTCCAGCAATCCCAGTAGGTAGATTAAGAAAGTGTGACCCACACAAGGTCATCTGGGGAGCTTCTTGGCTATGTGAGGATTTGACCCTGGGGTCTCCCACATCTGAATGCAACTATGCCACCAATACGATGCTGCTCTTTTACGTTTTTCTAGTGCCATCCGGGTGCCAAGTGTTGCACAGACTATGGATGTGATGCGGTCTCTGCCTAGATGTTTTTGAAAATATACAAGGACATGGCTGTTTTGGGCAGAACAGCAGCAAAAACAAAGAAACTGAAGAATAAAATAGAATAAATGAAGCAAGGATGGGCAAGAGTATCAAGGACCGATAGGTGAAGGAGATGCTTTTTAAGGGGAAAATTCAAGAAAGTCATAGCCAAAGAATCAGCAGTAGTGCCATTTCATATTTGTACCGTGGGGAGGGGGCTTAAGGAAGACCCTTAGCAAGCAAGAAAAAACTACTTGAGGATATATGACTCACAAAATCCAGTACATATTAAGAGCTTTTGCAGTATTTTTTTGGTAAAACACACCTCAGTAATCATAGCAAAAGCTATCAAAAGAATCATGTGACACCTTAAACACTGACAAATTTATTTTGGCAAAAGCTTTCACAGACACAAGCCCACTTAGTCAGACACAAGGCTGTGAATCCACAAAGGCTTATATCATCATATATTTACTAGTCCTTAAGCGGCCTGGCGTGCTCTGGTCCATGGGGTCACGAAGAGTCAGACACGACTAAATGACTAAACAACAACAACAAGCAGCCACAAAAATCTGAATGCTTGCTACGAGAGACGAACATGAATTGCCCTCTGGAGCTAACTATACCAGTGCTTAAAAACACAATACAGATACCTGATCCACCATAGCCAAATTCTAGAAGAACTTTAAATTTTCTATTTTGGATTACTGGTAGCGAAGGGTTTGGGGAGTGCCTTTATTTTAAAACCTCACCTGCAAAACGAGAATACATAAGCAGCTCAAGAAAGTGAGATCCATTTGTGGGATAAAGTACTCCTGTACTGAATATGTAAATGCAGAAGGTGGCAATAGCTTGGTTCTAATCCTATACAAATCTGTTTGGCTCTTTTAGGCCTGATACGTGTTTGCACTGACTCCCTCTCCTATCTCTGATCCTGCTGTAAGCAAGTACTATGAATATGCTTTGGTTGTGCTGAGGACATTAAGCTCTCTGGGGAAAGGAGGGTCAGTGGATGCTGGTGGGGGGAAACTGAATTTTTTTAGTTCTGAATACGGTATGGATTTATTCTGCATGTTTTTTTGTGTTCAAGTTTTTTGTATCAAAATATAAAAGCAATACAACCTACCTGAATTCTCCCACTCCCCACTCCTGGTCCACTTTTTCTTAATTAGCAAAGAGGTGTGTGCCTTTGGCATGCCCGCCTGATAGGGTTGCCATATTTCGAAGAGCAAAAAAGAGGATGCGTTTGCCAACTTCTGCTTTTAACTACGAATCACTATGACAGCTCTACCCATGAAAAAGAGGACATGTCCTGGAAAAAGAGGACATATGGCAACCCCTGTTTTTATTGTTTCTGACAATAGTTACTCAAGAGTGTAGAGCCAACAAGTTGGCTGGCAATGAAGATCTTCCCCTGGGGAGAAAATCACGTATGGCTGAAACCGGGTGGAGAGTAACTTCCATCTGCTCACCTTAAACAGTGGTCTACAGAAGTGAGTCTCTCAGGCAAACGACCACAGAGAGAAAAGTAGCCTGACCACAGGCCCAGAGACAGGTGTGGTAGAAGATGGGACCATAAAGAAATAATAGGTAATTGTGCCACAAGCCCCACCTGAAAGCTGCATGCTCACATAGCCAATTATTAAAACAAAAAAATTCCTTCCTGTAGCACCTTAAAGACCAACTAAGTTAGTTCTTGGTATGAGCTTTCGTGTGCATGCACACTTCTTCAGATACCATGGCAGACCAACACGGCTACCTATCTGTAACCATAGCCAATTATTGTGGAAGTTGAAGCCCGATAACATTTAGAGGGCCAGAGGTTCGCCAGCCTTGGCCGAGAGGAACCCAACACAGAAATGATATTAACAGGAAATGTGGAGAGAAGAGCAGCAAAGTAAAATTAGAAAATGCATATAAAATGCCCCCATTAAAATGCTATTAAAGTCCTATTTAACAAATTATTTTTACTGATGGTTATACTAATATTTAATGCTATTTCCAACTGCTCCAAGCACTTCACATACATTATCACAATGATCTTACAACAACTCCATAAGACAGGCTGGCATTATTACCCCAGTGCTGGTGGGAAGCGGGGGGGGGGGGGGAGAGAGAAGGAAGGCAGTTTGCCTAAGGAGCCTCCCTAATTCATTCTCCCACTCCAGGCACTTGATCATGTGGGCTCTAGTCCATGAGAGTTTCTGCTGCAATAAATAAATATTTATATTCATTTGTTATATTTATCAGTTCGTTGTGCAATGAGCCTCTAGGCAAGTGTCATACTAAGGTGCCACAGGAACTTGCTATTTGAGCAAACACAGTTTATTTCTATCCAGAAGCTTGCTTCTTCAGAAGCAGCAAACTTCTAAGAACCAGATGTTGGTGCTGAATAACGGAAAGTGATCCTCACCGTAACAGCCCAGTAGCAAAAGTGGTCCACACTTTGCATAGTCAAAACAATTTTTTTTTTCCTTCCAGTAACACCTTAAAGACCAACTAAGTTAGTTCTTGGTATGAGCTTTCGTGTGCATGCACACTTCTTCAGATACACTATCTGTAACTCACACTTTGCATAGTTAAGTTGGTTGCCACAGCATGAAAAGCACCAAACAAACTAAACAAAAATGCACCTCTCTCTATGCATAATGGTGAGCATCTGTGAGGCTCCCAGGTGCCTATACATGAGTATTTAAGGATGCACACTTGTCATTCACACTGCACTGCTCCCACAAATGCAGAGACTTGTTCACCTCTGGTGCTGAACAAAAGCAAAGGGAGCAGTTCATTCCACCAAAGAGTTGAGAGATGGTTTGTCTTGCCAAGTACAAACTGATATGGTGGGGAATCCCACTGCAGAGGCTCCGCTGAAGTGAACAGGAGGTACATCCTTTCTTGCCTCCTGCGTGGGCCAACGGACTTTGTGCAGGGGATGTTTCCGGCAAATTGTGCTTTTTTATCCTCTTATCTCCTGGTGCCACAGGTGGCAGGTGGCCGTTTGAGGGTGCAACTGCTGGTCTGCCAGCTGAATAATAATACTCTGTCTAAGGGTTCTTATTTGCTGGAAGGGGAACAAACACACCCTCTCAAAGGTCGCAGAAAACTTCGCCTGGCATCTCCGCGGCACTTCCTATGGAATTGATTGCATTCCTGTCTCCCACTCCCGCGGTCAAGAGGACATTCTCATGTGTGCACCCTCTTTCTCTCCTCTCCTCTCCCTCCCTCCTTCCTAACCTTCACTCTGCTTTAAGGCACAGGCCTTGGATGGCTTCCAGAGCCGGAAAGGTCAGCCACAAGATTTCAAAATCATCAGCGTCACCATAAAGGCAGTTAAGAGCCTGCATGAACGGAAAAGCAGAGGGACCCCTCCCTGAAAGACCCCTGCGGCAAGGGCTGACAGAGCAGGACTCGATGAGAGCCCCTGTTCCAAGGCATTTGCTTTAATGGGTTTTCTGTCTGCCTTTTTCCTCCTGAAATGATAGGCAGACCGCATCCCTAGTAATGGGCTAGAGCCACTGGGCATATGAACACAGAGTTGTTGTTTTTTGCTCTGTTTAGCCTTGTTCTTTGAACAGCTTTTCAAAGGCAGCTCAGACCATCACTGGCCCGCCTACCTCTGCAAATGAGCCTCAGACCAGATAATCCAGTGAGGATTTTGGGGAGGGCGTGGGAGCAGAACCCCCTTATCTCTTTTCAGCTTTTAGCATCTGGCAGCCAGGGGTATACAGCCTCTGCAGAGAAAGGCTGCGCTTCTGACAAACAAATCTATACTCCACTCATATATCTAACCTGTTTTTAAAAGCAGTTATTGGCTCTCTCAACATCCTGTGGCAATGAGTTCTATAGGCAAGGCAGAAAAAGATGTTGCTTGGACACCTTTTTTTAAAAAGGGTTGGTCTTAGAACTTCTCAAACATTTTTTTCAGACTCCTGGAAAGCTAATGCCTAAGTATCTGCTGCTGCCTCCCTTAGAAAGCTGACTCCTCTCTTGTTGACATAAGTCTTTCAGATACGGGGTAAAGAGATGCTCCCTCCTGCTTGGCGTCCACCTGCTGCTTAACCATTTCTGAAGAGAACCCAAAGGAACTGCAACTCGTAGGGAAGCATTTTCTCGCTGTTCATCATAAGGAAAAGTGCAACCCACCCATTCCGACCTGGACATTTTAGTTACCCTTTTATGAGTCTTCCTGTCTGCTTGGGAGCAACAACAAAATTGCACACACCATTTTAAAATGGAGAAGCACCCTAGCAGGCTTATTCAACTGCTCCATCCATTCCCCAGCAATCCCTTCATTTTCAGTGTACCGGCCTGAAGCCAAAAAGTTATGAGGGTCTGGACCCTGGCCTCCCTTCCCCAAACAGGCCCTTGGAAGGTTGCTCTACCCCCTCCCTCCCTTCTCTCCCTCCTTATTTTTCTTGAGGACAAACATCTTCAGAACAGGCCTGAGCGCTCCCTCTTCCTCTTCCTGTCCCGCTGGCTGCAGACAGATCTGCTCACACAAGGCAGGAAGTGTGGCTTCATCCTGCCTCCTCCCCCAACCCCAAATCCCCCCTGAGATGCGCCTTGCAGGGAGTTTCCTGGAATTTATGGCTTCTGCACAGCCTCAAGCCTGCCTGGCTTATAAAACGGGTTGCAGGACAAAACAGCCTAGAGAACCCCCTTGAAATTCAGATTTGCACAAGCCACAGGATGATCCACAGGCTGAGATGTACCACATGAGAACAGGAAGCACCCAACAGACCCTGCTCGTCTTAAGTGTGCACCCCATTTTCCTTTGGCAAATGTACAAAAGGGGACATACAACAATATGGAGACATGCAAGGGAAGATGTCAGGAGCCTGCCTTAGTACTGTGTGGCCAGGAGGTCCCGGTTCAAAGCCCTGCTCAGCCATGCGCAAAAGAAAAGGTGTCACAGCCTCAGTTACTTGCCTGTAAAAAACTGGGGAAGGTAAAGGCTATGTGTACGCAGCAGTTCAATGCAAGCACAGAATTCAGCTTCCAGAGAATCTCAGTTTAAAATTCAAGTTTCTAGCCCTTATGGCTGTGAAAATAGGTTTGGAACTGTGTGGCTAGTGCATGGTGGAAGCTCAAGGGGTCAGGTTTGGGAGCTGGACAAGATTGCCTGTGGTCAGGGATGGAGTTTCCATTTTTGCAGGGCTCCTTCCCACATGAGTTGCAAAAGCAGAATAAATTAGGCAGAACAGGAGAATTTATACCAACAGGTCCAAATTAAATAAGTTTATACAGGCTGCAGAATTCCACCTTTCTTTTTTAAGTGGAATGCACACCGTTCCGATAATAGTGATGAGTGTATTGCGGGCATGAAAAGATTTAAGGATGGCAGAGGATTCTCCATGTTGAACATGCAACAGAAATCCAAAATAAGCAAGAAAACAAGACTTCTGCACCCTACTTGCTATCTATTCTAGTCTCTATAAAATTATTACATTTAAAATGCACACAGGGGGCAGACCAGCATATTTTCTCCACCTCTTTCACTACCAACACCACAAACCTCAGCAGCTTGAATTACTGTAACCATTTACACTGTGCCCATCACTGCAGTATCTGGGACTTGCCCAGGTAGCTTTATTTACAGAACTGCCAAACTAGACGTGAGGGTGGCAGGCCCATGTGTCAGAAACCAGTTACCACTGAATTCCTAGTGGGAAACGAGTCAGCTAGAAAAGCAAGAGGGTAGGAGAGATGTGCAGAATATTTCTCCCACATCTCTCACTCCACACCCACCATGTTTCTCCTGGTAGGTCTCTGAGGCATCTCACCAAGGCAAAAATATCAGGGGGAATGTGACTTTGGTAGTTAAGTGTGGGGGTTGGGGAGGCATTCGACACACACAACCACCCCACCTGTGCCACACTTTAGAGTGCCTCACTGATTCACTACGTTTTCTAAGAATTCAGCACAATTCGCATTCTGACATTTAAGTGAACAGCTCTCACAGCAATCCCAAAATTAAAGGTAAAGGTAAAGGTACCCCTGCCCATACGGGCCAGTCGTGTCCGACTCTAGGGTTGTGCGCCCATCTCACTTAAGAGGCCGGGGGCCAGCGCTGTCCGAAGACACTTCCGGGTCACGTGGCCAGCGTGACAAGCTGCATCTGGCGAGCCAGCACAGCACACGGAAACACCGTTTACCTTCCCGCTAGTAAGCGGTACCTATTTATCTACTTGCACCCGGGGGTGCTTTCGAACTGCTAGGTTGGCAGGCGCTGGGACTGAACGACTGGAGCGCACCCCGCCACGGGGATTCGAACCGCCGACCATGCGATCGGCAAGTCCTAGGCGCTGAGGTTTTACCCACAGCGCCACCCATGTCCCTAATCCCAAAATTAACACTCTCAAAATCCTCAGAGTAACACCCTGGGCCAATCTTTCTGCCTAACCTACCTCACAGGAATGTCACAAGCACAACAATTTTAATTTTGGATCACCTTTTGGCCAAAGATGGCCCCCCAAAGCAGCTCACAGTAGGTCAATTCATGGACGCAAGTGGGAAGCATATAAGCTACCCATAGCTCCCAAGAGGAAGGTTGGAATAAACATGCAGCGCACAGCCACAAATAAAAAGAATGTCCATCAGCATAGATCCCTACAGCACCTTCCACCATGTGGAACAAACAGTTGACTTTCCACACTCACTCTTATGTGTCCAGGTCGGGAGAGAAGAGGGAATTCATTTTCCATGGGATTCTTCTTACACATAGATTAGAAATGTCTAAAGTAACACAGAGCTCTCACTTCTAGTTCCCATTTCAAAGCTGAGTTTTGTGGTGTGGGCAGAACCACGAGACAGATGGAGACACCCTCCATATCCTTGGAACGAGGAACCTGTGGCTCTCCAAGAGTTGCTGGACAACATCACCAACATGCCACACATCAGCATTGGGGACCACACACTTGAGGTGGGAGAGTTTTGACCATCTGGGTTCCACCATGACCATCAATGTTGAGCTGCACAAGTGTATTGGCAAGGCAGCAATGGCTCACCTCTCCAAAAGGATATTGCAGAATGGGATGCTAAAGACCAATACAAAGATTAAGGTCTACCAGGTATGCATGTTAAGTGTGCTGCTTTATGGAAGTGAGTCGTGGGCCACCTACAGCCACAAGGATCAATGCCTCAATGCCTTCCACTTGTGCTGCCTCAGGAAGATTTTGGGCATTGCATGGCAGGACAGAGTCTCAAACAAAGACATGCTCTCCCATGACCACAATCCAAGTATGTTCGCACTCCTGTCTCAGTGACGTCTATGCTGGCTTTGTCACAGAATGGAAGATGACAGGATACCCAAGGACATGCTCTATGGGAAACCGGCTTCAGGCACCAGGCCTGTTGGCAGATCAATTCTGTGTTACAAAGATGTCTGCAAATGAGATGTGGAGGCTGGCAACACCAACCTCGCTGTGTGAGAATTCCTTGCAGACGACTGCAGTGCCTGGAGACAGATACTCAGGTCATGTATCCAAAGCAGTGACCAGAGGAAGAATGACCACTGGGAGGGACGCAGAGAAGCAGCACCATGGTGCATCTACAGCAACACAACCAGACTCCTTCATCTACCCCAGCTGCAACCAAACATGTCTCTCTCCTATTGGTCTCTACCACAGAAGGCCCTGCAACCTTCCAACAGTTTGACTTCATCCCTGAAGGTGCACTTCTCCATTGTCTCCCGAGACAGATGGATGCCAGCCAGAATAATCATTCTCTGGCTACAGTGGCTGTGGGAGGCCACAGGTTCCCCACTGCTGATGTACATCAGGTGGGAAGCTAAAAGCCATTAGCAAAAGGCCACGCACCCCTAGGTCAGGCCCTGCCCTTAGCTGTTCTTATCTACCAAGTCACTCCAGATTGCCCAAGTTAGGGAGTGTGTGGAGAGCAGATTTGTCCAAAAGTTTCTCCTATGGCTCTGACTGCACAGGAGTTCCTACTAATCACAGTCAATCATAAACAATTTGGATAGCACTTCTGTGTTTCAAGCAATTTGCGCGCATGTACGCACACGCACACACTTTCCTGCAGGAAAATCTTCAGGCGGAAGGGGGAGTGTTACCTGCGCCTTAGCATCAAAGGAAAGCATCTCTACTCTCACAGATCTAGCTTCACAAACAACTTTTAGGTATTTTCTCTCTCCAAATGTTAACATTTAAGAAGTGCAGACTGCATGCAAGTAAATGGCATCTCCAAGCAATTAAGTGTTTGCTCTGGCCTGGGAGGAAGCAGTTCAAGTAGTCCTCCTTTACCCTGCAATATTAACAATATTGCTCCTGTAAGCTACTCTCCCTCCCTGCCTCTCTGCACAACCTTCCAACCTGCAATAGGGGTATAACAGTGCTGCAATAGGGGTATAACAGTGAACTTTACAGCACTAATTGCTCTTCCATTCAAGGTGTTTTGTCTGGGTTTCTTTCCTTTCACGTTTTTAAGGACTCTTCCCACCTCCCTGGAAAGTACCGGTATATATATTAGGGTTGTTATACACGACTCTCTCTCAGCCTGCAATAGAGGGATAAAAACAACAAACTGCACAGCAGGTTTTTTGTACGCTACTCTCTGCTTCAGTCCAACCTCAACCTGCAACAGGGGTGAAATACCTCTAGACAACACTGCAGGCTTGCCTGTTTGGAGGGAGGTTCAGAAGGTAGTGATGAGGGAAGGTCCACCTTGCTGGGGGAGTCATTATTAACAACTTTTCAACACTAAGTAAAAATCTCTCTTCCCCAGGCATTTGTCAGATTATGATAAATGTTCTCTGCTAACTGTTTTCTATAATTCATTCTTGTTGTTTTGACACAACGTCTGCTGATACCTCTCTCTCTTGTGCATGGGGCTGCAGCTCCACCAGCACGGGAACGCTCAAATCACTACATGACATTTATTTAGCACTTTTGAGTGCTCTGCACACTTCAAATATACTGCCTTGTTTTAATCCTTATAGTGATTCTGAATGGGACGTCAGTTCCTATCCCCATACTGAATATGCAGAGGGTTCAGGCTGAGAAAAAGCATCTTCCAAGTATGTTTGAGGGACGCAGGTGGCGCGGGACGCAGGTGGCGCTGTGGGTTAAAGCCTCAGTGCCTAGGACTTGCCGATTGAAAGGTCGGCGGTTTGAATCCCTGCGGCGGTTCGAATCCCTGCGGCGGGGTGCGCTCCCGCTGCTCGGTCCCAGCGCCTGCCAACCTAGCAGTTCGAAAGCACCCCCGGGTGCAAGTAGATAAATAGGGACCGCTTACCAGCGGGAAGGTAAACGGCGTTTCCATGTGCAGCTCTGGCTCGCCAGATGCAGCTTTGTCACGCTGGCCACGTGACCCGGAAGTGTCTCCGGACAGCGCTGGCCCCTGGCCTCTTGAGTGAGATGGGCGCACAACCCCAGAGTCTGTCAAGACTGGCCCGTACGGGCAGGGGTACCTTTACCTTTTACCTTAAGTATGTTTGAACAGGAGACTTCGCAATTCCCCAACTTGGTCCCTGTATCAGTCTCCCCCAAAAGGAAGAACAGTATCTCACAAGACATCCCCAGGCAATTACTCACCAGGAAGAGTGTACAGTCCACACTTTTCTGATCAAGCAGATGGGCAGAGACTAGCCTGGGCTCAAGTCGTGTAGTTTGTCCAGAGTGTGGACCACAGGCTCATAAGATGTGCCTCATAAGCGCAAATAAAGATTGGGTGCAGGTGTGTCCTGGGAATTCCAGGTCTTCACAACTATGCAAAGACATGCTAAAATTCCAGGTGGAGGGTTAAACTTCACCAACTGGAAGAATCCCAGGGGCCTGTGCTGTGCCTCTCAGTCTGTCGAGGAACATATGTCACAGCTTGGTCACCCTGTCTCCTCAATAACATCACAGAAACAGAGTCCTGTCCCAGGGACTTAAACTTATGCAACCTGCTCTTAGAGGCCTCCAAGTGAGAGAGACACACCACTGTGCCTCAAGACAACCACCAATCTGGCAGCCAGAGAGTTTTCCTAACATACAGATTAAATATTTCCCCTTGCAGTTTATGCCAAAGAGTTCTCATCTTATCCACAGGAGAAAAGAAGGTCAATCACATGTTTATCCTCAGTGACATCCCCTTCACTCACTGGACCCTATTCTCACAACCCTTTCTGCACATGGCAACTGCATCCCTTGGCTACGTTGAGCCCATTCTGCCTTGCTACCATGCACACAAATCATGTCATGTAAAATTCTGTGGCCACGAACTCAGCCCAGGTGGCAATGGGATCCTAACAACTTTTGCCCACTTCAAGTTGTATTTTTGGCATCCATAGGAAAAGCTCAGTATGTGGCGGCACAGTTAAAAGCCTGCATATCCCATGCAGAAAGTATTATGGAAACAGGCTGCAGTCATTTCCAAGCCAAGGGAACCCATTACCACCTGCTGCATGTGTGTTCGCCCCACCCCCAATCTATTCTCAATGCTTCCAATGGCTTCTCTTGCCCTGCTTTGGATTATTGCCTGCCCCTCCCTTGCCTTTCTTGATAAGTGGAGTGATCCAGGTTCAGCACAGTACGGCTGCACACATGCTGACTTGGCTACAGGACACGCACTTCTTCCCATGCCTTCTTCCTTTCTTATTTCTTAAAGTAACTCAGGTCAGAGGTGGCTTCCTTGGCAGCAGCATCACTGTGCTGACTCACTAACTTTTCATCAAGCGTTTCTGTGGCCCTTCCTGACATACAGGCAACCTCGTTTGCACAAATCAGGTAGCCTAGTCTGCAGCCAAGTTTACTTTCCCTCTCGCTTAACTTTACGAGACACCAGAGTTGCCCTGCTCCTTCCTTTGTTCAGCCCGCATTTGCAATTTGCTGAGACTTGCCTTCTCTCTAGATCTGGTGCCCTCTCTTGCGAATACTTAATGCTGGAACCTGGGAGTCAAAACATTTCAGAAGGGGCCATCGCTCAACGGCAGGGCTCACTTTACGTGGAGGTCCAATCCCCACACAACTCTAGCTAGAAGGCTCAGGTGTCAGGTGATGGGAGGGGGCCCTACTGGTGACTCTGGTGAGGAGCTACCAGTCAGAGTAAGCAGCACAGGGCTAGACGCAGCAGTAGCCTGCTTCAATATAAGACATTTCAAATATTCATTTTTCCCCATTCAACTTTGGTATATGTGTAAACACTTAGTCTTTATTCATTCATGCCACATTTTTAGTCTATCCAAACTGAGGGCTTGTAGTGGGTAAAGGCATAACTCAAGGGGGAAAAGTATAATGGAACACAAGTCTAATATGCATCCTTGGCTACACCCACCCCACATTTCATTTTAGCCAAACTACTGACAGCCAGCCCAAGCAGCGAAGGCATCCCAAAGCTCCCATGTTGCACAGCTGAGGAACGAGCCACCAGAACCAACTCTCTGTGAGCTTCTTCGTGGTTTTCGCAAGCAGCCTGTCATTACCCGCTAAGCTCTGCATTTGCCAAGAATCTCACCAGGGTGCCTTGTCATAACCAGTAAGAGCCCACACTGGGAGGATGCCTTGCGAAGCCCTTTCTGTGCCAGCCGCAATTGCCATCTCTGTCCTCTTTATGCCACATGGATTCCTGTGATAAGAGGCCCTGCCAGGCAGGTCCCAATGTCAGCAGCATCTCCTGGCAGCTTTCGTTAATGATGGCACAGCCAAACAGCAACTCCCTGCATTGCTGACTTGCTACTAAACCAAGCACAAGGTGAGCAATGCATGTCCCCCCTTTTCAAGGCTTGAGATTCTGCTCCCTCCATGCATATAATGTGGCCTGCGCTGGACTCAAAATCACAGCAGCCTGTGTGGTATGAACAGGGAGACCCATGTGAGATAAAGCCAGGAGCGCATGCAGATTTCGGGGTTGAAAGAACATCAGCTATATACATCCGCGGCCCTTTGAATCTCCCACATAGAGAAGTATAGCTTTACCTTGCCTGTACAGAGAAACATACAAACAGCATCCTCTGTACCGAAGCATTAAGCTGAAAAAATCAGAAAATATATAAGTGTAGGAAGCAGTATGCTTAGAAGGAACTCGGCAGATTATCCAGAGCAGTCCTCTCACCCCCCAAATCCCAAGAAAGGACATCCTTCATTTAACCTTCCTTGGCAGATCCCGGGACCAACATTCTCTTGATATTTCCCAGCCTCTCAGATGCACATTCCAATGGAATGGCTCTTGCAGTTTAGAAGGTACTTCCTAATAGGTTGCCAGATTCAACCTCCCTGCAGGTTTTTATTTAAAGACTTGGAATTAAGCCCACAAAAGTTTCCTGCTCACATTATTTTTATTTACTAGCCACTTGCCCAAACATGCCTGCATTAGACATTTGTAGCATGTCATCGTCTTCAAATAAATAAAAAAGACCAGATCTCTTGCCACAAACAGAATTTTCCCTTCCTGATTGTCTAGAGCCACTTATCCCGGGTAGCCAGACAAACGGCTTTTTACCAGCTTATTTAAAACCTTTGCTCCTTCTCTCCTCCACAGCAGATAAGTGAACATGAGCTACATTCTCTTCTCCACCCCAATCAGAAATCTTATAGCCTTCTGAATAACTGAAAATTGCCCACCACCACCCCAAATACAAATGAGCAGCTGGATTTCCCTTTCGGTTCTGAGAATTCCACCTTCATCACTTCACAAGACCAACCTTCCCAGTGCACCAAGTTCCACTCTTCTTTTGCACAAAGTCATTGTGACCCTTGAAACTACTGGGTGACCCAAGCATCCAATGTTTTGGGCTCCTTCACAAGAACACATTCCATCTGGTTTTCCACAACATGAGACCAGGAGAGGCGTTTTGAGGGGTGTTTTGGAGGGGGGTTGCTTTCTGTCATGTGCACCAGTCCATTCTACCTAGCTGCCCCAGTCACAAATTCCACTCAATCCAACCGGCACCCCCTCCACTTCCTTTCAGCCTGAGAGCTCTTTTCCTTTCCTCCCTGAGTTCTCAGGAGCTTTCTCTCTGCTAATCTCTTCTTTCTTGTAAACAAACTACAAATGAAACTTTCATTACAAAAAAAGAGCACAAATCCATTACCACGGTCCCTCTCCGGGCTGGGCTCCTCAGCAGCCAACCATGCCATGCCAGGGGTGACACCGGTGAAAGCGACAGCAGCTGCCCTAATCAGCCTGCACAATCTCTTCGCTGGCCTAACCTTCCTCACCCTCCCCTCTCCTCTCGCTCCCTCCCCACCCCATTCCCCCGCCCAACACTTCCAGCTCACAGGAGCACCCTGCAGTAAAGTTCCACCGATTAGGGTCACGGAATATTGACTCAGCTCCTTTACCGAAAGAGCAACCAAACCCCTGCCAGGTACGCTCATAAGGCAACACCCAGAGAAAGGAGTGGAGTCCAAAGACAGGTGCATGCACACCTTCCACCTGCTCCACTATTCACACTAGACTGATATCCCCATCATGTCCCACCTGGATAAAAGAAAAAAGGCACCTGTCTAGCGACGCATCGCATTTCTGTGACACCCAGCCACCACCCCGGCCCCTCAGCATGGAAAAGAGCTTTGTAAACATCTGTTAAGTCTTCCAGCTTCCCTGATGACACACAAAAAAAACAAGGATGGGAGCGGATACTGGAAGGACCACAGAGAAAGTCTTCCATTCTACTTTTTCTTTCTTTCTAGCCTTCAACTGGAACCTCTTCCATTTTTCTCTGGAATACGGACACCCCACAGAAACCACCTTCAGTGACACAATTTTGTTCCAGAGCTCACCATGTAACCCTGCCTGGTAAACGTAAGAAGCGAGTGCTATCAATAACCTGGTTCTTTTACAGCCAGGGTCAATTTTCCTGGGCTGGGCTTATGTTATGTGTGATCCCAAACTCAGGAACACCCCGCCCACCTCCTCCTTCACACCCCAATATTCCTCACAACACTCTGCTCTCTTTTTGGATGCAAATAACCCATTTATTGCCCATTTTGCCATCAACGCAAGATCGACTGCCAGGCGAAAGAGGCGTGCCATTAGAGGAGGCCTGCCAGAGTCCTCTACACCCACACAGGTCAGCAGGACTGGCGAGGGTGGCAGCACCAGGGAAGTTGGGCTCAGACTTTCTCCGCACTGCTGCACCTCCACTCGAAAAGTAGTCGCGCAAAGATCCAAAGAGCTGCTTTTGGTACAGCCAAGAGCTTTGACACGCTCTGTGGGATTTCGAGTTTTTTTGCTCTGAACAAGATCAGAGATGCAAAATGCTTGCTTTGAGTGGGAGAGGTGGGAGGGGTCTGCGGGGAGAGATGCTTTTCAAGAGAAGCGTGGTCCTGTTTTTAAATACATATCCCTTTGCTTTGCAGGATATATATTGCCCTTTATGCACAGAGAGCCTGAGTGTCATCCCCCCCCCCCACTGGAACAGTTTGCTGTGGTTGTAGCCAGCAAAAGCCCCACCAAGTGTGTCAGGCTGTGTCCATGCATTCGAGATGGAAAGGACACTGGCATGGGCCGAGGGACCTTGTTCTTCAAGACCTGCTCCTGCTGCCCCCACTCTCCTTCAAACATGGCCTCCGAGCCCAGAGGAGCAGGAGAGGAATCCTCACAGCCCAGGGACAGTGCTCCTTCTCCCAATTCTTGCAGCTAACCCCTGGGGCTTGGTGGGTGAACCAAGCAGAAAACTTCCCCTTCCTCAAAACATGCCTTCAGAAAAGGAAAAAAAAAGGAGATGTCTGCTCCCTCTCCAAGGCTCCCTGTTGTCAAAAGCAGGTGTGGGGAGAATCTGGCCCCACTACAGCAGAGAGGCTGTGCTTTTATTTCCCCCCACAGGAATGAACAGCAGCCATTCCTCTATCCAGAGTGTAACTAGCAAAACGAGTGCATCAGTGTTACCTGTGACCTATGTGGGGTTTTTTTTGGTTTTTTTAAAAAAATGAATTTGCATAGTTGTGTGCTCCACCTTGATATCACCTTGTTGCACTGTTTTAGTGTTGTTAGCCGCTCTGAGCCCGGCTTCGGCTGGGGAGGGCGGGATATAAATAAAATTATTATTATTATTATTATTATTATTATTATTATTATTATCATCATCCATTCTGCCCTTTCACTGGACAGCCTCACCTCTTCAACTGGGGTAGAGAACGGCCCCCATACCCCATGAGCCAACACTGACAGGTGGGTGGGGCTACCCACCTGTCAATCATCTGACATTATGACATCAGGTGACCGGCAGGTGGGCAGTCCCAACCACCTGTCAAGGTTGACCCCCACAGGGTGGGTGAAGCAGCTTCCAGCAGGCTTGAAATCTCCACTCACCAGCTGATGAGAGGAAGGTTCGATCCTGCTAGGTCTACTTCACTAGCATGTTTCCCACAGGAAAAGAGCTGGTGAAGTAAGACCCAGCAGGACTGCACCCTACTCCCAGCCCATCAGCTGATGCCACCCAGTGTTGGTCAGGTGGATGTGGTTTGGGGGAAATGGCCTTGTGGCCAAACAGGGCCTCTGAGTATCCCTGAGTTCTGTTTCTTGGCCACCCCGGAATGTTGGGAAGTGGACTTTATTTATATGATGATGATACTGAGCATTTATATGGTGTTTTCCAGTTTCCAAAGCCACTCACATGCATTATCCAGCAATGTTTAGTTCATCTCTGAGGTGAGCAGGTATCGTTTGTGTATTACAGATAGTGGGTTGACACTGTGAGGTCCAAACTGGATGCGAAACTAAGGCTGTAATCCTGTACCCACCTCCCCTTCGGAGTGAGCCCCACTGTACCTAATGGGAATTATTTCTGAGTGTGCGTGCCTAAGTTTGTGCTGTAACTGTGTCACTTACTGGTTTTTAAAATTAATAATAATAATAGCAGATGTGATGAGATTTCCATGCGGAAGGAATATTTAACCCTGCCCTCCATTGCACTGGTCCAAGTGAGGAAAGGGGTGCTCAGACTTAGGAACTTTGTGTCAGAGGCAATATTTGAACCAGGAATGCCCTGGTCCACAGCTGAGTCTCTTAACCATTACACTACTCAGCTCTCTTGTGTATCCATTTCATTTATAAAATGTATTAGTCACTTTCCCTAAAAATAGGCCAAAGCAACACATAGTGTTGAAAACTTCAAAACTAAGTTACTCGTGCCCCTGACAGCGGTCCAATTTTTTAAGAAAAAGGGATGGGGAAACTATGAAAATTGGTGAATCAGCAGCCATACGTAAGATCTGATTATTTAGAAAACTATTCTAAAACCACATGAGAGATGAGGGGTGGGATGTGAGTCAATAATGTTGTGATAATATAGTCCAACCTCTTCTGTAAGGTACTCATTTTATTGTTGTTACTTTAAAAAACAAATTAACAAGGACAGAACAGCACAAGGTAGCACTAAACAGAGGGACAGTGAGCAGCCACAAGGAATATTTCATCTAAGCAGTAACAACCACCACTTCTCCAAGTTATCAAGCATTAAACACAGTCTTGTGAGCATGTCTAGAAGATACTGAGCCACATTTAACCATGGCATAACTACTTCAGTCCACAGAAAAGTGCATTCGATAGAAAGGGAAATTCTTTTGACTCCAAGGGCTGGGGGCTGTTACACCAGCCAGCCGATATTGCACCTGGAAGCCTAGAAGCCCAATGGTATCACCAATGAAGCCCAGTGGCCATACCCAAAGACCACACAAAAGGACAAAGAATGCTACCTGCTTTTACACTATACAAATCACATGCAGCAAAAGCCTTTCTGACAGGTTGGCTAATGTGTGTTGCTCTTCACAGCAAGCCCTACTCTCATCATTATCCACTGCATGAAACTGTACCCCTCTTGGGTGTAACAGAAGAGAATCTGCTCAGGAACACTGTACCAGCTAAGACATTAAAATATAAGAAATAGAGCTGGAAGCATTACTTGATTAATCAATTATAATACATTAGCTGCAGATGTATTTTAATCAGAGCTGTCAGCCCTGAAAGAATGTTCAGTGCTGATAGTCTCTTTTGGGGGGAACATCCAAGCCATGCATTAAAGGGATTTTGAAAACAATACATGATATGCCTTTTATTTATTGTAAAGGAATAATCACTTTCATTGAATAATATGCTCAAAATACCACCTACATTGAGACAGAGGTAATTGTTGTAATCAGCTTAACATTAACGGTTGATTAATTACTTTAAGACATTATAAAGAAATTTGACTAACACCTCTTGATCCTGAACACTTTTACTTGAGAAAGAGGCATATTAAACTTATTTCCAAATTGTATTTACAGGGCAATTCTATACATGTCTACTCAGAAGTAATTCCTATTAAGTTCAATGAGACTTACTCCCCGGTAAGTATATACAGGAATCCAAATATATAGATTTCATATGGGCATACTTGATATTTGCAAGATTCCCTATCACCCTCAATTCCTGTCCTTTTCCAGATCAGAAAGAGAGAGATATTTAAACATGAAAAGTATTCCATATGTCACTGCTCGAAGCAAAAAAGGAGCAAACTCTACAGAAAAAAGGTTTCCAAATTTCTGCCTCCAGGCATATTTAAAGCGAACACTGTTGGGAAGGGAGGGAACAGGGCTACAAGCCATGCCAGGGGAAACTGCTGTCAGACAGGCTTTCAAAACCGCCCTTCCTGAAGCTCGAAGGCTTTGCTTAGCCTTCAGCAGGCGAGAACTGGCACCCAGTTCCAAAGTCCATTAGAGCCAAGAAATATGGATTCATTTTATTTGAATTGCTAACCTGCTCACACCCCTCAAGCTCAGGACAGATTAAAACGTTTTAAAATGGTTGAAAAGCAGGCAGATTATCCACACTCTTCAGTATTAAACGAAAAGATGGGACAATACAACCCAAAGTGGCTCAGGTTTTGACATGCCACATGGGGAAGGAAATCCCACAGATAGTAGGAAGCGACCCAAAATACCTCTTTATATGTCTTCCTGTACAAACTTGGTTCTCGAGAGGGAATAATCAAGTGAGTATTTGGGGGAGGTCTAAAAAATTGTGAGGCTATCAATAAAATCCTCGGAGTTACACACCCAGGTGCCATGAAAATCCATCTAGGTCTAGCCACGGATCAAGTTCCTGCTCTGCCATGGGCTCAACAGTATCGGTCTCAACAGAAAAATGGGAGCACAATGAGAGTTGTAGCCTTGGGGGGGGGGGGCTCACTGGTTTTTTTGCCCCAGGTGAACCCCATAAGGGGTGCCATTGAGGCAGTGTGTGTACACAAATGTGCGTGGGGGTGCCAAACTGCATCTTTGACCCAGGTGAAATAACACTTAGTTTCGGCCCTGGCAAAGAATATGAAATCTCAATGTGGGAACTAAAAAAAAAAGTCTTCTAACTTGAAATGACATGTTCTGGAGTAAACAAGTGAATTAGAAAACTTTGCACACTTTGCTAGGGAAAACTTTGCACACTTTGCTAGTGACTATCTGAGTGATAAAACATGAACAGTATTTGCACTGCAGATGAGGGACTTGTTGAACTCAAATAGGCACTGGATTCAATTTTACAGAGGAAAGGATTCATTTAAAGCAGAAGAGAAAAATAGGCATTTGACAGTTACCACCTACCTTACTTAATGGAAATATTCCCTACCATCCCAAGTCCAAACTCTCCCCTTTGCCCAACCTATACTCTGCCAACAGTTCACTGTCTGTTCCACCCAATATTAAGGGAAGTGACATTACTGCCAAGAAACTATTAGCATGTGACGCCTGTTCCATTGTTCCTCCACCCAGCTGGGGAGAAAAAACACAGGAAGTAAATAGCAGACCTGAGAAAGGGTTTGCAAAAACAGAGCCAGAAATATTTCCCATTAAGAAAAGTACTCTTCGCAACACAGCATCAAGGCTTGCTTTTGAAGAGCCTTCACCTTACCCACATACACTCATTCCTGGGGACTTTTCGCCTTCCTTTTCTGCACCAACCCTTCTCTCCCACCCCACCCCCCAACCTCCCACCCCCCCAAGCTCAGGCAGGCAAATCTTGACGGAGTGTTTGCAACGAGCTGGTGCCCGGAGGTTGCTGCCTGAAGCAGGGATTGACCCATAAAGCCCAGCTTTACCTCCGGGGAGAAATCTATTTCCAGTCCAATCCACCCACCCCCACCCAAAAGGGGAGGAAGAGCTGGAGGAGGAGGAGGAGCGCCATGGCAGAGAGAGAGAGAGAGAGAGAGAGAGAGAGAGAGAGAGAGAGAGACCCCCGCCCCTCCTACTCTCCAGGTGGAAAGGAGATGATGGAGGGAAGGCTAGGGAAGGGAAGGGGGGGTCTCTCCCTGCGCCTAGGGTGGGAAAGGGAAAATCGATGCCGGAGAGAAGGAGAAGCAGCTCCCTGGGCGAATTGATGGGTCTGGAGCTCCCCATTGATCTGCCTTCGCCGCCGCCTCTCCCCACTTTCTTCTTTCTGCGCTTTTGTGCTCTTCCGGGGAGGGGAAGATGCTGGCGAGGGAAGGGAAAGGAGGAGAAGGGAAGGACGCGCTAACCTTAACCTTTCTCCAGGCATCGGGCTCATTAGAGACGCTAATGAGAGGCCGCTCGGAGGGGGGGGGGCGGGTTGTCTCTAGGTGCTGAAGAGGGGAAGACGAGGCCGAGGCGGTTCGGTTCGGGTAGCTGTCTGGGAAGGAGGGTCGGTAGGTAGAGGAGTCGTGGGGGCCAGTCTGGAATCAGAACGCACGAGGGAGTTTTCAAAAACGGCGAGATTCCGCCCCTCCTCCTTCGAGCCAACGGGACCCCGGCCCGCCGGCCCCGATCCACGCATTACCAGCCTCACAACTCCGAGCGCCGCGGCTGGCTCCCCTGCTGGCTGCGCGCAGATTCCGCTTGAGGGCACCCACCCACCCGCTCCCCTCACCCCGGCCAAAACGCCAGCAAACTGTCAGGCGAGCCCTGCCCGACACGCAGCACTTTGTAACTACTTTTCACACGCGCGCACAAACCCAGCGCCCTGCTCTTGCGCGCACAAGGAGAAATGCGGTGTTACTACTACAAACTCATTCACTTCACAGCTGCCCACGTTCCAGTGGGACAGGTCACAGGAGTGCGTCTGCAAAAGGAACTCTCCAGCAACTGTTGTAACACTCGTGGGATAAGTTCCCGGGTGTGCATCCACACATGCACACACCCCTCACTCCCACCCAGTAAAGTCCTCGCAACTTCCTTCCTGGAGACGGGCCCCAGGCCGTCCTCCATTGTATCTACCCGTAGTACACGGAGCAGCCGCCCACCACCAGGTCCTCCTCCCCTGTCCTCCTCCGTGTACACACAGAGCCCGAGCAACCTGTCAACAATCGCAGGGCGCGCGGCTGCTCCTCCACGAGTTCAGTCCGGCATTCACACTCCCCCTGTCCCCTTCCGCCTCCACGCGCCTCCCATCCCTCCCCCCCGCCCTGCCAGGCATCGCTGAACACTCTTCTTCCACCTCTTGCCGTTGGACCCCCCCCCACGGATTCTCCCCCCACCCCGTGCATTCCAAGCGCAGAGTGTATGCGGCCCGTTGGCTAACTCCAAACGGACACCCCCTCCCCGTTCCTTGAGCGCGCTCCTCTCTCCGCGTCCCCACCCCGCAGCCGCGGCTTTTCTTCCTCCACTCCCCCATCCGAGGATCCCGGGAATTCCTATAGTGGCAAGCAAACAAAAGCGCACCCCCTCCGATCAAGGACGCGCCCCTCCAGTCGCAGGCTGCTCGGCGCTCCCCTCCAATAAACTTGCCTCCGCCCCTTCCGTGCCCACACGCCCCCTTCCCACCCCCACGCGTGGCCGCCCCCTGGAAAAAGGCGCCCGGGAGTGTAAAGCGCTTTGGCTGCCGGAAAGTGAAACAAGAGAGCGAGCGCGGCGAGGGCAGCCCCGCCGCCGCCGCCCCCCATCCCTCCTCTAGCGGCCACCTCTCGGGGGTCTTCCACCCGCACGCCCAATTCGCCGGCGCACACCCCGGGGTCGCCAGGGCTTTCCGGACGCTCCTCCTTGGGTACGCACACCTTCCTCTCTCTGCGCGCCCCCAGTGCCAGGCTAGCCTGGGTTCAACTCGACCACCACCCTCTCCCGGGGTGGGGGAATGGTTGGCTGGCCCCAATACCCACAAGTTGCCCCCCCCCCAGCCAAGACCCGCTGCTTTTCCTCGTAGCAGGGCGCACGGAGCGCGGCGCGTCCGGGGACGCACGGCCCTCTCTGTCTCTCCTCCCGTTCCCTGTGGCCGGGGCGGCCCGTCTCCTGCCCGGCCCCAGCCATCGCCTACCTGCTGCGGGGCCGCTGCGGCGCCTGGGGCCCGCCGCCGGCCTGCGCCAGCCCTGGCCGAGAGAGAAGGGGGCGCTCCGGGGAAGGCTGACAGCCAGCTGCTGCCCGAGGAGGAGCGCCCCGCCGGGAGGGGAGCGGAGAGGAGAGAGGAGGGCTGGCACTGCGGAGCGCGTCACTCCCGGATCGGGGGGAGGGGGGAGCGAGCGAGAGAGAGACGGGGAAGAGAGGGCTGGGGGAGGGGGGACACAGGCAGCCTGAGCCTCCTACACGCATCCCGGGAGGGGGGGGGGAGACCAGGAGGCGGAGGAGGCGGCGCACGCCCTGTCGGAGACACATAGGCGCACACACCGTGCGCGCAAGGAGGCGAAAGCCAGAGGGAGACGCTGTGTTGTGCCGCCGGAGGGTGGAGAGAAAGAAACGGGGGGAAACGCACGAGGAGAGGAAGAGGGAGGGAGGGAGAGGAGCCCGTCCATTTTCTAAAGAGCGGCCTGGACTCCTTGCCGGGAAGGATGATGGAAGGCAGGTACCAGGCATCCTGCGGGAAGGGCAGGGCTGGATGTGCCCGGCAAGGAAGAGGGGCGCTCGCGGCAGGTTATTCACAAGGGGCGCTCGCTCAGACACACACCAGTCCGTGACACTTTTGGGGGGACTGCCCACCTTCAAGTTCTTGCTTACAGTGGTACCTCGGGTTAAGAACTTAATTCGTTCTGGAGGTCAGTTCTTAACCTGAAACTGTTCTTAACCTGAGGTACCGCTTTTGCTAATGGGGCCTCCCGCTGCCGCCGGAGCACCATTTCTGTTCTCATCCTGAAGCAAAGTTCTTAACCCGAGGTACTATTTCTGGGTTAGCGGAGTCTGTAACCTGAAGCGTCTGTAACCCGAGGTACCACTGTACTTGGGAGCAAGTTCATAGGCCAGCCCAATACAGTTTGGTGCCGGCGGCAGGAAATCCAAATGGCTTTACTCAACA
The DNA here is from genome assembly GCF_964106915.1 of Podarcis gaigeae. Classification (NCBI taxonomy): domain Eukaryota; kingdom Metazoa; phylum Chordata; class Lepidosauria; order Squamata; family Lacertidae; genus Podarcis; species Podarcis gaigeae. The sequence continues at coordinate 2,803,207 of NC_139682.1, read as the reverse complement.
AGGGGACACAATCCACCATGCAAAGCGGAGAATGACAGCTCTCATTATTTCTCATTATTTCAGCGAGAGCTTCCAGATGAATTGTGTTCCAAGGGCCAAACCTTTTGCCACATGTGTGTTGAAGGTGTTTCTCTGATATGACATGTCAGGATGTGCGGTAGTTGTTTGTTTAAGGCTGCCGATAACTGCATAGGTATTTGAATGCCTAAGCTAAGGGCATGACCCCTGGCCTCTCCTGGCCTAAACTCAACACTATTTGTTTCAAATAAATTACTTTAATATTATTCAATAGGACTTGCCACTTGCCTCCAATCAGAGGGATGAAGCCCCTTCTTTGTAAAGAAAGTTGAAGTTGGAGCAGTTTGAAGTGGAATTCAAAATCTACATTAAACTGTAAAGTTGTCATTTGGTTTCCATGCCTCCCAATGTTTGGGCTCTGCTTGTCCCGCCAATTTCCCCTGGGAAAATCCACTTTTTACTGCTGAATCAAAGCAAATGTCAATTGGGTGGAAAGCAACAAGGCAAACTGAAAACCTCTTGGACCCCTGCTTTCTAGGCAGGGGACACACAAAGCATGGACGAGCCCTTTGAAACAGCAGGAAAACCAGTTTGGTTGCTGAATGTATCCAGATGCCACAGACATGAGGAGAGATGCAAACCTTCATGTTAATGGAGGTGAACTCTTAACATGCAGTTCCATGTTAAGTTCATGCTTGGTGCCCCTCTGGAACTGACCAGAAGGGCACCAAGCATGAACTTAAGTGGCATCCAGGACCTAAGGTAGGATACAACTGTTGTTGAACAGATTTGGAACAGTGAGCACGGTGGTATCCAATTCAACATATATTCAAACCAACATATAACTGGACAATTGCCAAGAAAGTCCAAAGAGGAAATTTCCCCAAAATGAAGGAGCTGGTTAAAAGGATGTTGAAGGGGAAAGTGTATAGGGTTAAATCTCCCCAGAATGCTTGGGAATGCTTAAAACCACAGATAGTAAGATTACAACAGGACTATATAACATAAACAAAGAAAGGTACCACTTAGAGCCAAGAGCTTTTTCTCTAATGGTACTGGTGTTTTGGACAAACTTTTTCACTGGTGGCGCAGAAATTCAAAAGGCCCCATCCATATTGGCATTCTATCAGCTGTTGAAGATACACCAGTTGAGGCAAGCATACCCCTGAACCTGAACTTCCTGAACAAATTGTTTTAATTGTTGTTCAGCTGCATTCTTTTTAACTGGCTTATTTAATGTATATCTTAATTATGGGTGTTTTTAATGCTTTGAGGGAATTGTTTTATTGTGTGTCTTAATGATGTATGGATTTATAATTGATTTTATACTTGTAAACTACTTAGATATAATAAGTATATTTATTTATACCCCACCCTCCCCAGCCAAGGCCAGGCTCAGGGCGGCTAACAAGCACTAATAAAAACAAGTTGAATGAATACAACTTAAAAACAAGATTAAAATACAACATTAAAATATTGAAACATTAAAATATTAAAATGCAGCCTCATCACAGGAGGAGAAAGGAAAAAGAAAAAAGAAAGAGGGGGAGGGAATCAAATTGGCGCCAAGCCAAAGGCCAGGCGGAACAACTCTGTCTTACAGGCCCTGCGGAAAGCAATCAGATTCTGCAGGGCCCTGGTCTCATGAGACAAAGCGTTCCACCAAGATGGAGCCAGTGTTGAAAAGGCCCTGGCTCTGGTTGAAGCTAATCTAACTTCCTTAGGGTCCGGGACCACTAGGGTGTTGCTATTTATGGACTTTGAGGCTCTCCGTGGGGCATAATGGGAGAGGTGGCCCCGTAGGTACGAGGGTCCTAGGCCGTGAAGGGCTTTAAAGGTCAAAAGCAGCACCTTAAATCTGACCCTGTACTCCACCGGGAGCCAGTGCAGCTGGTAAAGCACTGGGTGAATATGCTCCCATGGCAGGGACCCCGTGAGGAGCCTCGCTGCAGCATTCTGTACCCGCTGGAGTTTCTGGGACAGCTTCAAGGGCAGCCCCGCGTAGAGCGAATTACAGTAGTCAAGCCTGGAGGTGACCGTCGCATGGATCACTGTGGCCAGGGCGGGGCAAAAATGAGAAGAGTGCTATTGTGCTTAGGTCTTGCTTTTGGGCTTCTCATTGAAATCTGGTTGGTCACTGTGAGAACAGGATGCTAGACTAGGTGGGCCATTGGCCTGATCCAACAGGCTCTTCTTACATTCTTACATTCTTATGAACATTCACTTCAGAAAACAGAAGTCTTGTTCCAATGAGAACAAGCAGGAACACAAGCTTTGATTAAATAAATTCAAAAGATGAAAATAAAAGTAGTCAAGGAGCACATTGCTAAAAACATGAAGACCAACTACCAAAAAATCTTTAAATATATTCAAACAGGACATTAGCTAGAGAGGCCTTTGGAGCTTTAGATGGCAAAGGTGTGCTAAAGGAGGAAAAGGAGATTGCAGCTGAATGAATTATTTGCATCTGTTCTCAAAACAGTAGATATAAGAACTAAGGCAAACAGCAGTAAGAAGAGACAAAGTTTTAGACCTTATCAACAACCTAAAAGTGAGCAATTGACTTGGGGGAATGAGTTCTCTGCAAGGCCAAACATGCATGGAAAAGTGGGGGGGGGGGGGAGACAGAAAATTACAAGCTGCAAGTTTAGCTGAAGTAGAAGGAACCAGGGTGCAGTTGTCCACAATGTTGCTTTGGGAATATGAAGCAGAGGCAGCACTTTTGCCACCTGCTGTAGTGGTCACTAAACCTATACTGTGTTCTGCAAATACATTTGTAAATAAAATACATTACAGCGATTCATACATATGTGGCGTTCTCTCATCCCAAGAAAGTTAAACATTGCCTGCCACACTGCCCCTAAACCTCTCAAGGTGTGTGTGACCTTGTTTCCACATTTAGGACCCAAAAGGATCATCGCGAGTTGTGCTGGACTGAAAGAGAAAGGGTTCGGGGGGTGAGGGTTGAGAGCGTGGGTCTTAGAGGACATGTGTCGAGAAAAGACTGGAGAAGCTGCCTCTGGGTGGTGGCGCTGGGATTAGGGAGAGTCTAGTTGCAGTGGATAAGTGGGTCAAATGAGGCTAAGGTGGTTCAAGAAAATAATAGCCATGGGTGGGAGGAGGACCATGAGAACTAGCAACCACATACATTCGGAGGAAGGAGGACAAACAGCCAAGGGAGACAAAGCATTATTTATCAAGTAATCCTTCATAAAATACTGGCAGAGCAGGGGTATTGGCACGTCTCCCAAAAGTGGGGGAACACATTTCAGCTGCCACTGCAGAAGCGGTAAGTCATTCCATCAACTGTCCTACTGACACTTTTTTTTTTAATTAACCAACCTTTCTCTGTGGCCACTTGTCTTTGTGGTTCCTGTGCTGACCCCCCCAGCAAAGTGACCCCCTACACTGTCACTCGGAGACATAAAAACTACTGCCGAGGCAAGAACTCAAAGTCCAATCCACCAAATTACTCATCTGCAAAACAACAGAGCCCTGCTTGGTGTGACCTTAGAGGAAATTCCTCCCCAAAAAACCTGGGTCTTAAAGGAGAAAGTGAGGAAAGGTAAAGCAGCCTGATGAACAGAGAGCAAGAGCACCAATGTTGGGGAAAGACAGAAAGATAGGAAAAGGCATTGGAGGCAAAGCGGCTGATGAGAAGTGAGGTCTTGAGAAAGGACAAGGGAAGGAGGTGGCATGAGCAAAGCAGTGGGGAGGGGGAGATGGGTTTATTTGAGGAATTGGATACACATCTCCCTGCCATGCATTAACTGACCTGTCATTTCCTGACAAATCTCAGCACAGGTTTTTACAAGCACCCTGCTGCCGTCCTGCATGGATGCTTACTCCCATCTATGTACGGAAGGCCAGGCAGTTGCCAATACCCACAATTATAGCCCTTATTTGATCGGTGCAGTTTATGGGACCAAAAGTCTTACTCTTTTGAGAATCATTGCCCTGTGCTAATGGGATCCTGGAGGACTTCTTTGTTTGTTGCTCAGTTGCATGAACTGATGCCAGGCATAAAAAGCCCAAGACAGTTACATTTAAATTGGGAAGAGCAAGATTTCTTAAAAAATGAGAGGATTAGTTAAAAGTAACTTGAAAAGAAAAGTCAGACCTGTTCTTTCAGGAAGCTTGGAGGTTAAATGAACCTAGCTGAATAAATAAAATATATAACACAGATCAGAAAGGCTACAAACAAGCCGACAAGGATGCCAGTGTGGTTATATAGCACAGACAAGGAAGCTGTAAAATCCAAGGAGGCTTCCTTTAAAAAGCGGAAGTCTTGCCCAAATGAGGAAAACAAAATGAATAATGCCTGAGCTTCCTTCGCCTAACAGTAAGCCAAGCACAAAAAGAAGGAGAAGGCCAAATTTCTGAAATATATTATATGTATTACATAGATATATAAAAAGCAGTATAACAATTTGAACACATCTGTAGCAGGAAACAAAGGAGTGGAAGTGGGTGGGGAGATTTTAAAGATCATCAAATGAATTCTTCAATCAGCCTATTTATGCCATTTTAAAAAATAATTCTCTGTTTTACATCCTAATTTTTTTCTGGTGCTTTTACATTGATTTTGGTTGTTTATGGTATTGAGGGAGGGGCTGTTTTATGCAGCTGTTTTAATTCTACACTGTTTTGGTAAGGTAAAGGTAAAGGTACCCCTGCCCGTACGGGCCAGTCTTGACAGACTCTGGGGTTGTGCGCCCATCTCACTTAAGAGGCCAGGGGCTAGCGCGGTCCGGAGACACTTCCAGGTCACGTGGCCAGCGTGACAAAGCTGCATCTGGCGAGCCAGAGCCGCACACGGAAACGCCGTTTACCTTCCCGCTGGTAAGCGGTCCCTATTTATCTACTTGCACCCGGAGGTGCTTTCAAACTGCTAGGTTGGCAGGCGCTGGGACCGAGCAGCGGGAGCGCACCCCGCCGCAGGGATTCGAACTGCCGACCTTTCGATCGGCAAGTCCTAGGCGCTGAGGCTTTAACCCACAGCGCCACCTGCGTCCCTCACTGTTTTGGTAGAACACTGCTAAAAAGTGGTACATAAATTCCATGTCAGTCTTCCCTGTAGAAGCTGTTGCAGAACTCATACCTGAACTACTGTTTTAAGGGAGAATATAACTATGACCATGATTGAGCTGATCTGCTAAGTAGACCGGATGTACTTGATGCCCCCCACCCCACCCCACCAGGCTCTCCCCCTGCAACTTTTCCATTGTCAATACAAGCAAGCAGAAGGTCTCCAGTGATCAACCTAGAACGAGAATCTTGCAGTTACACATAATACTTCTACTCAATGCAAAGAGTCACAACACGCCATCACAGGTGCTGACACCGTATCTTGCACCTTCAGGCGAACTGCTACAAAGCTCCTACTCTCAGTTTCACTAACTGTGTACAGTATGTGTCTATATCCGTGCCTATCCAGATGTAGATCTAGATATAATATGTTTTGTAATAACATTTGCTCAGCCCGATTTTTCCAATTTCTGCAGTGCAAAGGTTCTGCAAAAGTTAATCAAGAGCAAAGGGCAGTGGAGAAAAAAACAAAAAATATAAACAATTATATAGTAGCTTCCTTTTGCAAACATGATTAAGGGAGGCCCTGGTGGTCATTACAAGAGATCTTGGGTTCCCAAGAGAGTGATTGACTCACAAAATGAGTCTGTGCTAGTCACTTGATGTCCTTGTGCCTCTGGAAAAAAGTTAATAGATACATAGCAGAATATGTTAGGCTTCACATTGTCAACCAGCTGTCCTAAGTAATGAACTTTAGAAATGTAAGCCTTGCATAAGACCAGTTAGGAGGGGAAAACATATCCCAAATTTTAGGGAACGCCTTAGAATCATAGAATCATAGAGTTGGAAGAGACCACAAGGGCCATCGAGTCCCAACCCCCTGCCAAGCAGGAAACACCATCAGAGCACTCCTGACATATGGTTGTCAAGCCTCTGCTTAAAGACCTCCAAAGAAGGAGACTCCACCACACTCCTTGGCAGCAAATTCCACTCTCAAACAGCTCTTACTGTCAGGAAGTTCTTCCTAATGTTTAGGTGGAATCTTCTTTCTTGTGGTTTGGATCCATTGCTCCGTGTCCGCTTCTCTGGAGCAGCAGAAAACAACCTTTCTCCCTCCTCCTTGTGACATCCTTTTATATATTTGAACATGGCTATCATATCACCCCTTCACCTCCTCTTCTCCAGGCTAAACATGCCCAGCTCCCTTAGCCGTTCCTCATAGGGCATCGTTTCCAGGCCTTTGACCATTTTGGTTGCCCTCCTCTGGACACGTTCCAGTTTGTCAGTGTCCTTCTTGAACTGTGGTGCCCAGAACTGGACACAGTACTCCAGGTGAGGTCTGACCAGAGCAGAATACAGTGGCACTATTACTTCCCTTGATCTAGATGCTATACTCCTATTGATGCAGCCCAGAATTGCATTGGCTTTTTTAGCTGCCGCGTCACACTGTTGGCTCATGTCAAGTTTGTGGTCAACCAAGACTCCTAGATCCTTTTCACATGTACTGCTCTCAAGCCAGGTGTCACCCATCTTGTATTTGTGCCTCTCATTTTTTTTTTTGCCCAAGTGCAATACTCACATGCAAACATCCTCCTACATTTTTGTCTTCAAAAGTGGCCCTGCTTAAACAAAAAGGCCCTCTTCAGATACCTTGGACTACTAACTGAGGTTTAAAAAGTGGCTAAGAGATGCAAGGCCTTCCCAATGCCTCCCCCCCTGTGAAATTTGCTACCTAGGGAAGCCCACCCAGACTCCTACAAAAGACTGATAAAAACTGTAACGCCTAGTCAACTAGTTAGCTATACTGATTAAAATATTCTGACTGACTAAAAAGTGTCCCCCATTAACTGTGCGACAAATGTTAACTTTTTAATAACCATTTTAATGCAATGATCTGGATGACAGTTTCTATTGCAGAAGAGTTACGTTCTCCTATGCGAGAAAAGAGGGAGTCCCTCTTCTAAAATGATACTGAGGGAAATCTTCTTAATTGCTCTTACTTTTCTGTATTTTGTATTTTTTGCTTTTTTCTTCTCTTTTTTTCTCATTTTTTCTTTCTCATTTTTGTAACTTTTTTGAAACTTTAATAAATATTATTATAAAAAATAAAATAAAATGATACTGCTGAGTACTAGAGTACCATCTACACTCTTGAAGATGGTTCAGAGATTGCAGCTGGTACATAACGCAGCAGTCACAGTGTCTTGGTGGACCTGATGGACCTGAAATTACATAACATCAATTCTCAGACACTTGCATTGGCTGCCTACTTGCTACTGAGCACAATTCAAGGTTTTGGTTCTGACATACAAGCCCTGGATGGTTTGGAGCCATCAACGCAAGGAGTGCCACTCCCAATGTTATCCATTCGCACAACTTAAGGTCTCATTTGCACATTCATGGAGATTTAGGCTGCAATCCTATACTCATTTACTTGGGGCTTACTTCTGAGTAGACATGTATAGGACTGCACTACCAAACAGTCAACTAAGACATAACATGCTTGTTTTCCTCAAGCCTCTGGGTGGAAAACTGGATGCTGATTCATTGTTCTGGAATTTAGCTGTCGCTAAATGGCCTTATTGTTGTTTACTTTTGTTATTTCAATTAATAGTTTAATTTTTAATGTGTCTTCAGGTGTCTTGAGGGGGGCCCTTCCATATGTGAAAGGCAGGATGTGAATCAAATAAACAGTACAGTGGTACCTCAGGTTACATACGCTTCAGGTTACATACGCTTCAGGTTACAGACGCCACTAACCCAGAAATAATACGCTTCAGGTTACAGACGCCACTAACCCAGAAATAATACCTCGGGTTAAGAACTTTGCTTCAGGATCAGAACAGAAATCGTGCAGCTGTGGCGCAGGGGCAGCAGCAGGAGGCCCCATTAGCTAAAGTGGTGCTTCAGGTTAAGAACAGTTTCAGGTTAAGTACGGACCTCCGGAACGAATTAAGTACTTAACCCGAGGTACCACTGTACTTTTTTAAAAAACCCTTATTGTAGGAAGATCATGATATTATGTAGGGGGAATGGGAGTTCATGTTTTGTGTCCCAGCAATGACGACTGTTTTCAACTGTGTTCTCTGCAGCCCCAACACACAGATGGGACCAGGAAATGTTTAGCACAAATAGCAGATTCAAGACCCGCAGGCCACCCAGCTACCTTTAGCATTTCAGGAATGGGGAGAGATGAGCACAGGGCACAAATCCTCCCCAGCACAAAACAATGTTCAGCTCCCACTCACTTCACTAGCTTTCTATAATATCCAGTCTTGCTACTCCCACCACCCTGCCCTCATGCCTTTGGTTTGAAGAAAAATGCCTCTTGAAGATATTCTCTAAATTTGGTGCCTGCACCAGGTGTGACCGCCTGCTCCATTCCTAACACACCTCAAATTCCAACGGAAGTCAGGGGAGAGTTTGGGATAAGCAAGAGAGGAAGGGCTGGGTCCTGCCATGGCAACTCTGTCTCTTAAAATAGCTCTAATGGGTCTTGGAAATCCATAGCAACCAGCACGAAGCCTAACAGGGACATGTGGTATCTGAGTTCCAACGGCAGCTACCGCCGTGTTCTACGCTGACAAAATGACCTCCTCTTGGGCTGCTGCCCAGGAAGGTTTCAGAAATGTTCCAGTACTCCCTTTAACTTTGGTTGCTGGACCCCACACCAAAACAAGGCTGGGGGCTTTATATCACAAACAGGTAGTTCAGATCTGATTTTGCTGTGCCCACAACTGTCCACACATTCCCTTTTTTTGGACTTGGATATGTTGCTTAATAATCTTGTTGTATATAGCACTGAAATATGGGTTTTGTACATTATTGTATTATTGTTTTGCTATGTTATGATGAAATAGTTTTTGTAGTGTTTGCTTGAAATGCATCCCTGTCTCTTTGTTGTGAGCTACTTTGGGCATGCACAAAGCTATTTTGATACCTGTGAACGTGAATTTTCCCCCAAGGTCGTATGCAAAAGCATAATGGAAACATGTGCCCTTTGCAAAACAGGTAGGTATCAATTTCAACCTGATTTTGTTTTGCTTTGTTCTTAGCACGGATGTCCTGCACAAGAGTAATATTCAGCTCTGGCAAACTACTCTTTGCAGGATCGGGGGTGGCGGGGTGGCAATATCCCAAACATTTAGGAATGTTCCACAGGCCACCATAAGAGTTAAAACTTCAACCATGCATTCCCCACCACTACCCAAAAAAATACAGGAGCAATAAAATACCAAATTATGATAATGAGGTCTTGCACAAGACATATGTACTAAAAATTAAAAGAGAAAAATCCAACATATGCACCACAATTACGATCTCCAGCATAATCATGCCCAACTGAGTGTATGGGGATCTTCAGAGAACTTTTCCAAAGTAGGCATGCATTCAGCATTCAGCATGCAGTGATAAATGAAAATGGGTACTGGGGGCTACCACAAAGAAAGCAGCTAGGTGGTGCTCAGGTATGGAGCAAGCAGAAACAGAGGTGTTGCAATAGAGACCACCCACTGAAACATCACCAGACCATATGACAAACTTCCCACCACACCCCATCAGTGACTGAAGATGTATAATGGGGTATTTTTATGTGTTGGGTTTTCTGTGGTAAAGGGAAATTAAGATTAAATGTCTTGGGCAAAGAAACCAAGGTGCATATCGCAAGAGACTGGCTTGGCAGGACAATACCTTCAACACCACAGGTGCAATATTTCAGTCGGACACTGAACATGAGCCTAATAAATATTATCCTTTGTTTATGCTTGTACAGTTGTAGGAATATATGACTATTCAGGTCCCTCTAGTACTGTATTCCTTTTTTTTTCAACAGTGGCAGTCAGCTATCTCTGGGAAGCCCACATCAGAGTAGGAAGGTCATGGTACCCTCCCCATTTTTTGTCCCACTCTGTCTTGAGCACAACAGTCATTAGGAGAGGGGAAGGTTTGCCCCACTTCGCTCCTGGGGGAAGGAAAAAGACGCCGCAAAGAGGATCTGATGCATCGGGACATAGCTACAGAATGGGAATCTTTAGAAAATGTCTCAGGCACAGCAGCCCCTCAGGCAGAAGCCCCAAGTTTCAGAGCCTCCAACACAAACACCACTTGGACAGGTTACCAATTGCAGATTACGAGAAACGACAACACTACAAACATTTGGTTGAGTCTCAGGTCAAAGCGATTGTGAGGGATTAGTCCATTTTAACAGATTACCCCCCTGACACTTCCTGCTCTCTTCATCCTAAACAAAATGATCCTTTCTTTGCCTGGCTTGGCTTGCTCTGTGTTTCAAAAATAAGGTGAATGTCCTCTCTCTTCCTACAAGTAAATATGAAGCCTCATGGAAAGTGAAGAACCAGATTCCTTCAAAAACCTACACTGAACATCCTTGCCAGTCCCCATCAGGCAAAAAACCAAAAGCTTGCCCATGTCCTGTTTGCTTTCAGTCATTGCGGTCAGATCCATCTGGGGCATGCAAGTCCTCTCCCACTCTACAGCATGTTTTCAGATACAACAAATTCTAGTTAAAGAAAACAACCCCTTTCTCATCCCCTTCAAACACACACACACACACACACACACACATACAATCCAACACACCCAAATCATAAATTTGTTAGTCTTTAAGGCACTGCAAGATTCTGCAGTTCCCTTGCAGTGAAGACAACTATTTTCTCACTATGGGGAGAAGAGCAGCTGGGTAGACAAATCACAGAAAAAGAAAGGGTTTGGAGCTCTTCCCCTCCATTGGTCCTCTGCTCCAAATCAGAGAACCGATCATCACTTGGCAGTTTTGGCCCTGGCCTGCTTCAAATTTGACTAAATTACACTTCAGTTTAAAACCTTTCCTTCCCTTTCTTCTTCTCAAGGTAGCACAGCTAAAATTTGTTCTATTCCTCAGCCAAAGCTGCACCCCTCACTTCCGCACTTTATCTTTAGGACTTTCATACTTAGCTTTAGACTAGGTTTAAACACAGGCTTAGCAGCTACAGCAGAGCTGAGAAAATAGACAAAATAGTCAAGACACGCATGTTATCCAGACTTTCTACTCCACAGAGAGATGGGACTAACAGTACGATCCTATAAATGACAACTCAGAGGCTATTGTGCTCAATAGGGCTTTCTTTCAGGCAAGTGGGTTGCAGTATTGGTCCGCAGAAGAACAACATTCAGCCCTCCAACTACCAACTAATTCTGCTTCAGTCTGCTAACCTAATGTATTTTCTAAAATTATTTTCCAGCTTTGTTGGACCACCGTACGTCTTTTGTTATTTCTGTGCTCAGCCTTACATGCATGAATTCCACTAGAGAGAGATTCAGATTCTTGTTCACTTTCATGTTGCCAAAGGAAAAAACAACAACCTCCGTTTGCTTCTCTTCTTGGTGGAGCCCAAGATCTTTGGCACAAAGCACAGTTCTAACCTGTTTAGCTGGCAAGAGTGTCCTCCATTTACCAATTTAAGGCTAGGCTTAAAACAAAATGCCTTCACCGAGAGACCCCTCACTGGCCTCCTCCCTGGTTTTATTTATTCATTATATCCAGCCTGAAAGAGAGTTTTGTGTCATTCAAAAAGACGATGCACTGCTTTGTGAAACAGAGTTTGGTCCTGACAAAGGCGGCATTTAAAAACCACTGTACGCTTTGCACTGTATGCCTGCTAGATTAAGACTGATTTGATAAATTATGAAGCAAGAAGCTCACCTGCTCCTGGGAATTCATGACACGCAACTTCATCTGCTTCAGGTAGGTGGAGGTGAGAGGCATGTTGTAGTCAATGATGCCAGAGACCAGAGAGGAAGGAGGCTCATTTTCTGTAAATAAATAGAAAGGAGGAGGGGTGTCATTTGGAAGTTAGAAGCCCAAACAACATCTGTCCACCTTTTCCCCAAACTAAGGCCCAAACAAGACCCAGTGAGTGCACACATTTCCTGCTCCTATATAAAAAGAATGGGAATGGGGTGATTAGGTCTATTTGTTGCAATGAAAGGTGCACAAGGGGAGAAGATGTGTCCAAGCCTAATGAGTAACTGTAGAGAGTATATGCTCAGGAATCAAGAGTGGACTTTAGGAGCAGAAGTGGGCTCAGCTGTGCAATACCAGCGTCTCTGACTGGTAGGGAGTATGAAGTTTCTGGATTGGCCAGGCTCATTATAGACAACAGGAGTCTGATCCTCCTCCCTTGTACTTTATGCCTGATGCTCTTCAGGCCATGCCTGCCGGGTCTGATGGGAGTTGTAGTTCAGCAACACCAGGAGGGCCAAAGGTTACCTATTCCCAACGGAGAGGGTTAAGTTTTGCGTCTACCTGCAATTCCATGGGTTTTCCCCCCCAATAGATTCATGTAACTAGAGTTGGCCCATGTCCTTTGTGAAAGTTGATCAAGTATAATCTAATCCATCTCTCCTTCATAGGTGACGAGGCTGCTTCCATCACCACCCTCTCCCTGCACAGAGAGAATGAAGCTTTGGAACAAAAGGGCCATTTGTTTTCCCTGCCCCTCCTGGCAAAGTGGCAAAAAGGCTTGCATATGAAGGATTAAAGAAAAAAGAAAAAAGTTTGGCTTGTGTAGATTATTTTTAAGGGCACCTATTGTGAAGGAACAACAAAAGAGTCTTCTGGCACCTAGGCTCTTCGTTGTTTTTGCTGCAACAGGCTAACATGGTTACCCTTCTGGATATTGTGGAACAGGCGCTATTGACAAGGACCTTCATTCATACTGTGCAGGATACAATCCATGTAGCCCCCATCTGGCCGTAACCTCTGCAGCCAAATTCTCAGCGCAAAGCAGGGAGGAAGCAGAGCAAGGACACAATACCTGCTCAGAGCCAAGGAGCACATTGGAAAAAATATATCACAAGGCAGAAGGCCATTGTTATTTAGCAGATTAACAAGGGACACGTTTCAAAATCAACTGCAAATTGTTTTCATGAACCTGGCAAATGCCAGACTGCTGTTGGCAGGTGAGCATTCCGCACAAATATTCTTCTTCAGAATTTGCAGCCTTCAAAATCTTAACATCTGAGTCAGCCCTTCAAATAGGAGTTAATACCTGGGCCAACTCGGGAATGAAAAAAGATGCAGAGGAAAAACTAAGACAGCTTGTTGTCAAGGCCACTTTTGCTTTCACAATGGCTCTTAAGGAAAATTGGCTACTGACCAGGGCCTCAGAAAATCCTGATATCTAAGACTTCAATATTATTAGCCATGAACACTTTCTATAGCACTTTCAGTTTCCAAAAGCCTTTACAAGCTTTATTTGCTTTTGTTTTGCAGCACCCCTGTGCCATGTAGTTTTTATGGCTCTCCTGGTGGCTTTAGAGATCAATGTCCACAGGATCCTTCTGGATCAGCTCTGTAGGCTAGGAGTCAGAGGCATGGTATTATGAGGATTCCTTCCACTCCTAGTGTCAGGTCTGTTAGCAGTAGGCAACTTTTGCTAAGCCCCTTGGGTTTTAAGGCACAGAGTGCCACAGGATCCCCTCCTGAAGATGCTGCTGGAAGCATTTCACTTAGGGATCTGAGGCATGGTATCATCAGTATGCTGGCTATTTAATTGCCACTGGACCCAATTAAATAAATTGACTCTGGCGTTCATAAACACCCTAGGTCCCAAATACTTGGAGTAGTATCTCCTCCATATCTGCCTTATGATCTGTGCAGAAGGCCCTTTCCATTGTTCCAGCAATTACTATGCTTCATTACATGGTGATCCACGGAGGACCCCCAATATGGAAAACTCTCCCTGTGGCAAAACGGCTGTCCCCTTTATCGATTACATTTGCCAACAGCTGAAGACACACAACTTTAGGCAGGCACTTTGGGGAGCCTATGCATAGTTAAGGAGCAACGGCTGATTGGTTTTATCATTTTACTTATTGGTTTACATGTACTTATGACACATTTTAAGGGACGCGGGTGGCGCTGTGGGTTAAACTACAGAGCCTAGGACTTGCCGATCAGAAGGTCGGTGGTTCGAATCCCCGCGGTGGGGTGAGCTCCCATTGCTTGGTCCCTGCTCCTGCCAACCTAGCAGTATGAAAGCATGTCAAAGTGCAAGTAGATAGATAGGTACCACTCCGACGGGAAGGTAAACGGCATTTCCGTGCGCTGCTCTGGTTTGCCAGAAGCGGCTTAGTCATGCTGGCCACATGACCCGGAAGCTGTACGCCGGCTCCCTCGGCCAATAAAGCGAGATGAGCGCCACAACCCCAGAGTTGGACATGACTGGACCTAATGGTCAAGGGTCCCTTTACCTATGACACATTTTATGTGGTGCCGAAAACCATCCTGTGATCCTATGGAACCAAGGATGAGTTTAAAATATAACAAACAAACAAAAATAACTACTCACAGGTAGGAAACTGAGGTTGAGAAGTTGTAACATGCCCAAAATGACTGTGTGAACCCATGCTAACATTGAACCTGAGCTTTCTAACTCTTGAAAATGGAAATTAAAATAAATAATGCAGTTAGGTGGGTTTTCAACTGACCTCCTGATTATTACGTGTTTTATGGGAGGGAGAATCAAATGTTCAAACTTGCCTCTAGATTATAATTTTAATTGTGCTTGGCTAGGGAGCAGAGATTACCAATATTTCCGATAGCAGCCTCCACAAAAGTAGCTCTGATCGACCCTCTTGCTACACATTTTTATAGTATGAGTAGGCCTTTGCATACCCTGTGCTTAAAATGTTTTAAGTTCTGTGCCTACGACACCCAAACAGGATATTGCAACTTGTGTACAAATTATGCAAACTGAGTTTCTGCACGTTTTTATTCTGGAGCTTTTACTATTTTCATATTTTCCATTCTGGTTTAGCTAGCCTCGGGGAGAGGCCACCGGGAGTTCTGCAAGGTGCCCCTCCTCCACCCACCTCCCCCCCCCCCCCCATGGCCCTGGCTTCTGAGGTTTCAGCCCACACAATTCCAAGCATCTGTTCACAGGCACCACGGCTCGGAGCCTGCTCCTTTCCCCCTACCCTGAGAGCCAAAGTTCTCCGCTAGCTGAATTCTGTGCTTAATACCATACAAGAGGTTTTCCTTGCCCTCTGCGGAATTGCAGCAGACACGTGCCACCACCCTGGGTACAGGACTGCAAGATCATTGGTAAGCTAAGAGGAGAATGAGGCTCACAGTGCAATCTAAACCCAAGACCAACCGGGGATGAGTGAGTTTGGATCTGGTGGATCTTGGGCTTTCCGATCTGAGCCAAAGCTCAATCCCTCACCCTGGTTCAAGCAGGGGCTCAGCCAGAGAAACCTACACCTGCGTAAGTCCCTGAAATGGGGGTATTGTGGGGGGAAGGCAAGGAGAGTCACCTGCTCCAGTCATGTGACCAAGTGCCTGATCCTCAAAACTCAAGCCCCACCCCTTCCAGATTAGACGACAGTAGCCCCTCCCAGTGGCTCCTCAACAGAGTGTAGAATAGGGGTCACTTACGCTGGTGTAAGCTATACCAGCTTCCCATGTTTAGGATTGCTCTGTAAAAAATATTCAGCCAGCTTCATGAAGCCAATGGGCAATGAACAGAAGGCCACTTAGTCTTCCTTGCCCAGTGTTGCCCATGTAAGTTGCTATGGGTAAAGTCTCTGGGTGATTACAAACACAGAAGCATGCAGAAAAGGTCTTAGGAGATGTATTCCACATTAAAGGATTGGAAAAGTGAAACCAACAAATGGGACACCCCAGTGCATAGGGCAGGGATTCCCAGACTGTGGCCCATGCACTTCCAGTGGTCTGCAAGCTTCATTTAGGTGGTCCGTGGCATTAAATACTCATACTGATTTTTTAATTGTATTTTTATTGCTTCTTTTCTTTCTTATATTGCATTTTATTGTAGGACAATTTGAATTCTATGGAACGGAAATCGTAATACAATAAAATAAAATGTAAGAAAGAAAAAAAGCAATAAGAATACAATTAAAAATAACACATAATCTAGAACAGTGCATTACTACTGCTTCAAGAGGCAAACAAATCATGAAGTGATCCACCAAGACCATCAGCGATTTTCAAGTGGTCCATCGACTAAGAAGTTTGGGAATCACTGGTATGCAGCCTGTAGCTGCTTTGTATCAAGTCAGACATTGATACAGACCAGTGGTTCACCTAACCCAGTGTCATCAATAATAATAATGATAAAAAAATTTATTTATATGGCACCCATGTGGCTGGGTTGCCTCAGCCACTCTGAGTGGCTTCCAGCAATACCGACTGGCAGCAGCTCTACAGGGTTTCAAGGAGGGAACCTTACCAGTCCTACCTTTGGGCTCCACCCCATTGGAATTGAAATGCATCCTTTTTTGGCACTCAGTGCAGCTCATCAGGAACCTGGTCACAGCTTCTCTTGGAAGGAAGGCGTAAGTTTCAGCAATCTGGAGGAGAAACAAGAAGATGACATATCGGTTCATATCCTGGATGAGTAAGTCAGCCCCACATGAGCATATTTTGCTTTGCTGTTATAGTGCAGGTTCAATGTACAGAAAATGTCAATTTATTTGTTATTTACCGTATTTTTCACTCTATAGGACGCACTTTCCCCCCTCCAAAAATTAAGCGGAAATGTGTGTGCGTCCTATGGAGCGAATACAGGCTCCTTGGCTTCAGCGATAGCAACGTGAAGCTTCCAAAGCACAGAAGGAGCGCTCCCTCCGCGCTCCAGAGGCTATGCGTTGCTTTCGCTGAAGCCTGGAGAGCGAGAGGGGTGGGTGCGTCAGGGATAGCCACCTGAAGCCTTCGGAGTGCAGCGGGACCTCGCACTGTGCTCCAAAGGCTTCGGGTTCCTTTTGCTGAAGCCAGGAGAGCAAGACTCTCCCGGCTTCAGCAGAGAGGGAAAGCTGGGCAGCGCCCCTTCAGTGAAGCTCCTTCCAGAAATGGAAGGAGCTCCGTTTCTCCTGCCGCTTCGCTGAAGGGGCGCTGAGCAGAGAGGGGGAGATTTATTTTTTTCTTGTTCTCCCCCTCTAAAACAAGGTGCGTCCTATGGTTGGGCGAGTCCTATAGAGCGAAAAATACGGTATTTAAGAAATGCATATTCTGCTTTTCATTATATGTCTCAGAGTGACTTACAGGGAGGAGTAAAACATGTAGAAACTAGCCAACTGTACAAAGGTAAAAATTACGCTTGTCCCCCCTTTTTTTTTTTGCATCTGGCCCCACCCACCTCTGGGAGGTGGCCTCCAGAAGGTTACCTGGAAGGGAAAGTGGCCCTTGAGCTGAAAAAGGTTCCCCATGCCTGGTTAGACAGTCCCCTTAAAGTTTACCAAATTCTGCTTCCCTGGCATTGCTTTCTGTTAGTTCTACTCCTGCCCCCCAGAGCAACGGAGAACAAGTCTGCTCCTTCTTCTGCATGACAGCCCTTCAAATATTTGAAGACAGCTATCATGTCACCCCCTCAATCCTCTCTTCTCCAGGCTAAAGAGAAGAAGCACTCACTGATCTATTTCCTAAGGCTGTTCCCAGGGAGCTCTGTCACTGGGGAGGAAAATGAACATTCCCAGCTTTACCTAACAAAGACATTTTAGGTAGGTGCAGGAGATAGGCTTGATGATGCTGACTGTCCTTCCAGAACTAATATTATTTCATTCCTGGTCCCTCCCAGGCCCATGAGATGAGGTGAGACAGTCGCTTTAGGCAGTAGATCTGGACCTGAAGAGGACACCACTTGTCCCTGCCATGTCCCTGCCTCCGTGAGCAAGTCACGGCGCTGTCACAGGAACGCACACACCGCTGCCTCCTTTGCCATGGGCAGCCCCACTGCTGCTACGGGTGTCCCCCACCACCACTGTGGGTTTCGCTGGTCCCTCCAGCAAAACCCAGCCATATTCCAGAACCTGGCCTTCACTGACGGAGAAAACAGAATGCTCCTTCGCTTCAGTGCCCAGCTGTACAGCACCATGCACACTGCTGGTGTGATATAAATGCAAGATGCTGGCTTCAGCCTTTAAAGCGCTGAATGGCCTTAGATCAAGGTATCTGCAGAACCACCTCCCCCAGCATGATCCTGCCTGAGAACCCCATTCCACTTCAAAGGCTCTCCTCCATGGCTACTTCCCCTCTGGGGTGTGAGGACCTTCTCAGCTGCAGCCCCCAGACTTTGGAACAGTCTCTGGCAGGACGGGGCGGTGTCACTGCCCACAAATTTCCAGCATGCTTTTAGACTATCTCTTTTACATTTTCATTGCTACTGTTTGAATGATATACTGTTTTATTTGTAATTCTGTCATTAGCTGCCTTGAGGACAGTTTCTGTAGAAATGCACAATATAAATAATAATAATCTGTACTTATATTTTGGAAAGTTGTTTGTTCGCTGTACATTTGACCACCTCTTAAGATATCATGATCAAATTTCGCATGATGATTCCTGAGATCAAGGACCAGGTTTTCATCTACGTTTGGTTAGAGTTGGTTATCATTTTGAATCAAGATACAAAACGGCGCTTACTTTAACCAACTGGTTTCAAATCTGTCCTTATTTTGGGAGGTTCTTAGAATTCTCAAGCAACACCAAATACAACACTGCCTGTAAATGGTAAGTGTGGAAGTCATAGCAGCTGTGACAGCAAGAGGTTGTACCGAGACCCAATGGCTCTCTGTTCTTTAACCACTTTTGCAAACCTTACTTTTGTAAGATCCCGTTCAGGGTACAGGTATCCAATTGCCACTTCCCAAATACCCAGCACTTCTTCAGGCCCAATATCTGCAACTGCTTAGAAAGTCTCAGAACAGGGGAACCAGTTCAAATTTATTTATTTCTCTCATCATTTCAACCTACTCACCCTTCCAAGAACAATCCATTATTCTCCCTACCAAGGTTATGGCTAACAATGACAGCATGCTTTCTGCAGGGAACTGATAACACTTTAACAAATATTAACAATAGGCAGGGTTATTTGCACTCTACCCAAAAAAACAAAGCCACCACAAACAAACCTCAATAAGGAAATCCTAATTTTGTGAGAAAGAAGCAAAAAAGTCCATGCTCAAAATAAAATTGACATATTTTCAACTGCCCCTCTGCCAACGTGATAGTTAGAATATGAAATTCTGAAAAATCTGGCTGGCTTCCATTATTTCTGTGGTGGCATCTGAAGAATGTTAACGCTTTATTTTGTATTTTTGTAAACCACTTAGAGGGCTTTTTAAAAAATCAAGATGTAAATAAACTTAGATAGATGACAGAGATAGATAGATGATGATAGATAGATGATAGATGATAGATAGATAGATAGATAGATAGATAGATAGATAGATAGATGATAGATAGATAGATAGATAGATGATAGATAGATGATAGATAGATAGATGATAGATAGATGATAGATAGATAGATGATAGATAGATAGATATAGATGATAGATAGATAGATAGATAGATAGATAGATAGATAGATAGATAGATAGATGATAGATAGATGATAGATAGACAGATGATAGATAGATGATAGATAGATAGATAGATAGATAGATAGATAGATAGATAGATAGATAGATAAGGTTGACATTTCCAGGGCCCAAATCTATGCTAGGTTTTGTGCAGTTAAATGTCTGAAGAACTATAGAAGAACAAGCATCACATCAGCATCAACAGTTCGAACATGCTGATTTTAAAAATGGAAGCACCATAGTCATTCCCAGGACCTAGAATCATAGAATCATAGAATCATAGAGTTGGAAGAGACCACAAGGGCCATCGAGTCCAACCCCCTGCCAAGCAGGAAACACCATCAGAGCACTCCTGACATATGGTTGTCAAGCCTCTGCTTAAAGACCTCCAAAGAAGGAGACTCCACCGCACTCCTTGGCAGCAAATTCCACTGTTGAACAGCTCTTACTGTCAGGAATTCTTCCTAATGTTTAGGTGGAATCTTTTTTCTTGTAGTTTGGAACCATTGCTCCGTGTCTGCTTCTCTGGAGCAGCAGAAAACAACCTTTCTCCCTCCTCTATGTGACATCCTTTTATATATTTGAACATGGCTATCATATCACCCCTCAACCTCCTCTTCTCCAGGCTAAACCTGCCCAGCTCCCTTAGCCGTTCTTCATAAGGCATCGTTTCCAGGCCTTTGACCATTTTGGTTGCCCTCCTCTGGACACGTTCCAGTTTGTCCGTGTCCTTCTTGAACTGTGGTGCCCAGTACCTACACCCAAGTACTTTGTGATACTCTTACCATAGCTTTTCATGAAAGACTGGAGAGCAGGTTTTGAGCATGAGCATGCTCAAAGTCTTTACTGCCCAGAGTAGCCTCGCGGAAGCTGCTCGATTGGCCAGAGGCTGTTCTGTGCCATTCCTGTTCTTTCTGCATTTGGTCCATTGTAATATTTCCAAAACTGATTAACTATGGTTGTGGCAAGAGTGCCAGGCTTAGTCTAACCTCCGGTGCCAGCACAAAGCCCTGAAAACAGACATCTTCTGCTTCTGTTGCTATTGTTATAGAATATATTTACCATCAGTAAGAAATTCACAACTCTTCCAGTGCTCACCGGAATCATATAAGGTTCCTGATGCTTCCATCTATCCTCATTTTACAGGTAGAGAAGCGTGACCAAAGGGGCAGCAACTTGCACCCAAGGCCATTAAGCAAAGTCATGACTGGACTGGACTGAACCGGGATCATGTAGGAAGCTGCCTTAGATCGTCTCTGTGGAGCAAAGTATTGGAAAACAAAAGAACTACCCACCGTGGAAGAATGGCAGATGAAAGTTATAGACTATATGGGACTGGCAGAGATGACCGGCAGAATCCGAGACCAGGGGAAAGAGACGGCGGAAGGAGATTGGAAGAAATTTAAAGACTATCTTAAGAAATACTGTAAAATTGTTGATTGTTAAGACGATGTTGATTCTGATTTTAAGGGGTTGCTAGCTATAATTATTATGTAATATGAAAAGAAAGCCTAAAAACTTAAATGAAATTAAGGGAAGGATTTGTTGAAGAGAATTAATTAGAGATTGGAATGCAGTAAGGAGAGGTATGAGGAGGCCGGGAAAGCAAGTTTTATGAACATAAGGGAATGAAGTTATACATGTGGTTTTTGGTTTTTTGTATGTCTTTTTGTCTATTTTTTTTTCTTTTTGATTTTTGTGATTTTTATGTTATATAAACTTCTGAAAATGTTAATAAATATCTTATAAAAATATATATATATTGTCTCTGTGGAGCCCAGTATTGTCTCCTATAACTCACTGGCAGCTGTTCTCCAGTGCTTCAAACAAGGTGGCAATTCCCAATCCCACTACCTGAGCTCTTTGCAACCTAGGGAGTCTGAACATGGGACCCTGGATGCTCAAGGCGTGTGCTCTACAAGACTGAGCTCTGGCCCTTCCCAGGCACACACGTTGTGGGGTTAGAAAGGCCTTTTCAGTTTCCCCCTCCTGATTCCCTGCCAAAGTGGCCTCATTGTGCTGCTGCGAATGCCAGCGAGTCCCATGACAGAAGCGTGGGGCATTTCGTGTCTCAGCAGCAAACCAAGGTTTTAGCACATTTGAAAACACAGAACCGCATGAACTGTCTGAGATCACGTTCTGGAAAAGAAATCAGCAATGTCAAGAACAAAGCCTTGGAAGAAGGGTCTCTTTGTCTGATTTCACAAACAAAAGCATAAGAGATCAGGCCGAGGATCCGTTTAGTCCAGGACTAGCTCCAGGAGTGGAGCGGCCCACCAGATGCCCCGTGAAACATAAGGGCACAGCAAAACAGAAATAGTCACCCCCTTCTTGCCTGCCCTCAGCATCTGATAGTCAGGCATACACTGCCTCTGAACATGGAGGCTTCATTTATCCCTCACAACTAATGGTCATTTACCACCCTTGCCACTCCACCAATTCGTATAATAATAATAATAATAATAATAATAATAATAATAATAATAATAATAATAATATTTATTTATATCCCGCCCTCCCCAGCCGAAGCCGGGCTCAGAGCGGCTAACATCAAATGTATAACACATTAACATAAAATCAGACAATCAATTAAAATACACCCTCAAATCAGATCAGGATCAGAATAAAATCCAATCGGATGGCAACCCGCAGATTAGGGTTGGGGACCTTAAATGCTCACCAGGCCCAACTGTTTGTGCTGAACTTATATGGGCCTGTGAGAAAAATTGGGAGGCCACTTTCATGCAAGTTCTTATGAAAGGAGAGGGAGTCAGACTGAACCCCGACCAAAGGCCTGGCAGAACAGCTCCGTCTTGCAGTCCCTGCGGAAAGATGTCAAGCCCCGCAGGGCCCTAGTCGCTTGTGACAGAGCATTCCACCAGATCGGAGCCACAGCCGAAAAAGCCCTGGCTCTAGTTGAGGCCAGCCTAACCTCTCTGTGGCCTGGGACCTTCAGGATGTTTTTAAAAGCCACCTCAGACAGAAGCCACCTCCACCTCTGAGGGTAATCAATTCCACATCTGTGGTGTGCCAGTCCTGAACTTACTGCCAATCAATTTCCATCCACTGTTGCTTAAAAGAGGTTTAATGCAACAACAGCAGAAAGAATACTTATTGCAAAGTATTGGAAGACACAAGATCTACCCACCCTGGAAGAGTGGCAGATGAAGGTGATGGACTATATGGAACTGGCGGAAATGACTGGCAGAATCCGAGACCTGGGAGAAGAGTTGGTGGAAGAAGATTGGAAGAAATTTAAAGACTATCTGCAGAAACACTGTAAAATTAATGAATGTTAAAATGATGTTGGATTGAAAATAAGTGGCATTAGCAACAAAGTTAACAAGAATATGCAAAAATGAATTGATAATGGATGAAAATATAGAGTTATAATATGTTAAGATATAGAGTTAAGATAAATAAAGAGGGTAAGGATTTGCTGATTTGATTATGTAAATGGGAATACAAAAAGGGGAGGTGTGAGGAGGTCAAGGAAACAAGCTAATGAGTTTAAAGTTATAAAAAATGGATTTGTTTTTAATTCTTTCTTATCTATTCGTTTTTTGTATTTTGTATTTGTATTTTTTATTTTTTATGGATTTTTGTATTTATGTCTTTGTAAAATCTTAATAAATATTCTATAAAAAAACAAAAAAATAAAAGAGGTTTAAGTCCAGGAGTGGAATTCAACATCACGCTCTTCCAGTCGTTTCATCTGCGCAAGCACTGCAGCCTGCCAGGCGGAACGGAACCTCCTCTCTTCCCCCTGTGGGTTCTCATGACCGCTGCCCCCCAAGCCAATTTCAAGGGGCACATGGGGGGAGGAGCCCTGTTGCGCAGGTCGCTGAGCTTCCATTTCCACTGACAGGGCTGGTTAAGCGAATCCTGCCCTATGCCAGTATTCCCTGTTTCTGCACAACAACATCATGCATTAGGCATGTGGACATAATTTATTTATTGCACTTATATACCTTTCTGACAAGGGACCCAAGGTGGTTTGCAATTTTAAAATATCAACACAAATAATGATGTAAAATGTAAAGTTGGCCTGAACACTGTCGTACTCTCACACCCTGGTTCTAAATATATTTACTCGGCTTGCTGTTGTTAGGTTTGTTTGTTTTTTACTTTTACTGTTTGCCGCCCAGGAGACATTGCTAATTGCTAACAGCATACAAACAATGTAAATAAATAAGTATGCTTCACATGTTAAGGCAGCTTCAAAGATCATATTCAAGTACGCTTCATATTTTCAAGCCAGGTAATAGGGAAGAAAGACAGATTTTACTTTAGGAAGGGGCTACACGTTCTGGCACCTTCAGCTAAAAGGTTCTCAGGTATAAAGGAAAACCTGAAGAGCGGCTGTTAGGCAAAGGAGAGAACACAGGCCTAAACACACCAGTGGCCTCACTCTTTGTCTCACTGTAAAACAGACTTATATGATCTGAACTGCAGCCTTACAAAAACACACACAACGGGCCTCATTTTTCATAGTAGGAGAACCATGCCTCCGGCAGGAGAGCTCAGATAATGGCCTTTTTCTCTGTGGCAAAATTGGGCAAGAGCACATGACAATGTGTATCATTAAGTTTGTGTCTCTTCTCAGGATCCAAAAAAAATATGAAGATCCTCTTTCAGATTAAATAGCTACATTATAGGATGGGATGTTATTCAAATAAATAAATAGCTGTGGCATTAACCATATTGCTAAGTTTAAAAAAAAGGTGGCATGGAGAGGAGGAGTAGGGAGAAAGTCATATTAGAGACTAAACATTCTTAGCAACACTGGAGAAAACACCCTCTGTTTCCTGTTGCAATTAACCCATTTCAGTTTGTGTGCTGAGATAAACATATTTGTGTACAGTGGTACCTCGGGTTAAGTACTTAATTCATTCCGGAGGTCTGTTCTTAACCTGAAACTGTTCTTAACCTGAAGCACCACTTTAGCTAATGGGGTCTCCTACTGCTGCTGCGTCGCCGCGGCACAATTTCTGTTCTCATCCTGAAGCAAAGTTCTTAACCTGAAGTACTATTTCTGGGTTAGCGGAGTCTGTAACCTGAAGAGTATGTAGCCTGAAGCGTATGTAACCCGAGGTACCACTGTATGTGTTTTTTTTTAAAAATGAAAAGAACTTTAGGACACATATCACATGAGATCACTCTTAAAAATCAAAACAGAGAAGGAAAAGAGGCCTGAACCTTTCTAGAAGAGAGAGAAGAACTAAAAAAAAAAAAAAAATCCTGTGATTTTAAAAGTGTGATTTTTTTCAAAGAGACTAGGCACCCTGGATTTTTCTTTGAAAAAAATAATAAAGATACCTATCTCCACTAAGTGGCAGCACAACCCAATTTTTGCTGGCAGGCTAGGAAGCAGCAGGGCAAAGAGCAAGGGGGGGGGCGACCTGGTCCCACACTGCTTTGGAGATGCTAAGAGGGTTGTTCCCTAAGCACTTGCCAAGGTTTTGGCTGAGTGGCCACCCTGCCTCACCTTCTTCTCTCAAGGACCCCAGGAGTCATTTGTCAGCAATTCCCCTTTCAGGAGCTGCCCAAAGAAGGGATGCAATTCAGAGGAGGCTGCTTGGCTAATCGGAAAATGAGCTGAAAACTGCATCCCAGCTGTGCCTCATCTTGCTCCTTCCATTTTTTAGTTGAAAGTGTGGCAAAAGCAGCAGTGAGTTTCATGAGCCGTTGGGGAAGCCATCCTGATCTGGAGGAGGAGGACAAAAACAACCCCGAACTCTTCTGATCCCAAATGTGGAGATCTGAGCAAATTCACACGCTGCTTTCTGCCACTTGCATCTTCTCTTTCCCCCCTTGCAGAAGAGCAACCTGTTTTTGAGAGCAATGTGGTAGCAGCTGGGATTTGGCTTACTTGGGCGGTAGCCTGTAGCAGCTTCCATTATCAGAAAAAATAATAACGACAACAGACCACAATAGTTGCTTTGGCTGAAACTCTCCAGTTTCCAGCTCATTAGCACACTTTTCTTGCTGGGTGTCAGCCACTCACGTGCTAGGAAAAGAGAGAAAGTAGAGTTGGTGTATGAATCGACCCTTACACCCTTGGCATGAAGCTCAACCTACCAAATCTGCTATTAATTACTTCAACATGTTTATATACCCCCTTCTTCCAAGCAGCCTGGCTTAGTAGATAAGGATACACCCTATTCTTAGCCTCCTGACAACCCTGTGATGTAGGTTTGGCTGAGAGAAAGTGCAGACCAAACTCATTCACACTGAGCCTCATGCCTGGGGGCAGGGGGGCAATCTGAAACCAGAACCCTCAGGTTCAAGTCCACCACTTCATGCACCTCATGCCCCTGGCCTGATGAAATCCCACAGGGTTTCCACAGGAATCTCAACCACCTGAAGCAGGGAATGACAGCAATGGTCTTTCTTTAATGTGTCCCAACTCAGTCTTGGTAAACTCAGTGAACTGGTAAGCAAGCAACTGATAACTGCTAGCTCCTCTAGCTGCCATATTAATAACTCTTCCTCCGCTGCTACCTGTCTACAACATGGCCATATCTGGAAAGCAGGTGGGAAGTTACCCCTGGTGGTTCTGAAGCAGTACTACAAACGTTGCCACTTTCATGTTGTGATCTCATTTAGGAAGATAGTTCCTTAGTGCGGACTAAGAGCTGTTTGTGGTGAGAATACCGCTGTCCTGAAATACCTGCTCAGGTATGGGGACAGACAGATCTAAGAATGGCTCAGGCCCAAAACGATTTTCAGTTCCAGGGCTGAGTCCTAGAACAGGTGCAGAACTGCTTGCTGCCTTTGAGCATGTGCAGAATGCCATGCTCAAAGAGCCAGTGTGGTGTAGTGGTGAAGAGTGGTAGTCTCGTTATCTGGGGAACGGGGTTCGCGTCTCCACTCCTCCACATGCAGCTGCTGGGTGACCTTGGGCCAGTCACATTTCTCTGCAGTCTCTCAGCCCCACACACCCCACAGAGAGTTTGTTGTGGGGGAGGAAGGGAAAGGAGAATGTTAGCCGCTTTGAGACTCCTTAAAGGGAGTGAAAGGCGGGATATCAAATCCAAACTCTTCTTCTTCTTCTTCTTCAGAATGCTTGCTGGAATTAAGTGATGGGGCTTCCAGACTGGAGATCATGACTCTAGGTGGTCTTCTGAGTCCTAGGATGGCCCCCTTACAGTGGGCAGTCTGTTTCAATGAGTCCTAGACTTGAAAGGCTGTCTAGTCCAAGGCAGTTTAAAGATAAACAACCATAAGAATAGGGGGCTTGAAATTGCTGGTCATCAGTTAATACCTGGACAGCCGACTAAGCAGGATCGCAGATCATGTTTTCCCCACTGCGGTGAGATGTACTGTATTTCTAGTCATCAGCTATTATTCCACAAGTTGGTATCCAACTAAGGTGTTCTGTCAGTGCAAGGATTTCCTTTTGTACAACCCCCCCCCCAATGTGTCCAAATCTGCACTGATTTGAGATTTCTGCCAGGCCTTGAGATTCCTTGCATGGATTAGAAGGCAGAGAGTCCCCTGCACTGTGAATGTTTTGAAAACTCAGGAATAGATTGAACCCCTAGAACAAATTTGAGGGTGGGGAGGGGAGGAGAGCAGGGAAGTCCCAACATTGTACAAGCAGAAATCATTGTGCCGATGGGATGCATTACTCAGCACTACTTTGGATAGAACCCAAACAGTACATAATGCACCTTTACTTATAAATTAGCAAATACGTTTGTAAACTGTTATATATGCTAATTTATGCAAATCTGTGATGGGGCTTAAGTGGCCACTCTGGACCCTTTCAGAAACTAAGCGCAGAGTTAAGTGTCATCCTATGCAGGAGGAAGCTGGATTGCGTGATGAAGGGTTACGTTCACTGAGTTTATGTACCAGTTACAGAGCCCACTCCTGAGGCTATGTAGTACAATGATTTCTCTGCCACCTCTTTAATTTCTTTTGAAGAAGTACCTTTCTTGCACTTCCCCATATTAGGGACACCAGACTGCAGCACTCTGCCAGTCCCCATGGGGCCCTTTCTTGCAAACAGTCAGCTAATTTATTTCTGATAGCCTACCTAAGCAAGCAGAGAATTACCTCCAGCTCCAAATTATCAACCTGATTGGCTGCCCTCTGGAAGTGGAAGACAAAGACGAACTCTCTGCTGAATCTGGCCTAGTTCTCACAGAGGTAGTAAACCTGCGTCTTGGGG
Organism: Podarcis gaigeae; assembly: GCF_964106915.1. NCBI lineage: Eukaryota > Metazoa > Chordata > Lepidosauria > Squamata > Lacertidae > Podarcis > Podarcis gaigeae. The sequence continues at coordinate 2,775,601 of NC_139682.1, read as the reverse complement.
TGTGCCACTTCAGACTGCAGGTAGGAACTCACACCAAACGCTCCCTCTGCCAAGAAAATCCCTATATGCACAAATGTAGCCTACTGCATAGAAGGCTAGGCCTTTTTAAAAATCTCCCCTAGCTTTTTTATGTTCAGGGTACTTTTGAATTTAATTTTACCATTTTGGTATGGGGTCTCATTTTATCACGTGGACCCTCACCTGCATTCTGAAGTCGTTCAACCCAGAGACACAGTGCTGGGGCGGGCAAGCACCACCGAGACAGGGTTCACCCCTGAATCTAGCATCTCAATATTAATTCTGGTCCAGTGCGGCATCCCCAATGGGGGCACCAGAAAGGGAAGATGGCTCAGAGCCCTCCCAGGTCAGGAGGGGATACAGGCCTGCTAATGTGATGAGATCAGCTCAAGCAGAGGGGTGGAGCGCAGCAGAGCTGCAGCTTTTCTGGCCTGAGAAAAGCAGGCAGATCCAGCCTGCTCCCCTGAGGCTGTGGAAGGCATAGATTAGCACTCCCCGGAGCCAAATTGAAGGAATTGGGGGAGGGCCAGAGCTGTCCACTGTCGAAACAAGCAGAAAGTTTCCTGAATTGTAGTTGTACTGGTGGCCTTGCCCTCTTCCATTATGGAGAGGTCATCCGCCGATAGGCAGAGAAAATCGGCACAGACAATAGCTTTGCTGGCTGCGCGCAGAGGCAACGACAGGGGGGGCCTCCAGGTTGCCCAACCTGCAGCCGCTGTTAGGGGACAGGGAATATGAACAGGAGCTCTTTGCTCCCTGGGAAATATGCCAGAGGCAAACAGAGCCCAGCTGGGGAAGGGAGGGACAGGCCTGCATTGCAGGAAGTCAGGCAGCCATGTGCCCCATGGAGGATGGGCTCTGGTGAAGAGGTGAGAGAGAGAGAGAGAGAGAGAGAGAGAGAGAGAGAGAGAGAGAGAGAGAGAAGCTGAGTCTTCAGCTGCACATTTAGCCCCCTGGATCTCCAGCAGCAACCAAATTGCTGGCAGAGGTAGGGGGGGCCATGGCTGCCTTGCAATTTTTCAAGCAGAAATCCAAATGTCACAGGAAACCACAGTGCAGAAGCTGCAAGCTGTGCAGCCCTCGGAACGCCTCGCTTGCTGCATTCAGTTGCTCGGTGCCCCAGGAATAAACAGAGCAGCAAGAATTAGGCAAGAGATTGTAGGCCCCAAGTAAAGAAAGAGGCAGAAGCTGCCCCGATGTTCTCCTACTAGCAAGACCCTGGGGGCCAATTCATCCCCAGTCTAGCTAATGTGACTGAAATAGGGATATATGGAAAGAGATTGAGCATGTTACATGGGAAGAGACAGGGAAGCATGTGTTATTACTAATGATAACAACTGAATAAATAACATTCATTCAATTGAATAACAGTCACTCAATTTGATAAATACTTCAATGAATAACATAAATGTATAGACCACACAGGAGCATTTAGCAATGAAAGCCGAGAAGCAAGCATAAAATGTTACATCAAAATTTAAATGAAACATTCATTTTAGGAGTATGGGCATGACAACTGCTGGATTCTCCCAATCTGTTGTCCAAATTTGCTTGGCGTATAATTTTAATGTGCACAACGGGGCCGCCTGTCCCTCTAGTCAGCATCCTGCTGGAACCTCTGGGAGATTCTGCAAGCAGTAGGAGATGGCAATGCGGAGGACTGTATGTCCTAGGAAAACTAACCGTCTGGGCCAAGGAAAACTGAATTCTGCATCTTGAATAAATAATGTCAATTAAGCCAATCTATTCCCATCTTAGTGGTGTTTTTAGTTCTATAGATTTGTTATTATTTCCATCATACCAAAAGTTTGGAATATATTACTGATGTATCTGGCCCCCTTTTTGTCTCTGTTTCAATATTTCTAACCTGTGGTGATTCTGTTTATGCTTAATTTTGCATTTAATAAAAATAACTTTTAAAACCTCAAGCCAATCTATATGCATTTGCTTATTCTGGGGATGCCATCATCTTCTTCTGCTTATGAAGGGGAAGGGCAAAAAGTTAGCTAAGAGTTTTTGACGTCCTGCCTTCTGATTTCTGGCTTAAGAAGACTGGAACCTTCTTCGTTCCAGATGTGTGCTCAACTTCTGAGCTTCTGAGAAGATACCATGATCACACATTCAGATCTAAGCTAGGTCTGCAGCACTGAGGACTAGACACCTGCTTTTTAAAAAACAAACAAACCAGCAACCAGCATGCTGAATTCTACAGACAACACCAAATGTGAGGCAGAAAAAACATACCTGGCCTGCCTCAAAATACCCTCCCTGTCTCAGAATATGAAGTTTGCATGTATGGTTATCACAGTAGCCCAAGAGCTACTAGGCCTCTTTAGCATTTGTCCTAATTCTTTTTAAAGCCGTTTATGCTAATAACCTATCACAAAATCCATTACAGCAGAGCCAGAGCAGTGTATGAGCTGCAAAAGACCACCATAAATGCATGAGGCGGTCTTAGGCAATCTACCATCTTTCCAGCTTCGGCCTCCTACCCAATTCCATTCGCCGTATTGCTTTAATACTACTGATGATGATGATCTACATCACAGGGCTGTTGTAAGGACCCGAGACAATGCCCGTGAAACACCTTTGAGCGCTCAGGAAACATTATATATCTCTTAAGTATTGCTAAGCTGTGGCAAGACGTTCCATAGGCTGAGCATGCGCTGAGTGGCGAAGTCCTTCCTTTGTTTAAGAAGCATTTCCTTTCCATCCTGCATGGCTGGTCACTGCCTTCCCTGTGCCTTGCCTCTCATGCCTGGCCCCTCCCTTCTCTAAGCACATCTGCCATGGCCATCTCCTCTCCCCCCACCCTGCTTCCACTGATGCCCACTCTGATCCCTCTTAGCCAGTCCTTCTCACATGCAGGAGCCTGTTCCCTAGTCAGCCCCCCTCTGTGTGTGTGAAAAGGGGGGCATAGTGAGATGTGGCTACTGGCCCATTGGGGGCCTCTGTCAGTAGTACAAAGACAGGAATCTCACCGCCCGGTAGGTCTTCTTCTGCCCGGCATGTTTGGGTGCTTTGCCTGGCTCCGCCGAGCTCTCCACATGCATCGAGTAGATGATGTCAAAGAAATCTTCCACCACAGCGACGCGCTTGAGAGCGATGCCCTCGGGCTCCGACAGACCATCTGCCCCCTACAACAGCGCAGGCAAGTCAAGTTAGTCTCAGGAATGGGTGACAGAGGTGAAGAAAAGGGCTGCAGGATAATATGAGCAGAGGGAGGGAGGGAAAGGGAGAAACACAGAAACCCACTCCTGCCAAGGTCTGAACGTGTAAGGAGAAGGGGTGTCTGAGGAGGTTCCTATCAGGGCAAGGAGTGTGATATTTGTTGCTGCTTCTGCCGCCGCCACCAGAGACCAAAGCCAAAATGGGTGAGGTGAAAGCAGGAGAACCCATGAAGAAATCCCCCTATTCTTATTTATAGCAATCTCATCAACAGACTGGGGTTGTTGTTTTTTGTCTGGGCCACCTCCATCGCCCCCCTGCTGGCTACACAATGCTGGCTATCAATCAGCGAAAGAACTGCTAGTTGATAAACACCTGCCTTTTAATCGAGCAATTTCAACCAAGTTGAAGCGACTTATCAAGAGAAGCGACTTCCTGATATATTGAAAGAAACGTAAAATTATGTAGGATTTATTAAGTAAGCATCTACCACTCAAGCTTAGAAGATAGGTGACATATTTATTAAGGTTTTCTTCATTCTTTAATATCGTAGCATACCAGAGCATCTCCACCAGCACACACACACACACACACCATACTCACAAAACTTGACAGATGCCCTTAAAACAAGAGCTCCTGGAGGGATCCTATTACTGACGGAAACAGCAGGATTTGTACTTGGTGCTGATTTTACATAGTGCCAAATGCAAGGACTCTTGCAAGAGACCACTGGCTTAAAAAGTGCACTCCCAATTGTTCCCTTGCAAAGGGAGCTTGTGTCCAACACTGCTTAAATGCAGTGTCAAATGCAAGTCCCGCTGCTTCCTAGCAGGGACGGATCCACCTGACCTCCAATGATGGTATGTGATTGTCCACAGTGGTTCTCCAACGCTGTCTTAAAAAAAATAGTTGCACAATTAACATTTTGCCCTTACAAATTCATATTGGATTCAGTTCACGAAATCAATGAAAACTTTTGGTGATTAACCTATCAACTCTAAATCTATTTGCTAAGTGTTTTGAACTCTCAACCCCCTCCTTTAACAATGTGCCACCAGCATGAACCCTGCCCAGCTAGAAATTCTGTAGTGCCTGGGAAAGAGAGAAATAAAGGGCCTCGTAAATCAATACAAAAAAAGTATACATGTAAGCCAACTGCCCACAACTTTGTTCTGAAGTCTCTCATTGGCCAAATCTTGAAAGCTGGTTGATGGGCCAGAACATTCTCCACGTGTTGTTCCTTGTAAACATAAGGGCTAGAAACTTGTTTTATGGCAAAAAAGAAAAGAAAGCTGCAATTTCGAGAAAGGTGCCTGGGTGTCCTTCTCATGACTACATAACTGACCTGACTTGTTGGCTGGCCTGCCATTTAGAGCACCAAGTGCTCCCCATGTGTATTGCAGATGTCCAGTGTGCTGAATGAGCATGCCAAGCATTGCTCTACTATAGAAGGATGTTTCAGCTTGCAGAAGGAGAGCTAGGGCAGGGAGCAGGCTAGACAGGTGCTTCCATCAACACACATGTGCACACACACATGCCGTCTAGACCAATAAGCAGGGCACCTTTTTCACCTTGAGGCCAGGATGCCTGGAGGAACAGGACTGAGTCACCCTCCTCCCCGCCTCTGACCTTTCCCAGATTTCACATTCATTTTCTCTCTCTCTCTCTGACACACAGCCAAACAGTAGCAGTGCAGCTAAGCTTGGAGTGCAAGTACAGGATGCTCTAAACCAGCCACGTGGCAGCAGGACAGAAGAGGCGAATGCCACTGAGCATCTTATCTGTCTGACATAAAGGGCGCTGGCTCATCCTGGCAAGAATTGCCAAGGGAAAGGAGGCATACCTTGTTCCCTAGCTAGTTATTTGTGCCACACCCACAGCTTGTGTGCCACGAAAGCTGGTGGAAAACAAGATCTTGAAGGAATGAGGCAAGCATACTTTGTCTAAAGATTGGAAATCATGCTGTTTCAGTGTGGATTTTTCAACACACCAGATAAGGGTGCTGAGGAGCTCATAGAAAATATGCAATTAAGGTGTCACTGGCTGTCAACTACAGCTGGCTCAGAGTTTGTGCACACATGTGAGTGTGCTGTTGCCTGCATTCACAGAAACCACTCATTCACAAAAATTACATAGAATTCACTGCTGAGATGTGGTGATGGCCACTGGCTTACAATGGCTTTAAAAACAAAAGTTGAACAAATTGATGGAGGGTGTCAACCAATAACTATTAGCCATGATATCTAAATAGAACCTCCATATTCAGCATCAGTATACCTCCGAATACCAGACACTGGAGACAACAGCAAGAGTAGGCTGCTGCATTTATACCGTTTTTGCACTTCTCAAAGTCTTGTATTTAGCCTAATCCACAAGGGCTCTCATGCAGTCATGCAACTGCGTACACAACTACATATTTAATTACTCTTCCAACAAGCCTTTGTACTTTCACAGGGAAAGAGCCCGATCTGAAACTCTAAAGAACCACTGTCAATCAACATAGACAATACTGCATGAAGAATGTCATCGGCCTGACACACTATAAAGGAGCTTCTACGTTCCTCCTTATGTACTTAACAAACCCTTGCTGTAACCAGACCCTTGAGAGATTTCTTTTTCAGATCAGTGCTTAATGCAAGAAATCTTTCATTTCAGTATAAAGTGAAGCAAATTGTGTCACAGATGAGGGCAAAACTCATGTTTTCAAATGGGAGCTTCTGGACATTCTCTTTCTCAGCACTCTAAGGAAGATTTGCAGGCTAGTCTTATGCAGAGTGACCTCAAGTCCAGTGACCTCAACAGACTTCAGCACACCTAACCCTTAACAGCATTGACTACTTAGCTGTATTTACATTCTCTGTGCAACTGAGAAACTTGCACAAAAGATATATGAATACTTCTAAAAGAAGTAGCACTAGTAAAAATGCTGCCAATTTTAAATTTATTATACTGTTTTAAATATTATTTTATTAATTTGTTGTTGAATAGAGGTACAGAGTGGGACGCGGGTGGCGCTGTGGGTTAAACCACAGAGCCTAGGACTTGCCGATCAGAAGGTTGGCGGTTCAAATCCCCGCGACAGGGTGAGCTCCCATTGCTCGGTCCCTGCTCCTGCTAACCTAGCAGTTCGAAAGCATGTCAAAGTGCAAGTAGATAAATAGGTACCGCTCCAGTGGGAAGATAAACGGTGTTTCTGTGCGCTGCTCTGGTTCGCCAGAAGCGGCTTAGTTATGCTGGCCACATGACCCGGAAGCTGTACGCCGGCTCCCTTGGCCAATAAAGCGAGATGAGTGCCGCAACCCCAGAGTCGGTCACAAATGGACCTAATGGTCAGGGGTCCCTTTACCTTTAGAGGTACAGAGAATCCTAAGCTCCCTGCCATTTCACTAGGTTATCTCTCAGGCAAGCCCATGCCATGCACTGAGAGGATGGAAGGATGATGATGATGATAGTGTCTTGCTAGTAATATTATCATGCCCTTTGTGCAGGTGTGGGCAGAGAAGAGGTCTGAACAGGGAACTTTCTGGGTTCTTAGATACCATACGGTACTACCTCTGGGTGGTGAGGAAGGGTTAGGGGGACAGACAAATATGCTGACAGTTTTCCAGGCCGCTGCTTGAACCTGTTACCTTTTCTGAATCCTTGGAGGTGGCAATAGAGCTTCCAGCATCTGCACCTCCTCTATCTGCCTGCCTCTTCAACGTCTGCTTCTTCATTCTCGGGCTTATTTTCTGCCCCTCATTAGCAATTTCAGTCTAAGAGGAATGACAAAGTGTCACAAAATGAAAACAAATGGACACACGCTCTCTTAGTGTTTCCTCCCTGACAACATACAGTAACTGACTTTTAAGATCTTGGGGGCAGGAACCCAACTTCTTCTTTTTTTGCCCAAGTCCCTCTGTAAATTATCAGATCAGATGCTGTTCACTTGTCAGGATCCCTCCCCTCCCACAACAAGTGACCATTCCTGCTTAGAAAATTGGTCACTCAGGCTTCAGTCTTGCCTCGGACCTTAAAGACACTTCTCTAAGCCCAACCTCCTCCTGGACACCCTGCACATAAATCGTACCTTGCAAGAGATATATATTGTCTCTCCTTAAAGGACTCCAGAAGATTCCACAACTAGCTAAGCCTGTTCCATGGAAGCCCAGCTATGTGTCCCTATTTCCAGCTTAGGCTGCAATCCTATCCCCTCAGCTGGGAGTAAGACCCATTGAACTCAATGCAACTTGCTTCTGAGTGTAGAAGGCTGTTAATTTGCTACAGTCAGGGTTAAATGCCTTTAACAGAGACTGACATCCAGAAATTTAACAAGCTCAATTTTCCCCTGGCTTGGAAATAAGTGGTAGGAGCACTTGTTCAATTTCTATGTCAGGCTACCGTCAAAGGCTAAGGGGCAGTTTTGGGGTGTTTTGGTTTTTTTGGTACGGTATCTCCCCTGGCTACTATTGGAACCCATTAAACTTTCCTTCAACAGACCCTTGCAATCTGCCGTTCTCTCTCTTCTTCACCACTGCCTTTCACATTCTAAAAAAACCCCTAACATGTCTCTCTTTTGGCTCTAAGCCGAACACACACTCTACTTTGGTTTTCTAGTGAAAATCAACAGATATCTCCGCAGAGGCCTCCCATATACCAAACAGTGGAGAACTGCCAACCCTTGCCCAGACACTTTCTAAAATGCAACCTATAAAGTAACTGCCCAGCACCCAAATTAGTCCAGCCTCCTCTGGCCCCACCCTCTCCAGCTCCCATCTGCAGCTCAATGTGCAAGTATGAGACCTTTTGCATTATACGAAAATACGTAAGAATTCAGACATCCCCCTGACTGGCATTAATCCTGGTAGTTTTGGGACGCACATCACCATAGCTGATCCTGGGATGGCCAGCGAGCCTCAAGCAAAAACCTGTGTGCTGGGTGGCTGTAGGAAGGGTGTTCTCAGGAATAGCACTATCATTTCCCTGATGGGGGACGGAGTAGATTTGAGTGCCCCTCTCCATGTAGCAGCAGTATCAATAGGCTCCATACCAACAGCAACTATCCATTTTGTTTATTTATGGAGGAAACGTATGGACATCTTTATCACTTGCATTCCCGAAAGTGGAATATATTGGAGGGGGATGCTGGGGGGCTTCCTTCCCTCTCAGCTCATGTGGGCAAATTGTGGGCTGCTTGGTTCTTGTAGAACCATATGGGGAGTGAAAACACTAAGAGGGTGGAAATGGGGAAACTCTGCCATTGATGTAAATCAGATTATTAGGGCTGAGCTGCCCAAAGCCAAACAGTCTTAAGGACTGCTACTCCGAAAGGGGGTGCAAGAGCACGCGATGCTTGGAATCCATTTCCCCATCACTTCCCTTACAGCAAAAAATCCCATAAGCACAAGACCTCCCAACCAACTATAATTGTGTGTAATGGTTATATGGGGTTGCTCGTGCGTAAGTTGCCGCCACTCCTGGCTAGGTGGCCTGGTTAAACCTTTCCTGGCTGGACAGCCCTTCACTTCGTGGCTGTTCAGTCGCTAGCAGAATCCGTCAGTGGGCGTTTCTTGAACTTCTTCCAGCAAAGAAGTTCTTTGACGCCAAGTCTACGCCTACTTTCCCTGCGCGGAAGTCTTCTGCGCAGGGTGGGTGTGGGTAGCGGAGGACCTGTGCTCTCCCCGCTGGTCTCCGGCGAAGAGTCCTGGAGACCCCTCTCCGATTCCCCCAACCGCTCCCCTTTATCCCTGGTGTTACGCTGATTTCCTTCCCCAGCCGATGAGCTCCCTCTCTCCCTGCTTGGCCCTTCTCCGGCATCGCTTGGGAGCCCTGCCTCCACTTCTGGCTCCGATGTCAGTTCCCTGACATTGTGCAACCTCAATTTGCCGGTTTATGATGGAATCCCACCCGAAAACAGCAGCTGCCTAGAAGCGCCTGCCTCCAGCTCTCGATTCTTTCCCTTTCATGTACACTACCCTTTTGCATCTTTCCATCTGGCTGTTTCTTTCTGTTGCAGCCCCTCCACTGCCAACACAGAACACGCTTCTTCTTTCCACCACCCACAGGCTCCACACACACGCAAATGTACATATTATACATAATCACCAAACCTAAACTAGCATTCAGCCACTTTCACATTTGTGGCTTCCCTCTGGACAGGCATGTCCAAGAGGTAGATCATGATCTGCTGGTGGATCACGGGATGTTACTGGTAGATCTCTGGTCCCTCAGTTATCTCCTTCTCCCTCCCCCAACGGGTAGATCATTGCCAGTTTTTTTTTATACTATGAGTAGATAGCAGTATATCGGGAGTTGGATATCCCTGCCTCTGGGGAACAATGGGCACTGACTCTATATATGTTGTTGTTGTTTAGTTGTTTAGTCGTGTCCGATTCTTCGTGACCCCCTGGACCAGAGCACGCCAGGCACTCCTGTCTTCCACTGCCTCCTGCAGTTTGGTCAGACTCATGCTGGTCGCTTTGAGAACACTGTCCCACCATCTCGTCCTCCGTCGTCCCCTTCTCCTTGTGCCCTCCATCTTTCCCAACATCGGGGTCTTTTCCAGGGAGTCTTCTCTTCTCATGAGGTGGCCAAAGTCTTGGAGCCTCAGCTTCAGGATCTGTCCTTCCAGTGAGCACTCAGGGCTGATTTCCTTCAGAATGGAGAGGTTTGATCTTCTTGCAGTCCATGGGACTCTCCAGAGTCTCCTCCAGCACCAGAATTCAAAAGCATCCATTCTTCGGCAATCAGCCTTCTTGATGGTCCAGCTCTCACTTCCATACATCACTACTGGGAAAACCATAGCTTGAACTATACGGAGCTTTGTTGGCAAGGTGATGTCTCTGCTTTTTAAGATGCTGTCTAGGTTTGTCATTGCTTTCCTCCCAAGAAGCAGGGGTCTTTTAATTTCATGACTGCTGTCACCATCTGCCGTGCCGCCATATATATATTATAATATATATATGTGTGTGTGTGTGTGTGTATATATATATATATATATATATGCAGGTTTTGGTGTCCTCGGGTGTCTTCCCGTGTAAAAGTTGGGGTGTCTAGGCGACGTTTCGACGAGGTCTCACTCGTCATCTTCAGGCTGGTGCTTTCGGCTTCTTGTTACTGGAACAGAGCGTCGCCTAGACACCCCAACTTTTACACGGGAAGACACCCGAGGACACCAAAACCTGCATTCCTATACCCGTGAAAATCTACGAAAGCAAATATATATATATATATATATATGGTGAGGGAATGGCGTTTCAATTATAAATGTGACCTCGCCACCCACCCAAGCGTGTCTACTCATAAGTAAATCCCCAAGTTCAAGGGAATAGGAAATGCGCTTAGGACATACACACTCCCCTGAGAGTCTGCCCCACCGGGCTCACTTCTGAATAAACAAGCCTAGCCTCCCTCACTTGCTATCATAAGTCTTTAGGCTCCAGGACATGGTGGGCAGCTGAAATGGCTCCAGTTTCCTGCACCTCTACATGCCCTGGATGGATTCCCCAGTCGCCTCCGTCCCTCTCTTTGCTTCAACACCCTACGTCTCCCCACATTTCCCCTCCAATCAGAGAATCATAAGAGTGGGAAAGGGACCCAGGAGTCATCTAGTCCAACCCCCTGAAATGCAGGAATCTCAGCTAAATCTAGGCTGACAGCTATTTGTACCCAGACTCTATTTCATTGTGAAGGAACAAGCATGGCTTGGGCCACAGACGGCGCACATTGAGAGGCATCTTGAATGGCGACAGTTGTTTCACTGCTACATGCAGACCGTGGCAGCCATTGTGGGTGGGGGGTTTTTGGGGGGGGGGCGCGCACTGTTCGATTTTGGACTTATTATTATATATTTATTTATATCCTGCCTTTTTTCCTGACAGGGAGTCACTCAGGCAGCGTGTGAGAACAAGTTGCTGGGCTAGGTTTATTTTATAATCTTGTAAGATTTATGCAATGCTCGATTGTTAAAAACAAACTAACAGACAAGGGAAAAAGCCCAATCACCTCAAAACAGTTTGCAAAGACAGACCCCACATGTATTTCCTGATTTCATAGAATTTATACACTACTTGATTGTTTAAAACAACAACAACTCAAAGTGGTTTACAAAGATGGGCTGATTCAGCAGCCTGGCAGCATTATTATTATTATTATTATTATTATTATTATTATCAGCCACCACTGAGGCGCAAAACTGGTATCGGGCCTGTACCACTTCAGTGATTGAATGCTGTACCACACGGAAAAATCCAAAACCTGTAGGAAACCTTATCAGTTTAAAAGTACTTCATTGGGGTTTTTTGCTTTTTAAATACTGTATTTTATCATTTTAATTTTTGTGCGCTCCATAAGTACCGTACACTATAGCTACAGTCGTAAATTAACTAAAATAAACTTGAAGCTGAGGTAGAATGCAACAGAAAATGCCAGCATCTCCTGGCGTTTCTGGAAATGTCTGCCTCTTCTGGGACGCCGGACCCCTTGCAAAACTCAGGCTGCTTTCTATTGCAGGCCCAGGAGATGGGAGGCAAATGGCTGCACATCGGAGACAGGGACCCGGCAGCCACGTTCTTCAAAGAGGCTCTTCTTTTTTTAAATAAAAAATTAAAAATGGCAGCGATGGTGGTGAGACCACGCTTCCCAGAAAGTCACCTTGGAAAATGAGAAGCTGCCTTTACCTTGAGGAAGAATGAGCTGTGCGCACTCTGAGGAAGCAGCCAAAAATACTAACCATGGTAGGCCTCCTTCAAGGCCTAGCCAAACTGTGGCGCAACAGCGGCCATTTTCCTGACACACGCAACCCAGTCCCCTTGCCAGACGATGGGCAATCCCCCATTTTGTTCCCCCCTCCGAATCTGAAAATTGGAGGGGGCAATATTCACCTCAGTTTATAACATGCCATTGTGGGGGGGTGCATTCCCAAAACAATTCACTTTAGCTACCCCAAATATCAATTTTTGAAAGATAACAAGCTTAATAAATAATTTAAAAATTATTATTATTATTATTATTATTATTATTAAACTGCTCCATTGCACAAACTGCTACGGTAATTGAAAAAGCAATTAATTGGTTGATATTTTTCCTTAAATTTATGGGCCAAGGAGGGGCTCGCTCAGCCTTTGCCGAGCACAAAAACGTGAGGGAATGACCGTTGCTCCGCAGGACCAACGTAAAATAAAATAATATTCATGACCCGTTTGTTACGTTTTAATGAATTTTTACTTATTTAGTGTTTCATGTTGTCCACAGCCACTTTTCTTTTCTTTACTTTTTTTAAGCACTTGCTTGTTTAAAGCAGAATGCAATGCAACAAGCAGATACCATCTTGCGAGTGCAGCTCTGCAGCATTACGCACCGCGGCCTTTTCCGTCCTCCCCCCGCAACCTCCAGCCATCTCCCCTGCTCAGGCCCCAAAGCCTCTTCTTCCCCTTATCCTTTCCTCCCAGGCAGCCTTCTCTCTCCCTCTTATCTAGCATCATGCCATTTCACCATTTCACGTTTCCCCAAAAGTCTCGCTTTCCCCCTCCCATTCCCTTCCTCCTCATGCCCCTCTCATGCATTGGGGAGGCAGGACGTAATGGAGTATTGTCCCGGAGGAAGGCACGGCTGGCTGGCTGGCTGGCTGGCAGGATCGCTTCACGCTGCAACATTTTGTTGCAGGTCCTGTTTGCCATGGCCTTTAACAGACCCCCAACTGATGCTCAGCTCTGCATCCCCCAAAACAAATGCTCCTCTGAATTGGACTCCTTGGCAGGTTTTGAATAAACATACACAAACTTTTTATTGGTAACATATATATAGATAAATTAAGGATCTTTACAATTTTATAACATGCAGAGAATAACATGTGTTGAAAAACCAGAGAGAGGAGCTGAGGAAAGTCTGGGGGGTGGGAGGGAGGGCTTTTCTCTTTTTGGGGAGGGCGAGGGGAAAATGGGGGGGGGGGAATGAGAATGATGTATTTTTGAGAAGCGGACACGGAGCAATGGATCCAAACTACAAGAAAGAAGATTCCACCTAAACATTAGGAAGAACTTCCTGACAGTAAGAGCTGTTTGACAGTGGAATTTGCTGCCAAAGAGTGTGGTGGAGTCTCCTTCTTTGGAGGTCTTTAAGCAGAGGCTTGACAACCATATGTCAGGAGTGCTCTGATGGTGTTTCCTGCTTGGCAGGGGGTTGGGACTCGATGGCCCTTGTGGTCTCTTCCAACTCTATGATTCTATGATGGATTGTTATTTTGAAATTCCTAATAAAAAAAAATTACAAAACAAAATAAATGCTCCTCTTTCAACCTCACAGGGTGACCCTTGCCTAAACTGGCTGCTTTTCTCCGACTGACTGCCCCGCCATGCCACCTTTCTGCAACTTAACACCATCTCACAAGTTAGCCACTGTTCTCTCCCTTGTAGGGAGCTGCCCCAATGTTACAGATGCAACTGCACATTTGCCTTCTTGTCTCTTCACCATAAGTGTGGGAGGATTAAACCCCAAAAAGTGTTCACCCCACTTGTTGTCCTAGTGTATGTGTGAGTTATCACGGTGCGCAAGGCACACATGTACACAGCACTGCACACATGTGGGGTCCAGGGGTGCTTTGTGAAGGCTGTGGGTTGAGACTGCAAACAGAGACCCACACCAGCACTATTTTGCTGGATGGGACTGATAAAGGCACACATTCCTTGATCTACCCAGCTTCCGCACATGAGGTCCTGCCAAAGCAGAACGTAGGCACTCTGCAAATGCTCAATGGCACCTGACAAATTCACACACACTGCCTTCCCTACTTCCCCTAAAGTTGTTGTTGTTGTTGTTTAGTCGTGTCCAACTCTTCATGACCCCATGTACCGGAGCACGCCAGGCACTCCTGTCTTCCACTGCCTCCTGCAGTTTGGTCAAACTCATGCTGGTAGCTTCGAGAACACTGTCCCACCATCTCATCTGTCATCCCCTTCTCCTTGTGTCCTCCATCTTTCACAACATCAGGGTCTTTTCCATGGAGTCTTCTCTTCTCCTGAGGTGGCCAAAGTCTTGGAGCCTCAGCTTCAGGATCTGTCCTTCCAGTGAGCGCTCAGGGCTGATTTCCTTCAGAATGGAGAGGTTTGTTCTTCTTGCAGTCCATGGGACACTCAGGAGTCTCCTCCAGCACCAGAATTCAAAAGCATCCATTCTTCGGCGGTCAGCCTTCTTTATGATCCAGCTCTCACTTACATAGATCACTACTGGGAAAACCATAGGTTTCACTATCCCATGTTTATGCTCAGAGCCACCTTGTGATATAGGTTAAACTGCTAAAAAAATGTCCCCCAGTAAATTTCATGGGTGAATGGGGAACTGAATCCAGGTTTCCCCCGTCCAAGGGCTCGTCCACACTCATCCCACCACTTTCCCCCAGGGATACCCAATCCTTACTGCTGAATCGGAGCAAACGTCTATCAGGTTTCCTAGTGTTTGTTTCAATTCAGTGGTAAAGCGGGGGTTTCCCCAGGAAAATCAGCGAGGCAAACAGAAAACCTCTCGGACCCATGTTCTTTAGGCATGGGACGTTAGTGTGGACAAGCCGAGTCTGAAACATTCCACTGTTTCTTTGCCCTGATGGGTTTTTCCCCCCCACCGTTCTCCTTGGTATGTGAGGGGAGAGAACTCTGCACACGCTCAGACGACAACAGCCTTCCCCAACTTGGTTCTCTCTGGATATTTTGGGCTACAAATCCCATCAGCCCCAAACCAGTACAACCTAGAGGGCGCAACACCTAGGGTCAGATAATGTCTGAAGACAAATGTGACAATCTTACACACATGTGGTGCCAGTTCCCCATTCTCCTGCATTACCAGTTATTCCAGTGTCTTGTTTTTTCCTTCCTCTTGAGTCACCAGGGACTCCAACAAAAAAGCACACTCCTCCCCTCAGTGATACCAGTGTCCTATTTCCTGTTCCCAAGTGGGTGGTACTCACAAATCCTCCTCCTTTTCCCTATTCCAGCACACACATTGCTAATTCCTCACCCATCATCCAGGGTATATGCTCCCCCTGGCCCGCCCTCCAGAGCAACAACAGTGCCCTCCATTGTTGGTTTCCCCCCTTATAGCAGGAAAATCCCATTTCTTCCCTTCCAGGTGTTAAACTAGCATACTGCAGCTAGAAAGGCAGTATTATCACCAATGGCTGCTGCTGTGAACAGACCGCTCTGTTCCTGTCTGTGTACATTTCGGCTCTTCATTAAAAAAAGACGACTTGCAGATCATGGCTTTGGGCCCCGGTGTCTAGCAGGCGGAACATGTTCTCTGTACCCATCTGCCAACTGAGAATAACGCTTTGGGCATCTGACGAAGCAGGCTCTGGTCCATGAAGGCTTGTGCCAAAATACTTTAAGGTGCAACGAGAGCAACAGATTAAGAAGCCTGCTGTCCCTCTGGAGAGAAGAGGGTGTGCCGAGCAGGACTGGGGGAGATGGGGATCAAGCAGACTTCCTCTTTCCCATTGGACCACATGCTTCACTTGGAGCTAACCCCACAGGTCTAAAGAGGGATACTCCTACCTGGGCTTAACCTGAACAAGGATTCAGTCACAGAACACTCACTGCAGTAACAGAGAAGACCAGGAGCCTGCAGCCCCAAATATGGCTGGTGCAGAACTTTAACCCCTCTCCATCTCTTTGGGTTTCTTGCCCCAAAGCTCCACCACCCCTGCTTCAAAATTTCCCACTGCGTGTCAGAGGCTTTGGGGAAAACCTATGGGCAGGAAAGTCATGGCTGCTCCTCTGGAGTCCTAGACCTGCCAAGGCAGCCTTCGCCACCCTGGTGCTCTCCAGATGTTCTGGACTACAACTCCCATCAGTTCCTGCCAGTGTGGCTGCACTAGCTGGGGCTGATGGGAGCTGCAGTCCAAAACCTCTGGAGAGCACCAGGTTGGGGAAAACTGAATGAAGGTTGCAGTTATCTGCAGCCCTTGGGCCTAAGATATATCAGAGTTAGTAGTGATACTTTGATATGCCTGTTGCCTTTGTCCATGGAGTTGAATTCTGGTGCTGGAGGAGACTCTTGAAAGTCCCATGGATTGCAAGAAGATCAAACCGATCCATTCCGAAGGAAATCAGCCCTGAGTGCTCACTGGAAAGACAGATCCTGAAGCTGAGGCTCCAATACTTTGGCCACCTCATGAGAAGACTCCCTGGAAAAGACCCTGATGTTGGGAAAGATGGAGGGCACAAGAAGGGGACGACAGAGGACGAGATGGTTGGACAGTGTTCTTGAAGATACCAGCATGAGTTTGACCAAACTGCGGGAGGCAGTGGAAGACAGGAGTGCCTGGCGTGCTCTGTTCCAAGGGGTCACGAAGAGTCAGACACGACTACGACTAAACAACAACAAGTGATACTTTCGTCCTCCTAAAAATCAAGATCAAGCTACAAATAGAACAGAGAACAGGGGCAGATAGGAATACTGCTGCTGAAACACAGATGCACCCATAACCCAATATCTTCCCTTCCTTTAATGCAAGGGCTCCCAAACATTTTCCCCAATGATCCAGTTGCGAAGGGTCCTTCCTGGCAGACCACTTAATGATTTTTTTTTCTGCTTCTTGTGGCAATTGGGAAATGTAGTGCTAGATGCTGTGTGATTTTAAATTGTATTTTTATTGCTTCCCCCTTTCTTATATTGTATCATAATTCGCATTCCACAGAATTCAGCTTGCAATACAATACTTAAAGTACAATATAATAAAGGACAAAAGCAGTAAAACTACAATTAAAAAGCAAAATGAATATCTAATGTGGACTTGCTGTGGGCAAGCTGAATGAAACTCGTGCACCACCAATGGTCTGTGAACCACCATTTGGGAAGCACTGCTCTAATGTTCCTAGTCTAGGCATTTGCAGAATGGCAGAGATTCCTGCACTGGGGGGTGGGGGGTGGACTAGATGACTCTTGGGGACCCTTCCAACCTACGATTCTATGGGGCTTGCCACTGACTAAACACAACCAGCCCCTAAGCCTCGGGGTTCAGGGTCAGTGTTCCTGCGCACCCCGCCACGCTCGCCTTGCACATCTGGCCAGATGCACATTCGCCATCTCAAGAGATGCCCTGGTTCTTCGCGCCCCCCTGCAACGCTCCCCGCCCCAGCTCCGCGGGGTGGGGGCGCAGGCCCTCTGCCTGGAGGGCTGCTCAGGGCACCCTTCCTTCTAGCCAGCTCCCGAAGCGCAAGGCCGAGCGCCGCCGGGGCGTCCCAAACGGGGCGCAGAGGCTCGGATGCAAGCGCAGCGCCCTGCAGCTGGGCAGGGCAGGCGCAACGCCCGGAGAGGAGCAGCCCGAGCCTCGCCGGGGAGGGAAAGCGAGCCGCCGCCGGAGGCCCCATTGGCTGCAAGGCGAAGCGAGCTTCCCGTGCCAATCCCCCGCGCAAAAGCCCCGCGGGACCGCTTGGGCAGGGCTACCCCAAGGCCTTTGCCAAGCAGGTATTGAAGGTAACCATGGGAACCGGGGGGGGGGAGTGGGAAGGAGAGAGGAGAAGGGATCTGGCACAGCGATCCCTCCCCGGGCTGTCCTCGCCTGGGGCAGGCAGGCAGGCAGGCAGGCAAGCCGGCGGCCGTCCTGGGCTGCCCCTCCTTTGCGCGCAGGAAGGAGGCACTCGCCAGCTGGCAGCACCAGGGCAGGGCAGGGCAAAGCGAGGCAGGCCAGGGCGCGGGGAGGGGAGGGCAGGCAGCTGCGGAGAGGCCTCTCGCGGCGGGATAGAGACCCTCCGCTCCTCCCCCGCCCCGCGTGACTCGGAGCGAGGTGGGCCCCCTCCGTGGCGTCTCCAATTACGCACCCGCCTGCCCAGGCGCACCTGCCGCGCCAGCCACCTGCCCTTTGTTGTGCTCTGCTCTCGAACGCCCGCAGCCTCGGCTCGGGTGGCGCTTCCCCCTCCTCCTTAATGGGGCTCCTGTGGGTGCGTTTCATCAGACCCAACAAGTCCCCTCCACCTGCACCAACGCGCCCCCCCTCCCAATTATCCTCCAAGCGGCCCAAGTGGGATTGGGAATATTGTTGTGCAGGAACAAAAGAAAGGGGCGCTTCACACGTTACCAGGCAACAAACTCGGGTTTGCCTGGCAGGGGACGTGCAAGGAGTCGCCGCCACTGATCCTCACTAGAGGAGGCAGGTTTTCAAATGCCTGGTTTGCCATGCTCACATGCAAACGGGTGCAGCTTGGGTCAGACCAGAAGCCAGAGACCTGCATGCTACCCTCACCACCAAAGGAGCACCCAGGGATTGGGTGGACCAAGACCACATAACACTGGTCCTGAGAGATCTGCATTGGCTCCCAGTACATTTCCGAGCACAATTCAAAGTGTTGGTGCTGATCTTTAAAGCCCTAAACGGCCTCAGTCCAGTATACCTGAAGGAGCGTCTCCACCCCCATCGTTCTGCCCGGACACTGAGGTCCAGCGCCGAGGGCATTCTGGCAGTTCCCTCCCTGCAAAAAGTGAGGTTACAGGGAACCAGGCAGAGGGCCTTTTCGGTGGTCGCACCCGCCCTGTGGAACGCCCTCCCGTCGTATGTCAAGGAAATAAACAACTATCTGATGGCAGCCCTATTTAGGGAATTTTTTAATGTTTCATGTATTACTGTATTTTAATATTTTGTTGGAAGCCACCCAGAGTGGCAGATGGGCGGGGTATAAATAATAAATTATCATTATCATCATCATCATTAGGTGGTCTTGGGGGCAGCAGCAAACAGGCAGAGCCTCAGCACCTGAACCACAAATACATAGGCCCATCTGGTCCAGCATCCTGTTCTCACAGGGATCAGCCAGAGGCCTGTGAGAAGCCATGCAGTTTCCAGCAACTGGCATTCAGGAGCACTGCTGCCTCTGTCCTGGGAATGCCAGCACACAGTGGGACAGATGTAGCCCCCTTTCTCTCTCCTTAATCAAACCAAAACAAAAACATGTTCTAGTTCAGCCACATGCCCCCTGGCATGTACATGGTTACAAATGCCCATTCTGTTCTTTTTATCTTAAAATTTTATTGTATTTTTTCACACACACACCCCAAATGATGCCTAAGATTAGATCCTTCCATGATGGTTTATTGATGTCTTTTTAAAAACTTTTAATAGTTTTATCGTATGGTTTTATGTTTCCACTTTCTGCAAACATACAGAGAGAGCGGTATACAAATATTTTTATAAGTAAATAAATAATTCCCGAGCAAATGCGATTTAGGTTCAGGCAGCAGAAACAAACCACATTTCAGTCCTGTCGCCATGATGGCGCCATGATTTAAGTGAGCTTTTGAAAGGCAAAACTGCACATGCTCAGAGTATTTCTTTTTTATTGTTATTTTTCCTGCCAAACTATTTTTTTGTTCTTTGTTTCTGTGACAAAGCACAAAAATAGACACAGATGGAAAGCATTTAATGCAAGGCAGTAGGAAAGTAATGTCGGTTGTGTGGTTCACAACTTAAAAGAATGCACAGAGATGCAACCATACTTCCTTGTTGGCCCTTGTGCAAAACACATTCTGTAGGAGGCCCCTCCCCATTTAATTTGATTGTACCCAATTATACACCTTCTGATCGGAGAGGAAACATTATAGAGAATAAGGTAAAGGTAAAGGTACCCCTGCCCATACGGGCCAGTCGTGTCCGACTCTAGGGTTGTGCGCCCATCTCACTTAAGAGGCCGGGGGCCAGTGCTGTCCGAAGACACTTCCGGGTCACGTGGCCAGCGTGACAAGCTGCATCTGGCGAGCCAGCACAGCACACGGAAACACCATTTACCTTCCCGCTAGTAAGCGGTCCCTATTTATCTACTTGCACCCGGGGGTGCTTTCGAACTGCTAGGTTGGCAGGCGCTGGGTCTGAACGACTGGAGCGCACCCTGCCACGGGGATTCGAACCGCCGACCATGCGATCGGCAAGTCCTAGGCGCTGAGGTTTTACCCACAGCGCCACCCGTGTCCCTTATTATAGAGAATAACTTTAGGTAAATACGAAGGGCATAAACTCAGAATGCACACCAATTACAGAAGCATCTTTATGTGTCATATTAATTGGCCTGACAAAGCTACATTAGAATATTACAACAACTTAATTTATGGCACGTTAATAAGATTTCTGGCTTTGGAGGGGGCCTTAGAGCCTGTAGGCTCTCGTGCACAGCCCACCTTAAATTGCGGCCATTAAATGCACATGTCTGGGGAGTGCAGATGTTGCTCTGCAAGACTATTAAGTCCAGAGTCTAAAATTACCTTAGCTGCACTGCTGTTGACAAGAACTCCCCTCACGTGTTGGGAGAGCGCATAGCACCTATGTGCGCCACCACCACCCCTGTCAAGTACACTGGCCTCCTTCCCCACCAGCTGTGTGTTTGGTCTGCCTGTGAAAGGTCCCCATGCAGATTTCCTCCCTGCAGTATATTCACTGCAACCTTTATGTGTGTGCACCAAGCCCAATAAGAGGTGAGATTAACCTTTTAACATGTGAGGAGATTTCTCTGAAGGTCCCTATATATTTTGTGGCCTTTAGGTAAAGAGACCCCTGACAATTAGGTCATCGCAGATGACTCTGGGGTTGCGGCACTCATTTCGCTTTATTGGCTGAGGGAGCCGGCATGCAGCTTCCGGGTCATGTGGCCAGCATGACTAAGCCGCTTCTGGTGAGCCAGAACAGTGCATGGAAACGCCATTTACCTTCCCGCCAGAGCGGTACCTATTTATCTACTTGCACTTTTTGGTGTGCTTTCGAACTGCTAGGTTGGCAGGAGCTGGGACCGAGCAACGGGAGCTCAACCCATCGCGGGGATTCAAACAGCCAACCTTCTGATCGGCAAGCCCTAGGCTCTGTGGTTTAACCCACAGCGCCACCCATGTCCATTTAGGTATACACCTACAAATATAATGTATGAAATGGCCCACGGCCTCATAATGAATCTGTGGGAAATGTATGCGCAGCTCTGTAATCCACCCCTGCGCATCACCTTCAGATCCATGATGGAACAAAAGCATGATACAAATGTACTAAATGAATGAACATGTGGTTATCTGAGGATGTGTAGGGTGCCTTTCCCCTCACCAGTGATTTCTAATGCTGCCACTGTTTCTTCTGACAAGGCTCCTGTGCCTTTTGCCTGAGGGGCAGAAATTTTAAGAGAGATCTACACCGGCTGCTGATTTGCTACCAGGCCAATTTCAAGGTGTTAATCCAAATTCCTGCTCCACTTTTAAAACTATCTCGGCAAAAGCAATATACTTTTGCCCTTTTAACGTTCCTTTAGCCACTCCCACTTTGCAAACATGAGTGCGTTGATGAAAATACACATTTTGCAGACTTCCACTGGGAACCACAATGTGATGTGCCTTCGGAAATGGGCACCAGCTACCCAGAGCCCAAGAGAGCCAGGAGGAGCAAAAGACTCTCCCAACTCAGGTTCCCATTGGTGACTGTCATCTGCACAGGATCCTGACCTCTTCCTTTAACTGCATTGGGGAGAGGTTGTTTTTCAGCATCCTCCCCTCACAGAAGCTGCAAAATAAGAAAGGGCTCTGGATATCCCCTGAGAGGGGCGTAACAAAATTACAGGCTCCTCTTTCAAAGAGCAAAGCAGCCTGGGCTCCTGAACTGCTTGTATATAGGACCATCTCCTCTTCCTGGGATCTCCCTGGCCACCACAGAGAGAAGAACCAGCTACTGTCTGGAAAGCAAAAGCCCCGAAAAACAACTGCCTGTGTTTTGTCGAACATGCTCCTCCTTGTGGGAATTTTATGCACAACACAGCAGCCAGGCACACACCTCCTCCTGAACCAGCTCTTGCAGGGGCAACTGGTGCTTTTGTTTATGTGAACATGGCCTTAGATGAGCACGCTTTCCCCCAAAATGTGCCGGCAACTGCCATCTGATCTGCACAGTGCTGGTCCGCCAGTAACCTCTACCCTGACCCTGCACAGATTACAGCCCCGCACCTCATTTTCAGGCGTAACAAGACACCCCCCCTTTCAACTCCCCAAGCCCAGAGCATCTTGCGAAAGTGAGAAATGTGGTGTGTGGAGGCAACCTTTGCTTCAACAAGTAACCTATGGACCAAAGACCCCACCTTTCCGTGCCAGATGCCGATCAATCAAATCTGGAAAATAGGCTAAGTTATTTGCATTCTTTTTTGGGGGGGGGGCAACAAGCAGTAGAACTGGAGCCACAAACAGACACCGTGTCTTGGAGGGGCTCCTGCCCCACTGCCCAGGACGGGCAGGCACATTGCAAACGGTGTTTCTTGGGGCACAGATGGCAACTCTCCCTAGGGGCCGAGGAGGGGAGTCCTCAGCCAGCTCCAGCCCACTTAGAGAGGGCTGGGAAGAGAAGAGGTCTGCCCTAAGAGGCTTAGCAGGGCCAGGGCACGGGTTAAGGCACAAGGGGGGGGGGAGAAGGGGCTTGCAGCTCTCACAATCCTGGCCTCCGCTCTGCAGGACTCCAGATAGAGCGCTTTCTGGCCCTCGGGCGAGGAGGGGCTGATGCCAGCTGGATTCCACTTCCTGCCGGTGCAAAAAGGCTTCCTGGCAGTGAACGGGCGCCCTTGTTTTCTGACCACATTTCAAACGCCCATCACTCTGCCGGGGAGGGAGCAGCTCGGCAGACCCAGCTGGCTGCCCTAGAAGCATGCTTGGCTGTTCCATATAACTGGCCTCTCCCCCTCTGCAAAGGCTCCCATCACAGGAGCAGGGGGCAAAGGCATTGCTCCTCTTCAGTCTCACAGCTGCAGGTCTTTGCAACGAAAGGTGAAGACGCTCAAACATGCCTGGAAGAAGCCGCAAAGGCTGCATGCACCCATGAGGAGCTTAAAATGCAGCAAGGTGGCATCTCCTTCTCAATGCACACCAAAGCCGGTTTGCAGGGAAATGCATTGAAACGCATCATTTCTCCAGAAACAACAAGACTGGTAGGGGTTGAGGCTAAAATCACATGTACACCAGAGGTTACAGCCTACCTGCCTGCAGACTGTCTCCCCAGAGTGGTGTGTGCTCTAGTTCTCTCTCACTTGGACTACTGCAATGCGCTCTACGTGGGGCTACCTTTGAAGGTGACTCGGAAACTGCAACTAATCCAGAATGCAGCAGCTAGACTGGTGACTGGGAGCGGCCACTGAGACCACATAATACCGGTCTTGAAAGACCTACAGTGGCTCCCAGTACGTTTCCGAGCACAATTCAAAGTGAAGGGGCTGACCTTTAAAGCCCTAAACGGCCTCAGTCCTGTATACCTGAAGGAGGATCTCCACCCCCATCATTCTACCTGGACACTGAGGTCCAGCGCCGAGGGCCTTCTGGCGGCTCCCTCCCTGTGAGAAGCCAAATTACAGGAAACCAGGCAGAGGGCCTTCTCGGTAGTGGCACCCACCCTGTGGAACTCCCTCCCACCAGATGTCAAAGAGAAGAACAACTACCAGACTTTTAGAAGACGTCTGAAGGCAGCCCTGTTTAGGGAAGCTTTTGATGTTTAATAGGTTATTGTATTTTAATATTCTGTTGGAAGCTGACCAGAGCAGCTGGGGAAACCCAGCTAGATGGGCGGGGTATAAATTATTATTATTATTATTATTATTATTATTATTATTATTATTATTATACCACTGGCATCTCCAGGTAATGCTGGGGGGGAGCTGTTGCCAGTCAGTGTAGACAACACTGAACTAGATGGAGCAATGGTCTGGCTGTACAAGGCAGCTCCTGATGTTCCTATGTTCCACCATGTGCAGAGTAAGCAGGGGACATTGCACAGCCAATCTCTGACCCACAAAACCTCAATTTCCAATCTACCTTTCTGGTGCATGGATTTCTCTGGGGCAAGGGGAAGCCACTCTCTGCGCATCCTCAGAGGCACTCTGCTCCTTATGATCTCTACGCAGCTTCCGATGTTTGACAGGGGGTCCTGAACATGGCCTGCATGCTCTGCGTTCGAAATGCAGTAAGTGATCAAGCAGATCTGCCTGTTTCTGAGCCATTCTGAAATGCTGACAAAATCCACACTACACAACAGCACAGAGAACACATTTTCACATTTATGGGCTGTCAGTGCCTACAAGGAAAGTGGCCAAATGCCCTTCCAAAATCAGATAGCACCGTCCCACAACAGAATCAAGGGGTGGCAGTGTCCAGGGCAAAGAAAAATGCAGCAGACACCAGCAGCCTAGCACAGAGCAAGAAACAATGGCCTATACAGCTGGATACTTTGGTCATCATCATAATACAAAAAAATTCTGAATCTCAGAAACCTGTGGTGGCATTATCACTGTGGACCGAAATCTTATGTGTTTGTATCTACCTGAGGTTCCTGCTGAGGCCATAAGGTAGGACATAAATTTTAACTGTTACTGGTATTTATCATTAGGCTCATAGAGCTGTGGCACTGGAAGTAACCCAAAGACTGCCTTATTTTCTCTTCTACTTTCGTCCTGCCTAGAAAACTGTGTGCTTCATTTAAGACCTGGGGAAGATGTGGGTTGCAAGCCAGACTTCGCTTTGTCAGAAATGGGCTCAGCCACTGGTGCACCCTCCAAGAATCCCAGGTGTGAATTTGATGCCTGTAGCAATGAATTTTAAATCATTGAAACCTGCCCTGGACCATAAAGAAGGCTGATCGCCGAAGAACTGATGCTTTTGAATTCTGGTGCTGGAGGAGACTCTTGAGAGTCCCATGGACTGCAAGAAGATCAAACCTATCCATTCTGAAGGAAATCAGCCCTGAGTGCTCACTGGAAGGACAGATCCTGAAGCGGAGGCTCCAATCCTTTGGCCACCTCATGAGAAGAGAAGACTCCCTGGAAAAGACCCTGATGTTGGGAAAGATGGTGGGCACAAGGAGAAGGGGACGGCAGAGGACGAGATGGTGGGACAGTGTTCTCAAAGCTACCAGCATGAGTCTGACCAAACTGCAGGAGGCAGTGGAAGACAGGAGTGCCTGGCATGCTCTGGTCCAGGGGGTCACAAAGAGGCGGGCACCACTAAACGACTAAACAACAACAACAACCTGCCCTGGGACCTGTTGGTGAAGAGCAGGTAAACAACAACAACAACAACAACAACATATTCGGCCTGCAGTCTCCATCTTGGAGCCAAATTTCCATTCTGAACTTATGACTACAACATCCGGCCTCATTTTTTATCAACTAGCACTATGAGAAAGCTACCCCTGCTCTTTCTTACTATCATTTTTAATATAATGGTTACAGCCATTTGGAATGCCCAGTTTTTGAAGCGCCGAGAGCTCTTGCCTATGTGCTCTTGTGATCACACCAAATTCACACCTCATTACTCTGCCACTTGACTGCCACCCAGGAGTATAGGGTTTTGCAAGAGAGGATCAGTGTCTATCAGCACCATTCAGGCATTTGAGGGCTGCCAAATTTGTAGTAAGCACTAATACCTGTTTATCAAGGTGTTTGAGGACCAGAGCTTTCCCCCACTGAGCAGTTGCCATCCCGAACATTTTACTATGCAAAAAAATAGTCTGATTTATCATATATATCTCACGTGTGGCTGTCGCTTTTAAAAGCAATCAGTGCATTGACCTAGCAAATTTCAGACCCCTTTTATCAATAAACGAAAGAATGGTAACACACACACAGCAAAAACGATGCCAACTGATTCCTCAAGAAGTGTGCGTATGTGGGTGTAAACCCCTTCAATTGCTTCACAAAATCCACAGTTTGAGTTTTCCGCCACAATATTTAATCTGGTTGCTGGTGCATTTTAGGGCTGGTGGGGAAGATGTGTGAAAATTCCCTTCAGCAACTGGAATGGAGAAAGGGTAACAAAGACACATTCATAAGCCCGGCTATGAGGCCAGAGGAACAGATGGCTCAATCAAATGGCACAGAATCACGTCCCGAAAAACCTGCCCTTAAAGGATCAGCCTGGTTTGTGCTTGCCATCCCATACCATGACCCCAAACTTGCCCTAGAAGAAAATAAATATTGAACTCTCTGCTTGAATAGCTGAACTCTCCCTTAACTTTTACAGTTACCGTAACTCTGCAGCAGAGCCAGATAGGCAGGGTATAATTATAATTATAATTATGATTATGATTATATTACTGTCCTCTCAGCACTTACTTGAGTGTAAGTCCCATGGAAAGTCAGTGGGTCTTACTTCTGAGTAAACACGTGCACATATCTACTCCACCAACCCAGTATTGAGAGGCAGAAATATTTGTGTCAAATGCCGAACGAATTTAGGGCCAAAAAATTCATTGTGCTCATTTCCTTTAAGCGTGTTTCATTAATTGCTATTTTAGGACGTCTTCAGTTTAATCTTATTGCTTTAGGCAATGGAGAAAACACACACACACACGCATCAATAAAATAATTTAAACGCTGTTAGATATTGGGGGGTGCTGTAAGTTGTGCTGGATTGCTAGAATCCACTTGTGATTTATCAAAGGCACCAGTGAAAATGAAGCAGCTCTATTCGTAACACCACAGCCAGCATTAAAAAGTTTAAGGTCAGTTTTCCGAAGGACAGAGCAGTTATCACAATTCCTCCCAATGCCCACAAGGTCTTCCTCCTTACCACCCACATTAGAGCCATGCCAGTCTATCCTATAATGAAAACATTTTCTCCTAGCAGAATTCGGGACTGCATCCCGTGTCAAGGTGAAAAGAGGGACACTTTTATGAGATGTTTTGAGCAAAAACAGTTCTCAATTCTTCCATATCCTCAGGAAGCTGGTCCTTGACTGCCTTTTGCACGGAGATACACTGCTGCTCGTGTTGAGCTATAGGGTGAAAGCAGCTTTTGCAACAGGATCTGCTAAACCCAGGGGTCAGCAAACTAAGGCACATGGGCTTGAAGTGGCCCGCAGAGGTCGTTTGACCAGCCCACGAGCCACCCCTTAATAATAATAATAATAATTATTATTATTATTATTATTATTATTATTATTATTATTATTATTATTATTATTATTATTTATACCCCACCCATCTGTTTCCCTAAACAGGGCTGCCTTCAGATGTCTTCTAAAAGTCTGGTAGTTGTTGTTCTCTTTGACATCTGGTGGGAGGGAGTTCCACAGGGTGGGTACCACTACCGAGAAGGCCCTCTGCCTGGTTCCCTGTAACTTGGCTTCTCCCAGTGAGGGAACCGCCATAAGGCCCTTGGCGCTGGACCTCAGTGTCCAGCAGAACGATGGGGGTGGAGACGCTCCTTCAGATATACTGGATTGAGACCATCCAGTATACTGAGCTGCCCGCTCACGCGCTGCACTAAACCATGCACAGATGCTGGAAACCGCGGAGGGGTCTCCACGGGACCGATCCGGCCCAGACAAGATAAACCTTGCTGACCATTGTGCTAAAACTCACAAAGCCACGTCTTTCTAACGGGACAAGGAAAGGAATAAACCCCAGGAGGGAAGAGGGGTCTTGTGTTCGAATCCTGCTTGCTGGTTTCCCACAGAGAATTGTTCAGGGTGCTGGACTGGTTGGGCCATTGGCCTCATCCTGCAGGCTCTTATGTGCTTTTCTCCAGCTGAAATTAAAACTGCCAAACGCTTCACTGCCTTGTCTTGCCTCCTCCTTCCATCCCTTTTGACCCTTGCAGAGTCTCCCCATGTCTGTTGTCTCTTCCATCTGCCCCCCGCCCAAAAAAACCACCCTATATCATGCACTCCTTGGGACTGTTTGAGCAATAAACACGACAGCCCATCACAGTTAAATGAAGACAGTGGCAGGTCAGAAACAATTCGACAGAGAAGGACAGCGGATGCTCCTTCTGCAAAAGGTGTGATCCAAACCTCGGGAAACAGGACGTGTGTGTGTGTGTGTGTGTGTGTGTGTGTGTGTGTATAATTACCGTAGTTCAAAGGCAGAGGAGAAGTTGCAGAACTAATTCCATTTAATGTGTGTTTTAGGACCCTGTAAGACAGAGTTCTTCCGCCTGGCTTTTGGCTTGGAATCAACTTGATCCCCTTCCCCTCTTCCTTTTTCCTTTCTCCTTCTGTGATGGAACTCCTATTTGGGGACTTCCCTGGCTTTTTTCTGGCCGACGTAGGACCAGTCTGGATAGTTGGCCTTGGTGAAGACTTGACGTTTTCATCCCCAAAAACATTTTGCGTTTCTACTGAAACGAGGATGCATTTTAATGTTGTATTATAATCTTGTTTTTAAGTTGTATTTTAATCAGTTGTTTTTATACCTGTTGTTAACCACCCTGAACCCGGTCTTGGCTGGGGAGGGTGGGGTATAAATAAAATTTATTATTATTATTATTATTATTATTATTATTATTATTATTATTATTATTAAATCTGGGAGCCAGCTGAAGAGAAATAATAACCAGATTAAGTGCAGTTTTTAATTCAGTGAAGGCGTATGCATCATGTTGGGTTTTGCAAATGGTTCTGGCCCTTTTAGAGCTCACTTTCACACATTTAAGCCCTGCTGTCTTTAAAACTAACTAAGTGCAAAGCATTTTCAAAGTACTGCGAGAAAGATGCAGTCTGTTAAAAACTGACCTGAGTGAGCAGGGCTGAGCTCAAGGTATCTGATTAATCAACACTGCACTCACCAGGAGGCAGCTAACTATTATTAAACCTCAGGGATATGGAAGATCTGCCATCCCAAAAGCACTTACCCTTGATTAGTCCCATGGAGATAAATGAAGCTTTTGTCTGGGGTTGCCACGTTTTTTTTCTTTTCTCCCTGCCTTTAACATGTGCAAGGCAGGCAGAAAGTCAACAGGTATAGATTCTCCTCCCAGAAGGGCCCCAACGGAGAAAGCCACGCCGGTTGTGTTTCTGCTTGCCCTGCAGCTGAGAAAATCACACACCAAGGAAAAAGGCCACGCCAGCTCCCCAAGAATCAACATTTGTCAGCAAAACAACAGGAACCGACCTACTGCGAATCTTAAAAGAGCAAAAATCCTTCCTCAACCTTCACCGCTATTTTCCAGTGCTTACATTCTAAATTCATCGATTAATCATTTGAAGGCCAGCAACTTAGTTGATGAAAAATCTTTAATTGGCTCACAGCTCTATTAGCAGAAACCAATGAAAGCCACTTTCTAGGATGAGCCGAGCCAGCCCATAAATTCTGCTACCTAAACCTACCAGGTCTATTCCTCAGCAGTTCTCTTCCAACTCCGACCTCACCTGTGCTATACTTAAAAGCAGTATCATACCTCTTTTAAACAGCCATGGCTTCACCGCCCCAAAGAATCCTGGGAACTGTAGTCTGTCAAGGGTGCTGAGAGCTGTTGGGAGACGCCTAGCGCCCTCACAGAGCTACAGTTCCCAGAGATCTCTGGAAGAGCTAATGAAACACTCTGGAAATATAAGCTCCGAGAGAGGTATAAGTAAAGGTAAAGGGACCCCTTACCATTAGGTTGAGTCGTGACCGACTCTGGGGCTGCAGCGCTCATCTCGCTTTATTGGCCGAGGGAGCCGGCGTACAGCTTCCTTCTGAGTCATGTGGCCAGCATGACTAAGCCGCTTCTGGCGAACCAGAGCAGCGCACGGAAATGCCGTTTACCTTCCCGCCAGAGCGGTACCTATTTATCTACTTGCACTTTGACGTGCTTTCAAACTGCTAGGTTGGCAGGAGCAGGGACCAAGCAATGGGAGCTCACCCCATCGTGGGGATTCAAACCGCCGACCTTCTGATTGGCAAGTCCTAGGCTCTGTGGTTTAACCCACAGTGCCACCCGCGTCCCCCGAGAGAGGTATAAAGGTAAAAGGTAAAGGTACCCCTGCCCGTACGGGCCAGTCTTGACAGACTCTGGGGTTGTGCGCCCATCTCACTCAAGAGGCCAGGGGCCAGCGCTGTCCGGAGACACTTCCGGGTCACGTGGCCAGCGTGACATCGCTGCTCTGGCGAGCCAGAGCCGCACACGGAAACGCCGTTTACCTTCCCGCTGGTAAGCGGTCCCTATTTATCTACTTGCACCCGGAGGTGCTTTCGAACTGCTAGGTTGGCAGGCGCTGGGACCGAGCAGCGGGAGCGCACCCCGCCGCAGGGATTCGAACCGCCAACCTTTCAATCGGCAAGTCCTAGGCGCTGAGGCTTTAACCCACAGCGCCACCTGCGTCCCTGAGAGAGGTATAGGGGTCTCCTAACAGCACTCAGCACCCTGAACCGGTACTCCTGGGTGCGACTAATTATCCAGATCCACACCAATCTGGGGTCAGGCTCAGTTTCAGAACCAACTCAGTCTTAGTCGCCCTGACGAGGAAATAGAAGGAAAAGTGTCTGCTACTTCTGCTTGATCTCTCAGATTTTTGTGCCGTTGAGTCCTCTGGAACCAACTCAGTTGGATTGGCATCAGAACCACCATATTGTGTTTGTTCTGTTCTTTCCATCAGGTCCGCGTTCAGAGAGAAGCGCTGAGTGAATGCTCCTTGGACCCCTGGCAATTGCACTGCAGGGTACAGCAGGATACTACCACCTCCCCACTGCCATTTAACATCTTTATGAAGCGGTCATGGTTATAACGCCTGACCTGACTGCCCACTTCCGGCCAAGCCAGGTTCAAGGTCCTTGTATTCATCTACAAACCTCTGAACCAATTCGGTTCAGCTCCAGCCTGGACCTTTATATCCCAGCTCCATCTCTGAGCTCATCTGCAGAAGCACCATTAGTCATCCCCTGAGTTGGTGCGGCTCATCTGACATCAACAAGAAACCCAGCCTTGTGGAATATGCTCCGCCGGTAGAGATTCAGCAGGTGCCTTCTGCTTTGACCTTTTGATGTCTGCTGAAAACTTATTTTCAAGCAGCGCTAGAAATTAGCCAGGTGCCAGGCGCGTTTTGCAACTGGCGTGGGTCCAATGGTGACCACTGGAGATCTCTGGGTGCTAAGTTGGTGGCTGACATCTCCATCTGGCTGGCCTCTCCAACCTTTTTAAGCAGGTAAGCAGAATAACTTATTTATTGCATTTATATCCCGCCTTTTTAAGGACTCGGGTGGCGCTGTGGGTTAAACCACAGAGCCTAGGACTTGCCAATCAGAAGGTCGGCAGTTCGAATCCCCATGACAGGGTGAGCTCCCGTTGCTCGGTCCCTGCTCCTGCCAACCTAGCAGTTCGAAAGCACATCAAAGTGCAAGTAGATAAATAGGTACCGCTCCGGCGGGAAGGTAAATGGCGTTTCTGTGCACTGCTCTGGTTCACCAGAAGCGGCTTAGTCATGCTGGTCCATTCATCCCTGAATAGGATGTCCCTATTTTCATCAGAGAAATACTGGAGGGTATGCAATTCAGCAGGCAGGTTCTAACACCACTTTGGAGGTCCCAAACCTCAAGGAGGTTAGATTGGTCTCAACTAGGGCCAGGGCCTTTTCAGCACTGGCCCCGATGTGGTGAAACACTCTGTCACAAGAGTCTAAGGCCGTGCGGGACTTGACACCTTTCCGCAGGGCCTGAAAGACAGAGCTCTTCCGCCTGGCCTTTGGTTTGGACTCAGTCTGACCCTTATGTTTCCTTCCCCTTATGGTCTTGATTTATCAGCTACTTTAAAATGAGGCTGCATTTTAAACTGTATTTTAAATTGGGGTTTTTTCCTTTCCTTTCCCTCCACTCTCTTTTCCCCCTATTATGTTTTTACTGTGATTTTATTGGTGTTAGCTGCCCTGAGCCCGGCTCTGGCCGGAGAGGGCGAGGTATAAATAAAATTATTATTATTATTATTATTATTATTATTATTATTATTATTCTGTCATGTTCTTCTCTACATTAAATGTGGGTGTTTTCACACAGAGGCAGAACGAGCATGGTAACCTGACAAAGTCTGCAGTTCAAGCTGCCATTAAAAAGCTCTTCTGGGGAGAGAGACCTGTGTCAACTACCAGGTTGACACTCAAGACGTTGCCAGAGTCCATGTTGTTCAAACCGGCAGCAGCAGCTATCCAGTGTTTTGGATCAGAGTCCCTCGCAACCCCACCTGGAGAGGTTACCAAACACTGACCCTGGGAACTTGCAAAGGAGACGCTCTACCAGTGAACCACGACCTGCCTCTTCTTGTGGTCTTGCAGCAGGTAGATAATTTAACTGAACCAATGTTTCTGAGCAGCAAAGCTTTGCTGGAAGAAAGCGAGACGCACCGTTTTGGAGGAAGAGGCCGGTATGAAAAGGCAAAGAAGACTTCCAGCCATCTGCCCTGCTCCCTCCCACCCACAATTCCGGGGCGAGGAGGGGGAAGTCGGCAACCAACAGGTTGCACTTTGACGCAAACAGAAGCCGAGGCTCCTGTGGGACCAATTGCAGAGTTATTAATTAGAGGAACAAAGTGAGGGATTGGGCAGGGAGAGGAATTGGAGACGTTCAAGGTTTCAGAATGAAGACCTTGTTGGCTGGAGTCGAAGCCTTGCTCCAAGCAGAGGAAACAGCTTTCGGGCTTGCAAAGAGGCAGAAAGGGGCAGCTGCATGTGTGTGCATGCAAAGGAGTGGGAGAGGAGGACCCCAAAAGAGGCGCTTTCTGGGAAGATGCAAGCAGCACCCCTTGCCTGCTAGGACCAGAGGAGAATCAATAATGCAGCATTGCTCCTCTCCAGGTATCTGGAACGAGGCCTCCTGCTGCCACCAGCCAATGGCCTATCTGTTTACCTTGGAAGACGGCAGCCCAGGCAGGAGAGAAAAGCAATTAAAGGGCAGCTTTGATTAGGACGGCTCTGAGCTTTCTTAAGTGCCTGAAAAGCAGGAGGGGGAGAGATCCTGGCCTGATCCTTCCACCCGCCTCCTCTGCACATCACTGTGGTTTTTTTCCCTGGTGCAGCAGAAGCCGTGTTTAAAGGATGCGCTTCCTCAGTGTCCAGCTCGGAGGAAGGACCCGGTTGCTAAGAGACAGGGCTGTGCATCCCAGCCCACACTGACCTTTAATACCCGCCGCAAGCTCCAGGGCTTCTGCCGGCGCAGAGAAATACTTGCGCAGGTAAAGAGCCGGAAGACCAAAGGATGGTTCATCTAGGCGTCTGGCGAAAATCCCCGATGCAAAGCTGTGCACTTCCGGCGAGGGAAGCTGTCCCATGGGTCTTGGGAGAAGAGGAGGTGGAAAGAATAAAAGGGCCTTAAAAGCATTTCTGCACAAAGGGAGAGCTTGCGGGGGGGGGGGAGGCAGCCTCGCCGCAGAGCATCAGGGTGGGGGGTGCAGAATGGCACTGCTGCCCATCCCTGGCATCTAAGCAACAAAGGGAGCGATGCTCGCAGCATCAGAGGAGGAGGTGGAGGAGAGAGGGAGGCCGCAGGGAAGCTAGACAAAGGAAGCAGTGAGCAGGCAGGCTTGGTTTTAGGGCAGGATCCAAACCCCGTGGCTTCTTTGCTGCGGTTTGCATAGCAGTGGTCCAATCTGGGGCAGGTGGGCTGGATGGAGGAGAAGGAGCGAGCTTGTTTGCAGGACCCAAACAGCTGGGTTCAGGAAAGGCGATTCTGACTGAACGACAGGAAGAACTTTCACTGAAACGGAAGGCGAGGGACCCTCCTTCGTTGGAGGTTTCTGAACAGAGGTTGTGTGGCCATTCTGCTCGGGGTTCTCTAGCTGCAACTCCTCCATCGCGGGGGATCGATTGATTTAATTCAATTTATTAGACTGGTTTGAAAACCACAGGGTGGTTCGCAACAAGATTCCTCCGCCGCCTTAGAACAAGGAAGCTGGTGCCAACCCAAAAACACAAGGCCCTGCTGAATCAGGCTAGTGGCCCATTGAGTCCAGAATCCTGTTCTCACAGTAAGGTAAAGGTACCCCTGCCCGTACAGGCCAGTCGTGTCCGACTCTAGGGTTGTGCGCCCATCTCACTTAAGAGGCCGGGGGCCAGCGCTGTCCGGAGACACTTCCGGGTCACATGGCTAGCGTGACAAAGCTGCTCTGGCAAGCCAGCACCAGCGCAGCACACAGAAACACCGTTTACCTTCCTGCTATAAAGCGGTACCTATTTATCTACTTGCACTTAGGGGTGCTTTCGAACTGCTAGGTGGGCAGGAGTTGGGACCGAAAGACGGGAGCTCACCCCGCCGTGGGGATTCAAACCGCCAACCATACGATCGGCAAGTCCTAGGCACTGAGGTTTTACCCACAGCGCCACCTGTGTCCTGCGTCTCACAGTGGCCGACCATAAACTCCAGTGGGGAGCCCACACGCAGGAGATGAGTGTAGCAGCTGCAGCAACTCTCCTGCCTTCTGATTCCCAGCCACTGGCATTGAGAGAAGCACTGCCTGCCACCATAAAAGCAGAAAACAGTAGCCACCGCTAGCCTTATCCCCCCCCCCCCAAGTCCTCTTTTAGAGCCACCCCAGACATTTTGCTGCCTGAAGCAACCGGCCGAGCCACTTCTTTTTGAAGCAGAAGGAAAAAGGAGAGGGGAAGGACGAGACGCTGGGGTGGGGTCTCCTCCTATGATCTCTCCGCTCCTGGATTCACACAGAGACCTGAGCTGTGCTCCGGCTGAAATCATCATTAGGATGTCAAGACAGAAGTCTATTGTGCATCAGCCTCCAGAATCTGGTATGCGCTGCTTTCCTAGTCAACACACATCAAAAAGAGTCACAACAGACAGCAAGCGCAAGGGTAATGTGGGGAAAGGAGCCTTTTCCTACAAAGGATGGCTTCGCAACTGGCACTCTTGGCTCTTTAATTGCGGTGGGGAGAAAGATGACGAGGAGTTTTAATAAACCGTGATGGGTGAGAGGAAACAAGCAGAGAAGAGATTTCACTTTATAGATGCAAAGACCTGGGCGCGTCGGCTCAAAGCGACAGGCAGGTTCTTAGTTTACGGCAACAGCCAGGAATCATATTTTCATACGTGGTCTGGGTCTTCCTTCTCCCAACCAGGTACCCCTCCAGACTACAAATGCTGGCTGCTGCTGATGGGAGTTGTCCAAAACATCTGAAAGGGCAACTGGTTGGGGAGAAGGCTGGTGCAAATAATTTGGAGTTTTTATTATGCATTTTCTGTTTTTATCTTGTACTTCTATGTTGCAAACCACCCTGAGGTCTATGGATGAAGGGCGGTATACAAATTTAATGGAATAATTTATTTTTGCTTTGTTTTTTACTATGGTTTTATGTTTATCAGTCTCAAATGGCTTGGTGACTCTTAGGTTTAGACAACTAATCCAGAATGCAGCAGCTTGACTGGTGACTGGGAGCAGCCGCTGGGACCATATAACACCAGTCCTGAAGGATTTTCACTGGCTCCCAGTACATTTCCAAGCACAATTCAAAGTGTTGGTCCTGACCTTTCAAGCCCTAAACAGCCTCAGTCCTGTATCCCTGAAGGAGCGTCTCCACCCTGATCATTCAGCCTGGACATTGAGGTCCAGCTCCGAGGGCCTTCTGGCGGTTCCCTCCCTGCGAGAAGCCAAGTTACAGGGATCCAGGCAGAGGGCCTTCTTGGTAGTGGCACCCTCCCTGTGGAACGCCCTCCCATCAGATGTTAAGGAGATAAACAACTACACAACTTTTAGAAGACCTCTGAAGGCAGCCCTATATTGGGAAGCTTTTAATGTTTGACATTTTGCTGTGTTTTTATATGTGCTGTAGCCACCCAGAGTGGCTGGGGAAACCCAGCCAGATGGGTGGCGTATAATAGTAAAATTAGTAGTAGTAGTAATTGGGCTTGCTGCTGTGGTGTAATGATTGGAGTGTTGGATTGTGTGACCTAGGAGACCAGAGTTCAAATCCCCGCTCAGCCAAGAAGCTCATTGGGTGACCTTTGACCGCTGACCGCCTTTCAGTCTAACCTACATTACAGGATTTGGAAACACGCACTCAGAGTGAATACCTATTAAGGAAATATTTGGTAAGGAGGCAGGGAAACCCAAGAGCTAGAAACTCATCACCTAATAATGTTCATTCGCTCGGACCAGGAACAACGGATGCACCTTAGTTTCCACCTTTGTGTGAACCTTGCGTGTGAACCTCCCCCTGGTGCAGATTTGGACTGGCGGTTAAGTTTGACCATACATGAGGAATCCTTATGTTCCGATAATCAGGGAAAAGGCATTTCATATCCTTAACACCAGCCATCTCCCCGCAACAACACAACACTT
Organism: Podarcis gaigeae; assembly: GCF_964106915.1. Classification (NCBI taxonomy): domain Eukaryota; kingdom Metazoa; phylum Chordata; class Lepidosauria; order Squamata; family Lacertidae; genus Podarcis; species Podarcis gaigeae. Next base: position 2,739,430 of record NC_139682.1, on the reverse strand, counting down.
TCACCAGGGGCAGACTTTGGTAATCTGTCGCAATACGGAGAGCCCAAAATTTGGCGTCCCCAATTGGATCTTATCAATGCGCTGCGCGGAAAAAGTATTTCAACTGTCTTGAATCTTCCAACATTCAGCATTCCTGGACGTCCACAAGTTCTCATGCTATCCCCACGTCATGCATAATTTCACAGGCTTCTGTCATGTCAGCTCTTACGTGCAAATAATCGAGGAAAGGCCATTTTATCTCCTTCATTCCACCCACCCTGCCAGTGTGGCTTCTACCGAACTAACTGCAAAAATAGCACAGCGAAGATCTCTCTCTATCTCTCTCCCGGACATGTGGGAGTTCGCCTTCCACGCGGGGCTCTTGTCTCAAGAGAAGGACGGGGCAGACACAGGAACCACGAGAGAAGGCTGAAGAAACACTCAACAGAATTCTGAAATGCTCAAACCGCTTCGTGCACATTATCTAGGCCAGGGATCGGCAAGGTTTACCTCGCCTGGGCTGGTTCACTCCAGCAGAGATCGCTACGTGGGACAAATCGTGTCTGCGCAGACGCGATTTCCGGCGCCGCGGAAGCGAGTCCCCGCTCTGCGCTGCACTTGTTTAGCGCAGCGCACGGGGACTCGCTGAGTGGGCGGCTCGGGGGCCGCTTAAACGACCCCCGTGAGCCGCTTGTGGTCCATGGGTCGCAGGTTTCCAACCCCTGATCTATATAACAACAACAACAACAACAACAATAATAATTTATTATTTATACCCCGCCCATCTGGCTGAGTTTCCCCAGCCACTCTAGGCAAATGCTTGCAGGAACCTTAAATAAATAAATAAATAAATATTCATTTTTCATTTTCATTCATTGCATACATCTCAAATTCTTAACGTTTCCTATATATTCCTCCCTCCCTCCTCTCCAAGACTTCCCCCAACTTGCGTTTCTGGTTTGTTTCTATTTTCACCCACTTTGCTATCTCTCAACAGAAAAGGTTATTAATAACATAACATCAAACCTAAAAATAAAATTAAATACTGATTTTACTTCTTCATCTTTGGTCTCCCATTCCAAAAGGAACCTTTTAAGATAAGCCAAAGTTTATCATCCCCACTTTGCAGACGGGAGCCAAATGACGCCCAGAGTTATTCTGACTGGGATGGCTCAGCCAATACAGCACAAGACTCTTGATCCCATGAGTTGAAGCCCTAAAATGGGCAAAAGATCCCTGCATTGCAGGGGGCTGGACTAGATGACCTTTGTGGTCCCCTTCCAACTCCATGAGAGGCAAGATCCATTTCTCGCCCCTTACACCACGGAAGACTTCACCAACCCTGTGCCTTCCAGACGCTTTGAGCCACTCGCTATTTATTTTATTTCCTGTATTCTGTTTAAATCTCCCCGACAAAGGCGCTTGGAATGGAAAGCAAGGGATAATTTAAATTAAAATTGGAATTAAAAACTTCTCAAAAATGATTCCAATGCAGATAAAAAAAACTTCTGGGAAATGATATATAATGAGTTGAAAAAGATGTTGAAATATACATTTCTTAAAAAACCCAGAAGCATTTTTACTTGGTATTATAGGTGAGGATATTAATAGAGAGGATGTAAAAAAAAATTTAATGCAACAACAGCGGCAAGAGTATTGTTGGCTCAGAAATGGAAGCAAGAAGAAATACCGACGAAAGGAAAATGGCAGGCGAAGTTAATGGACTACGCAGAATTTGATAAAATGACAGGAAGGATTTGAAACCTGCGGAACCAGAGACTTACAAAAGACTGGAAGAAATATACGAATTATTTGAAGAGCAACTGTAATCAACTATGCTAGTAGGACTACAAATACCATCTTTGTCAGGAGATCCCTTCTACAGGTACGGGGTATTGAGAGTGATGGCCCCTACTTTTGGGAATCCCCTCCTTCTGAATATTAGAATGGCACCGTCTCTGCGGCAGAAGACTTTTTCTTTCTTTCTTTCTTTCTTTCTTTCTTTCTTTCTTTCTTTCTTTAAATTTTTTATTAGTTTTTCAACAATAATTAAACATACTTTTACATCTTATACAATTTCTTTTTACTTCCATCAATCACATCTGAAAATTTCCCCATCTGTTTACTTAATTTGCATTTCTTATTTTCACTATTACATTTAAATCTCATAACTAATATCTCTCTTCTTTCCAATGTTTCATATATTTCTCCTTACAAAACTTCTTGCAGAACGCCCTCTCCTGCAGACTGCAATGATCAGCTGGATATATAAGGTGCGAGGTGATATTGCAGATGAGACTACAACTCCCATCAGCTGCAGCCAGCATAAATACATACAAACGTAAGAAAACCCTGCTGGATCTAATGCTCTTTTAAAGCCATCTAGGTTGGTGGCCATTACTGTGGCAGGGAGTTCCACAGTTTAACAAAGCACTGCGTGGAGGACTTCTGTCCCCGATCTTCCAACATTCAAAGGTGTCTCTCCGTTCAGCCTTCCTGCAACCTGGTACCCTCCTGAGTTCCCAATTCTTATCAGTCCTAGCCAGTGTGGCCATTAAGCAACCTGGAGAGCACTCGGTTGGGAAAGGCTGCCCCATGAGGTCTAGCAACTTGATTTCTCTCAAAGTTCTTAGGACACCAAACCCTACAGGACAACTACAAGAGCGCAGAAGACAGAGAGTCAGTCTACAGAGGTCACAAGATGAAAAGAAATCTTAGTCAATTAATATTATCTTAACAAATTGAATTGATTGGATCTACATATATTTGCATATGAATAAAACACTGGCTCTGGAAGAAAGAAGCATTCCTTCTTTTGTTCCTTACCAGATGCATGCAACATGTCACGGGAGGAACTATTACTCAATGGGAGCAATAGAAGAAATCAGAATGCAGAAGAACTCAGGTTCAACCCTGGCATCCTCCATCTGTGCTGGCTGGAGCTGCTGGCGGTTGTAGTGAAAAATCTGGAGGGCACCAGGTTGGCAAAAGCTGGGCGAGATGGACAAAGCTCAGCTGGCATCTCTCAGGCAACTTCCAAGGCTTCATAGCAGAAAAGGTATTCTCCTGGGTAAGAGAACCAGGGTGGTTTCCGCCCATGGATTTCAAGTACTCGCATTGTAAGCAATTATAATTGCTTCTAAGAAGCCTGTTGCCTGAGCCATTGATTTTTGGAGCAATTAATCCACAAAATCCGCCTTAGCCAACCTGGTGTTGCCCCCAGTGTTCTGAAGTGCACCTCCCATCCGCTCCTGACAGCACAGCCGTTTGTGACCTCGTTGCAGAAATTGTAGGGGGTTGGAATACAGGACCTCTGGGGGACCCTTACGACTCTACGATTCCATGAAAAGGGTAATACAGTTGTGGTGCTTTTTGATGGGGGCAGCGAGGGCAGCGGAAGTAGAGGCATGGCTTCGGAAAACAGCAGCACAGCCACAAGACTCAATGGAAATGTAAAGAAAAAGAAGGAACCTTTTACCACATGTGGTGGACGTGCCCCAAGGTAAAAGACTTCTGGGAAAGGATTTATAATGAATTGAAAAAAGTGTTGAAAAACACATTTATTAAAAAACCAGAGGCCTTTTTACTTGGTATAGTGGGGTGAAATCCCCAAAGGATATTACTTTTTTTCTGTATGCCACAACAGCTGCGAGAATATTGCTAGCAAAGAATTAGAAGAAACAAGATTTACCAACTATTGAAGAATGGCAGATGAACATGATGGACTATATGGAACTTGCCGAACTGACCGGGAGTCTTCGAGACCAGAGAGAAGAGACAGTAGAAGATTGGAAGAAGTTTAAGGAATATTTGAAAAAATATGTTAATATTTAAATCTTAGAATAGCTTTGGAAGTGGATATAGGCGGTAGGGTTAGAAGTAGAATTTTATTTTAAAATTAGAAGTGTATTTTATAAGTGATAAAATGTGAAGTTTTTTATGGTTAAACTAAGTGTGAAGAAAAAAAAAGATGGTTAGAAATTTTGATATATGTAAACTGCTAAAGATGAAGTAAAATGAAAATCAGATAGGTGGGACTTGGGGAAGCCCACTTAACAATATTTAGAAAAATAAGGTATCTGAAGAAGTGTGCATGCACACGAAAGCTCATACCAAGAACTGACTTAGTTGGTCTTTAAGGTGCTACTGGAAGGAATTTTTTTTGTTTAGAAAAATAAGGCTATGACAAGAATTTGTTTGTATTGTTTGTGTTTTTTATTTGTGTCATAAAATAAAATAAAAATTGGGGGGGGGGGACTCAAAATAACATCCTCTTCCACCCCCCTGAACCTCAATCTGCGCTTTGCCTTAATGTGGACTGGAATATCATATCCCCACCCCCCCAGTAGATCCTTGTCAATGGGCTGGATTTGCCTCTGGGCCTTCAGCTGCTACTCCTGTTGCTGAAAAGAGGCATGCAGCTTTTTTTAAAAAAAGTCCAATTTGTAGGGCAGGTGGGAGGGGATTCCAGCTCCCTGAGCACCCCACCTTGCCTCCTTTCCTCAGCAAACACCCCACTGCAAAGTAACCACTGATAGGGTTCAGCATGGCAATAGGAGCCTGAGAACCTACAAGGCACGGTAGACTGCCTCTGGCGCTGGAGGCCCTCTTAAGGATGTAGGTAAAGGTAAAGGGACCCCGGACCATTAGGTCCAGTCGTGACCGACTCTGGGGTTGGAGCGCTCATCTCACTTTATTGGCCAAGGGAGCCGGTGTACAGCTTCCGGGTCATGCGGCCAGCAGGACTAAGCCGCTTCTGGCGAACCAGAGCAGCGCATGGAAACGCTGTTTACCTTCCTGCTGGAGTGGTAGCTATTTATCTACTTGTGCTGGTGTGCTTTCGAACTGCTAGGTTGGCAGGAGCAGGGACCGAGCAACGGGATCTCATCCCATCGAACCTTCTGATCAGCAAGTCCTAGGCTCTGTGGTTTAACCCACAGCGCCAAGGATGTAACCTGAGCCTAAGAACCTGCAAAGGGAGGTAGATTGCCTCTGGCGCTTGAGTTTCCACCAGGACACCATATGACCCTGCTGGACCAGGCCACTACCCTGTCCTCCCGGCACCCATCGTGGGAAAGCAGCAAGCAGACCTTAAGCCCCCAGAAGAACAGGAGGAGGGCCTCCTAGATTTTGCCAGATAGACTGCCTCTGTGCCTGGAGGCACAGACTGTGCGTAATTTAGGGATTCTTGCAGCTCCCCACTGACTTATAGTCTCCCTTTCTCCAGCCCCCAAAATGGATCTTTAGAATCATTGAGCTGGAAGGGACCTTGAGGGTCATCTGGAATGCAGGAATCTCAACTAAAACATTGATGGCAGGTGACCATCCGTCAGCTGTCACTGAACACAAGAAGAGCCCTCCGGATCAGGCCGGCGGCCCATCCAGCCCAGCATCCCTGTTCTCTTTTTCTATCTCTCTCTCTATATATATATAATTGATTTTTATTGAGTCTTCCATAATTATCACGATCACATTTGTTACATACAGCAATAACCTTAAATATTGCACCGGCTTCCTTCCCTCCCTCTTTCTGACTTCCAAACATCTTTACTAAATTCTTAGCGTCTCCGGAATCGACGGGACGAACTGTTTCAAAAGAACTGGAGCAAATTTATATTTTACATGAAAGAAAAGTGTAAACATTTGAAAACGTTTGTAGGTTTGAGCTGAAATGTTTTGCCTAGGACCCTCGTACCTACGGGACCGCCTCTCCCGGTATGCCCCGCGGAGGGCCTTAAGGTCCATAAATAGCAAAACCCTAGAGGTCCTGGGCCCCAAGCAAGTCAGATTAGCCTCAACCATAGTCAGGGCCTTTTCAACACTGGCCCCGGCTTGGTGGAACGCTCTGTCTCATGAGACCAGGGCCCTGCAGGATCTGATTTCTTTCTGCGGGGCCTGTAAGACAGAGCCTGGCCTTTGGCTTGGAATCAATTTGATTCCCTCCCCTTTTTTCTTTTTTCCTTTCTCCTCCTGTGATGAGGCTGCATTTTAATGTTGTGTTTTAAACTTGTTTTTTAAGTTGTATTTCAATCAACTTGTTTTTATTATTGATTGTTAGCCGCCCTGAGCCCGGTCTTGGCTGGGGAGGGCGAGGTATAAATAAAATTTATTATTATTATTATTAAAGTGAATATAAAGACTTGATTTACATATAAAGAGGCGAAATGTTAATAGGAAGTCAGAAACCAGCATCCCTCTTCTTGCGGTGTCCAACCTGATGCCTACTGTGGGAAACTCCCAAGCAGGATTCGAACACAAGACCCCTTTCTCCCTCCCTCTTCTTTTCCAGCAACGAGTATGAGCCTCCGTGGCTTCCACAGCGAGCTCTTGAGGCAGGAAAACCACAGCCAGCAACAAACAACAGGAACTCTCAAGCCCTGAAGTCCACGACGGGCGTCGTAAATCAAGGCCCATCTCGCAGCGCAGTTTTGACTCACCCTGAGAGTCTGTGCCGCAGCCGGCCAGAGATGCGAATCTCTCCCGCTGGGCTGGCCTGGGTTCTGTAACCATGACAAGACGAAGACGAGACCCGACTGGCTGAAATACAGCATTGATCCGGCCAAACAGCACGGAGAACCCCATTAACAAAAAACAACTAGGTGTGGCGCAGTGTCAGACTACGGCCCAGGAGACCAGGGTTCAAGCTCATCAGGTGACCTCAGCTGCTGGTCACTGCCTGCGAGCCCAGCCTACCTCTCAGGGTTGTTGTGGGCGTTAAAATGAGAACCACCTCCATTGCCTGGGAGAAAAAAGCACTAGATAGATGCAATAATAATAATAATAATAATTATTATTATTTATATCCTGCCCTCCCCAGCCGAAGCCGGGCTCAGAGCGCCTAACAACACTAAATCAGGCATAGGCAAACTCTGGCCCTCCAGATTTTTGGGACTACAATTCCCATCATCCCTAGCTAACAGGACCAGCAGTCACGGATGATGGGTATTGTAGTCCCCAAACATCTGGAGGGCCGGAGTTTGCCTATGCCTGCAATAAAACACAGACTCAAAGAACTCTAAAGCAGACGGGCACCTCAAGGATCATGTAGTCCAACCCCCCTGCAACGGAAGATTAAATGGAAGGACGGGGGGGGGGGGCAAAAAGGAAGGCGGCCTTTTGCAACACAGCCAATGCCAAGCCCTAGCTGGGAGGGGCTGGTGCATTTTTAGGACGGCCCAGAGGCTTCCCGTGGACCTCTCTGCACCAGTTACCAAGCCCACACCCTCCCTGGGGGGCTGGGGGGGGGGAGAGAGGGGAGAGTGAAGCCTCCAGCAGCCCAGGCCTTTGTCTGGTGCTCTCACACGAGAAAGACCTTCCCCTGGAAAACTGACATGCAGGGAGTTTTCCAGTGCCAGACGCAGGCCTGGCCGCCTGTCCCACCCTGGCTCTCCAAAAGCACGGCACCATCTGGTGCCTCCGTCCCTCTGCCAGGAGAGGGGGGGGGGGGGAAACAGCAGACAGCCAGTAGCAGCGGCGTCCCAATCCACCTGAAGTCGATTAGGGTTGGGCTTGGAGAGGAGGGCAAGGGGAAAGTTAGGCCCAGCGAGAAAGAGTCCAGGACAATCTCCTCTGCCCAGCCGAGAGGGAGACTTGGAAGGAACCGAGGACGCACAGACGCTCTCTCTGCCCGCAAGCAAGGCCAGAGCTGTCATGAGAAGGCGAGATCTTATCCCTGCCGCCGGGATCCCTTGCACATTCCTCCGCTCCTCTGCTATCTCTTTGGACCTCAGATTTCTCCCCGACAACCTGCAGACACTGAGCAGGAACTCACAGAGGGTCTCCTCCCTGCTCAGCGGACCCGCCTGGATTCCCAAACCCTTTGTCTGCAAAAGCCAAGGACATTTTGGAGAGTAGAGTGCCTCTCCTCCAAACACAAAACACACAACCTGCAGTGGCAACAGTGGGAATGTGCCCCCCCCACTTCCAAAAAGCCCCTGGGGTGGAGCAGGGGGCGGGAAGGAGAGGAACTGGCTGGGAAGCATTTGCCCTACTAATTGGCAGAGCTAATTGCCCCAGTTAGAAGCATCTCGGCAGCAGCGGGTTTTTTGCCCTGGCTAGCTGGCGGGGCCTCCTCTCCTCTCCCCTCCGCCCCTCACTCCCTGCCCCCCCCCCCCAGTGAGCAAAAGGCAAATGCAACGGCTGGAGCAACAGGTCAGCGAGCGGGGCGCCCCACGGCAACCACCCAGCAAGGTCACTGCACATTTTTGGCAGAGGAGGATGGGACAGGATGTAAGGAGACGCTGCTGGAATGCTGCCTCTGCCGCCGCCGCCCCCCTCCCCAGCCAGGGAGAAAGAGGCAGACGTCTTAGTCAGAAACCCAAGCCTAGGAAGAGAAGCGCAATATTGAATATACTGCAAAGGAAAGGCGTTTGCCTGCCTGCAATTCCCCCTCAGTTCCAGGCCCAGGTGGGAAAGCGGAGGCGAGAGGCATTGCAAAAACAGCAGCACCCAGAAGCCACGGGGAGGGTGGCCCTTTTAGGGAGAAAAAAAGGAAGGAAGGAATAGTAATGGAATTACATAAGATCGTAAGAAGAGCATGCAATACCAGGCCAAAGGGGTCCTGTCTAGCCCACCTCCGGCTCCCACTGTAGCCAACCAGACCCCAAAGGAAAATAATCCACAAGAAGGTTCGGGGACAAAAGCAACTCTGCCCTCTTGCCGTTTCCACCAGCTGGTATTCAGAGGGCAGGGCACAGCCATCAATGGCCCTCTGCTCCACGCATTTCTCTAATGTTGGCTTTGTCAATCTACAGTACCTCCTCTCAAAATACGCACATGGAAAGGGTGTTATCATAAAGGATAAACGCACTTCCTCCCAGGACTGTCTCATGCAGGTCCCATGAAGTCCACGCAGGGAAATGGCCATAGGGTTGGGAGGGCAGAAAACAGCCTCTGGAACGCTTCGTGCTTTGGGGGACGGGACCCAGAGGTGGGGGGCAGTTTAGGGGGCATTAAAGGTGCTGGAGTTGGAGGGGGGCAGATCCAGCCCTTAGGCCACAACCCACTGGGACATCCTCCTATGCAAGCCTCTGGAATAAACAGTGACTATGCCAAGAACATCATTATTATTATTATTATTATTATTATTATTATTATTATTATGCATTTCAGTTCTACACCACTTTACAGCTTAAAGAATAAAAATCTCAAAGCAGTTCACAACACATTCGCACATAAAATAAAACAATCCAGAATAAAACAAATTCAAGCTTCAAGGAGAATATTTCCGTTCCGTCTCTAAATGACAGTTTGCTTTCCCCATATTTATTTACCTACTTAATTCACAGAGCTGCCCTATAGTAGAAGTACTCTAGAAAGTCAGTGGGGTGTAGTATGAGACCTGCACAGGGTGGGCACAGGGTGGTATACAAATTTAATAAAATAAAATAAAATAAAATAGTGGTTCAAGTGTTGGACTAGGACCTGGGAGATCAGAGTTCAAATCCCCATTTAAGCTATGAAGCTCACTGGGTGACCTTGGGTCGTAGCCTCTTAACCTACCTCGCAAGGTTGTTGTAGGGGTTAACTGAGGGGGGTGAACCATGTACTTCTTGGAGAAAAAGGTGGACTATAATTGCAATACATAAGCCATTCTGCTTTACTTGCTTCAGAAAGCTATAGGGCCCAGTCAAATGGGGAGTTCATCTGCCAACCATCCAGAGACTTCCCCATGGTAGCAATTGGACCCGTGCCAGTTGCCAAGAGTGCCTGGCTAATTTCTAACACTGGGGAGGAAGATGGTGGGGGCGCTCCTTGACTTTCCCTACTCATGCCCTGGTCTGTCCCAGGACAGTCCCATCAGGCAAGAGATGACACTTCCTCTGCGCATGCAAACTATTTTATAATTGCGTGCAAAAAAATAGCTACAGGTCCACTGACTAAGGTAAAGGCTAAACCAAAAGCAAACAAAAAGAGACATACACACAAATATTGGGAGAGGGGGAGTTGGGAGCCATGTGGCCAGCAGAAAAACTGGCCAGGTGGGTTTGAGGCAGATGGCAGAGGGGCTGGAGCCATTTTGGTCTCCCTTCTTCCCCAGCAGATATCAGTCCCGCTGCCAGCAGGTACTGCGATCTCTGGGGACTGAACTGGAGCTTGTTGGGTCCCTCCTCTGAACCTCACGAGGCCGAGGTGTGGCTTGTTGATTTGGAGAAGCCATGGGGTGTGCAGTGGGTCCCGCAGGAAAGGGAAGCAAGTGTTGGGCCCAGAGGCTCACCACACACACACACTCACTCACTCACTCACTCACAAGCACGGAGGATTTCCTTGGCTTCTGCTAGTCACTGTGCAAGGCAGACTCTGGAGGGCCGCAGGGTGTCCCAAACCACACAGCGACTGCTTAAGGGTATGTGTGTGTGAGAGAGAACTCACATGCGTGCGCAACACAAAAGCTCTGGGGAAGGAGGCAGCCCAGGCCCCGTGGGGCACCCCCAAACAAGCACATCATTTGAGAAAAGTAGGATGCACAAACCAGAAAAGAGAAGCAGGGTTTCTGGTACTTTCAGTGGGTGTTTGCAGCATTCGAGTCAGAATACCTCTCCAAATTTAGCTCCAGCACTAAAATCCACTAAAAATTGCTCTCTGCGTAAAGGGGGGGGGGCAAGGGGAAAGAGAATGGCCGTCCTCCTCCCCCCAGAACCAGGGAGGCCAGATGGGAGGCAAGCGTGCCCCATTTCACACAGATGGGCTGCCCTCATGGCAACCTCCCCCCAGCCTGGAAAAGAAAAACCCCTCCTGTGCCCTCCTGATGGCAGCAGCAAGCCTGCGAGGAGCAGCAGCGCTGGAGAAGGAAGGAGGGGGAAATATTAAATAAATAAGTAATCCCTCCTCCTCCTCCTCTGCTAGACACTTTTCTTCCCCGTGGAGAATATTCTCCCTGCCAGCCCTTGAGCTCAGCAGCAGCAGCAGCAGAGCTAAGCTGATGCCTCCTTGCTTGGGGAGGGGAGGGGGGCAGGCGTGCACACAGAAGTGCACTTTTCCAGCAAGGCCACCTCCGAGCAATTGTCTGCCAGGCGCCCAATCTCCTGGGCAGATGGTGCAAGGGACGGGCTGGCTCGCCGGGGCGGGGTGGGGGGGGGAGAGACGCGAGCTGGAGAGAGAGAGAGAGAGCTGGGGGGGAGCGAGAAAGAGAGAGAGCCCCCCCTCTATTTCCCAGCGTGCCCAAGCCCACCCTGGCACAGCCAGCTGAGCAGAGGGAGGGAGGATGGAGGATGGAGGGATGGATGGATGCGGACGGGCCGGGGGCGGCCCGGGGAGGGGACGGGCGCCAATGTCCAAATGCACGAGGCGGCTCCTGGCTGCCCCGCCCCGTCCGCGCACCCCGGCGGAAAGTTTAAATTGGGGGGTGCGCTTTGGAGGGGGGTGGAGAAAGCGCCCCGGCCTTCGCCAAGGGAACAATGCGGGCTCTGGGCGGGAGCGGCAGGGGGCCGGCTCGGCTGGCTGGCTGCGCCTTCCCGGGCCAGCAGCCTGCTGGGACGGAGGCGAGGCCGAGGGGGTGTGCGGAGGCCGGGCGGGCGGGCGGCGCGGCGTCCTGGGCCCGCCGGACAGGCGCGGAACAATGAGGGCGCCTCGGCGGGACAGGCGGCAAGCGGCGGAGACCCCCGAGCGCAGCCGGCGCCGCGCAACGCAACCTGCCCGGCGCAGCCCCGGCCGCCCCCTCCCCTCGGGGGCAAAGGGGGAGGGGAGGGAGGGGGAAGGCTCCCCCCTCTCCCTCTCCTCCTGCCCGGGACAAGGCAGTCGAGGGGGAGCAGGTGGAGGGGCGCCCGGCCGGGAGGGGAAGGCGCTGGCTGGGGGTCCCTTCTCCATCGCGCTTCTCCGCGCTCGCGCGCGCGCGCCTGCCCGGGGGAGGGGGCGATTTGGCCCCCAATCCGTTGGCACGAGGAAGGCGGTGGAGGTGGGCGGGGGGGGGGTTGAAGCTGCAGCTGGCTGGGCCGGGAGGGGCGCGGGGAGAGAGGCTGCCCCGCGCAAAGGCGACCCCGCTCCCCGCCCCGCTCCGGCGCCTGCTGAGCTCGAGGAAGTGGGACATTTGGAGGAGGCGGGAGGGGGTGGAAGGAGGAGGCGGGGCACCTCCCCCTCCCCAGCGTCTCCGCTCCCCCCCTAAAAAAAATGACCTCGCGGGGAGGGAGGGAGAGAGAGGGGGGGGAGGTCTTGGCGGCAGGGACTGTCCCGACCCCGTGGAGGAAAGCGCTGGAGATGCGAGAGCGCAGCCATGCCGCCGCCGCCGCCGCCCCCACTTTGCTCCCACCCCCAAATGACCTCCTGCTGTGCCAAGGGAGAGGGGAGGGCAGCGGGAGGGGGCGCGGCTGGAGGCGCGGGCATCTGTCTGGCTCCGGCGCGCCCTCCTGGCCATGCGGCACGGGACAGGGTGCGACGGGACGGGACGGGACAGGGCAGGGGGGGGTGGCGGGATAGGCTGGGCCGGGGCACCAACACACCCTCTTTCCCACACACCCTCCGGGGCACTGCGGTGCCGACACCCCCCCCCATGGCACCCACCCACCCGGGGAAACACAGACACGGCACATGGACGGACGCACAGACAAGCTTGGGGCGCACTAACCGTTCCCGTCTTCACCGGCACATAGACCACCACTTGACCCATCTTCGCCGCCGCGGCCGGCGGCTCCCGAGCGCCGTTGCCCAGGCGGAAGCCCTTGGAGCGCACCCAGAACTGGAACTTGCCTTTCTCTCCGCCTCCGCCGCCCGCGCCGGCTCCCCCCTGCAGCACCTCGGCGATGCGCTGGTACTTGCTCCGGGTCACCGTCTTGGTCTTGGCCGAGTCGCCGTAGGTGCGCAGGCACCAGTCCCGGAACTGCCGGCCCAGCTCGCTGTCCCCGGGGCGGCTGCCTCCGCCGCCGCTGGCCGAGCGCAGCAGGAGCGGCGGCGGCGGCGGCTGGGTCGGCTTCGGCATCGCGGCGGCGGCGGCGGCGGCGGAGCAGCCCCTGTCCCGGGCGGAGAGCGCGAGCGAGCGCCGAGCGCGGCGCCCTGCCTGGCGTGGCGTGGCCAAGGCGAGCGCGGAAGGAGGAGCCCCGAGGGCGGGCGGGCGAGGCCGGTGCCGCGGCCGGCGGGCGGGCGGGACGGACGGGGGCGGCCGGGACAGCGGCGGCGCTGGGAAGGCACCGGCGAGCTGGGGCGGCGCAGGTGCTGGTGTGGCGCGGGCACCAGCAGCTCGCCTGGCAGGCGGCGTCGGTGTCGGCGGCTGGGGCTGGGTCTGGCCGCTCCTTCCTCCTTTGCCCCCGCCCGCTGGCTCCTCCGCCCCCTCGCCGCGGGATCCCACCTGTTAGAGCCGCCGCCTCGGCTCGTCCTCGCCCGGGGCGCCGCGCGCAACGACGGGCTGCTGCTGCTGCTGCTTCTGGCCGGCGAGGGACGGGGCGGGGCGCGCCGGCGGGCCAAGGACGCGATGCGGAGCCGGGGCAAGGACGGCGCGGCTGCCCGGCGACGAGGCGGCCGGGGAGGGAGGGAGGGGCGCCCCGGGGGCAGCCAGGCGGCCACAGGGGGCGCTCCGGGCCTGGCGAGCCGGGAGGAGGGCGCCCGGGAGAGAGCCGGACACGCTGCCAAGCGGGCCCGCCCGGGCGCGCGGCTGGGCGGCGAGGAGGCGGACCCGGACGAGGCCGGCAGACGCCGCCCCGAGGGCGCTGCTGGGTCGCGGGCAGGTGCGTCGCTTTCCCGGCCGAGGTTAGAGACCTGCAGCAGCTTCGCGCTGACCTCATTTGCGACCGGCGAAACGCAGCCGGTGCCGACGAGCATGTGCAGAATGCCCTCGCCGCTGACTAGCGGGCCGGGGGCGTGGCGTCGCCCCAACACGTGGGAAAGGAGAAAAGAGGGGTGTCTGAGCATGTGCAAAGTGCTCCCGGGATGAGAGTGAAAGGGTTAGGGACCCATGACTGATTAAAAGACACAGTGCCCTTGAATTTGTGCAGAACGCCGCTCAGCATTGATTTTGGGATTGTGAATACAGTACTTTTGTTGCGGCGCGATCCTGTGCATAATTACCAGGGAGCAAGCCCGGTTGAAAACCATGTGGTTTTTTTCATCATCACCTTGTCAGTGGCTCTCCGATTTGATTTACTGAATTTCCACGCCACTTTTCATTCAAATGAGTCTCAGAGCATCTTACAAACAATAAATAGCAATAACAGAACATACATGATTTTTTGATTCTAAATACAGCATAAATAATACAAAGTAACTAACAAATCAATAAAACAATTATAATATATAAAAAGCCATTAATAAAACAGCAATAAAAATAAGCTAATTGTCACAGTTACAGCAAAACTCATATGATTAACAAATCAATGCAGCATTTATCATCTATAAAACAACATTAATAACGTTAACAAAATAATCACTTTAAAGTATAAAGCTAAGTGTTGTTAAGTTCATACACACTCTGTGCATGTGCAAAGTACATTTTCCTCACTAGTGAGTTTGGAATTGGAGGGTTGGGGAAATAGAGCGAGGACATAAAGGGTTGTGAGGTGCTTTACTGCTCACTTCTATTATTAATAATAATAATAATAATAATAATAATGTGTATAACCCCAACAGCCAGTATGGTGTAGTGGTTAAGAGCGGTAGTCTCGTAATCTGGGGAACCGGGTTCGCTTCCCCGCTCCTCCACCTGCAGCTGCTGGCTGACCTTGGGCCAGTCACACTTCTCTGAAGTCTCTCAGCCCCACTCACCTCACAGAGTGTTTGTTGTGGGGGAGGAAGGGAAAGGAGATTGTGAGCCGCTTTGAGACTCCTTTGGGTAGTGATAAAGCGGGATATCAAATCCAAACTCTTCTTCTTCTTCTTCCTATACCTGCAGATCTCAGGGCTGTTCTCAACACTTCTCAAACTGAACAGCTGTGACCCACTGGAGGAGCTACGGCCTTCGTCTGCAACCCCTCCCTTCCTCCCAGATAATAATGGCCACTGCTAAATGGTTTACTGGCCAAAGGCCGTTCCTCCACCCACCTCTTCTCCATTTAACTTCCCTTTCCAAGCAGACAGACAGATACATCACCGTCCTGTGGCCAGCCCTGCAGTAGGAAATTGCCTGGAGGCCAGGCCAGGCTCCAAGAGAGTATTCTGGGCCCCAAGGCAAACCAGGCCCCCATACCCAGCCCCACAAGACAAATGATGGAGATATGGACTGCCATTCAAAAAGCACCACTCCGTCTGCTCTATGATTCCATCCAGCGGGTTTCCCCACTTCTCCTACACCTCCCTTTCAACTTTCTCTGGGTGTAGCGGGCTCATTTCAAAGTTTGCAATCCTCTACACACGCCTTTGAAAACAATAGGGAAGGCATGGACAGCATTGCACTGCTCAAGTGCAAATCCTCTCTCTCCCCCCCCACCCCCCAGGACTGAAGCTGCTCTAGAAATTTAAAGAGGACCCCCACCCACTTTTAAAATCAGCCCTCTTAAAATTAGTTTCATTTCCCCTTAAAAATCCAACAGATGTGTAAGCGATGGAAGTCAATCAATGATTTTTATTTTATTTTCATATTGAGATATTTGTAAAATAAATTTGGAAGAAATTCTTCCAACTTTTCTCTTTTCTTCTTCTTTTCTCTTTTGTCCCCTTTTCATGTATGTGTGCTTATTTGAAGCGTATATGTGTATGTGTATTTGCAGTGTTTTGCTTATATTTTGTAACAATTATCTTAAATAAAAAGAAATCCAACAGATGTGTTCTTATCATGGGCAAACTGTCATGAGCATCAGGGAATGTAGAGCATTCCAAATGGCAAGACCTGAGTTGGACCTTCCCAGTTTATTATGTATTTATGTATTGCCTTTCTATATAAATCAATAAACAATAATAACAATAATACCACCTTAAGTTCCAGGGAGGTCAAGGCAGCAGGCACGGTTCTTCCCCTCCTCATTTAATCCCCACAGCACTTAAGCAGGAAGAACCAGCTGCACAAATATAAGATGGGCGACACGTGGCCTGGCCTGCCAGTAGTACATGTGAAAAGGATCTAGAGGGCTTAGTAGACCACAAGCTTAACATGAGTCAGCAGTGTGATGCAGTAGCAAAAAACGCTAATGCTATTCTATGTTGTGTCAGCAGAAGTATAGTGTGCCGACCAAGGGAAGTCCTAGAGTCCCACTTTGTTCTTCCTTGGTCAGACTGCACAATGAATATTGTGTCCAGTTCTGGGCACCACAATTTAAGAAGGATGTTGACAACCTGGAGCCCTTCAATGCAGGAATGTCAGCTAAAGCATCCATGACAGATGACTATCCAACCCCTGCTTAAAAACCTTCAAGGAAGGAGTATGTTCATTTAGGGAGAGCCAGTGTGGTGTCGTGGTTAAGAGCAGTGGACTCGTAATCTGGTGAACTGGGTTCGATTCCCTGCTCCTCCACATGCAGCTGCTGGGTGACCTTGGGCCAGTCACACTTCTCTGAAGTCTCTCAGCCCCACTCACCTCACAGAGTGTTTGTTGTGGGAGAGGAAGGGAAAGGAGAATGTTAGCCGCTTTGAGACTCCTTCGGGTAGTGATAAAGCGGGATATCAAATCCAAACTCCTCTTCTTCTTAATATGTTTCCCTATGTTGGGTGCTTTACAATTATTATCCCACTTCGTTCCCATAATATGCTTCTCTCTGTCTTACATACCTAATGTACTACCGTGGTATCTCTGGTTGCGAACGGGATCCGTTCCGGAGGCCCGTTCGCAACATGAAAAGTTCGCAACCTGAAGCGCTGTACCTGCGTAGCATGATTTGGCGCTTCTGCGCATGTGCGAAGCACGATTTAGCACTTATGTGCATGCGCGAGCGGCAAAACCCGGAAGTAACCCTTTCCGGTACTTCTGGGTTGCCGCGGGACGCAACCTGAAAAAACGTAACATGAAGCAAACGTAACAGGAGGTATGACTGTACAGCCACAGCATAGCAGACGCTGTAACTCTCCAGACATTTGCCTTCAGCCCCAAAGGCTCCCTCTTCCACGGTCTCCAGCCATGGTCTCCTACCAACAACCCAGTGAAAGATTAGACCTGCTGTATCACTCTTGCAGTCTCTGTGTGTTTACTGGGACGTTTAAACAATGAGTAATTTTAATTCCATTCTTTGGTCAAAACCACTTGGAATTATATAACCCTTGAAGTTTATCACACCTCGTTTTTGCTTTCCTTATGGGGAATTTCATCCAGAATTCTGCAAAGTGGCCTTAACTGCCGTCCGTGGAGGCATTCCTGCATTGTAGTGGGTTGGACTAGTTCTACGATTCTATCATTCTATGACTTATAAACAAATGTGGGCATTTAATATGAGCTTTGTAGGAGCCGAGAAGCCGCTTGGAAGCTTCAGTGGGGACCAAGAAGGGGTTGTGCATTTGTGCTGTGAAGCTGAACTCTTAATGGGGCGAGGCTCTCATTTCGGGATCTACTCGCCACCTTGGTTTTTAAAAATGCTACAGGTTTTGTCACAGGAAGAAGCTTTGCTTTGCTTCTCCTGGTAAAGCTGAGGCTGCTTATTTCTGCAGTGATGTCAGCAGGAGGCGTCATACAGTTCCTTTTAGTGACAAATATCTTAATTGTGACAGATTGCTTTCTTTTGAGTCTGGCAGCCTTGATGTTCACCAAGAACCCTTGTCCCTTGTTTCCTTTCCCTTCTTAACTATTTGCATGTGTAAATGTCTGAGTACTCATTCGCCCCCTGAGTAGCTCATGGAGGCAGATCTCTGGCTCAGTATGAACCTGTCTTGCCTTTCTTTAATGCACACGCCCTCCAACATTTCTCCGATGAAAATAAGGACATCCCATTCCATAATGATAATTTTACTATTTATACCCCACACATCTCACTGGGTTACCCCAGCCCCTCTGGGCAGCTTCAAACATATATAAAAACATAATAAAACATTAAACATTTTTTAAAAAACCTCTTTCCTATACAGTGGACGCTTGGGTTGTGAACGTGATCCATGCGGGTGGCACATTCGCAACCCACAGCGTTCGCAACCCACAGCGCTGTGTCTGCACATGCGCGGGTTGCGATTTGGCACTTCTGCGCATGTGCAAAGCTTGATTTAGCGCTTCTGCGCATGTGCGAGCACCAAAACTCAGAAGTAACCTGTTCCGGCACTTCCGGCTTCGGCGCGGTGCGCAACTCGAAATCGCACAACCTGAAGCTTCTGTAACCCGAGGTCTGACTGTACAGGATTGCCTTCAGACAGCTTGGGGGTCAGATAACTCCATACCCTGCAACGTTTCTCCAGTGAAAACAGGGACATCCTAAGGAAAAGTGAGATATTCCAAGATCAGATCAGAAACTGGGACGGATTCTCTAAATCAGGGATGTCCCTAGGAAATAGGGACACTTGGAGGGTCTGCACACACATGAACGTACACTAGTGAACAACCAAGGAATTGCGTCATGCTTGGCCTAAAATTTCACCCAGTAGGCTGAATACAGATCACAGGGCAAAACACCCTGTTGGCTTTCAAAACTGCAAGCCAGGCATTTGCAAAGTCAGTGAGTGGAGATCTGTTTGACAGCGGAATCATTTCCCTTGTGAAGTGGTGGGCTCTCTCCTTTATCTGAAATTTTCAAGCAGAGGTTGGGTGGCCATGTGTCATGGATGCTTAAGCTGAGATTCCTGCATTGCAGAGGGTTGGACTAGATGACCCTGGGGTCCCTTCCGACTCTGCACTTCTATGATTCTGTCTTCTCCAGTGTTCAGTGGGGTGCGAAGACTGGGGCTCAGACATGCATCCTTGGAAGATTAGGTGTGTTATAAGTTAGGTACGTTAGAAGTTAGTCCCCATTTTCCTGTGCGAATTGCAAACAAATTGCCCAAGCAAACAAATAAATGCAAATCCTCATGATGAAACCATCAAGTTCTGTCTCAGGCAGGCGAAAGGGTCATGATGTGTTCCTGTTAATTGATAGGAAAGATCCAAGTTTGGTTTGCTGGCTCTTAAATGCTGCTATTCAGGGTTTTGACCTCGGATGAGAAAGATTCTGGAAAGCAGCTGTGTTGGTTTGCTGAAACAAAAAATAAACAGCCAAATTTGTGAGGTATGGTACATCGAAGACTTAACACAGCATGGTTCAGAAATTGTGCACTCTTTCATCAGAATGTCCACCTGCGTGAGATTATCATGTAGGCCAGCCTTCACCAATTTAGTGCTCTCCAGATGTTGAGGACTACAATTCCCAGAAGCCCCTGTTAGCACGTCCTCTGAAGGGCATGAGTTTTTGCCCCAACAAATCAATTGCACAGCAAAGATAACTTGAGGCAAAAAGGAGCTAGTGAGGCCCAATGTATGATCTCGGGCTCAGTCCACCAGTTAGAAATTGTGGACCACTGGGAGCAAATGGCTGTGAAGATGGTCCCGTTTGCAGCAGCAAACTCTTTAAAATGATGTCACATGGAATGATGAAACATGGACCGAACAAAACTTTACGGAATACTGTAGAAGTCTTAAAATAGCTATTCAGGAAATGGTCGCTGGACACCCTTCTCTTCTGATGCTTCCCAGAACTACTTCGCTCCCTGCGCACATTTGCATGGCACTTTGGTTCCTACTGTCAGTGTGGTGTTGTGGTTAAGAGCGGTGGACTTGTAATCTGGTGAACTGGGTTCGATTCTCCACTCCTCCACCTGCAGCTGCTGGCTGACCTTGTGCTAGTCACACTTCTCAGAGGTCTCTCAGCCTCACAGAGTGTTTGTTGTGGGGAAGGAAGGGAAAGGAGAATGTTAGCCGCTTTGAGACTCCTTTGGGTCGTGATAAAGCGGGATATCAAATCCAAACTCCTCTTCTTCGTCTTCATTAGTGGAAAGCGAAGGAAGGAAAATGCAGTTACCTAAAACTAAGGTTGCCAACTTTTTTTTTACTTGTTACGTTTCCTGCTGAAAGCAGCTTGGTCAGCAGGCATGAGCAGGTGGAATAAATGTTGCCATGTCATGAAAAGCTTTGCCTGCTGATTTCTGTTGCTCAGATTGGTACTTAAGATCCAGCGGTTGTTGTTGCTGCTGCTGCTGTTAAATTTTGTATACTGCCGACAGGTCTCAGGGTGGTTCACAATATAAAATCACAATATAAAAACACAAAATACATAATAAAAACAAAAACAGGAACAACCCAATAATAATGGGTGTTTGAACAGTGTAGCTAGACATTTTTTCAAGTGTTAAGCCCTAGTGGGGGAGAGAGGTATCTGGGCTCCACTTCAGGCCGCAAAACGTCTTGTTGATTCATAAAAAATATTTTTATACCGCTATATTGTAAAAAGATATCAGCGCGGTTTACAGCACTGAAAATATAAAAGCATACAATAAGACCATAAAAAGTTTTTAACAGATAACCTGTTAACCATTGTGGAGACATTATTCTTAATTGCCTGCAAGGGCCTGGCAGAATAGAACTTTTTCCAGCAGTTGTTTGTGGGTTTTTTTGGGAGGGCGGGGGGAATCAAGTGTTTAAAATTTGGCACAGTAGATGCTTGCTGGGCCAGCACTGATTCTAGAGCAGGCATAGGCAAACTCCGCCCTCCAGAAGTTTTGGGATTACAACTCCCATCATCCCTGACCCCTGGTCCTGTTAGCTAGGGAGATGAGTGCCGCAACCCCAGAGTCGGCCACGACTGGACCTAATGGAACCCTGACCATGATGGCAGTGGCGTAGCGTGGGTTGTCAGCACCCAGGGCAAGGCAAGTAATTTGCGCCCCTTAACCCGTGGATTTGCGCCCCCTAACCCTAACCCCAAATGTTGCGCCCAGTGGAGCCGGCCCCCCCTGCACCCCCCACGCTATGCCACTGCATGATGGAACCTGGGGCGACGACCCCCCCTCCACGCCCCGGGTTGCTGCTGCTTTCTTTGGGTGCCAGGATGGGCAGGCAATGGCTTGGCGGCCCCTCCTGGGCCTTTGAATCCACCCTTGAACTGGGAGGAGAGGAGGCAGCTGTAACATCATCTACCTACTCCTTTGTCGCTGGCCCTTTTCTTCCACTGCCTACTGCTGCTGCAGCCAGCAAGGCTCCAGGTGTGTTTGGAGTTTGGCTGCGGGAAGGCAGCCAAAGGAATGGGGAAGGAACGGGAGGAAGAAAGAGCGCCCGGTTCGCCTCCCGCTTCAAAAGGGGATTTAAGGGAACCTTCCAAGGCCAAGCATTCCTCTCAAGAAACAGAAGTTGCCCTGCCCGTCTGGCCACGCCGATTTGCCCAGGTGGGACTGTCATATCTGAGAAGCACTGGAAGTTAAGACGGATGCCAGATTTTGGGTTGAGATAAATTGCCCTGGCTTTTGCCCTAAGCCAACACAGCACCATGATGATTATGGAAGCTGAGAACCCAGCTGGATACGGCCAATGGCCCATCTAGGCCAGCATCCTGGTCTCACAGTGCCCAACCAAATGCCAGTGGGAAACCCGCAAGCAAGAAAATAAAGAATTTATCTATGTATGCTACAACGGCGGCAAAGTCATAATAGCACAAGGATGGAAGAATGAGGAAATGCCGACAAAAGAACAGTGGCAAGGGAAATTGGTGGATTATGCAGAAATGGCGAAATTGACATACAAATTGCAAGACAAGGACAACTGTGGCTTTAAAGAAGAAGGGGAACTTTTTACAAAACAAAAACATAATGAACTGGACTCCTTGGCAGGGTTTGAATAAACATACACAAATTTATTGATTGTTAATATAACAGACAGATAATTTGAAGATCTTTACAATATGCAGAGAATAACATGTATTGAAAAATCAGAGAGAGGAGCTGAGAGAAGTCTCGGAGGGAGGGTTTTTCTTGGGGAGGTGAAAAAGTGGGGGAAATAATGAAGATGATATGTTTTGATAATTTCTTAAGCTGAAATTCCTAATAAAAATTATTTTTTAAAAAATTGTCCTGTCCTCCTCCATGAATTTGCCCAATCCTCTTTTAAAGTCATCTAGGTTTGTGGCCATCCCTGCCTCCTGTGGCAGTGAGTTCCACCGTTTAACTCTGTGCTGCGAGAAGAAAGACTTCCTTTTTTTCTGTCCTGAATCTTCCAAGAGATGGGCCTCTCCCTCTATGAGATGAGCAGATCTCCCTGTTGCCATATCCCAACACGATGCTCCACTACAGATGCCCTACTGGATGTGCCTGCAACCAGGGGCGGGGCCTTCTTTGTGGTGGCCCCTCCAATGGAATCTAAGAAATTCAGCACTGGTTAAACACATAATTGTGCCTCCCTCCTCACTCTCACACACACACAAACCAGCCAACCAACCATACTGCAACCAAGCAAGCTCTGTACCTTCCAATCTCTTGCCAATAAAAATAAATAAATATTTTAATAAAGGACGTACCCACATGATGCTGACGCACAAACACAGCACAAACACCATGCAATAGGTCAAAAGATCATTATCCTCCCCATCTCCTTCCCTCCCTCCCTCTCTTTCCCCCCCCCCAATGTCTATGACAAATATGTCTCATACGGAATATAAACAAACTGTGAAAAAGAATCTACGAATTGAAAATGGAGATGCTGCATGTACTTTTCTTTGTTCATTTGTTTGTTTGATAACATAAATAAATCATTAATTAAAAACTAATTTCAAAAAACCCGTACTTGTGCACACAAACCTTTTCTGGTGTTCAGGAGTTAATAAATGGTGCCTTTGGGCTGATCTGTTATGCTTTACATTAGTGCATTGCGATTATCCTGCTTTTACGAAACCTTTTGAACTTGCATACCAGCTTGTGACGCTTTATAACGGCCTTTATAAATAAAATAAAAGAACGCAGTTACCTGCCATGTATGCTTTGGCTACAATTCTATGATTCTGTGAGTCTGTGGTACTTAACTTCTGATCTGCTGGGATGCTTGAGGGCAGGCGAGAAGTTGAGGTCAAAAGGATGTTACTTTTTTTCTGTGTGCCACAACAGCTGCGAGAATATTGTTAGTGAAGAATTGGAAGAAACAAGATTTACCAACTATCGAAGAACGGCAGATGAAGATGATGGACTATATGGAACTTGCCAAACTGACCGGGAGACTCCGAGACCAGAGAGAAGAGACGGTGGAAGAAGACTGGAAGAAGTTTAAGGAATATTTTTTTTAAATATGTTAATATTTAAACCTTAGAATAGCTTTGGAAGTGGATATAGGCTGTAGGGTTAGAAGTAGAAGATAGGGGATTTTAAAATAGTATTATTTGTAAGTGATAAAATGTGAAGTTATTTTAAGTGTGGGGAGGGGAAATATGGTTAGAAATTATGATATATGTAAACTGCTAAAGATGAAGTAAAATGAAAATCAGATAGGTGGGACTTGGGGAAGCCCACTTAACAATATTTAGAAAAATAAGGCTATGACAAGAATTTGTTTGTATTGTTTGTCTTTTCTGTTTGTGTTTTTTATTTGTGTTACAAAATGAATAAGAAAATTTGGAAATAAATAAATAAATTTTCTGCGCTGGAAAAAGCTATGACTCAGGGCAGGGGGCTTTGGGCACGGGACTCTATCCCCCACCCCCAAATTTTTGGAGGTAGGATTGTCAGCCTACTAGAAGACAAACAGTCTGGCTTGCTCTTGCACCTCCGATTCACAGAAAGGAGCTGGTGAAACTTTCCGCAGCACAGAAGAAATTAGCATTGTCACCTGCTAATGTCTTCTGGTCAGATTGCCATACTAGGGAAGAGCTCTTTCTGCCTCACCTTCCTCAGCTGGCAAATTCACCTGCCTCATGGAGACACTGCCAAACCCTCGCAGAGCCTGCAACGTCGGCCAAAATCCTCTCTCCTAAAAAAAGACTCTGGAAAGTACCAAGGTCACAAGGTGGGTAGATTGGTCTCAACTAGGGCCAGGGCCTTTTCAGCACTGGCCCCAACATGATGGAAGGCTCTGTCACAAGAGACCAGGGCCCTGCGGGACTTGACATCTTTCTGCAGGGCCTGCAAGACAGAGCTGTTCCGCCTGGCCTTTGGTTTGGACTCAGTCTGACCCTTATGTTTCCCTCCCCTTACGGTCTTGATCTATGGGCTACTTTTAAAATGAGGCTGCATTTTAAATTGCATATTAACCTGTATTTTAAATTGGTTTTTTTGTCCCTACAGTGGTACCTCGGGTTAAGAACTTACCGTATTTTTGCACCATAACACTCACTTTTTTCCTCCTAGAAAGTAAGGGGAAATGTCTGTGCGTGTTATGGAGGGAATGCCTACAGGTGCCATGCCTACAGATTTTCCTCCTCTAAAAACTACGTGCGTGTTATGGTCGGGTGCGTGTTATAGAGCGAAAAATACGGTAATTTGTTCTGGAGGTCTGTTCTTAACCTGAAGCACCAGGTTAATGGGGCCTCCCGCTGCCGCCGTGCCGCTGGAGCACGATTTCTGTTCTCATCCTGAAGCAAAGTTCTTAACCCGAGGTACTATTTCTGGGTTAGCGGAGTCTGTAACCTGAAGCGTATGTAACCTGAAGCGTATCTAATCCGAGGTACCACTGTATTATGTTTTTACTGTATTTTTACTGGTGTTAACCGCCCTGAGCAACAGCTCTTGTTTATTCAAAGGCCAGAACAGACTGAACTGAGGAGCTCAGTCAGCCTGCTTATATAGAGCTCCAGAACAAGGTAACTGTTGCAACTTTCTAAAACTATCCAATCACTGAACGTCACTTTCGATCCTTCATTTGCATAACTATCTACATTATCCCCCTGCTGGCCCAGGGTGAGAACTTCAGTACATAACAGGTGGTGTAATGGTTAGAGCATGGGTAGGCAAACTAAGGCCTGGGGGCCGGATCCGGCCCAATCACCTTCTCAGTCCGGCCCACGGATGGTCCGGGAATCAGCATGTTTTTACATGAGTAGAATTTGTCCTTTTATTTAAAATGCATCTCTGGTTTATTTGTGGGGCCTGCCTGGTGTTTTTACATGAGTCAGCGGTTCTCAACCTGTGGGTCCCCAGATGTTGTTGGACTACAACTCCCATCATCCCTGAGCTCTGGCCTTGCTAGCTAGGGGTGATGGGAGTTGTAGTTCAACAACATCTGGAGACCCACAGGTTGAGAAAGACTGAATGTGTGCTCTTTTTTTAAAATGCATCTCTGGGTTATTTGTGGGGCATAGGAATTCGTTCAATCCCCCCCCCCAAAAAAATATAGTCCGGCCCCCAACAAGTTCTTAGGGACATGGGACTGGCCCCCTGCTGAAAAAGTTTGCTGACCCCTGGGTTAGAGTATTGGACCATGACCTGGGAGAACAGGGTTCGAATCCCCACTCATATGGGAAGGAAGAGACCCATCTGCGCCACCTTGAGCTCTTTGAAGGAAACAGGTGATATATAAACAAAAAAGGAATGTGTTTGGTTGTAAGTCTCTTTGGGCAAGATAAAGAGGCAAACAATTTAAACGAATGAATGAAAATGTGCCTTTTGGCCTTTGCAGCAGTTCCCATGCAGCATGCATGACTGGAAAAGATGATAACTGGATGATTGCTCTGGGACATGAAGCAAATATCAAAATAATGCTGGGGGGGGGGGCATTTCCCTGCCTGCAGTTTCCTTTGCTAGACATCAGTTTGAAAATTGGGTGCCTTTGGAAGATTCTGTTTGCTTTGTGATTTTATTCGCTTCGATTTTAAACCAAAACTGACTCCTCCTCGCCCCAGCTTTAATAATAATAATAATAATAATAATAATAATAATAATATATTTATACTCTGCCCATCTGGCTGGGTTTCCCCAGCCATTCTGGGCAGCTTCCAACAAAATTTTAAAATACAATAACTTAGAATCATAGAATCATAGAGTTGGAAGAGGCCACAAGGGCCATCGAGTCCAACCCCCTGCCAAGCAGGAAACACCATCAGAGCACTCCTGACATATGGTTGTCAAGCCTCTGCTTAAAGACCTCCAAAGAAGGAGACTCCACCACACTCCTTGGCAGCAAATTCCACTCTCGAACAGCTCTTACTGTCAGGAAGTTCTTCCTAATGTTTAGGTGGAATCTTCTTTCTTGTAGTTTGGATCCATTGCTCCGTGTCCGCTTCTCTGGAGCAGCAGAAAACAACCTTTCTCCCTCCTCTTATTAAACTTATTAAACATTAAAAGCTTCCCTAAACAGGGCTGCCTTCAGATGTCTTCTAAAAGTCGGGTAGTTGTTTATCTCCTTGACATCTGGTGGGAGGGTGTTCCACAGGGCGGGTGCCACCACCGAGAAGGCCCTCTGCCTGGTTCCCTGTAGCTTTGCTTCTCGCAATGAGGGAACCGCCAGGAGGCCCTTGGAACTGGACCTCAGTGTCCGGGCTGGACGATGGAGGTGGAGACAGGACTGAGGCCATTTATGGCTTTCAAGGTCAGCACCAACACTTTGAATTGTGCTCGGAAACGTACTGGGAGCCAATGTAGGTTTTTCAAGACCGGTGTTATATGGTCTCGGCAGCTGCTCCCAGTCACCAGTCTGGCTGCCGCATTCTGGATTAGTTGTAGTTTCCAGGTCACCTTCAAAGGTGGCCCCACTACCTTTGTAGTCCTACTTCCATCTGGCTCCGTTCTGTTAATTGTTCCAGCTGGCTGGCCATGCCGGCTGCCCCTCTGCAAAAGGCAGGATCCCAGTTCTGTTGCTCGGTCCATGAGAGAGCTCAGGGCTTTACTCTCCCAGAGAGCCAGAGGCTGGGATGCCACAGAGAAGGTAAGAAAGATGTAGCATGATAGAAATTTATTAAACTATACATGGCATGGAGAAAGTGCATAAAGCTTCCCTCTCTCCCTCTCTCCCCCTCCCTCTCTTTTCACAACACCAGAACTCAAGGATATCCAATGAAGCTGAATGTTGGAAGATTTAGGACACATCAAAAGATGTGCTTCTTTATGCAGCACAGACTGTGGAACTCCCTGCCACAGTGATGGCCACCAACTTGCAGTGGCGTAGCATGGGCGTGCAGGGGGCACAAATCCACGGGTTGGGGGGGGGCAAATTACTTGCCTTGCCCCGGGTGCTGACAACCCACTCTACGCCACTGCCAACTTGGATGACTTTCCAAGAGGATTAGGCAAATTCTGGGAGGAGGCGACGGCTATCAAGAGCTACTATCCATGACATCTATTCTCTGCCTCCCCAGTTGGAGGCAGCTGTGCTTCTGAATGCCAGTTGCTAGAAGGCACAGGCGGGGAGAGTGATCCTGTGCAGGCTGAGGCATACCTGGGGGGGGAGGAGCTTGTTGATGCAAATACAACTGGAAGCTCCCCCATGACATCACCGGGGGTCATGCCATGGCCCTAGCCACCAGCAGGGCATCGGACAGGATCTACGACCGCCAGATTCCTTTAACGGAATACCCAAAAGAGGAGGGGTAGATGATGGCACATACCCAATCCTCCAACACAGCACACATATTCCAATGCCTAACCACCAATACCAGAAAGTTGTGACGAGGTTTGATCTTCTTGCATTCCATGGGACTCTCAAGTGTTTTCTCCAGCACCATAATTCAAAAGCATCAATTCTTCGGCGATCAGCCTTCTTTATGGTCCAGCTCTCACTTCCATACATCACTATGGAAAACCACAGCTTTAACTATACGGACCTTTGTTGGCAAGGTGATGTCTCTGCTTTTTAAGATGCTGTCTAGGTTTGTCATTGCTTTTCTCCCAAGAAGCAGGCGTCTTTTAATTTCGTGGCTGCTGTCACCATCTGCAGTGATCATGGAGCCCAAGAAAGTAAAACCTCTCACTGCCTCCATTTCCTAGTGTGGGGCACAAAATATACTTGGGTCGTGTAAAATGCAGAGGGTTGGAGTAGATGACCCTCGGGGTCCCTTCTAACTCTACATTTCTGTGATTCTGTGAATCTATGATAAACCCTTGCAATGCCGGAATCTCAGATGAATAATCCCCAATAAACACACGAGACGTAACCGGCTGCGTTCTTAGATAAATAAGGTATACTATTCATTGTGTCAAATTGTAAATTTCAACAGAAGTAACGCGTAAAGTTCAACAAACGAACAAAGCAGAAGACCCAGCGGATCAGATTATTCTCTAGTCAGTTCATGCATAAGGTCCATACGTGACCAGAGGTTTGTTTGTTGTTGTTTTGTCAGTGGAATCTCAGCTAGAGCATTCAAGACAGATGGGTATTCAACCTCTGCTTTAAAACCCCAAGGAAGGAAAGTCCACGACCTCCTGAGGGAGACTCTCTCACTGTCAAACAGCTCTTACTGTCAGAAAATTATTCCTGATGTGGAGTCGGAATTTCCTCTCTTGCAACTTGAAGCCATTGGTTTGAGTCCTACTCTCCAGAGCAGGAGAAAACAAGCTTGTTCCCTCTAACATGTGACAGGCCTTCAGATATTTGAAGGTGGCTATCCTATCTCTTTGATGCTTTTGAATTCTGGTGCTGGAGGAGACTCTTGAGAGTCCCATGGACTGCAAGAAGATCAAACCTCTCCATTCTGAAGGAAATCAGCTCACTGGAAGGACCGATCATGAAGCTGAGACTCCAAGACTTTGGCCACCTCATGAGAAGAGAAGACTCCCTGGAAAAGACCCTGGTGTTGGGGAAGATGGAGGGCACAAGGAGAAGTGGACGACAGAGGACGAGATGGTTGGAGTGTTCCTGAAGCTACAAACATGAGTCTGACCAAACTGTGGGAGGCAGTGGAAGACAGGAGTGCCTGGTGTGCTCTGGTCCAGGGGGTCACGAAGAGTCGGACACGACTAAATGACTAAACAACAACAACATCCTATCTCTTCTCAGTGTCCTCTTTTCCAGGTTAACCATACCCAGCTCCTTCAACTGTTCCTCATCAGGCTTGGCTTCCAGACCCTTGACCATCTTGGTCGCCCTCCTCTCCACACCTTCCAGCTTGTCAACACCCTTCCTAAATTAGGGCACCCAGAATTGGACACAGTATTCCAGGTACCGTCTGAAGTTCCTCATCTGTGACTAAACTGGGGCATACACCCAATATGACATCCCACCAGATGTCAAAGAGAAGAACAACTATCAGACTTTTAGAAGACATCTGAAGGCAGCCCTGTTTAGGGAAGCTTTTAATGTTTAATAGGTCATTGTATTTTAATATTTTATTGGAAGCTGCCCAGAGTGGCTGGGGAAACCCAGCCAGATGGGCGGGGTATAAATAATAATAATAATAATTATTATTATTATTATTATTATTATTATTATTATTATTATTATTATCCTGGGATGCAATTCTCAGGCCTGCCCCTCATCAATGGACAGGAATATTAATTTATTTCATTATAATTGTATCCCACCTTGAACTTGAAGAGTTCAAGGTGGCATATATGATATTGATTGATTGATTGACTGATTGATTGATTGATTGATTGATTGCTCTCCCCATTTTCCCCTTCACAGGTTAGGTTAGGCTATGAGGTGGCTGTCGGCCCAAGGTTACCCCAGCGAGCTTCATGGCCAAGTGAGGAACAGAACCCAGGTCTCCCTGGTCCAACACTCTAACCACTGCACCACACTGCCTCTCAGTCTTGAAGGAGAGGAAGAGATGGGTTTCCAGGCAGAGCACAACCACCCACCCACGAGTGAAGTGGGCCACCAATCCTGGTTCTCGGTTAGCCACACATAACCTGATACCTTAGCAGGCTGGCTGGACCCCTGAGATGCACCCGCCAGCAAAGTTTCACTTCTCAAAATATAGAACTATTTTTGACACGCTCAGCTTCCTTCTTTTTTTTCCATGGGAGGGGGGAAAATAGCAAAAAAACCTGGCTAGAAGTTGGGTATTTCTGAAGCATTGTAACAGGCGGCCTTTACCTCCCCAGGAAACCCGCCCCCCCATTAACCCACAAAACATGCCCCAAATGTTCCAGGACTTCCACAGGCTCTTAGGTTCCTCCTTTTTCTGAAAACTGCATCTTTGAAAAACGGAGGGCAGGCCTGGCAGCTGCAGACTGTATAGGCCAGGTGTGAGGCAGCAGGGGGCCCATCAAGTCATCGTCATCCCCCCGCCCCCCCCCCCCCCCCGAGCCCTGGCAACGAGACACACAGCTCTACATCTTGGCTGTCACTGAACTCAGCGCCCACACAGCTCTGGGCACAAGGAAGCAGAAATCCACATCCAGGAATTTCAGAGCTGCCAGACTGGGGGTGCTTCTGAGCAGCCAGACTGAAGATGTTTGCTGCGTTCTGCTCAGAGGGTTGTTTTTAAAGCACATCCGTGGAACCAGGGTGCTCTGATCTGTGTATGTGCACATTAATTAACACACACATAGGAGCAGAAGTGAGGGTGCTCTGCCTGCACTCACTCTGAAAACCTCAGAAAGAACACACACACACATAATAATAATAATAATAATAATAATAATAATAATAATAATAATTTATTTATACCTCGTCCATCTGGCCGGCTTCCCCAGCTACTCTGGGCGGCTTCCAACAAAATATTAAAATACCGTAATGCATCAAACATTAAAAGCTTCCCTGAACAGGGCTGCCTTCAGATGTTTTCTAAAAGTCTGGTAGTTGCTTATCTCTCTGACATCTGGTGGGAGGGCGTTCCACAGGGCGGGTGCCACTACCGAGAAGGCCCTCTGCCTGGTTCCCTGTAACTTGGCTTCTGGCAGGTAGGGAACTGCCAGAAGGCCCTCGGCGCTGGATCTCAGTGTCCGGGCAGAACAACTGAGGTGGAGACGCTCCTTCAGATATACAGGACCGAGGCCGTTTAGGGCTTTAAAAGTCAACACCAACACTTTGAATTGTGCTCGGAAACGTACTGGGAGCCAATGTAGGTCTTGTCTAGTCTATGTCAGCCTTTGCCTTGCTGTTTTGGACTACAGGAACATTTGGAGTGAGGCAATGAGTTGGCCAAAGGCTAATCTATGCATATCTTGTGCAAATGTGATGTAAGGACAGAAGAAGAACTTTGCTGGATCCGGCCAATGGCCCGCCTAGTCCAGCAGCCTGTTCTCACAGTCGCCAACCAGATGTCCCCATGGGAATCTGAGCACAAGAACAACTCTCCACTGCTGTGGTTTCTAGCAGTTGGCATTCAGAAGCATTGCTGCCTCCTGGCACAGAGCCCAGCCACCCTGGCAAGTGGCCATTGATAGCCCTCCCTGCCATGAATCCGTCCCCTGCAGGAGGGAGTTCCACAGTTTATCCATGCGCCGCATGAAGAAGGACTTCATTCATTGGCCCTGAATCTTTGGACATTGCGGTGGCTTTTCAGGCTGCATTATATCGTCCAACATTTCTCCAAATCATAATAAATAGTAATAGTAATAATCATTATAATTATAATTATAAATTTTATTTATACCCTGCCCTCCACAGCCAAGACTGGGCTCAGGGCGGCTAACACCAGGTATAAAAACAATTGATTAAAATACAACATAAAAACAAGATTAAGTACAACATTAAAATGCAGCCTCATTCCAGCAGAAATTCAAATCAAAAACTTTTTTGGGGGATGAAAACATTCAAATCTTCACCAAGGCCAACTATCCAGACTGGTCCTGCGTGGGCCAGAAAAAAGCCAGGGAAGTCCCCAAATAGGAGTTCCATAACAGAAGGAGAAAGGAAAAAGGAAAGAGGGGATCAAGTTGATTCCACACCAAAGGCCAGGCGGAACAACTCTGTCTTACAACTCTGTCTTACAACAACTCTGCGGAAAGAAATCAGATCCTGCAGGGCCCTGGTCTCATGAGACACAGCGTTCCACCAGGCCGGGGCCAGTGTTGAAAAGGCCCTGTTCTGGTTGAGGCTAGTCTGACTTCCTTAGGGCCCGGGACCTCTAGGGTGTTGCTATTTAGGGACCTTAAGGTCCTCTGTGGGGCATACCAGGAGAGGGGGTCCTGTATTAAATTAAAATAGGGGCATCCTATTATTATATTGGTATTGGTATTATTTCACTATTTATACCCCACCCAAAAAAGTTTTTGAGTTTCTGCTGAAATGAGGCTGCATTTTAATGTTGTACAGTCATACCTCGGGATAAATATGCTTCAGGATAAGTATTTTCGGGTTGCGCTCCACGGCAACCTGGTTTCTTCTGGGTTTCGCCGCTCGCACATGTGCAGATGGTCAAAATGGCGTCACGCGCATGCGCGGAAGCGGCAAAACTCGACCCGCGCATGCGCAGACACGCAGTCACATCTTACGTTCTATTCAGAATGTGAACGGGGCTCCGGAACGGATCCCGTTTGCATCCTGAGGTACTACTGTATTTTAATCTTGTTTTTAAGTTGTATTTCAATCAATTGCTTTATATTTGGTGTTAGCCGCCCTGAGCTCGGTCTTGGCTGGGGAGGGTGGGGTATTAATAATAATAATAATAATAATAATAATAATAATAATAATCTGACTGGGTTGCCCCAGCCGCTCTGGGCAGCTCGCAACATATATAAAAACATTTTTTAAAAGAACCTTCCCTATACAGGGCAGCCTTCAGATGGCTCAGGAGTCGGATAACTCCCTACCCTCTAAAATTTCTCCGATGAAAACAAGGATGTCCTAAGCAAAAGCGAGACGTTCTGGGATCAAATCAGAAACCGAGATGGCTTCTGCAAATCCGGGACTGTCCCTGGGACACTCGGAGGGCCTGGACATTTTGCCTTTCAGCTTGCACCAGGTCTGGGGGGGCACAGAAGCCCTTCTCCCTGGCGGGGTCCAGAAAAAAGGGTGCTTTGGCTCTCTGTTGCCTGGAAGAGGTTAATTTTTGTGCGCCTCTCCCTGGCTGGGACGGAACATGTGTCTGTTGCTATGGTTGCGCTATACTTGAAGGGGCTGCTTGGATAATTATTGCAAGCATCCATTCTGCTACTTCCTGCCCCCCCTTCCCTCTCTCTTTCTCTCTCTCTCTCTCTCTCTCTCTCTCCCAAACAAGAAGTGAGGGACAGAAGGGCCTGGAGGGAGAGAAACCCCTTCACAGGGCGGAGAAGGTGCCCAGGACCGCTGGGTCCTGCTCTGCGCCTTTCGCCCCGCAGGATTACGGAGGCCCTGAGCAGCCCTTATCCGGGGAAACCAAGCAAGCAGCGCTGAATGCTAAGATGGCCTGGAGAGCGACAGTCCTTCCTCTGTGCAGCAAAATGATGGAGGACGAAGGGGAAAACCTGTGCCAACTCCATCCAGCCCAACACAATTTCTAGTGCTCTGGTGCCAGGGCAACGTTGCAGAGGCAGAACCGGGATGCTTTCAGATAGATTCATAGAAATGTAGAGCATCATCCAGTCCAGGGGTCAGCAACCTTTTTCAGCCGTGGGCCGGTCCACCGCCCACAGACCATATGGAGGGGGCGGACTATATTTTGAAGGGAAAAAATGAATAATAATAATAATAAGACAGTGGAAGACAGGAGTGCCTGGTTGCTCTGGTCGGACACGACTAAACGACTAAACAATAATAATAATAATAATTTATTTATACCCCGCCCATTTGGCTGGGTTTCCCCAGCCACTCTGGGCTGCTTCCAACAAAATATTAAACAGCAGTCCCGAAATTAAAAGATGCCTGCTTCTTGGGAGGAAAGCAATGACAAACCTAGACAGCATCTTAAAAAGCAGAGACATTACCTTGCCAACAAAGGTCCGTATAGTTAAAGCTATGGTTTTCCCAGTAGTGATGTACGGAAGTGAGAGCTGGACCATCAAGAAGGCTGATCACTGGAGAATAGATGCTTTTGAATTCTGGTGCTGGAGGAGACTCTTGAAAGTCCCATGGACTGCAAGAAGATCAAACCTCTCCATTCTGAAGGAAATCAGCCCTGAGTGCTCACTGGAAGGACAGATCCTGAAGCTGAGGCTCCAATACTTTGGCCACCTCATGAGAAGAGAAGACTCTCTGGAAAAGACCCTGATGTTGGGAAAGATGGGGGGCACAAGGAGAAGGGGACGACAGAGGATGAGATGGTGGGACAGTGTTCTCGAAGCTACCAGCATGAGTTTGACCAAACTGCGGGAGGCAGTGGAAGACAGGAGTGCCTGGCGAGCTCTGGTCCAGGGGGCATGAAGAGTCAGACACGACTAAACAACTAAACAACAACAACAACAACAATTTATTTATACCCCGCCCATCTGGCTGGGCTTCTCTAACCACTCTGGGCAGCTTCTAATAAAATATTAAAATACCGTAATACATCGAACATTAAAAGCTTCCTGTTAAGTTGTGGGTGAACATATCAGACGACACAGCGATTCTTCAAACAGCTCTTCTTTATTCAGAGGCCAGAACAGAACTCAGCTGAAGGGCTCAGTCAGCTTGCTTATATACAGCTCCAGTACAACCTTACTGTAGCAACTTTCTAAAACTGTCCAATCACTGAACGTCACTTTCGATCCTTCATTTGCATAACTATCTACAGTATCCCCCTGCTGGCCCAGGGTGAGAACTTCAGTACATAACACTTCCCTAAACACTTGCGCATGAGCACAAGCTATTTCTGTTGCTCCTCCGACCCAGAAGTGAGCAGCCATGCAGTGCAGCACCGGTAAGAGTGGGTGGCGGAGGTTGCCGCAGGCCGGATAAACGAGTCCCTCGGGCCTTATCCGGCTCGTGGGCCTTAGTTTGGGGACCCTGTCCTTGGACCTGAGGCAGGAGGAGCCAACCTGTGTGGTCGCAGGAGGGAGGGACAAGCGCCGTTATTGAAGAACTTCAATGCTGTCCCAGGAAAAGAGTAAACAGGACCAAAACCGTGGTGATCCCTCATGTTTAAGGAGGAGAAGATAATATGTGCCATATTATCACCATAGAGTTGGAAGGGACCCCTAAGGGCAGGATTAGAAACTGAGATATGAAAGGTAGGAGCCAAATGGCACCTTAAACCGAGGTTATGGGCGCAACAACGGAATGTCTAGGCATGCCTTTTTCATAACAAGAAATCAAAGCTGGAAATGAATGAACTGCATCTAAAATATTATCTTCCTTTTTCACATGCTCTAGTCCTTCCCCTGCCCACCCCCCACCCCTAATATTCTTAAGAGGGTCTCTTCTCCAGTCTTCAGAGAGTATCTGGAAGTGGGGAGGCAGAAAAAGGTCCTGCTTTCCTTCCACTCGGCAGTTTTAATCTGAAATCTTACTGCGAGAATGGTGATTGCACAAAATTGGAAGACTGGAGAGCAATGGCAAGAGAAGATGATGAACTATGCACAACTGGCAAAAATGACAGACAGATTAAGAGAAAAAGGCAACAGTGACTTTGAAAAAAGATTGGGAAGCATTCATATTATATTTGCAGAAACAAAGGAAGGCAATAGACTTGATGGCAGGATTTAAATAAACATTCACATCATTAGTATTAGAAAATGTGCAGAAGATAGAGAAATAATATGGTGTACTTATTTTCATCTTTATGTTTTTAGGTTAGATGTTATTGTATAAGTATACGATTAGTATTTTTTCTTTTAGGAGGTAGCAAGGTGGGTGAGAGGAGAAACAAACCAGAAGTGGAAGATGGGGGAAGCCCTGGAGGGGAGGGAGGAAGGAATGCATAGTACCGTATTTTTTGCTCTATAAGACTCACTTTTTCCCTCCTAAAAAGTAAGGGGAAATGTGTGTGCGTCTTAGGGAGCGAATGCAGGCTGCGCAGCTATCCCAGAAGCCAGAACAGCAAGAGGGATCGCTGCTTTTGCTGCACAGCAATCCCTCTTGCTGTTCTGGCTTCTGAGATTCAGAATTTTTTTTTTTCTTGTTTTCCTCCTCCAAAAACTAGGTGCATCTTATGGTCTGGTGCGTCTTATAGAGCGAAAAATACGGTGAATGTTATGGATATGAGATGTATGTAATGAATGAAAAAGAAAACTGAATAAAAATAACAAATAAAAAATCTGAAATCTTAGGCACAGTACTGCGCCCAGAGCTCAGAAATTGCTTGCTCTAATGAAACTGCCTGTCACAAAATGCTCCTAAAACAAAGGGAGTTTCGAATGCTGCTCCAAAAAGTCATTGAGTCCATCCCCCAATGATGCAGGAATCACTGCTAAAGGATCCCTGAGAGATAATCCAACCTCTGTTTAAAAACCGCCAGTGAATTCTTTGTGGTGTAAGTGGGCATTATTGTCTTGGAAGATGTTTAGTAAGATCAATTCTGGGGTGACTTCTAATACTTACTTGGTTATTTTGCTTATTTCTTATATAACTGGTGTCCAGGAGAGTTGGGTTTTGGGGCACTCCCACCACATGTGGAGGTATGTACCTGTGGAGGTGCATCCTCTCCAGCATTTTAGTGAGGTTCCTGGCCGTATTAGCACTAGTTTTCTTGATGTTAGGTACCACCTATAGGTGAGTTTTAGAGTGAGTTATTTTCTTTTCATTGATAAATGAAACTGATTTGTAAAAATGTTACATGGGGGAAAAAATACGAGAGAGAGACATTGCAAACACTTTTGTAAATCAAGAAAATCTTTAATAAAATAAAAGAGAGAGGGGGAAAACTGCCAGTGAAGGACATTTCACCGCCTTCTGCCATCTCCAACTAGATACCAGAAAGACAGGTCAGGCAACCATAAAACAGAAGGCGCTTGAAGAACAAGGAACTAAAATATGCAAAATGACACCAGCTAATCCTCCAATTTTTTCCAGACAAAAAAGGCCTGGGAAAGAGAGGGCTTGTGGAGAGCCCAGAGAAAGCATTGTTTGGACATTGTTCAGCTCAAGGTCAGGGAGAAAGGCTGGAGAAGAACAAGGACTCCCTCCAGTTTCCGTCCATCTGCCTCAAGGCTGTCTGAAATTATCTGTAAGGAGGTCTTCCCAAGCCCTTCCTATCAGGTCCTTTGAACTCGAACCTTGGCGCTCTCCAGGAAGTAAAGCTACTGCTCCAATACTGAGTGCTGGCTCTTCAAAGGGGCTTAAATAATGTGTCTGATGAATGGAAGTGAGAGCTGGGCCATCAAGAAGGCTGATCGCCGAAGAATGGATGCTTTTGAATTGTGGTGCTGGAGGAGACTCTTGAGAGTCCCATGGACTGCAAGAAGACCAAACCTCTCCATTCTGAAGGAAATCAGCCCTGAGTGCTCACTGGAAGAACAGATCCTGAAGCTGAGGCTCCAAGACTTTGGCCACCTCAGGAGAAGAGAAGACTCCCTGGAAAAGACCCTGATGTTGGGAAAGATGGAGGGCACAAGGAGAAGGGGATGACAGAGGACAAGATGGTTGGACAGTGTTCTCGAAGCCAGTGGCGTAGCGTGGGTTGTCAGCACCCGGGGCAAGGCAAGTAATTTGCACCCCCTAATCCATGGATTTGCGCCCCCTAACCCTAACCCCCAGATGTTGCGCCCGGTGCGGCCGGCTCCCCCTGCACCCCCCACGCTACGCCACTGCTTGAAGCTACCAGCATGCGTTTGACCAAACTGCGGGAGGCAGTGGAAGACAGGAGTGCCTGGTGTGCTCTGGTTCATGGGGTCACGAAGAGTCAGACACGACTAAAAGACTAAACAACAACAAAGCATGCTTTGAATGTGCTTGAATACGGCTAGCATCACTGCAGACCTTTGGGTGGCAAAAGGTTGAAGTTTGAGCAAAGAGAAGAGGAGTTAATACATATCCCACTTTCCCCTCTGCTAAACAGGTTCTGGTAGTTTCAGAGGCCTGGAAAAACCTGTTTGACTAATGATAACAGCAGGGCAAAGAGAAAGAAAGGCTCAAAAAAGTCACTTTCAGTCCATAAATATATATATAGACTCTGGAGAAAGGAGCAGTTCCTGCATAGGTGGTTTCTGACGTTAGCGTGGTTTTTGCCTTGGTCTGGAAGAGCAGCTATAAGCCACCAAAGTTTCAGGAATCCACGGGTACCAGAATGCTGTCAAGGGAGGTGTGGGCTGTTCTTAACTCTTTGAAAAAACAAGGGCCTCCGGTGGGGGAAATTGGGCCCTGCACAGTTGCTCCTTGTGTAAGGAAAGGCACTCTTTACATAAGCAGAGGTACTTTCCTCTCCTGTGTAATGCTATTTGGTTTTCCCATGGATGGAGGAGGAGGGGAGGAGTTTGGATTTGATATCCCGCCTTTCACTCCCTTTAAGGAGTCTCAAAGCGGCTCACAATCTCCTTTCCCTTCCTCCTCTACAAGAAACACTCTGTGAGGTGAGTGGGGCTGAGAGACTTCAGAGAAGTGTGACTGGCCCAAGGTCACCCAGTAGCTGCATGTGGAGGAGCGGAGACGCGAACCCGGTTCACCAGATTACGAGTCCACCGCTCTTAACCACTACTCCACACTGGCTCTCCACACAGGATGGGAGGGAGCAGGACTTTGAGAAAAGAAGGAGCAATACTTGCAAGAGAATTCTCCTTCTCTTATCATAGGATCATAGAATTGCAGAGTTGGAAGGGAATTCTAAAGGTCATCCAGTCCAACCCCCTGCAATGCAGGAATCTCAGCTAAAGCATCCATGACAGCTGGCCATCCAACCTCTGCTTAAAAACCTCCAAGCAAGGAGAGTTCACAACCTCCCCAGGGAGACTTCCACTGTCAAACAGCTCCTTCCTGATGTTTATTCAGAATTTTCTTCCTTGAAGCCATGGGTTCGAGTCCTACCCTCCAGAGCAGGAGAAAACAAGCATGCTCCCTCTTCCATGTGACAGCCCTTAAGATATTTGATGATGGCTCTCACATCTCTTCTCAGTCTCCTCTTTTCCAGGCTAAATATGCCCAGCTCCTTCAACCGTTCTTCATAAGGCTTGGTTTCCAAACCTCTGATCATCTTGGTCATCCTTCCAGCTTGTCAACACCCTTCCTAAATTGTGGTGCCCAGAACTGGACAGAGTATTCCAGATGTGGTCTGACTAAGGCAGAATAAAGCAGGAATATGACTTTTCTTATCTGGACACTAGACTTCTGTTTATGCAGCCTAGAATAGCATTAGCTTTTTTTGCTGCTGCATCACACTGTTGACTCATGTCAAGCTTGTGGTCCACCAAGACCCCTAGATCCTTTTCACATGTACTGCTAGTAAGCCAGGTGTCCCCCATCCTATATTTGTGCGTCTGGTTCCTCCTGCCTAGGTGCAGAACCTGACACTTGTCTCTACTGAAATTCATTTTGTTACCCCGGGACCAGTTCTCCAATCTGTTAAGGTCATCTTGAATTCTGGGACTTCCGGGTCGGCGCCATCGCCGAATGGCGGACTCCCTCCGAGCTCCGGAGGGAGCCTGCACGGCAGGGGCTGGGTCCTACCGCACCGGCGATGCGGGGACCCTTAAAAACCACGGCCACGGGGGCCGTGGACATGGAGACTCGGCTGGCACCGTTAGCGCCCTCCCGACTCGTGAAGGAGCCTTTTTAAAGGCTAAGGATCGGGTGCCGGGGAGAAGCGTGGTGTTTTGAGTCCTCTGCCATCCCTGCCGTGCGAAGCCGCATGCCATCCGGCGGAGAGCGCTGGCTTTTTCCTTTGAAAATTTGGACCTAAAAGAACAACCCGTAAGTAATTGGAATCTGGACTAAAAAGAGGGACAAAATTTTAAAAATTTCGGAGCGAGCGGGGGAGGCGCAAAAAAGGAAGTCAGCCACCCCCTCCATTGTAGAAGGGTCAAAACAAAGGATTTGATAACTAAGATCGGAATAACATCATTTTGGCAAGTTTGGAACCTCACGAGTGAAGAATATGAGATTGAGCTGGAGGAGGAAAGTAGAATTTGGACTTAAAAACACCCCCCCCCCTGGAACCCCGGGAGCGATCGATGACGGTGTTTGGAGAGGAGAAAGGCAAGTTTTGACAGCTGTCAAAGAGCTGTCAAAGCAGAAAAACAAGATAGAGACTATGTTACAAGGACTTTGCAGGTTATATTTGTTATAAATCGGATACAAATTGCTTTAAATAAGGATTACAAAGTTACTAGGGCTAATGGATGTGATCTGGAAGAGAACTCAGTTTTTGCAATCCACCTAGAGGAGCCGAGGGATATCACAAGTGGTTTTAGTTGGAAATTTGAACAGAATTTTTTATCTCCTGGGAAACTGCAGAAATGGAACATTATTATGACTACAGAGGCCAGTATACCGAAGAAGACAATGGAATCATCCGTTGTGGAATGAAAGGAACTTGACGTAATGTTTTGTTTCTGAGCAACAAGCCTCTGCAAAGGAACTAACTTTTGGAATTAGGACATTTGTGCAGGAAAACAGGGACAGAAAGAAATAGAAAGAGGAGTGTGGCCAATAAGAACAACAAAACAACAAGAATTGGACTAAGTCGAAAGTGGGGACATTTGGGACATCCAGATTTGACAAGCTTAAGGATTATAATTTGGAGATTTTCACTCCTGGATATAAAAATCTGGATGGAAAAAATGGGCCTTTCTTTGAGACAGAATCCTTTCATGATTGGACATGCGAAATTAAAGAGGACTGGCAAAGGACTATGACTTAGAGAGATGTGGAAATATCGGACATTGAGGAATATTGGGAACGCAACCGGGAAAAGGGGGGGTGGGAAATGTGGAACCCAAAGGGCGTAAACTATGTTTTATTTAGGTTATATACATCCACATGGTATTCTAAAGTGGGGAACTCGTGGAGGGACTAAGCCGATTTTAGGGGAATGGAAAATAATTTTTTTTTTAATAAAAAAAAAAAAAATTTTTTTTGGGTTAAGGATAACAAGTTTGAATTGAGGAGAAGAACTTGTTGAGATTATCTGTTTATTTGAGAGATTTGGAATACAAGGGGGGGAGGGAAGGGGAAGTCCTGAAAGGATGTAATTGGAAAAAGATTTGAAATTGGATGTTTTATTAATTTGTAATTAATTGGAAAACTTTAATAAATATTATTTAAAAAAAAAAAAAAAGGTCATCTTGAATTCTGATTCTGTCTTATGCAACATTAGCTACCCCTCCCAGTTTGGTGCCATCTGCAAATTTGATGAGCATCCCCTCACTCAATTCCTTCATCCAGGTCATTTATAAAGACGTTGAACAACAACGGGCCCAGGACAGAACCCTGTGGCACCCCACTTGTTATTTCCCCCCCAGGATGATGAGGAACTGTTAGTGGTACCTTGGATTAAGAACTTAATTCATTCTGGAGGTCCGTTCTTAACCTGACACTATTCTTAACCTGAGGTACCACTTTAGCTAATGGGGCCTCCCGCTGCCACTGCACAATTTCTGTTCTCATCCTGAAGCAAAGTTCTTAACCCAAGGTACTATTTCTGGGTTAGCGGAGTCTGTAACCTGAAGCATCTGTAACCCGAGCTACCACTGTATTGATGTCAAGCTCACTGGTTGGTAGTTACCTGGGTGTTCCTCCCCCCCCCCCCTTTTTGGAGATGGGGACATTTTCTCTCCAGTCTATAGGGACTTCACCTCCAAGAATTCCCAAATATCATAGAGAAAGGCTCTGCGCTTACATCCGCAAGCTCCTTTAGCACCCTTGGGCCTGATGAGCTCTGAATTCATTCAAAGCACTTCAATGGTCCCTTACTACCCCTTTTCCTATCTTGGGCTGCAGCTCCCTCCTTGCATCGTTTATTCTTTTATCACCAGGCTAGACATCACTTTCCTTTTGGCTGAAGACGAAGGCAAAGAAGGAGTTCCGCCTTCTCTCTGCCACCCAATAGCATTTCTCTGTCTTCTCCAAACAGAGGACCTGCCACTTGCTTGTTCTTCTTCTTGCTTCGGACATGGCTAAAGAAACCTTTTTAAATTATTTTCCCTCTCTCTTGCATTCTGAGCTCATTCTGAGCTTTGACCTTCTGGGCCTTCACCCTGCAACTGTTGGCTACTCCTGTCTACTGCTCCTTTGTGATTTCCCCTTTCTTCCATTTCTTATGCATGCCCTTCTTAGCTCATCTGCAAGCTCCTTATGCAGCCACACCGGTTTCCTTAAATGTCTCCCACTTTTCTTTCTTGTTGGAATTGTCTGGATTTGGGCCTTCAATATTTCACCTTTAAGAAACTCCCATCCATCTTGGACTCCCTTCAATCTCCCTTGTGCACACTCACCCCACTGTTAGTAAACAGGTTTAGCAGTGTGTTGTTGCTTTTTTGCACGGCCTGAAAAACCAACTTCTTCCATTTGACCAAAGGCACCAGAGGG
This sequence comes from Podarcis gaigeae, assembly GCF_964106915.1. Lineage (NCBI taxonomy): Eukaryota > Metazoa > Chordata > Lepidosauria > Squamata > Lacertidae > Podarcis > Podarcis gaigeae. The sequence goes on along the minus strand of NC_139682.1, from coordinate 2,697,510 downwards.
ACACATCACCTTTGCTTCAATACGATGGAGAAGCGAAACCTCTATATTACGTTTCCAGACTGACAACAGCCTTTTAAGGTAGTCCAGTGCAAAGGATGGAAGATGGAGTGACTTGCCAAAGGTTCGCCAAGTAAATGTGTGAGAGAAGCAAAATTTGAACCCTGGGCTTTGCGGCTCACTCTCTTAGCTCTCCACGCTCTTAAACCTGCTGAGGGTTTGTTCTTCCAATTCCCAACCTGTCTCTCCCTTCGTGTATAATTTAGTCGCATGGAAGTCAGCGAGAGGAAGCCGAGGAAACTTGCAAAGTCAGCCCTGGCTAGGATCAAATTTGTGTCAGGAAGCATTTACAAAAATGTGTGTGTGTGTTGCGAGGGAAGGGAGGGTGAAGCTTGGCGCTGCAGGGATTGCCAGTTGCTCTTTGTCTGTGCCAGTGCCAGCAGCGCCACCCCCCTTGCCCAGCGCGCTGAGCGATGCAAGGCAAGCCTGCCTTTTCCCTCTTGTCTGTCCCACACTCCTTTTACTGCGCTGCAGACTCTGGCTGGGACAACCCATCGCGGTTGCTATGACTGCAATCTGCTGGAAGGGTTTGGCTGGAGAATAATTGCAAGCATCTCCCTCCCTCTCCCTTCCTCCCTCCTCCCCTCCTCCTGCCTTGTGCTCTCCAGTGTTCTCCCTGCAAAAATAAAAAATGCCACCCCACTCCTCGCATTTCCCCCCTCTGTGGCAAAACAACACATGCATATTTCTTCTGTATATTTATATATATATTTATATGCATGCATATCTATGTACATGTCAAGATTAGAGAAGAGAAGCTTGCAGATGTGTGGCAGCTGGAGTCTCGCTCGCCAGCCAAGCAAGCCTTTGTAGCAGCAGAGGAGGAGAGCTGGGCAGGGCTGGGGGGTGAAGTTGGAGAGCAGGAGGCAGCTGGATCCAGGCAGGGCACAGATCACAGCCTCCCGCTGCACCCAGTTAAGGCTGTTTTTTTCCTCTCTCTCTCTCCATCCCTGGTTCTGAATTGATTGGAGGATGGAGCTCAGCTCCCGAACTGGGAGAAATACCACCGTTCCCTTTCTCTCTCTTAACCTTCCCTTCCACTTCCTCCCCTGAACCCAGCAACTTTGCTGGACCAGTTGCCAGCGTGACTGTTCAGCCCCAAGTGCCACCTTAGTCCCTTAATAGCACAAGGGCCTCCTGAGATCTGAAATCCCGAATATCGCACTGTCTGGGAGCCAGGTTGGCATGACACAGAGCAATTTGCAGCTTGCCGGAAGCTAAACAGAAAAGGAAAAAAGAGGTTTTTTTATTTTAATTTTTTTTCAAAAATGGTTGCTGCCGTCCCCTTCCTAAGTAGGTGGCAAAGAGAGGTGCCCCTTATTATTCTTTTAGCGTGAAATTTGTGGGGGCTGTGTACCAGCCACCGGAGGAAGGCTTACTCACGTTGTTTATTTGCTCCTGCGTCTCCCCAAATCTGAGGAGCTGGCGTCATGCAAGACAGGCATGCCCGCTCTCGGCTGCCAAATGTGACCCCGCACTGTGTCGCTTCGATACACATCATCCTGGGCATGACTCACAGTTGCATGGGCACTGCCAGGTCTGCCGGGTTTAAGATGGGAGGTCAGGGCCACCCAGACTTTTCCCACTGGGACTGGGGCACAGGAGGGACTCGCTCAAAGCCCAGAGTCCAGCTGATTCCGGGCTCCGCAGAGCAGCTGATCTTACGGCTTGCTGGCAGGCAAGCAGGCAGGCTGGCCGGCCCTTATTCCTGCCAGGCAGCTGCAGCAGTGCCCACAGTTGGGGGCTGACTCAGAGAGAGAGAAGGGGCTCTGCTGCCACCCCCTATGGCTTCTCAGCAGGGCTGGCAGAGCTGGGCGCCCTTCCTTCCACCTCCCTCGGGTCCGTAAGATGTCAGTGTCATCAGGATTCTGCACACTATTCAAGCAAACAAAGCCACACACCCAGTTCTGTGCCAGTTCAGAGGACTGGTTCTGAAACAAAAAATAAATTGTGGACATAATATGCAAACCACTACAGTGGTACTTCGGGTTACATGAGCTTCAGGTTACAGACGCTTTAGGTTACAGACTCCGCTAACCCAGAAATAGTACCTCAGGTTAAGAACTTTGCTTCAGGATGAGAGCAAAAATCGTGCTCCGGCGGCGCGGCGGCAGCGGGAGGCCCCAGTGGTGCTTCAGGTTAAGAACAGTTTCAGGTTAAGAACGGACCTCCAGAACGAATTAAGTACGTAACCAGAGGTACCACTGTACTTATTTTGCATGCTATATATAATTCTGGATCATAAAGAAGGCTGACCGCCGAAGAATGGATGCTTTTGAATTCTGGTGCTGGAGGAGACACTTGAGAGTCCCATGGACTGCAAGAAGATCAAACCTCTCCATTCTGAAGGAAATCAGCCCTGAGTGCTCCCTGGAAGGACAGATCCTGAAGCTGAGGCTCCAAGACTTTGGCCACCTCAGGAGAAGAGAAGACTCCCTGGAAAAGACCCTGATGTGGGGAAAGATGGAGGGCACAAGGAGAAGGGGATGAGAGAGGACAAGATGGTGGGACAGTGTTCTCAAAGCTACCAGCATGAGTTTGACCAAACTGCGGGAAGCAGTGGAAGACAGGAGTGCCTGGCGTGCCTTGGTCCATGGGGTCACGAAGAGGCGGACACGACTAAACGACTAAACAACAACAATATATAATTCTGCTCCTCGAAGTTAGAATTTGGGGAGGGGGGCAAGGCCTTAAGGCGTGGACCTTGGGGGTCAGTGGGCTATAGGAGCAATCTCATACCCTCCAAGATTCATCAGATGAAAATTAACCCTCCCCCACAATTAACCCTCCTTGAACCCCCATTTCTGTGTCCCCCGCCCAGAGCATTTCCTATTAGAAGAACGGTGAGTGCCACGACCACTTCACCAAGACGAGACACAGATGCACAAAGAATTTTTTAAAAAATTAATAAATCAAGACACCTTGTGCTCTGTTCCGCTCCCCCTTTCTTCCCACTCAGGGCGGTTGTGCCCTCTGCCCTGCTCCTAAAGGTTGGCACCTCACATGGAACTGGGCCTTGGCGATGGCAGCCTCTCCACCTCCTTTCCACTCTCCAGCAGCTGCTACAAGCTGCCCAAGGCTGGCAGTGGTGGGCATGGAGAGGCGATGGAGAGTTCACAGGGTGTTTTCTTGCAGCTGCAGCCACTGCTTGGGAAAAGCAGCCCTGCAAAGGACCTTAAGGTCCATGAATAACCATAATTTAGAGGTCCCGGGCCCTAAGGAAATCAGACTATCCTCCACCAGGGCCAGGGCCTTCTTAGTGATGGCTCCAACCTGGTGGGATGCTCTGTCCCCTGAGACCAGGGCCCTGCAGGATTTAACTTCCTTCCTTCTCTGTAAGACAGAGCTATTCCGCGTGGCCTTTAATTTGAATTCAGCCTGATCTTTTATTCCCCTTCCTTCCCTCCCCCTCCCCTTTTTATGAAGATTACCCACTCTGGGATCCCACAACTGGTTCTCCCCTGGTCTCCTCGCTGGCCCAAATAGGACTAATTTAGCCAGCTAGCCCTGGTGATCACCCAGTGTTTATTGGATGGATTTCCCCCCTAAATTAATTTTTGAATTCTGAATTTATTGTTATTCATGTTTTATACTGTATTTTATGCTGTTTTTTGTTGCATCAATTGTTTTAAATTTGTTGTTAGCCACCCTGAGCCCGGTTTTCTGAACTGAGAAGGGTGGGGTATAAATTAAAAAATATATATTGTTATTTATTATTATCCTCCTCCCTGGGCTCAGCAGCAGCACTGGCAGGAGGAAAATAGGGACATTCCAGGAAGAATCAGAATCCAGGATGGCTTTTGTAAATCCAGGACTGTCCCTGCAAAATGGGGGCACTTGGAGGCATGAAATCTCGAGGAAAGTCAGCATTCCTGCAAATGGCAAGGCCCTCTGGCCTCAATTTCTGGGTGCTGCCCGGCGAGTCTGCCCAGTCCTCCAGAGGTTTCGCAAAGGAGTTGTGAGAATGGAGGAGGAAAGGGGCAGAAGGAGGACTTAAGGATGCTAAAAGCATTATAGACGCCAAGCTCAGAACCGGGCTGCGCAACCGATGGGAGTCATAGCATCCTAGGATGACAGCAACTTCCTGCTTTGCTCTCTCCTGAGATGAGAGGATAGATGTTGGGGGACAAGGGACCCCCCATCACTGATTTCTCACAGCTGGCCTTGCCACCAGGCTTCTGGGTGGAATGGGGAGGTTAAAAGGTAAAGGGACCCCTGACCATTAGGTCCAGTTGTGGCCGACTCTGGGGTTGCGGCGCTCATCTTGCCTTACTGGCCGAGGGAGCCGGCGTACAGCTTCCGGGTCATGTGGCCAGCAGGACTAAGCCGCTTCTGGCGAACCAGAGCAGCGCACGGAAACGCCGTTTACCTTCCCGCCGGAGTGGTACCTATCGGTATTTATCTACTTGCACTTTGACGTGCTTTCGAACTGCCAGGTTGGTAGGAGCAACAGGAGCTCACCCCGCCACGGGGATTTGAACCGCCAACCTTCTGATCAGCAAGTCCTAGGCTCTGTGGTTTAACCCACAGCGCCACCCGCGTCCCAATGGGGAGGTTAAATGGGGGAAATTGTTGCTTCAATTTGAACAATTTTGGGGCTAGCGGGAGGCTGAGGTGTTGTTTATTTGCTAATTAGCGGGTTAGAGGATTCCTTTGTTTATTATTTGAGTATTGTTAATGTTGTTCGCTACTATCTATACAGCTGGTATATTCCCCCCCCCCCACGAATGTTACGTTATAGGAAATATTAATATATGATTCCCCCCCCCCATGGTATTATGTATTGTATATTTTTCTTTGCTTTAAGTCGCTTGGAGACCTTCGAGTGACAAGTGACGGAGAACTTTAATAAATAAATAAATTCGGAAGAGCTTTCTGACTGTAAGAGCTGTTTGACGGCGGAAGATTCCCTTGGGCGGTGGTGGACTCTCACGGGGCGATTTTAAAGCAGAGGTTGGATGGGCATCTGTCAGGGGTCCTTTAGCTGAGATTCCTGTGTGGCCGGGGGGGACGGGTTGGACTAGATGACCTGATGACCTCTTCCCACGCTGCAATTCTGAGATTTTATGATTTGTATGGTTGAAAGGGACACACAAGCCCATCGAGTCCAACTGCCTGCAATTCAGTCACTGCATCCAGATGGGACCATCAGATGAGCATCTGTATCTGGATCAGGCCAAAGAGGACTCATCTATGTAAGGATCCAACCAGCTGTCATCGCCTGGGCCACTTCAATGCCTATGGGCAGATCACAAGCCACAACCCTCTCCCTGCTTTTTTTGGTGGGGAGGGCAAGGCTCTCCATGGCTTTAGCCACCGCACACAGGAACTCAACAGGTAAAACTTCCTCCCTGCCGGAAAAGCTTCCCCTGTTGTGTTTTCAGCCTGTTCTTTATTTACTTCCTTTATTAAATTTGTACGTCGCCCTTCATCCAAAGATCACTGGGCAGTTCACAACATGAAAATAGACTTTCGTTGTTGTTGTTGTTGCTTTTGCAGCTGCAGAGCTGTCTCTGGGAGAGGGGTGGGGAGAGGGAGGGGTAAGCCGGACTGGGAAATCCCCCCCCCCCATTCTGTGGGCAGCATGCACTGGTAGATAACCTCGGCGTAAAAACAAAATTGCATGTTGCTATTTCTGTTTCGGTGCCGCTTAGCTTTTAATCCCATCCTCTGGGTATTTTCTTTCCCTTTCTTTAGCACCCAGTTATTTGTTTATTGTAAATTATTATGCCTCGCTCATCCTTCCCCAAGTGCATTTGTAACAAGGGATTTCTGCTTCCCCGCAACCCGAGACACCATCCTCTCGAAACCTGCTCCTACTGTATTAACTAAGCAGACTTGTGCTTCGGCCGTTTGCTTTCCTCGCCAATAAGTTGTTTCAGGGGCCCTTCTGTGCACCTCCAGGACTAGCCAACAGCGTGACGCGGCAGCTAAAAAGGCCAATGCAATTCTGGGCTGCATCAATAGGAGTATAGCATCTAGATCAAGGGAAGAAATAGTGCCACTGTATTCTGCTCTGGTCAGACCTCACCTGGAGTACTGTGTCCAGTTCTGGGCACCACAGTTCAAGAAGGACACTGACAAACTGGAACGTGTCCAGAGGAGGGAAACCAAAATGGTCAAAGGCCTGGAAACGATGCCTTATGAGGAACGGCTAAGGGAGCTGGGCATGTTTAGCCTGGAGAAGAGGAGGTTAAGGGGTGATATGATAGCCATGTTCAAATATATAAAAGGATGTCACATAGAGGAGGGAGAAAGGTTGTTTTCTGCTGCTCCAGAGAAACGGACACGGAGCAATGATTCCAAACTACAAGAAAGAAGATTCCACCTAAACATTAGGAAGAACTTCCTGACAGTAAGCGCTGTTTGCCAGTGGAATTTGCTGCCAAGGAGTGTGGTGGAGTCTCCTTCTTTGGAGGTCTTTAAGCAGAGGCTTGACAACCATATGTCAGGAGTGCTCTGATGGTGTTTCCTGCTTGGCAGGGGGTTGGACTCGATGGCCCTTGGGGTCTCTTCCAACTCTATGATTCTATGATTCTAGCCAAATTCTTGGAGGATTCAGCTAGCTAATTGAACCTGCATGGCCAAGAGCAGTGTACCTGTGAATGCCAGTTGCGGGCCGGGAAGAGCTGTTGTCATGCTTTGCCTCTGGGCTCCTCACAAGGCATTATTATTATTATTATTATTATTATTATTATTATTATTATTATTATTTTATTTATACCCCGCCCATCTGGCTGGGTTTCCCCAGCCACTCTGGGCGGCTTCCAACAAAGTATTAAATATAGTGGTCTCTTAAACATTAAAAGCTTCCCTAAACAGGGCTGCCTTCGGATGTCTTCTAAAAGTCTCGTACAGTGGTACCTCGGGTTACATACGCTTCAGGTTACAGACTCCACTAACCCAGAAATATTACCTCGGGTTAAGAACTTTGCTTCAGGATGAGAACAGAAATCGTGCAGTGGCGGCGCAGCAGCAGCAGCAGCAGCAGCAGGAGGAGGAGGAGGCCCCATTAGCTAAAGTGGTGCTTCAGGTTAAGAACAGTTTCAGGTTAAGAACAGACCTCCAGAATGAATTAAGTTCTTAACCCGAGGTGCCACTATAGTTGTTGTTCTCTTTGACATCTGGTGGGAGGGTGTTCCACAGGGCGGGTGCCACCACCCAGAAGGCCCCCTGCCTGGTTCCCTGTAACTTGGCTTCTTGCAGCGAGGGAACCACCAGAAGGCCCTTGGAGCTGGACCTCAGTGTCCAGGCAGAACGATGGGGGAGGAGACGCTCCTTCAGGTATACTGGACCAAGGCCGTTCAGGACTTTAAAGGTCAGCAACGAAACTTTGAATTGTGCTCGGAAACGTACTGGGAGCCAATGTAGGTCTTTCAAGACTGGTGTTATATTATCTCAGCAGCTGCTCCCAGTCACCAGTCTAGCTGCCACATTCTGGATTAGTTGTAGTTTCTGGGTCACCTTCAAAGGTAGCCCCACATAGAGCGCATTGCAGTAGTCCAAGTGGGAGATAACCAGAGCATGCACCACTCTGGCGAGACAGTCTGCAGGCAGATAGGGTCTCAGCCTGCGTACCAGATGGAGCTGGTAAACAGCTGCCCTGGACACAGAATTGACCTTCACCTCCATGGACAGCTGTGAGTCCAGAATGACTCCCAGGCTGCACACCTGGTCCTTCAGGGGCACAGTTACCCCATTCAGGACCAGGGAGTCCCCCACACCTGCCCGTCCCTTGTCCCCCCAAAACAATACTTCTGTCTTGTCAGGATTCAACCTCAATCAGCCGCCATCCAACCACCTCTAGGCACTGACACAGGACCTTCACCGCCTTCACTGGTTCTGATTTGAAAGAGAGGTAGAGCTGAGATTTTATTTATCCTTACATTTTATTCCACTTTTTTCACTCTCCAAACTGCTTAAGCTGATCAAGGGGGAGTGAGGGGGGATTGGGAGCAAGAGTTGGGGGGCAGGTGGGCGGGCTTTGCGGCTGCCCATCAATAGCTAGGAGACCAGTGACCTGGTCACAGTTTCCCCCACAATGAAGTGATGTGCGGCATTCCTACTTAAATTACAGCAATTATTTCTCTGTGTGTTTCCCAAAGCAAGGTGGGTCGCCCCATAAGGGGCTAGAGCTGTTTAAGGAAGGGGAGTTTGCAGGGAAATGAAGGGAAGAGGATAGAAAGGAACGAGCATGTCATCACCTTCTGAATGTTTCTCCAAGGTGGCGTTGTGCTCAGAGCGTCGGACTAAGACCCGAGAGACCAGGGTTCGAATCCTGGCTCAGCCACAAAGCTCCCTGGGTGTCACCTTGGTCCAGTCGCTGCCTCTAAGCCTAACCTACCTCACAGGGTTGTTGTGGAGATGAAATAAGGACGGGGAGAACCTTGAGCTCAATTAGAGGAAAAGGTGTCATATAAATGCAATGAATAAACGAAAAATAAATTAAAAGTGGTCAAAGCTCTGGCTGCCGTGCTCCCTGCAAAATGTGGTTTCATAAATGTCACTATTGTTTTAAAAATATGCGATTTGTGAGTCCACATGGACATCTATTTCTGTAGCTGAAAGACCATATTTTTTGCTCTATAAGACTCACTTTTTCCCTCCTAAAAAGTAAGGGGAAATATGTGTGCGTCTTATGGAGCGAATGCAGGCTGCGCAGCTATCCCAGAAGCCAGAATAGCAAGAGGGATTGCTGCTTTCACTGCACAGCGATCACTCTTGTTGTTCTGGCTTCTGAGATTCAGAATTTTTTCTCTCTTGTTTTCCTCCTCCAAAAACTAGGTGCGTCTTGTGGTCTGGTGCGTCTTATAGAGCGAAAAATACGGTATATGGAACGTTTTCATTTCTAAGAAAAATAAACAAATTCCACATTAACTGGCACGGAACGAGCTCTTGAAGAGGTTTATGATATAGCTAAACCATCTAACATAAGAATGAGCTAGCAACAGTATTCACTGAAAATTGTCCGGCCGGGAAACTCTTTGGGTGACCTTGGGCCAGTTGCTATCTCTCAGTCTAACTTTGCAGGTTGTTGTGACTATAGAATTGGGGACGAAAACAACACAACAAGACGGAAGAAGTTAAAAAAAACACATGAGGTCACATATGGGTGAAGGGGAACGGGGGTATAGGGGAATTTATAATATTATTTATAATGTAAAATTTCTAATTGCGTTGTATTTATATACAGCAAAGAGAAGCCTAGAGCAATTAGGTATATTTTAATTTAGTTAACTATATAATAGGCTTATGTTAGAGAAGGAATATGGATGTTGAATTTGATGTTTGTAATTTTTCTTTTTTCAGTTTTGGAAATAAATTAAAAAAAGAATTGGGGACGAAGGCTCCTTGAGCCTCTCTGGAGAAGGGAGGGGAAAAATAAAACCCGGAAACATCCATGCCATGACTTAAAACTCAGCAGAATTGGGTCTCGGTTTCACAACCCAAATCTCCTCCTAGTAAGAAGGCCTTTGCTAGACTTCTTCCCCCACCAAAAGAAGTATTCATTTTATAACACAAATAAACAATACAAACAGAAATACAAACAATACAAACAAATTCTTGTCTTATCCTTATTTTGTCGAAACATTCTTAGGTGGGCTTCCCCAAGTCCCCCCTATCTGATTTTCATTTTACCTCATCTTTAGCAGTTTCCTATATCATAATTTTTAACCATTTATTTATCACCATAAAAATCTTCACATTTTATCACTTACAAATAATACTATTTTAAAATACGCTATCTTCTACTTCTAACCCTACAGCCTATATCCATTTCCAAAGCTATTCTAAGATTTAAATATTAACATTTTTTCCCCCAGATATTCTTTAAACTTCTTCCGGTCTTCTTCCACCGTCTCTTCTCTCTGGTCTCGGAGTCTCCCGGTCAGTTCGGCAAGTTCCATTTGCTAGACTTCTGATGGCGAGGAGGAAATGAGCTCAGCTGGGGTGTTCCAGGGAAAAAAAGAGGAACATTTTATCATATGTGGTGGGAATGTAAAAAAGTAAAGAACTTCTGGGAAATGATATATAACGAGATGAAAAAGATGTTGAAATATACATTTTTTTAAAAACCAGAAGCATTTTTACTTGGTATTATAGGTCAGGACATTAATAGGCAAGATGTTAAATTGTTTTTATATGCAACAACTGCAGCAAGAGTATTGTTAGCCCAAAAATGGAAACAAGAAGAAATTCCGAAGAAAGAAGAATGGCAGATGAAATTAATGGACTATGCAGAACTGGACAAAATGACAGGAAGGATTCGAAACCTGCGGGACCAGAGATTTACGGAAGATTGGAAGAAGTATATGAATTATTTGAAGAGCAACTGTAATCAACAAATTACGCTAGTAGGACTACAAGAAGTTTTGTGAGGAGAAATATACGAAGTGTTACAAAGTAGAAAAAGATAGAGATATTGGTTATGAGTCTGAAATGTAATAGGGAAGATAAGAAATGCATAATGAGAGATTAGATTGGAAAATTTTCAGACAGGATTGATGGAAGTCAAACATTTGAATAAGATGTAAAAGTATGTTTAATTACTGTCGAAAATGATATGTTAAAAAAACTAATAAAGAATTATATATATGAAAAATAAAAAATGGGGTGTTCCAGGAAGAGGGTGCCACTTCGGAAAGGCCCTGCTCCCAGCCCCATAAATCCCCATTTCTGCTATGAGAGGAAGCGATTCTGACCAGAGCATTTCTGGACAATCTCAAGGGGGGGGGGCTTATTTGGGGAGACACCGTCTCTAAGATATGCAGAGCCCAGGCCATATTTGCTATGTCCTGTAGAGACTGGAAACTGGGGAATGGCTGCTGGGGCAGTGTCTCAACAGGCAGAGCTGAGGAGGTTGCAGCGGGTTGGTTTGGATGACCCCTGGGTGCCTTCCAACTCTACAATTCTATGATTCTTTAAAGAACAGCGAGACTTGCAGGGACTTTAGGCAATCAACAGGCAGCCCTCACCTAACGAAACGATGAGTGAAATGTATTGTACTTCTGTTTAGAAACTGATTCTAAATTTGCTTCTATACATATGGATTAGCACAAGCAAATTTTATGCAAATCTGCCTCCCCTTTCATCCTTTTGCCTGGTTCTTGGCTCTGCAATATATTTCCAGCCAAGCTGTCCTGATGCTCACTTTCAAAATGACACGGGAGATTCTCCTGGGTCTTTTGGAGACTGGGGTTGCGCTGGCTGGTTTTGTGTTTGCACGTGTTTTGTGCACTGGGCGATTTCTCTTTTTCTGGTAGCTGTTTTTGACTTTTTAACTTTATGGTTTTTTTATGCCTGTAAGCCGGCAAGGAAAAGCGACTCCAGAGTTTTGCAAATAAAAGCCAGGTTCCTGGATGATAAAGTCGACCTTTCATAGAGTTACAGAATTATAGAACAGTTAGTGTTGGGACCCCGTGGGGTCATCTAGTCCAACCCTCTGCAATGCGTGAATCGCAGCTAAGGAATCCCTGACCCATCCGACCTCTGCTTAAAAACCTTCCATGATGGACAGTCCATCTTCCAACAGAGCCTGCCAAACAGCTCTTGCTTTGTCCTTACTGAGACTTATCATGCGCCTAGTCCTCATGGGGTGGGCAGCTGGTGTCTGGGCTGTACCACAGACTGCAGGGGGACGTCTGACATGCCTGAACACTTGTTTAGACAAAAAAAAAATTCCTGCACACAGAAAACTAGCATATCAGGAAGAAGGCTAGAGTAGAATAACCTTCTCCTTGCTTCTCCCTGGCACACTCATTTGGGGGGGGGGGCAATTTTGTTGTTGTTGTTGTTGCTAGTGAGCGTTTAATCCTCCCTGCCTCCTGCCGCCTTTCTGCCTGCCGTTCTGAAATGACATCACCTACATACAGGTCTACCACCTCACTGATAACTAGGCCAGAGAATGGAGCTATGTATAGCTCTCAGGGATCGATCTGATACCCAGAACTCTCTTTGTGTGTCAGTGTGCATACTGTTGTAATTCAACTTGTATAAGGTGCCGACACTTTTCCAAGCACTCTGCCACCTATTAAAATATAAGCCCATCCCTTGCCTGCAGGCTCGCCACCTGATAGACACGACACAGAAGAGGAAAAAGAATGAGGAGGGAAGAGGAAAGCAATACTCCTTCGCTGATCCTTATTTTACTCATTTATTTTATTGCATCTATGTTCCTCTTTTTCCTCTGAGGGGCTCAAGGCCGTGTACATAGAATTTTGGAAGGGATCATGAGGGTGATCGTCTAGTCCATGGGTAGGCAATCTAAGGCCCGGGGACTGGATCCGGCCCAATCACCTTCTAAATCCAGCCCGCAGACAGTCTGGGAATCAGCATGTTTTTACACAAGTAGAATGTGTCCTTTTATTTAAAATGCATCTCTGGGTTATTTGTGGGGCATAGGAATTTATTCATATGTGTTTTTTTTCAAAATATAGTCCGGCCCCCCACAAGGCCTGAGGGACAGTGGACCGGCCCTCTGCTGAAAAAGTTTGCTGACCCCTTGGACTCTAGTCCAACGCACTGAAGTATATGGTTCTTCCTTCCTCCTCATTTAATCCCCACAACAACCCTGTGAGGTCATAGCTGTTAACTTTTCCCTTTTCTTGTGAGGAATCCTATTCGGAATAAGGGAATTGCCCTTTAAAAAAAGGGTGAGGTAGGTTAGGTTGAGAGTGACTTACTGGACGAGGGTCACTCAGCAAGCTTCATGACCAAGCGGGTCCCAGTCCGGTACTCTAACCACTGTGCCACACTGCCTCTCCTCTCTTCCCCTGAAGCTCCTCCCGGCAGTGTGTGTATTGGGCTCCCTAACTTCTCCCCACCCTGGACGCACCTGATCCTGACCACTGTAAGCGGTGGCCTCCCTTAATCCGACTCACTCTGGCAGCTGCAGGATATCACCCAGAGCCCCACGCAAAGGGAAGTCTCTGTGCCAAATGAAATGCAGTTGCTATGGAGCAAGGCCATGCTGAGATCAGAAGCCGCTTCGTGCGCAGAAGGGGGCCGAAGCAGAAGGGAGCAGCGGGCCTTGATATAAAAAATTCCAGCCTTGCGAGGCATCGTGTGCCCCCAGAACCAACCTGGTCGATATCTCTGCACCCCAGTAATCTGCCCTAAGCTGCCCCATTAGCTGTTTGGCTGCCCTTCCTTTGAACAGGGTCCAGGCAGAAACCAAAATAACAGCCAGCAAAGCTCAGGAAAGATGCCACACCTAACAGATCCGACCTTAAAGCCTCCTCAGTTATAGACACATAGAACTGTAGGGTTAGAAGGGGCACCCAGGTTCATCTAGTCCAACCCCCTGCAATTCTCGAATCAGCTAAAGCATCCCTGACAGATGCCCATTTGGCCTCTGCTTAAAAACCTCCAAGGAAGGGGAGTCCACCCAGTGGTGGACTTTGGGGTCTCCAATTTCAGTGGTTACGACAAGGCTGTATATTGCCTCCCTGTTTATTTAACTTATATGCAGAATTCATCATGCGAATGGCTGGGCTGGATGAATCCCAAACCGGAATTAAGATTGCCAGAGGAAATATCAACAACCTCAGATATGCAGATGACACAACCTTGATGGCAGAAAGTGAGGAGGAATTAAATAACTTTTTAATGAGGGTGAAAGAGGAGAGCACCAAATATGGTCTGAAGCTCAACATCAAAAAAGCTAAGATCATGGCCACTGGTCCCATCACCTCCTGCCAAACAGAAGGGGAAGAAATGGAGGCAGTGGGAGATTTTACTTTCTTGGGCTCCAGGATTACTGCAGATGGTGACAGCTGTCAAGAAATTAAAAGACGCCTGCTTCTTGGGAAAAAAGCAATCTTAGACAGCATCTTAAAAAGCAGAGATATCACCTTGCCAACAAAGATCCCTATAGTTCAAGCTATGGTTTTCCCAGTACAGTGGTACATTGGGTTACATACGCTTCAGGTTACATATGCTTCAGGTTACAGACTCCACTAACCCTGAAATAGTACCTCAGGTTAAGAACTTTGCTTCAGGATGAGAACAGAAATCGTGCTCCGGTGGCACGGCAGCAGCGGGAGGCCCCATTAGCTAAAGTGGTGCTTCAGGTTAAGAACAGTTTCAGGTTAAGAACAGACCTCCAGAACGAATTAAGTACGTAACCAGAGGTACCACTGTAGTGATGTATGGAAGTGAGAGCTGGACCATAAAGAAGGTTGATCGCCGAAGAATGGATGCTTTTGAATTCTGGTGCTGGAGGAGACTGTTGAGAGTCCCATGGACTGCAAGAAGATCCAACCTCTCCATTCTGAAGGAAATCAGCCCTGAGTGCTCACTGGAAGGACAGATCCTGAAGCTGAGGCTCCAAGACTTTGGCCACCTCATGAGAAGAGAAGACTCCCTGGAAAAGACCCTGATGTTGGGGAAGATGGAGGGCACAAGGAGAAGGGGACAACAGAGGACGAGATGGTGGGACAGTGTTCTCGAAGCTACGAATATGAGTCTGACCAAACTGCAGGAGGCAGTGGAAGACAGGAGGGCCTGGTGTGCTCTGGTCCAGGGGGTCACGAAGAGTCGGACACAACTAAACGACTAAACAACAACAAAAACCTTGTGTGACGCCCAAATTGGGCACCCCCTGCTTCTCACGCTCTGCGTCCCCTGCAATGCCCCCAAGGCTCCGCGTCCAGCCTGGCTAAACCGTTCACGCCTCTGGTCCACCATCCGGAAGGTGTGCAAAGGAGGTGTCCAAAGTGATAAAGAGTCTGGAAACCAAGCCTGATGAGGAGTGGTTGAAGGAGCTGGGTATGTTTAGCCTGGAAAAGAGGAGACTGAGAGGAGACTGGCATGATAGCCTCTTCAGATATCTTAAGGGCTGTCCCATGGAAGAAAGAGCAAGCTTGTTCTCTCCTCTTCTGGAGGGTAGGACTAGAACCAATTTACAAGAAAGTTAGATTCCAACTCAACATCAGGAAGAACTTTTTGATGGCAAGAGACTACTTCGGAAGCTGGTGGACGCTTCTTCCTTTGAGGTTTTTAAGCAGAGGTTGGATGGCCACATGTCAAGAATTCTTTAGCTGTGATTCCTGCGTCCTCAGGGGGTTGGACTAGATGACCTTGGGTACCCCTGCAAACTCTACAGTTCCCTGCACGGCCAAGGGAAAAACAATGCTATCCAGGGTTGTAAAGACTGCGGAGAGAATAATTGGGTGCATTCTTCCCACCCTGGATCAAATCTACGCTTCCAGGTGCCATAAGAAAGCTGCAGAGATAGCGCAGGATAGTTCGCACCCCGGAAATGATCTCTTTCAGCTTCCGCCTTCTGGAAGAAGGTCCAAGGTTTATAAAGACCAGGACTAGCCGCCTGAGAAACAGTTTCTACGCAAATTCAATTCTGGTTCTAAACGCAGCATAAGGAGTCTCTATACTATATTGTATTTTAAAATGGGGTTTCAGAGTTTTTAGGGGTTTTTGAATGTCTTCTGCAGATTTTCAGTTTCATTGTTCTGTATGTGACAATGACAATGAAGATATTGTATTGTATTGTATTGTGAGTGGCGCTGTGGGTTAAACCACAGAGCCTAGGACTTCCCGATCAGAAGGTCGGCGGTTCGAATCCCCACGACGGGGTGAGCTCCCGTTGCTCGATCCCTGCTCCTGCCCACCTAGCAGTTTGAAAGCACAAAATAGATAAATAGGTACCAGTGCGGTGGGAAGGTAAACGGCGTTTCCGTGCGCTGCTCTGGTTCGCCAGAAGCAGCTTAGTCCTGCTGGCCACATGACCCGGAAGCTGTACGTCGGCTCCCTCGGCCAATAAAGTGAGATGAGCGCCGCAACCCCAGAGTCGGCCACGACTGGACCCAATGGCCAGGGGTCCCTTTACCTTTATTGTGTTGTGTTGTGTTGTGTTGTATCGTATCATTCTATGATTCTAGGTTGATGGAGGCTCGCCCATGTGCTCTTTTGCATTCTTCCCCATCTGCCTTTTACTTCCTCACCGTTAATGACAGCCAGAATCCAGCACCAGTGATGTCTCTATTGCCTAGCAAACACACTGTTGTTTTGCAGATTCAGGTTGCAAAAATGCTACGCAATCAAGGTGCAATCAAACCTTCCTCAAATATCAGATGTTTATTTTATTTTCTTTCTAAATTCAGGCTTCCACTTGGCATCAATATGGTCTGTTGGGTCGGATTTCATTTCCGATTTCCAAATAAACTCTCTCTCTCTCTCTCTCTCTCTCTCTCTCTCTCTCTCTCTCTCTCAGGAGCTCGTCATCTTGTTGTGCATTGCAAATAATTCCGTCATTCGCTGCTGCCCCAGCTGCTGTCCTGCCCTGCTGCTTCCCCAGAATTGCATCTCAGCCTCCAGTAAACACTGTAATTCTGGGAACCACAGAGGACTCGTGAAAAATGACAGGAAGGGGGCCATCGGAGGGAAGGTGGCTCCGTTACGTTTAAAGAGACTTTACTGGCAACTGGTCCAGTTGGTCGCTCGAGTGCAGCATGATGAGATCTGCCCAGAATGGTTTCACGTGGTCCTTCGTTTGTGGGCCTGCTAATCATTGCTGCCACCCACTTTCCTTGTTAATGAACTGCCTGATCTGCAGCTACATTACTTCTCCTGCTGGAGATCTGTTGCAAAAAAACCGTGGTCCTTGGACGCCTTCTGCAGTCTGTCTGGTCACACTGCATGTCTAAGAAGCACTTGGGTGGGAAGTTTCAAAAAGAGAGAGGCCTTGTGGATCTATCCGTGTCAACGTCGCAGTAGCAAAATTAACTGCAAACCCCCAAATTTGGGGGCCTCTCCAAACCTGCGCCAAACTTTTGCAGATTTTTTTTGCAGAGTTTTGCAGTGAAAACCCCACATTGCCCCACAAACTGAGCAACTGATACCCTCCAGACGGGTGCCAAATTGTCCCAGTACGTAATCAGGTAGAGAATATCATTGCAGGGGTTGGACTAGATGGCCATTGGGGTCCCTTCCAACTCTACAATTCTAGGATTCTGTGATCAGCAGATAGTTTAAAGGTAAAGGGACCCCTGACCATTAGGTCCAGTCGTGGCCGACTCTGGGGTTACGGCGCTCATCTCGCTTTACTGGCCAAGGGAGCCGGCGTACAGCTTCCGGGTCATGTGGCCAGCAGGACTAAGCCGCTTCTGGCGAACCAGAGCAGCGCACGGAAACGCCGTTTACCTTCCCGTTTACCTATTTATCTACTTGCACTTTGACGTGCTTTCGCACTGCTAGGTTGGCAGGAGCAGGGACCGAGCTCACCTTCTGATGGGCAAGCACTAGGCTCTGTGGTTTAACCCACAGCGCCACCTGCGTCCCGTAAGCAGAGGTTGGGTGCCATTAATTCATGTATAATGAATTATTGCATCTGCAGGGGGTTGGACTAAGTGATCCTCAGAATCCCTTCCAGCTCTGATTGTATGATTCTATATACTTTAAAAAGCTTTGGAGCAGGAGAATCCTGAAGCTCTGCGCAGCCACCCCCACCCTCTCCCAACCTGGTGCCCTCCAGATATTTTCTGAAGGCAGCCCTGTATAGGGAAGCTTTTAAAGTTTGATGCATTACTGCATTTTAATATTTTGTTGGAAGCCGCCCAGAGTGGCTGGGGAAGCCCAGCCAGATGGGTGGGGTATAAATAATATATTATTATTATTATTATTATTATTATTATTATTATTATTATTAACTGCTGGCTGGGGCTGATGGGGCTTGTAGACCAAAGCATTGAGAGAGCAAAAGTTTGAAAAAGGCTGGCTCAGTAGCAGAACACAGAAAGGGTATTTCGCGATGGGAGTTTAAATTGCAAACGAGTTAGTCCGATGTTGCAAACAGGTAAGTGGCAACACTTAAAACAAAATCACCATTTCCCCCTGGAAATATTACATCTCAATTTAATGTGTGCGCAGGGGTGCTCTTTGAGGATATAGGCTGGCATTTGTGCCAGTGGCACTGTGTAGATGTTGCAAGGACTATGTGTGTACCAGGAGGACCAATTTAAACACCCATATCTGACGGCACTCAAGGCCCTGGGTTTATCCCCCGGCACTTGTAGTTAAAATTATCACACAATCTTAGGGTTGTGTCCCAGCGTTCTATGCCACTTTGCAAAGGATTCTAGGATGCAACTTTTAAACTGCGCAGCTCAGGTGCGTACGGCATCACCCCGACTCCAGCCACCCCTGGTTACGAAGGAATGAAGGCTGACCCTCCAAGTGTGAATTTAAAATCTACATGGAGCAAAAAGTATTGCCACCCATTCATTCTGTGGCACAGAGCAACTTCGTTGGTTATGCTAAATCATGGTGCTTAACTAGTCAATAATAATAATAATAATAATAATAATAATAATAATAATAATAATAATTTATTTATACCCCGCCCATCTGGCTGAGTTTCCCCAGCAACTCTGGGCAGCTTCCAATCAAGTGTTAAAAACAATACAGCATTAAATATTAAAAACTTCCCTAAAGAGGGCTGCCTTCAGATGTCTTTTAAAGAGAAGATAGCTGCTTATTTCCTTCACATCTGGTGGGAGGGCGTTCCACAGGGCAGGTGCCACTACCGAGAATGCCCTGTGCCTGGTTTCCTGTAACCTCACTTCTCGCAGTGAGGGAACTGCCAGAAGGCCCTTGGCACTGGACCTCAGTGTCCAGGCAGAACGATGGGGGTGGAGACGCTCCTTCAGGTATACTGGACCGAGGCCGTTTAGGGCTTTAAAGGTCAACACCAACATTTTGAATTGTGCTCGGAAACGTACTGGAAGCCAATGTAGGTCTTTCAAGACCAGTGTTATGTGGTCTCGGCGGCCGCTCCCAGTCACCAGTCTAGCTGCCGCATTCTGGATTAATTGCAGTTTCTGGGTCACCTTCAAAGGTAGCCCCACGTAGAGCGCATTGCAGTAGTCCAAGCGAGAGATAACCAGAGCATGCACCACTCTGGCAAGAAAGTCTGCGGGCAGGGAGGGTCTTAGCCTGTATACCAGGTGGAGCTGGTAGACATCTGCCCTGGACACAGAATTGACCTGTGCCTCCATGGACAGCTGTGAGTCCAGAATGACTCCCAGGCTGCGCACCTGGTCCTTCAGGGGCACAGTTACCCCATTCAGGACTAGGGAGTCCTCCACACCTGCCTGCCCCCTGTCCCCCAAAAACAGTACTTCTGTCTTGTCAAAACCATTACCTAGGCAAAGGGACTGGCTTGGCAAGCTTGCTCTTGTACCTTCTACCCCCACAGATACGGGATCCCAAGAACTGGAAGGGACACAGGGCACCATCCAGACTCAGCCCCCGAACCCACAACCCTTTCATTACACTATTTTAACATCTCACTTGCAAGGGAGAAAACTGAAATCATCTTTGACAGTGCCACCTTCTTGGCTGGTATAGGTCGATGCAAGCTGTGTGTGTGTGTGTGTGTGTGTGTGTGTGTGTGTGCGCGCGCGCGCACATAATACGATCTCAGACATGGCTATAAGTTTCCATAGTGACTCGATTGCAACTGGCAGAATCAGAGCTCACAGCCACTGTCGCAGGTGGCAGGGTCTCCGCATCGCTTTGCCTCTGCTGAATCAGTGCACACCTAGAAACCAGGTCAGGCAGGCCCTGAGAGACAGCTGGGCTGTGTGGTTTGGTAATCAGGGCTTTTCATTTCTCGTTTCCCCATCGCAAGAAGTGGGTGATCTGACGCTCCGTTGTGCGGCGACTGGGGAGATAATATTCTTCTCCTCAGTCCTATGCAGTTTCTGTCACAGAAGGATCTCAGCTTGGAAGGGCAGAGCTCTGAGGAAGGCTTGTTTCTGCGAGAAATGGAGGTCGCTGATTGTTCAGCTTCCCCACACAATGTATGAGTGAATCTGGCACACCTCCAGACTCCTAATCCTTTACTGAAATGATGCCAGAGAACATAAACTGGGCAGTTCTTCTTCACCCCTTTACCCAGCTCTCCATCTTTTTCCTCTCCTCACTTTTATCCCCACATCTTTTAATTGTGCATTGTAAGCACCTTGGGGCGGAGACCCTGTATCCATCAGTTATTCTGGCATATTAATAACCACAGAATATTTATAGCTGCCAGTTGCTTCTTCTGCCAGATATGGAGGCAAGCGTCTTGCCTATTTGGCCAGCTGTGACTGCTCAAACCCTTAGGATTCCTCACGAGAAAAGGGAAAAGTTGACAGCTATGTCTTCGTGACCCCCTGGACCAGAGCACGCCAGGCACTTCTGTCTTCCACTGCCTCCCGCAGTTTGGTCAAACTCATGCTGGTAGCTTCAAGAACACTGTCCCACCATCTCGTCCTCTGTCGTCCCCTTCTCCTTGTGCCCTCCATCTTTCCCAACATCAGGGTCTTTTCCAGGGAGTCTTCTCTTCTCATGAGGTGGCCAAAGTATTGGAGCCTCAGCTTCACGATCTGTTCTTCCAGTGAGCATTCAGGGCTGATTTCCTTAGGAATGGATAGGTTTGATCTTCTTGCAGTCCATGGGACTCTCAAGAGTCTCCTCCAGCACCAGAATTCAAAAGCATCCATTCTTCGGCCATCAGCCTTTATATATTTATGTACGTGTTTGCTTGGTACATTTATGAACATTTATTATATATTTATAAGACCTCTTTTATTATTATTTCAATCTTCACATAGAATTGTCCCAGCAGTCCTAGGTGCAGCCTGGAACCCGGAGAGCGCCTAATAGGGAGCGTAAACTAACTGAAAACGCCCAAGCGTCTTGTGTCACCTTCAGGACTAACAGTTTCCTGATGGCAGAAGGTGTTGCCACTTTATTTTAATTTTTTTTTTTTTTAATTTTTATTAAAAGTTTTATTGATACAAAAAAAGAAATCAGAAAAAACAAAAAACAAAACCAAAGAATAAACAAAAACAAAATTAACAACTTGTCATAATCATATTTTCCTCGCATTTTGGACTTCCTCACATCTCTCGCTCCTGCGTTCCAAATTTATACAACTTTAACCAGCAATTTATGACCTTACTTCCATTCTTAATCTGCCAATTTCCAATATTGTGTCCCTAACTTTGAATACTTTTATCTAAATCTTAAATACCTAATTTAAACATAGTATTTATTCAAAATTTAGCTTTCTCTTAAAATTCACTCATTCTCATATTCTTTTCAACTAACTTGATGGTGCCATGTTATTTTCAATCTCACACCCTTCTTAACACTCATATAGTTTACAATGTTTTTGTAAATAGTCCTTGAATTTCTTCCAATCCTCTTCCACTGCTTCCTCTCCCAGGTCTTGGATTCTGCCAGTCATTTCTGCTAGTTCCATATAGTCTATCAGTTGCATCTGCCATTCTTCCAGCATGGGCAAATCTTGGGTTTTCCAGTATTTGGCAGCAAGTATCCTTGTTGTTGCATAGAAGGTGTTGCCACTTTAAACAGTAGCAGAAAGCTACAGGAACACAAAATCACACATGGCGGGGACCCTAAACTCCCATTTGTGTGCCGCATCAGCGATTTCAGATGGAAATTGTTGTTGAATGGATTTGAGTTGCAGCTATTTTGAAGCACAGGCAGCAGCTGGACACCTCACATTGAAAATGCACATTTAAAATGTGTGGCTTCCGCCACAAGGAATCTTGGGAATTGTAGTTTGTTAAGGATGCTGTGGGAGGGACACAACTACAGTTCCCAGGCATCTGGGGAGATGGGGGGGGGGAGAGAAAGGAAGCCATATGTTTCAAATGTGCCTTAGATTTATGGCATGGATGTGACCTATTTGCTTAATCTCATTACCCTGATTTTCCTTTCTAATGGCGAGATTACTTCTGCCCTCTGCTTTCAGCAGCCCGCGCAAGGCTGTTCCACAGTAAATGAATGCAATCTGGCACAGCAGGAGGCCCAAAGCCTTCTGCAGTGTGTCCTTGGGGTGTGTGTTGTTTCGTGGGTGGGGAGGCGGGCAGAAGCGAGCAAAGCGAGGCCTGGAGGTTTGCCTGTCAAGCAGACACCCTGAGCCACAGCTTACCAAGGGAAAAGCCTCGTGCAAAGGAGGCTTAATTGGTGAGCAAACATGCACAAGCTTGTCCTGTTCACGGGGAGAAATTGGTGTTGCGAATGCGCAAGGGGCTCTCGCACACTCACACAATGTGCCCCAAATAACGTTTACGGGCAGGGTGGTAGAGTGAAAGCAAGATTTTCAGCAAATTTAATGAGAGAGAGAGAGAGAATAGATTTTGCTCAGCCCATTGTGTCTGTAAATGTTGGAGGAAATGGAGTTATGCGACCCGCCCCCCCCCAAGCCAAAGAGATAACTAACTGTACAAGCTTTAGAAGACATCTGAAAGCAGCCCTAAATAGGGAAGGTTTTTTATATTTAATGTTCTATTATGTTTTTATATATGTTAGAAGCTGCCCAGAGTGGCTACGACAACCCAGTCAGATAAGCGGGGTATAATAACAATACTAATAAGAAGAATAGCATAGGACTTTCCTATTTTCATCGGATAAATTTGGGGAGGGGTATGCGATCCCCTTCTAAAACCATATCCAGCCCGGCCCTACTTAGTCCTCTGCTGACTGCTAAATTCATCTATAAGCTTCTTTGACCTGGTATGGAAGCAAATGAACCTTTTGAAACTGGAGTTAAGTACAGTGGTACCTCAGGTTAAGTACTTAATTCGTTCTGGAGGTCCGTTCTTAACCTGAAACTGTTCTTAACCTGAAGCACCACTTTAGCTAATGGGGCCTCCCGCTGCTGCTGCTGCGCCGCCAGAGTACGATTTCTGTTCTCATCCTGAAGCAAAGTTCTTAACCTGAAGCACTATTTCTGGGTTAGAAGAGTCTGTAACCTGAAGTGTATGTAACCTGAGGTACCACTGTAACTATGCTTTGAGAAACACACAACTGCATCCATCTAATTGCTACTGCATTTCTCGAATCCTGCTTCCTGCTGCTGGTAGAAGATGCTGCTTCTCCCACTGAGAGGCAGGCCAGTGACTTGGAGCTTATCCCTTTCCTGCTTATCATGGCTTTCCGTCTCTCTTCCTGGCCTGGGCAGGGAAGGAGATCTCGGAGCCTTTGTTCACATCACTGGCGCAAACGGCTTTCAGAGGAGGACTGCATTTCTCCTCAAAAAGGATATTGTAGAGTTGGAAAAAGGTTCAGAAAAGAGTCCCCAAAACGATCAAGGGGATGGAGAGACTCCTCTCTTTTGAAAAAAGGCTACAGCATTTGGGACTTTCCAGTTTAGAGAAAAAGAAAGCAAGTTTACTGAGTTTAGTTAACGGAGAAATCTGAGGGCTCCCTTCGACAAAAAAAGCCAGGATTACCAGAGCCAAACAGCAGCCAGTCGGCTTGGTCTTTGTTGAAGACTGTCGCGACAGGACTCCCACCTGCCACCAGGTGGAACAAGATGGAAGCCCAGAACAAAAGAGCCCCCAAACTTTTATTAGCTGTTATTCCCCATGTTACACCCCCCAACTACATCACTCATACATCATGGTTACATCATGAAAGGGGAGGTCTGATGGCAGGAATCTGGGCATCCTGGACCCTGCCCCATGGTTCCCCTTGCCCTCCACCAAACATCATCAAGTGGAACAAAAGAGATCTTTACATTTCCCCGTTTCCCAGCCAAGTTAATCACACCCTTTTGTCTTCATCTGGGTTTGTTATTTCTGGAATGGCTACCTGTCTGGCACTCAGGTATCAGGATGCCAGGGATTATCACTCAGGCAGAGGGGCTGCTGAGGAGCTGATCTCACATGTCTACCGGTATATGAATTTCTGAAGTTTTCCCTGTGAGCCAGTACATAGATACATTGATCAGTGAATTCTTACATTTGGTATTGTGCAGCAGAGGCCTTTTGAATAGATAGGAAGAAACTGTGATGAAGTGTTTTGTGGAGACAAATCACAAAAGTCACAAAAGTGATTGTGCTGGTTTTGCTAGTGGGCTGCATGTGCAGGATATCTGCTGGAGGGGCAACCACCCCCCCAACCTATACATAAATTCCTGCAACAGTTTACTGACAGAAGTTTACAAAATTACACGTGGCATGGAGAAAGCTCAGACAGAAAAGGTTTCCTCCCTCTCTCATAACACTGGAACTCAGTGGGCATCCCATGAAACTGCGTGTTGGGAGAATCAGGGCAGAGAAAAGGCCTTCATGCAGCGCACAGGCAAGCTGTGGTCAACATCTGCAAGCAAATTTTCCCCACAAAGATGCAATGTACGTAACCCCCTCTGGGCCTTTTGCCTCTCAAGCCTTGAAGGGGCCTTGCCTGCAGAGGCTGCCCTGAGCTTGCAGAAACAAGCGCTGAACGAGGGATAAAGGGCAAGGAGGAAGCAAGGAGGTGATTAATTTGGTTGCACAACCCAGGAGCAATATATGCTGAAGCATGCGGCAAGGGGCCGGGACGCAGATGGCAAACAGGATCCTGCTTTGCTGTGTCTTTCCGAGGGAAGGGAGAGGATTTTATGAGGATTTTTCACAGCACCACCCAGGTATTTATTCCATTTGGAGGGGACTATGCTTAATTTGTTGTTGTTGTTTAGTCGTGTCCGCCTCTTCGTGACCTCATGGACCAGAGCATGCCAGGCCCTCCTGTCTTCCACTGCCTCCCGCAGTTTGGCCAGACTCATGCTGGTAGCTTTGAGAACACTATCCAACCATCTCGTCCTCTGTCGTCCCCTTCTCCTTGTGCCCTCCATCTTTCCCAACATCAGGGTCTTTTCCAGGGAGTCTTCTCTTCTCATGAGGTGGCCAAAGTCTTGGAGCCTCAGCTTCAGGATCTGTCCTTCCAGTGAGCACTCAGGGCTGATTTCCTTCAGAATGGAGAGGTTGGATCTTCTTGCAGTCCATGAGACTCTCAAGAGTCTCTTCCAGCACCAGAATTCAAAAGCATCAATTCTTCGGCGATCAGCCTGCTTTATGGTCCAGCTCTCACTTCCATACCTCACTACTGGGAAAACCATAGCTTTAACTATACGGAGCTTTGTCGGCAAGGTGATGTCTCTGCTTTTTAAGATGCTGTCTAGATTTGTCATTGCTTTTCTCCCAAGATTGCTTAATTTATATACCGCTTAAACCCTAAATGACTCAGGCCCCTTATACCTGAAAGATGGCTTCCTTTTCCACAGACTTTCTCGGGTGCTGAGGTTGGCAGAGGGGGTCCTCTTGCTAATTCCTCCAGCTGCAGAGGCTTGTGGTGGGTGCTTTTGCAGAGATTCCTACATTGCAGGGGGTTTGACTAGATGCCCCTTGGGGTCCCAACTATGATTCTATGACTGGGAGAGGGCCTTTTCTGTGGTGGCCCCTAAGCTGCGAAACAGCCTTTCTACAGAGGTGAATCTGGCAGCTCCATTAAACAGTTCCAGAGGGTGCTCAAGGTGCACTTCTATGCTCAGGGTTGCGGGTTTGAGTCCAACGTCAGGCAAAAGACCCTCGTGGTCCCATCCAACTCTGCAATTCTACGATTCTCTAAGTGGTTTCCAAACATCCTAAAACATCACAGATAAAAGGCAAAAGTCGCAATGCAAATGCCGCGTTTTAGAGCAACGTGAAACAATTCAACGAGATCTCCTCTTGAGCATCGATACAAACTAGAACTCTGAAATGCGGAAGAGCGGCAGAGGCAACATCCACCCAAAATGCAAGCAGGCATTTTATTTATTTTTACTTTTCTGCATTTCTTTTCATAGGTACCACCTGTGCTCTCATTTCTGCTGCTCTCCCCCCAGCTTCAGCTCAAGGCGGGGGGGGGGGAAAGGGGTGCACATGTGGCAGCTTACAGATTTCAAACCTGGAGAGGACTCTGTCCCCACAGAGCCTACAATCTACTGTGGGAAAATCCAGGGAGGGGACAGAGAGGAAAGGACAGTGAGGGGCTGAGATGAGGCAATGCCATTACTTTTTATTTATTGCAGAGGTCAGCAACCTTTTTCAGATGTGGGCCGGTCCACCGTCCCTCAGACCATGTGGGGGGCCGGACTATATTTTTTTGGGGGAAATGAACGAATTCCTATGCCCCACAAATAACCCAGAGATGCATTTTAAATAAAAGGACACATTCTAAGGTAAAGAGACCCTTGACCATTAGGTCCGGTCATGGCTGACTCTGGGGTTGCGGTGCTCATCTCACTCTATAGGCCGAGGGAGCCGGCATACAACTTCCAGGTCATGTGGCCAGCATGACTAAGCCGCTCCTGGCGAACCAGAGCAGCACATGGAAACGCCGTTTACCTTCCCGTCGGAGTGGTACCTATTTATCTACTTGCACTTTGACGTGCTTTTGAACTGCTAGGTGGGCAGGAGCAGGGACCGAGGAACGGGAGCTCACCCTGTCACGGGGATTCGAACCGCCAACCTTCTGATTGGCAAGTCCTAGGCTCTGTGGTTTAATCCACAGCACCACCCGCGTCCCACTAGCTTGCCTACGCCTGATTTATTACATATATATATCTATATATCTATCTATCTATCTATCTATCTATATATATATCTCCTTTTATCTCCACGGAGCCCTCATTTAATTCCAACAACCCTGTGAGGTAGGTTCGGCCGAGAGCCAACGACTGGCTGTCCCAGAGTCACACCCCGTGAGCTTTAGGGCTGAGGGGCGATTCGA
The DNA here is from genome assembly GCF_964106915.1 of Podarcis gaigeae. NCBI lineage: Eukaryota > Metazoa > Chordata > Lepidosauria > Squamata > Lacertidae > Podarcis > Podarcis gaigeae. Next base: position 2,670,885 of record NC_139682.1, on the reverse strand, counting down.
ACCTTGGCCTCTCCCATGTCCCAGTGGGACACTGGCTTGGCTTAACCGTGTCTCCTGCCAGGAGTGAGGATTTAAATTTCTGAGGCTGCCAAGGTGCTTTGGGGCAGCTCTTGCCCTGAGGGCTTCTTTAAACAGGAGGAGGAAGAACCAGAAGATGCCTATGGAAGAGTCTTGGGTTCCCCTATGCTGGGCATAGCTGTCAACGATTCCCTTTTTTTAAGGGAAATTCCCTTATTCCGAATAGGATTCCTCGCAAGAAAAGGGAAAAGTTGACAGCTATGCTGCCGGGTGGGATCCTGAACGAGCAGGCTAGCCCCAAATGGTGTTTGTGGGGTGATATGCATGCTGCCACAGCAAGGTTTTTCACCCCACACGAGAATTATTATTATTATTATTATTAAAATTTGTATACCTCCCTTCATCCGCAGATCTCAGGATGTCTTGCAACAGAAAAACACCAAGGTCCCACTTTTCTTAAAATGTGCACGTCCTGGTCCAATGGCGCTCCATATATCAGGCTGGCGCTGCAATTGTATTATTTTAGGCGCCTGCTGAGAACATTCTTATTTAGACAAGGCTACCCAGGAATTTTAATTGTTTCAGTCTATTCTATTGTGGTTTTAACTTTCTGTATGTTTTAAATTATGGCTGCAAATTTCTTAGTGGTCGTTTAATAAACTGCTTTTGAGTTGTTGTTGTTTTTCTGCAATCAAGAGGCATATAAATCCCATGAAATGAAATAAACGTTAATCAAAAGATGCAGCTTCCAAGGTTGCCTTTTTAAAAACAAAACAAACCAAAGTAAAGTAACATCCCTCTGCAAAGCAAACAAATGATACCGTGCTTAGGAAACCAAACTCCACCTAGTACTTCATTAGGGCTGGAGCTAATATAGTCCTTTCACAAATTGAAGTTTCTACTACTTGGGATGCTCCCCATTTTGTCTGAAAAAGCCTTCAGCCTTGGTGTGCAGAGAAGCCCCCAAAGGAATGAGGAAGTTCTTGTCTGCAGCAACAAAGGTGCCTTCAGGAAGTGTGATCAGGAAGCAAAAAGTCCTCTTTTCCGTTCTGGCCAGAAAGATAGCACAGGGGCCCAGATTGCAAAAAAAAGCAGGGACCCTTTGAAGACAAAATTCCTGGTCCGGAAGCTGCAGTTCGTGCAGGATGCTGCAGCACGGTTGCTGACAAGAGGCCTTGTCACATGCAACACCTGTGCTCAACATGTCTGCCTGCCAAGCCAAATTCAATTAGTATACAAAGCCATTAGCAACTTGGGACCAGTTTACCTGGAAGATTGCCTTACCCAATATACGCCCACAGTGTGCCACACAATCCCTGTTCCACATTTGTAAGAACTTTGTATTTTAGTGTGGCAGCACCTGCAGTACATTTTGGAACTCCCTGCCACTTGACATCAGCTACTGTGTTCTTTTCAGCGCCCACTAAAAGCACTTTTAGACAAGCCTGCCCAGATATTTAGAATGCTGATGAAAGTTCTAATCTGTATTTTAAAGGTAAAGGGACCCCTGACCATTAGGTCCAGTCATGGCTGACTCTGGGGTTGGGGCGCTCATCTCGCTTTATTGGCTGAGGGAGCCGGTGTATAGCTTCCGGGTCAGGTGGCCAGCATGACTAAGCCGCTTCTGGTGAACCAGAGCAGCGCACGGAAACGCCGTTTACCTTCCCGCCAGAGCAGTACCTATTTATCTACTTGCATTTTGACATGCTTTTGAACTGCTAGGTTGACAGGAGCAGGGACTGAGCAACGGGAGCTCACCCCGTCGTGGGGATTCGAACCGCCAACCTTCTGATCAGCAAGCCGTAGGCTCTGTGGTTTAACCCACAGTGCCACCCGCAGCAAATTTTTTGAAAGTTTTTCAAGTGATTATTTTTCTTACTGATTTGCCTTTCCTGCAAACCAATTTTTTAAAAACAATCTAGTGGGGTATAAATTTAATGTAATAGAGTCAATTTAAAAAATGCCCAATTTCAATTGTTGGTTTTACTGAGTCTACTAAGAATTATACCAGGGCATAGGGTTATCCCAGGAAAAGCAAATTACTGCTGCATGGAACACTCTGGAAAATCCATTTTGGGCGCTTTGCATTTTCCTGCAATACAGTGGTGCCCCGTGAGTCTCTTCGTCTTGCGGTTTTTTCGTCTTGCGGAGCAGGGCTATTAGCGGCTTAGCGGTTTTAAGAAAAAGGAAAAAAACTCGCAAGAAGTTTCGTCTTGCGAAGCAAGCCCATAGGGAAATTCGTCTAGCGAAGCGACGCAAAAACCGAAAAACCCTTTCGTCTTGCGCGTTTTTCGTTTTGCGAGGCATTTGTCTTGCGGGGCACCACTGTATTAAAAAAATGCAAATTGTTGGGGTGCAGAGTGTGGTTGGAAGAAAGGGCACACAAGGAAGCCTAGTTTGGTCTCATGGCCATAGGAGAGGTGTGCAAGTGTGCGCATAGGTGTGAGCAGGGCACACCTCAAAGACGGATTGCACTCCCACAAGGGATCATCATTCTGGATCACCGGCAAGAAGGAAGCCCACCTGCTGCCACTTTCAACTTGCAGGTTCATTAGATTTTGAGTTTTTGCCAAAGAGCATTTGATTCCCCTATAGCCGAGAAAGGGCCACTTGCCTAACTGAATGACCATCAATACACTGGTGGTCTCCAGAAGTTTCAGACGACAATTCCCACAACAGTTGTATACCTGGAGGAGCGTCTCCACCCTCATCGTTCAGCCCGGACACCAGGGTCCATCTCTGGGGGCCTTCTGGCAGTTCCCTCACTGCAAGAAGCAAAGTTACAGGGAACCACCAGAGGGCCTTCTAGGTGGTGGCGCCCTCCCTGTGGAACGCCCTCCCGTCCAATGTCAGGGAGACAAACAACTACAGTGGTACCTTCATAGTTGTAAGGTTTGGCTCCTGAATACTGCAAACCCCAAAGTGTTACAGTTTGCAAACGTTTTTTGGAAGCTGAACGCCCGACGCGGCTTCCGATTGAGTGCAGGAAGCTCCTGCAGCCAATCAGAAGCCGCACCTTGCTTTTTGAACGGTTTCGGGAGTCGGACAGCCTCCCAGAACGGATTAAGTTCAAGAACCAAGGTACCACTGTACATGACTTTCCACCGACACCTGAAGGCAGCTTTTAACGTGTGATGTTTTATTGTGTTTTAAAATATTTTGTTGAGAGCCGCCCAGTGGCTGGGGCAACCCTGTCAGATAATAAAAAAATTATTATGATTACTGTAGTCCAAAACATCTACAGAGAAACAGGTTGATGACAGCTATTCTGTAGGAAGGATTAAAAATAAAATAAAAGTGGCCCCCATCATCTGGGAATCTTCATCCAAGTATGGCGAGTCAGGGTGTCTGGCCTTTAGCGAATGCCTTCCTCTTTTGAGTGGCCTTTTTGGTCAAACTTGCACAACTTCCTTCCCTTTCCCCCCTCCAGTGAGGGGAAAAAAGGAAGAACCCAGGAATGCATTGGAGCTTCTCTGGAACAGGGCCGGAAAAATCCCACAGAATGGAAAGAGGCAGGTTTCAGAGATCCCTGATCCCACAAAAGTATTAGGCAACACAATATTGCAAATGAAGGGGCAGCTGATAAGAAGTGCAAGCATCTGGGCAAAGCTATACAGTGGTACCTCGGGTTAAAAACTTAATTTGTTCTGGATGTCTGTTCTTAACCTGAAACTGTTCTTAACCCGAGGTACCACTTTAGCTAATGGAGCCTCCCGCTGCTGCTGCGCGATTTCTGTTCTCATCCTGAAGCAAAGTTCTTAACCCGAGGTACTACTTCTGGGTTAGTAGAGTCTGTAACCTGAAGCGTCTATAACCCGAGGTAGCACTGCAAACGTAAAAGGTAAAGGACCCCTGGACGGTTAAGTCCAGGCAAAGGCGACTGTGGGGTTGTGGCGCTCATCTATCTTTCAGGCCGAGGGAGCTGGTGTTTGTCCACAGACAGCTTTCTGGGTCATGTGGCCAGCAGGGCTAAACCGCTTCCGGTGCAATGGGACGCAGTGACAGAAACCAGAGCACATGGAAACACAGTTTACCTTCCCACCACAGTGGTACCTATTTATCTACTTGCACTGGCGTGCTTTCGAACTGCTAGGTTGGCTGGAGCTGGGACTGAGCAATGGGAGCTCACCCCGTGACGGGGATTCAAACCGCCGGCCTTCCGATTGGCAAGCCCAAGAGGTTCAGTGGTTTAGACTACAGCGCCACTGGCATCCCATTGGGCAAGGCTATAGCGAATGGTGAATTTGTACTTCCATTCAGGGAAAGTGGTTCTGAAATAGGCGTTGGCACCTCCTGGGGGTGTGTGGATTGCCCAGGGGGGCACGAAGAGGCAAGGAGGTGGCGGGTGTGAGTGTGCGTGTGCTGGAGGTGTAAATGACTATCAGAGTTCGAAACCCGGTTCATCAGTTTTGCCAGGTTAATTAAACCAAACTGGGTTTTAGAATCATAGAATCATTAAGAGTTGGAAGGGACCCTTAGAGTCATCTAGGCTACCCCATCTGCAGTGCAGGAATCTCAGCTAAAGCATCTAGGCCACCCAACCTCGGCTTAAAAACCTCCAAGGATGGTTTTTGGATAACTGTGCAATGAACTGCTACTGTTTTGAATTTTATTGTGTTATTGTCTTCCTCAGTGGGTTATGCAAACCGATGTTCTAAATTACACCTTTTATATAGATTTTAAAGGAGATTTTATAGCTGCCACCTCTTCCTCTCAAGGAGAGCAAAAAGTTACCCCCCCATTTTATTTTTGCTTCCTTGAGCCTCTTTCAAGTAGCATTATCTGCTCCCCAAACAAGACTTTTATGCAGCCAGAGAAGAAAAAAACATCACACTTTTGCAGGTTTTACAAAACATTTCCTACCCCTTCTGTCCCTTAATGGCTCTTAGAGCCCCAAGTGAGCCAAACTTTAAAACTTCTCAATGGGGAAAATGGGGCTTGGAGGATCTGGTCCAGGGGCCTCGGACGGTGGACGTTCGGCTTTCACTCTCGATGCCCCACAGGAAACTCAGCTGAGACATTCCAGGCTGGTTTTCATCCTCTCCATCTCGTGAAGGAAGCTGTAGAACTGAGGCAGCGTCAGCTCTGATTCCGCGGGAGGGAGAGAGAGAAGAAAGAAAAACAGGAATGATTCGGGACTCACAAAACAGGACAAGCACTTTTGTTTTCCCTGCAGCAAGTTAACCGTGGCTCGGAAAAGGGCAACCAAAATTATCAAGTGGATAGAAGAAAGATTAGTAATAACAAGGGTGATTTTATTATTTATACCCCGCCCATCTGGCTGGGCTGAAGCATTTGGGACTTTTAGTAAGTTCAGAGAAAAGGAGAGTAAGAGGCAAAATGATATAAGTGTCTGTTCATCTCCCGCGATCTCTTATGGAGGTTGACTAGCTGAGCAGTTTTCTTTTTACAGCTGCAGCTTCCAAAATTTAAATTTAAATATAATAATAATAATAATAATAATAATAATAATAATAATAATAATGCTTTTTAAACGATTATCATTGCTACCTTTTTAAGCTTTTTGCATTTTACCTGTGTTGTTTTAATTTGTGCAAGCTGCCCTGAGTCCCAGTCTTGGGAAAATGAGGGATATTATTATTATTATTATTATTAATAATAATAATAATAATAATTGGATACCACTGAAGGCACTAAAGTCGAGGGAGAAAACTCTGACCTTAGTTGAAAGAAGCAGCTCCCCCCACCCCCCCATCCCAAAATACATGCCCTTGCAATGTCTTTTTCAGGAGATGCAATTTCAGCCTTCCTGGGGCTTCAACTGCCTCCCTCTCTTTGAAGAACGCCCCCCAGGACAAAATAATGGCTCACTCACCCATGTACAGAGGCTCCACTTTGTTTCCTTTCCTAACCACCAATTTCAGCTGGAAATAAAAATCAGGTTTATTTTGTCAGAATAAAGGAAGTTGCATCCAAGTGAGCAGGCGAGAAATGTTAAAACGCTGTGCTTTTTTCCTGCAAAGAGAAAACCCTGAGATTCTTCCACCGTTAACGTTTTTGCAAGGCGGTACATGGAGCGGCTGAGGAGTCAGGAATTGGGGTGTGTGAATGGATGCTTCTGGACAGGGGGACAGAGACAAGCCACTCTGGGCTGTGACCCACAGGAAAGGACGGAGATTTGCGAAGGGGAAGAAATCTGCACTTATCACCCTACCCAAAATGAGCACGGAGTCCCACGTTGGCTGGGGCTGATGGGAACAGTAGTCCAAAATAGCAGGAGGGCTCCAGTTCTGACACCTGTATAAGGAACACCTCCAAGGCAAACCTGTTGCACCAACTTACTATTTTGCTGTTTCTGCTAGCCAGGGGGAGGACCAAAGATGCTGAAGTCCCGTACCACTGGGATGCCCTCTCATCCCTCCGCCAACCTCCCGAAACCGCATTGCCCAAACACTTTCAAGCCTCTCTCTGCTGCCATACTAAAAACTTGGTTTTTGGAAACCAAAATAAAAGCAGGGTTTCCTGGGACGCTGAATTCTTCAGGCACGAGCGTCTGCGGAATACAGGGTGGCCTTTTCCCAGCGCCTGTGCCAGCACCTTATTTTTTTGCCCCTGGCTCTTCCCGGGGGTGTCTTTCAAAAACAGCATCACCTCTCGCACGGCAGGATACCCACCTGCAGGAAGATGCTTCCAGCTTTCTCCAGTTCGCTGCTTCCTGCTGTCACTGCCGGAGAGAAGAAAGAAAATCAATGTGGGGTGCCCAGGGGAAGCTGGAAGGCGGAGCTTCTGTGGGGTGGGGCCGTAGGGGGTTAGACTAGATGACTCTTGGGGTCCCTTCCAACACTGCGATTCTATGCCTCCCCCCACAGGCCTCCCCCAGCCCACAAAGCCCCTCACCTCCAAATTTCCACTCCATGTCAACGAGCTGGTTAACCATCAGGGTCTGGCCCACAGCCAGGCGCGAGAGGGTGGGCGATTTCTCCTTCCACTGGAAAGATTGCAGAAAGCAAAATGAAACAAAAACCGGCAAAATGTAACAAAAACCGGCTACTTAAGGTAATGGGGCCCTTTATATGTCCAGCTGTCTAACAAATTGTCAGTTTTTTTGTGTTGAATATATGATATATGGTAATTTATGGACCTAATAGGTATCTCAAGCCATTTGCACGTAACAAAATATGTACTTTACCAAAGTAAATGTCAAACTGAAATACAATTAAGAAGGATATTAACAGTGAAATTAAATTGCTGTTTTAGGCGTTGCTTTTAAAAGTCTGGAACGGATTTATTCCGTTTTGCAATACTTTCTATGGGAAAGTGTGCCTTGGTTTTGGAACGTTTTGGTTTTGGAACAGACTTCCAGAACGGATTAAGTTTGAGAACAAGGAAGCTTAAGGAAAAACCTAAAAATTCTAATTTTTTCCTTAAGCTTTTTGATTTTTCTTATTATTTAGTTTATTTCCATAAGATAATATTTCTAGTCGATTACTTCTTGTTTCAGGGATTTCCACGGTATTTCATTCGATTTGTGCAATTAGTTCAGAGAACAGGCAGCCCAGAAGAAAAGCACCCCCCCCCCCGGGGGAATTAAAATTTCAGTAGCGAAAGGAATGCTCATAATACCTGCGCTTCGAAATAGCTGGCCTTCTCCTCGCTCAGCCCTGCGGGAGAAATTCAACACGGTTAAATGAGAGGCCAGCAGCCACTGTCCACCTTCAGGAATCGCCGGAGGCTTTTCAAAGAGACCTACCTAGGGTGATAAGATCTGCTCTAACCTGCTCTGCCGACAGACCTCTCTTTAGGGCACCTGAGATAAACAAGGCATAAAACAGACAGACAGAGGGGGGAAAGGGGAGAGAGAGAGAGAGAAAGAGAGGTCTGGTTAGACAACATTGCTACTGTATGGAGTTAAGCGCGGGAATAAGACACCCAAACAGAGTTAGAAACTCAGGTATATAAACTAGGTGCCCAAAGGCTCCTTAAAACCAGGGCTACAGTCGCCAAAATGGAACGTTGGAAGATTCCGGCTGGACAAAAGGAGATACTTTTTCGCATGGTTTTCACTTTGGAACTCACTGCCACAAGATGTTCACCAGTGTGGGAGACTTTAAAAGGTGTTTCGACAAATCCGTGGGGACACGTGGCTACTTGGTCCTGATGCATGTCCCAGCTGTGAATCAAAAGTGCTGCTATTGTGCTTAGGTTGGGGTCTTCCTGTGGGTATCTGGCTGGCAACCATGAGAACGGAATGTAGGACTCCATGGGCCTTTGGCCTGATCCTGCACCCTGGCTCTCCTTATGTTCCTACGTACCTATGGGACCACCTCTCCTGGTATGCCCAGCGGAGGACCTTAAGGTCCACAAATGACAACACTTTGGAGGTCCCGAGCCTCAAGGAGGTTAGATTGGTCTCAACTAGGGCCAGGGCCTTTTCAGCACTGGCCCCGACTTGGTGGAACGCTCTGTCACAAGAGACTAGGGCCCTGCGGGACTTGACATCTTTCCGCAGGGCCTGCAAGATGGCGCTGTTCCGCCTGGCCTTTGGCTTGGACTCAGTCTGACCCTTATGGTCTTGATCTATTGGCTACTATTAAAATGAGGCTGCATTTTAAATTATTTTCTTTTTTTTATAATATTTTTTATTAGTTTTATGAAATACAGAAAAAAGAATAAAGAGCCTATTATAAAAGTAGAAAAAGAAAGTTACAAATTTTCTTGTTCTTTTTTCCAAATCTACTGGACTTCCCCGCGTCCTCCCAACCCTGCATTCTCTGTGATACATAACATCTGCAATTTGTTAACTTGTTTCAATACTTATTGTATCTTCCATTTTATCATGTTACCCAATTTCAAATATATTATGACCCAAATCATGTACGTTTTCATTTTAACACAATAAAGTTGTTTCATTATTCTATCTCTGACTTCTTGTACCTTAATTTCCATTTCTTTAATTTAACATTACTGAAGCTAGAATTTCCTAAAAGGTGCGTTTTTTAACATTCATACAACTTATAATGTTTTTCCAAATAGTCTTTAAATTTTTTCCAGTCCTCCTCAATTGTTTCTTCTCCCAGGTCTCGGATTCTGCCAGTCATTTCGGCCAGTTCCATGTAGTCCATCAACTGCGTGTGCCATTCCTCCAGTGTGGGTAAATCTTGTGTCTTCCAATGTTTTGCAATCAGGATCCTTGCTGCTGTAGTAGCATACATAAAAAAAGTTCTGTCCTTCTTAAGCACTCTCTGGTCCACCATGCCCAGGAGGAAGGCCTCTGGTTTCTTAGGTAAGGTAAATCTAAGTACCTTTTTTAGTTCATTATGAATCATTTCCCAAAAGGCCTTCACTTTCGGGCAGGTCCACCAGAGGTGAAAGAATGTCCCTTCCGTCTCTTTACATTTCCAGCATTTATTATCAGACAGGTGATATATCTTAGCAAGCTTGACTGGGGTCATGTACCACCGGTATATCATTTTCATAATGTTTTCCTTCAAGGCACTACATGCCGTAAATTTCATTCCGGTGTTCCATAACCTTTCCCAGTCTTCAAACATAATGTTATGCCCCAAATCCTGCGCCCACTTTATCATGGCGGATTTGACCGTCTCATCCTGAGTATTCCATTTAAGCAGCAGAGGTTATACATTCTCGAAAGTAGTTTACTTTTTGGTTCTAACAGTTCTGTCTCTAGTTTCGATTTTTCCACCTGGAATCCAACCTTCTTGTCTACTTTAAAGACCTCTTGAATTTGTGCATAATGCAACCAATCTCGCACCTTGTTTTTTAGTTTTTCCAAGCTCTGCAACCTCCAATTGTCTCCAATCTTTTCAATAATTTCCTCATATTTAGGCCAATTGGCTTCCATATTAGGTCTCTTACGTGCCTTGGCCTCCACCGGTGAGAGCCACCTCGGAGTCTTACTCTCCAATAAGTCTTTATATTTTGTCCAGACCATTAAAATTGCTCTCCTGACAATGTGGTTTTTAAACAGTTTGTGCACTTTAACCTTGTCATACCACAAATATGCATGCCACCCAAAAGCGTTGTCAAACCCTTCCAGATCTAGGACATCAGTGTTTTCCAGTAAGATCCAATCTTTCAACCAGCAGAAGGCTGCGGATTCATAATATAACCTCAAGTCTGGCAGGGCAAATCCCCCTCTTTCTTTCGCATCAGTTAATATCTTAAACTTTATTCGGGGCTTTTTGCCCTGCCAAACAAACTTTGAGATATCCTTCTGCCACCTTCCAAAGCATTCCACCTTGTCCACGATCTGTAGGGTCTGAAACAAAAATAACATTTTTGGCAATACATTCATCTTTATAGCTGCTATTCGGCCCAACAAGGAAAGTTTCAATCTTGACCACGTTTCCAAATCTCTTTTGATTTCTGACCAACATTTCTCGTAGTTGTCTTTAAACAGATTCAAATTTTTGGAGGTCAGATACACCCCTAGGTATTTTACTTTTTTAACCACATTTAATTCTGTTTCTTTCACGAACTCATCTGTTTCTGTAATTGTCAAATTTTTTGCTAGAACCTTAGTTTTTTGCTTGTTCAACTTAAATCCCGCCACCCGACCAAAGTCCGAAATTAATTCTAACACTCTTTTAGTACTAGAGACAGGCTCCTGTAATGTTAATACCATATTTTTAAATTATTTTAAATTATTTTCTAACCTGTATTTTAAATTGGTTTTTCTTGTAATTTTACTGGTGTTAGCAACTCTGGTTGGGGAGGGCGGGGTAATAATAATAATAATAATAATAATAATAATAATAATATTTTATTTATAACCCACCCTCCCCAGCCGAAGCCGGGCTCAGAGCAGCTAACAACAGTAAAATGATGCAACATTCTAAAATAATTTCATTATAAAATCAGTTCAAATCAGATTAATGGCAACCATTGGGCTAGAGTTCTGTGAGGATTACCGAAGGAGGGGGTCAGACTGTGCCTTGGCCAAAGGCCAGGCGGAACAGCTCTGTCTTGCAGGCCCTGCGGAAAGATGTCAAGTCCTGCAGGGCCCTAGTCTCTTGGGGCAGAGCGTTCCACCAGATTGGGGCCAGTACTGAAAAGGCCCTGGCTCTGGTTGAGGCCAGCCTAACCTCCCTGTGGCCCGGGATCTCCAAGATGTTTTTGTTTGAAGACTGTAAGGTCCTCCGTAGGACATACCAGGAGAGGCAGTCCTGTACGTAAATAAATGAATAATTTATTATTAATTATTATTATTATTATTATTATTATTATTTCACTGAGCAGCTGCCCCCCTTGTGAGGGGTCCCTTGACGAAAGAGGGGAGAAGCTCTTCTCTCGATTCCCCTGGTCTATGGCCGGCACCCACACACTGCCAGGGACCCCCAAGCCGCCACTCACCATTCGGCACCAACAGGAGGCTTTTAACAATGTTCTTCAAAGGGCCCGGGCTGAGTTTATTGCTGGTGGCAAATTCAGAGAGCTGAACTAGGAACCTTTCGACCTGTAAGAGGAGAAGAGCACATAGCGTGATCCACACCTCCAAGCTGCACATGAATGCGAGTTTCTGGTGCAATCCTATGCCTGCCTGACTCCAAAGTCAGTTCCACTGAGTTCATGGGGACTTTGAATCATAAAACTGTACTTAAGAGAGAATATTATGAAAATGATATACAGGTGGTACATGACACCAGTCAAGCTTGCAAAAATATATCATTTGCCTGATAATAAATGCTGGAAATGTAAAGAGACTGAAGGTACATTCTTCCACCTTTGGTGGACGTGCCCAAGGATTAAGGCTTTCTGGGAGATGATCTATAATGAAAAGAAAAAGGTATTTAAATATACCTTTCTGAAGAAACCAGAGGCCTTTCTCCTGGGCATGGTCGGCCAATTGGTGTTAAAGAAGGATAGAAATTTTTTTATGGATGCTACAGCAGCAGCAAGAATACTTATCGCAAAGTATTGGAAGACACAAGATCTACCCACCCGGGAAGAATGGCAGATGAAGGTGATGGATTACATGGAACTGGCGGAAATGACTGGCAGAATCCGGGACCAGGGAGAAGAGTTGGTGGAAGAAGATTGGAAGAAATTTAAAGACTATTTGCAGAAACATTGTAAAATTAAGGAATGTTAGAAGGATGTTGGAATGAAGTTATGTGGTTTTAGCAGCAATGTTACAAAGGAGTAAGTAAAAATGGATTGTTAACAGGTGACAATGTAAAGTTACAATATATTAAGATAAATTATTAAGATAAAAACAAAGATGGAAAGGATTTGCTGAATTAACTAATTGAACTAGAACACAAAAAAGGGAGGTGTGAGGAGGTCAAGGAAACAAGCAAATGAAAGATAAGATATGGAAAGATTGACTTGTTTTTAATTGTTTTTTTTCTGCATTTTGTATTTTTTGTTTTATTTTCCTTTATTTTTGTAATTTTTTGAAATTTCAATAAATATTATTCTTTAAAAAAAATGAATCATAAAACTGTAGAGTTCGAAGGGACCACGAGGGTCATCTAGTCCAACCCCCTGAAATGCAGGAATCTTTTTGCCCACCATGCGGCTTGAACCCACAATCCTGACATTAAGAGTCTCATGCTCTACCGACTGAGCTAGGCCAGGAGGGAACTTTGCCCTGGGTTGTATCCTAAGGCTGAAAAACAGAACCGCACCCACACTGTTAATCAAGGTCCCTTTTCGAGTTCTGGGGCACTGTGCAGAAGGAGCAGATCCGCACATCATTCAAACCGAGAAAAAGAAAGAATTGCCTCTGTGACCCATTTGAGGCTGTGCTGGTGCGGCAAAGAATTCTTGTTTAATTGGGAACAAAATACCTTTTTACTTTTATTCATGCCTACCTTTGCCTATACCTCCTGGCAAATAGAAGGGGAAGAAATGGAGGCAGTGAGAGATTTTACTTTCTTGGGCTCCATGATCACTGCAGATGGTGACAGCAGTCACGAAATTAAAAGACGCCCGCTTCTTGGGAGAAAAGCAATGACAAAGCTAGACAGCATCTTAAAAAGCAGAGACATCACCTTGCCAACAAAGGTCCGTATAGTTAAAGCTATAGTTTTCCAATTAGTGATGTATGGAAGTGAGAGCTGGACCATAAAGAAGGCTGATTGCCGAAGAATTTATGCTTTTGAATTCTGGTGCTGGAGGAGACTCTTGAGAGTCCCATGGACTGCAAGAAGATCCAACCTCTCCATTCCGAAGGAAATCAGCCCTTAGTGCTCCCTGGAAGGACAGATCCTGAAGCTGATGCTCCAAGACTTTGGCCACCTCATGAGAAGAGAAGACTCCCTGGAAAAGACCCTGATGTTGGGAAAGATGGAGGGCACAAGGAGAAGGGGACGACAGAGGACGAGATGGTGGGACAGGGTTCTCAAAGCTACCAGCATGAGTTTGACCAAACTGCAGGAGGCAGTGGAAGACAGGAGGGCCTGGCGTGCTCTGGTCCAGGGGGACACGAAGAGTTGGACACAACTAAATGACTAAACAACAACAACACCTTTGGCTAGCTTTTGATTTTGAATATTTTCTGTTCAGAGCTTAGAAGTTACCTTAGTCTCTGACAGAACTGAGAATCAGATGTTCAAGGAAAAAAGGAAAAGATCAGATGTTCAAGGGGTGAAAAGTGGCCTTAAAAAACAATCTGGGGATCCTGAGTTGTTGATGAATGACATATTCCTCTGCTGTCTGACTACTGCCTTAAGATAACATATAATTATAATTAATATAATATAATATAATATAATATAATATAATATAATAATATACCGTATTCTTCGCCCTATAGGACACACTTTTCCCCCCAAAAAAATGAAGGGGAAATGTGTGTGCATCCTATGGGGTGAATGCAGGCTTCGCGGACCTCTCAGCAAGCAGCGGGAGCCAGCGCTGGGCTCCCACGGCTTGCAGAGAGCTGCCTGTTTGGGGGCTGGGGTCGGGGGAAGCTCGGGCCTCCACCGCCCCAGCCCCGCGCCTGGGGGGGAAATAATTTTTTCCCCTTTATTTCCCCCCCAAAAAACTAGATGCACCTTATGGGATGGTGCGTCCTATAGGGCGAAAAATACGGTAATAATACCTTTGTTATTTTTTATTTTAGCCGACATCTCTGTCCCTGTTTAGAGACAGAAGCCCCCCTCCTTTCATAGCAATTGGTTTGAGAAAGCAGGGCATAATTTTAGCTAAACATCTGGTGCTTTCCAAGTTGTCTGCCCAAATTCGGGCAGAATTTATGACTTGTTTCGGTAGGGAAAGCTGAGCAGTCATTAAAGGAAGAGGCACAAAGAAGGGGCGAGATCCTGGCGCAAGTCGTAAATTAAGGAAGGCCTCGTTTTAATAATCTTGACTTTAGAACCTGTTTCTCCCTCACCTGGGAGGAAGCCCCACAGAGTTCGGTATGGCTAACTTTGGAGAAGATCTGGTGAGGATGAAACCGTCAGATTCACAGTATTTCTTTCTTTCTTTTCAAACAGTCCAATAAAATTGTTCCAAACCCCAGGGCCCCAAAGGATGAGAATGGGTTGGCGATAGAAAAGTGTGATTGCTAGAGGTCAGCACAGGGGGCAAGTCTGCCCTGTGATTCTCAGATGAAGGGCAGTATTATTATTATTATTAATGTGGCTGACTGCATTTGTTTAGGGAGAGGGCCTTCTCGGTGGTGGCGCCCGCCCTGTGGAACGCCCTTCCATCAGATGTCAAGGAAATAAACAGCTATCTGACTTTTAGAAGACATCTGAAGGCAGCCCTAAAAAATTGGGAAGTTGTTAATGTTTGATGTTTTATCGTGTTTTTAATATTCTGTTGGGAGCTGCCCAGAGTGGCTGGGGATACCCAGCCAGATGGGCACGGTATAATAATAATAATAATAATAATAAGAAGAAGAAGAAGAAGAAGAAGATACAGGATCTCATGTTTAAGCATACACATGCTCCTCTGCCGATACATCACACTCTGCTATTGCTTGGAATGCGCCCATACAGAATACGCACCCCATCGTGTCCTTCAGATTGAGATAATAATCACTTTCATGACACTGCTATTATTATTATTATTATTATTAAAAAATGAGAACAATCTACACTTTGGAAAGAACTTGCAGACTTGTGGCAGGGTGCCTGGCCTTTCGTTTTATCTTGTGCAAAGATGTTACTGTGATTAGCATTAAAAGTTGCTGCTGCTGCTGCTCCTAAGATGCTCACCTTGAGTAAAACTACAGCAAAAATAGCCTCAGCTCACCCCCTCGGATCCTATCTTGCCAACATCGCTGTGGACGGCTTACCTCTTTCGGTTCCTGCAGAAATCGGAAAACCACTTCCGCGAGAGTGGAGAATTGCTGGAGAGAGACAAAACGAAGGTGTCAGCAACACAAGACCTGCCAGGGATTGGGCCCACCTCTCCTGCTCTTTCCCGCGTCTAAGGCAGATTATTCCTTTTTTAAGAAGAGCAACAATCCTCAAAACTTTCCTCCGTATATATAGTTTTTAAAAGGCACTTGGTGGTTAAGCCTGGGTGTGCAAAGGCAGTGGTTTGGAGCCATCAAGTTAGATGGACCTGGGAACAGGGACACATCCTGCCCCACAACACGAGGGTCCCGATTCCCTTGCCGGAACTCCTCCCTTTAAGACTTGGAACTCAATTACGCAGTAATCCAATTCAACATAAGATTGCTCTAATACCAGCCTCCTTGTGAAAGTGAATAGGAGAGGCTGGTGGCCTAATTAAATAAATCTTACCCACCTTGACTAACAGTTATGAGTTTTAATTGCTTAATTAATTCTGCATATCAGAGGCCAGTACACAGAGGCCAGTACACAGCTTATCTGAGGCCCAGGGTGGCGAGCCCATAGCTGTCAACGTTTCCCTTTTTTAAAGGGAAATTCCCTTATTCCGAATAGGATTCCTCGCAAGAAAAGGGAAAAGTTGACAGCTGTGGGCAAGCCCCATCCAGCTGGCTGAAACCTCCAAGGTCCAGGAAAAGTGAAGCCAGCTGCCTCCCTCCCTCTGCAAGGAACCTGTATAGTGTCGTACCTTGGAAGTCGAACGGAATCCATTCTGAAAACCAAATTACAGCTTCTGATTGGCTGCAGGAAGCTCCTGCAGCCAATCGGAAGCCCCATCAGGACATTCAGGTTCCAAAAGAACGTTTGCAAACCAACAATCACTTCCGGGGTTGCGGCATTCGGGAGCCAAAACGTCCGAGTTCCAGGGTGTTTGGGATCCAGGGTACGACTGTATGTTTATATTTGGCCAGGCTTCTCCATGGGCCTGGGGTTAGTGTGTCTCTGTGTGTGTGCATGTGTGTCTATAGCCAGGGTTCTCCAACTTGGTGCCCTCCAGATGTGGCTGATGAGAGTTGTAGACCGAAACATCTGGAGGGAGCCAAGTCGGGGGCACCATCTTAGAAGGGGGTCTCGTTCCTGAATGGCAGGCTTCTTCTGCTCCCACTGCCAGAATCACCTGTGGATTTGCAAGTAATGATAATAATAATTTATTATTTGTATCCCGCCCATCTGGCTGGGTTTCCCCAGCTACTCTGGGCGGCTTCCAACAAAGATTAAAAATACATCAAAATGTCACACATTAAAAACTACCCTGAACAGGGCTGCCTTCAGATGTCTTCTAAATGTCAGGTAGTTGTTCTTCTCTTTGACATCTGGTGGGAGGGTGTTCCACAGGGCGGGCGCCACCACCGAGAAGGCCCTCTGCCTGGTTCCCTGTACCTTTGCTTTTCTCAATGAGGGAACCGCCAGAAGGCCCTCGGAGCCGGACCTCAGCGTCCAGGCAGAACGATGTGGGTGGAGACGCTCCTTCAGGTATACTGGGCCGAGGCCATTTAGGGCTTTAAACGTCAACACCAACACATGAAGCACAATTCACCATTTTAAAAACAGCCACCCAATTTAGACTTTTAAGCTGAAAAGTGTTTAATGCATCAATTCAATTAATTGACTTAAATGTTACAGCCTTAGGAGCAAACTAGCTCTGTGGAAAATGTGACACCCAGGAGTCCAATTTATCTTTATTTTGCAAGTTTGCAAATAAGGAGAGCTGGCCCAATTGAAAGGTATCGACCTCCACACAGGAGCTCTTGAATCCTCTGTTTGCATGCGCTGGGCATTCTCCAAATCCCCCAGAGAGAGGCAGCAGCCCTGTTTGCACACCGGGGAGCCTACAGAGCTCTGGCAGAGTGCTAAGGATTAAGAAACAATATTTTTTTAAAAAAACACACAATAATAATAATAACATGGGTTGCAGCCAACTAACGATTACTCAGAGTAGACCCGCTGCAATTAATGGACAGACAGATGGCCACCTGTCATGGATGCTTGAGTTGAGATTCCTGCATCGCAGGGGGTTGGACTAGATGACCCCGGGGCCCCTTCCAATTCTTCAGTTCTATGATTCTACGCTAACAATGTTCATTAATTTTAGTCGGTTTACTCTGGAGAGGACTAGCACTGAATGCAAACAGTTTACCTACATGATCTTTACCTTTCTGCATGTATGACCACTCGGCTACTTAGAACAGGTGCTGTTACAGGTGCCACATAAAGCCTGTTCCTCATTTGTAGGAACTTGCCCGTTTAGTGTGGCAGGGCCTTTGGAACTCCATGCCACTTGATATCAGGCAGGCACCTTTGCTGTACTCTTTTCAGCGCCTGCTTAAAGCATTTAGACAAGCCAACCCAGATGTTTAGAAAGTTGATGAGAGTCTTAATCTGTTTTTAGTTCTGTGTTATTTCACCTTTCCAAAAGTCCTAAGTTAGGTAGCATTTTTTTCCCCTTATTGATGATGTTAATTGTTTTGCCTTTTTTGAAAACCGCTCTGAGGGTTTTCTTTTCCTTTTTGCAAGTGGTGCGTACATTTCATGAACTAAATAATCAAAATAAAATCCTACAAGCATTCCCCCCCCCCAAAAAAAGTAAATAAATCACGAAACAGTGCAGCCATAGGGTCAGAAGGCAGGGCATCGAGGAGAGCAAAGCGGTCACATTCTTGGATGAGGTGATAACCCCAAAACAGAAGCATGACCTTGAGGGAGATACCTGGAATGCGAAAAAGGCATGACTAACAGCTGCGCTTTTTATTGTGCTACCAGGTTGGAGTGGAGACAGAAAGCTCATGAGTTCTCCAGGAGTCTGGCTCAGTGTTTTAGCAGCCAGCTTAGGATAAGATAGGACCCCCAGAAGGGGAAGAAATGGAGGCAGTGAGAGATTTTACTTTCTTGGGTTCCATGATCACTGCAGATGGTGACAGCAGTCACGAAATTAAAAGACGCCTGCTTCTTGGGAGAAAAGCGATGACAAACCTAGACAGCATCTTAAAAGGTAGAGACATCACCTTGCCAGCAAAGGTCCGTATAGTTAAAGCTATTGTTTCCCCAGTAGTAATGTATGGAAGTGAGAGCTGGACCATAAAGAAGGCTGATCGCCAAAGAATGGATACTTTTTAATTTTGATGCTGGAGGAGACTTTTGAGAGTCCCATGGACTGCAAGAAGATCCAACCTCTGCATTCTGAATGAAATCAGCCCTGAGTGCTCATTGGAAGGACAGATCCTGAAGCTGTGCTCCAAGACTTTGGCCACCTCATGAGAAGAGAAGACTCCCTGGAAAAGACCCTGATGTGGGGAAAGATGGAGGGCACAAGGAGAAGGGGACGACAGAGGAGGAGATGGTTGGACAGTGTTCTCGAAGCTACCAGCATGAGTTTGAGCAGACTGCGGGAGGCAGTGGAAGACAGGAGGGCCTGTCGTGCTCTGGTCCAGGGGGTCACGAAGAGGCGGATGCGACTAAACAACAAAGCCACAGGGATATCACCCTGCTGGAAAAACTAACTAATAAGTCCCTAGGCACTAAAAGAAAAAGAAAAAGATTTCATACCTCTTTGGTTTGACTTTATTTCATTTGTAAGGAAGGAGGAGCCCCGCTTGGTCTACAAACAAATATGGTTAATGCAGTAAAACAGGGTCGTTGTTGAATTAACCTTGTCTTGTGTAATCATTATGTCGCTGCCTTCCACGCATCCGCATAAAACTGCAGAGTTGGAAGGGACCACAAAGAGTCATCTACCCCTGACAGGTAGAAATCTTACACCCAACTTGAGGCTTGAACCCAGGACCCAGAGACGAAGGGTCTCATGCTCCACCAAGTGAGCTATCGCAGCACGCCTGTGGCTTATTTATTCTGGCTTCATTTCATGTCTATATTTGTTCAACAGTATATGGGCAATGTATGTTGCCATCAGATCCTGTTTTGATAACATAGTACTTTGCAGAATTTTGCAGAACCTTTTTAAAAATAATAACAGTAATAAAGAGTTATTTTTTTGGGGGGGGGGTTATATAAAAAGTGGCCCCAGCAGAGTGGACTTGCAGGAACCCAGGAGAAGCAGGAACAGTTTAAGAGCATCAGGCGGCACACATAAAATCCGCTGGGTGCCTTTGGTCAGATATGCTCGCTGTGCAATGAGGGAGGGATAACACGAGCTTGATGTATCGTGAGCAGGAACTAAAGTGATTTAGAAATGGTTGTACGCGGGGAAGGAGTTCTGGGTGAGACCAGCAGGGAACGGAAGCTGAATGCAGTAGTTTGTCGTGTATAGTTTTGCAGCAGCACACTGCTAAATAAAAATGATTCCTTTGAATCCAGTCCCTGTGCATCATTTATAATCTTGGAAATAATAAATATATGGTGTCAGGAGACAAAATTAAAAGAAGGCAGTATTGTATACCTGTAAGAACACAAAAGTTATTAGATCTGTATCTATACCAGCATCCTATTCTTTCAAGGCCAACCAGATGGGAAACCTGCAAACAGGATTCAAGGACAAGAGCAACTCTCCCCTCCTGAACTGAATCAGTCAAGAATCTCAAGACATATACATAAATCCCTAATTTTATTTGTCCCCAGCCTTTCCACAGTTCAAACCATGTTCAAGGCAGCTGACAACAGGAAAAGAAATACGTAGCTACAACGTTCAAGTAGCCATAAACAAAACATTTTTAAAAATACACAACCATCACTGCAAGATATAAAATGAAGATACAAAAAAGCTAACACCAACAGCAGCAAAAAATAAAATAAAAATAAAAACCACAACAAAACCCCGCCAACAACACCCTGGAGCAGCCAAAGATTTTTGACTCTGAATTATCTGAGACTAGGTAAAGAGACAGGGTGATCAGAAGACCAAAGAGATAGAGATTTTTGTTTTTCAAAAACACAGGGAGATGAAATATTCATGGGGAATCAAGTGATTTAGACATGGTCGTAAGGTGGAGGTTGTGGCCAGGCCGACAGAGAAAGGAATCTTGACTAAGATTAAGTTTTTCAGTACCACATGGCTAAATTAAAGTTTATTCCTTCTAATCCAGTTTCCACCGATCATTTATAATCTTGCAAATACTGTACTACACCAAACCTTTACATGGGCAACTAAAATAACACGGATAAAACGCGAGGTGCCGTTTCTGAAGGCAGAATAACAAACTAACCATAATCATGTGCTTTTCTTTGGAAGAATGGATGCCAATACTAGTCTGGATTTTATTTATTTTTTAAAAAGCTGATCGCAACTGTTTGGCTTTTTGGTTCCTTCCCTGAGTGAATCTTTAAAAATGCGTTTTAAAAGAGCTATGAGTTCGTAGCGTTGGGGGTCCCTTCCAACCCTCTCCAAGACCAGGAAGGCTTTTAAAAGCAAGCCGGGGGCCCCGATCCTGCTCACGCAGCTTGGCGGAGCCTCCGGGCACGCCGGGACTCCGGTCCAGAGGATCTGCGCCGGGGGGGGGTCGCCCTTTAGGATGACGCGCAGCTAAGCGCAGGAGTGGAGAGCGCGCTCGTGCGCCCTGCTTCCTTCCCCGTGGCGACGCGCCAGCCCCACTGGCCGGAGGGTTCCTCCTCCCTGCGCCAGTTGTTTTTTTGGGGGGTGGGGTACTCCGGCAACCAGCGCCCCAATATTCGGAAAAGAGGTCCCCCCCCTCCCAAGGCCCCCGCTCCGCCGGCAGCTGCACCTGGGCGCTCAGCTGGTTGAGTTGCTGCAAGTCTGCGCTCAGCGTCTCCGGCACCGGCTCGCGCGCAAAGCTCAGCAGCCCCATTGCGCGCCCGGATCCGACGCGCTCGCCTTCCTCGGCTGCCGCCGCCCGGCTCCTCCCCGCCGCGCTCCGCCCCTGCCGGCGCAGCCGCTTTCGATTTCGCTCCCCGGGGGGGCGCTACTACTCGCGAGTAAGCCAGGCCGGGAGATGTTTTGCCGAGGAAAAGCGCGCATGAGTTGGCGGCTTGGGGGAGGGGGTGGATGGCGGCGGGTGTCAGGCCTCGCGCTCCTGCCCCGCCGTCGGATCGGGTCTACTCGGAAACAAGCCCCGTGGGTTTTCTTCCGGCCGCTTACTTCCGAGGTAAGGGTCACTTGGAGGGACCGTGGGGGGAAAGCCCCTCGTCTAGTCCAGTGCAAGAGGTTGCTTCTTATCAGAGCAACAGCAGCACCAAAAAATAAAAACAAACGATTTCCATAGGATCGCAAAATTGTGGAGTTAGAAGGAACCCTGAGGGTCATGTAGTCCAACCTCCAGTCACAGCACCAGCATCACCCCTGGAATAACATGGCTTGTTTGTTTTGTTGATGTTGGTGCTGCAATTTAAGTAATCAGAACCAAGTAATGGAGTTAAAACAAGTAAAGACAAAGTCAGCAACTTTTTCAGCCGGTGGCCAGTCCACTGTCCCTCAGACCTTATGGGGGGCCAGACTATATTTTTTTTTGGGGGGGGGAATGCATAAATTGCTATGCCCCACAAATAACCCAGAGATGCATTTTAAATATAAGGACACATTCTACTCATGTAAAAACACGCGGATTGTCCAAGGGCCGGATTGAGAAGGTGATTGGGCCGCATCCGGCCCCCAGGCCTTAGTTTGCCTTCCCATGACAACATCATCACCCTATAAAAACTGATAGAACAGCAGAAATTATAATGCAGCAGAAAATTCACTTGGCGCAACAAAACTCAAAGCAGCATCAAAATGTCCTCAATGGTCCCTGGAAGATTAAAAACCATTACAAGGTTTTAAGACTGAAAAGGCTGGGGATATTTTTTCAGAAGGCCTTAATTAACAGGGAAGGGACCACAATGCCAGACCCCTGTTGCCAGAGGGTTCCAGCACCACTGAAAAGCCCTTCTCTGGTAGCTGTTGCCTATACCACATGGGAGAACCAGAGAGGTACCCCAGAAAATGACCCTTTAAGGCAACCTGGACTCTAAAGAGCCGTTCAGGGTTTTAAAAGGGTCAATGGCAGCATTTTGAATTGGGCCTGGAAATGGACTGGCAGCCAGTGGAGATGACCATGCAAAAATTTGGCACCATATGACCATACTCCCAGTCCCTGTTAACAATCCTGCTATTCACCTCCCCCAGCAATTGCATATGCATGCACCTGAACTTCCTTCTTTCCTCTTCCCTCCACTTCCACATTTCCTCTTGTGTCATACCTTTTAGATTTTAAGTTTTGAAGGTAAGCACTGTCCTCCTGCTGCTTTTTGGCTAAGGGGCAGAACAGAAGTTAATAAATAAGCAATAATCATACTACTGGGTCATTTCTCAGGCGGTAAGCTTGCCGTAGAGTGATCCCTGCAAATGTGTCTTCTTATCTGATCCTAGTTTTCTCTTCCTGTAGTTTAGAGATGGGGAAGCTGCAGTCCTCTCGTGGCTTTTGGACTTCAGTTTCCAGCAGTCCCAGCAGCCAGCAAAGCCAATGGCCATGAATGATGGGATTTGTAGTAGAAGGCCACATGTTCCCTACCTGAATCCATCTCCAAAGCCATGTTGCTCCTTGAAGTGATGCAAACCATTTTATTGCCATAAATCCTTGGGAGCACTTTATGTAAAAACAATGTGGTGAAATCACACTGAAAACCCATTGAAAAGTAGCTGTAAAATGTAAAGAGAAAGAAGGCACTTTTTTCATATGTGGTGGACGTGTCCCAAAGTGAAAGGCTTCTGGGAAAAGATTTATAATGAATTAAAAAAAATGTTGAAAAATAAATTTATTAAGAAACCAGAGGCCTACTTTGAATAACAGGACCGAAATTGCCCAAGAAGGATGTTAGACTGTTTTTGTATGCCACTACAGCAGCAAGAGTTTTATTAGCCAAAAATTGGAAATTGCAAGAAATACCGACAATTGAAGAATGGTAGATGAAGATGATGGACTTTTCGGAGCTGGCTGACCTGACTGGAAGAATCTGTGACCAGAAAGAGGAGGAAACACAAGAAGACTGGAAGAAATTTAAAGAATATTTAGTGAGATATTGTAATATAAGATAATTAGAAAATCCCTAGAAGTAACAGATTAGGCTAAGGGTTAGAAAAAGATTAATAATAAAGATTAGTATGGATGACAATTGGAAGTAAGGTTAATAAGTTAATAAGTTTGTAATGAAAGAAGATATTGATGTTATAAATATGAAATTGGGAACTGCTAAATATGTGATATGATGAAATTCAGATTGGAGGGTGTTGAGGAAGTCTTTTAGCAATGTAAATACACCAGGGAATAAGAAGGAAAAAAATCTTCTTTTATTTTGTGTGTTTTTATTGTTGTCAAGTTTTTATGTTGTGTTAAATGTAATGTTTTTCTTTTGTGTTTTTGTCTATGCGTTACAAGAGAAAACTAATAATTTTTTTGGGGGGGAGAAAAGTAGCTGTAAAAATGGGGAATCATGCAGGGAAGTATGCTGAAGAATTAAAAGTGTGTATTAAAACAAAAAACAGCCATACACTGAAGCCAAAACTTGGACGATTCAGGAGAGACTTAACGAAGAACACCTTCATGCAGTGTGAAGTTAAAACTATGGATTTTGCTCCCTTGGGATGTTGTGATTGTGACCAGCTGGGATGGCTTTGAAAGAGGATTCATGGAGGATAAAGCTATCAGTTGCTACCAGCCACAAATGACCATGGTGTACCTCCAGCACCAGAAGCAACCACAATAACACAAACAATGCCAAGACAACTGCGCCACTAAGTCTTTTGTGGGGAGTTAGCGTTCCATTGACATCGGGAGTCCATAAAGAAGGGGAAGAATATAAGTCAAGGGGAATGAATGGCCGGCAGCCTGGCTAAGTCCCAAGAGTTGCAAGGCGGTTTGTGCAAGGGAGTCTGGCCTGCAAAGAAATTAACTGAAGGTGTTGCTTGGTGCTCTGGCATTTAGAGCACAGGTTATGAGGCAAGAGAAGTTGCAACAGGTGGGAGTCTGGGAGGAGCAGTCTCAAAGCCTGGAAGTCTGAGAGGGGACATGAGAGCCACCTCCAAATAAATATCTTGCTATTATTTTTTTTTATTGATTAGAACAAAACTTACAATCGTCATACAAATCACATAAATAGAAAGAATCAAAAATTTAAAAATAGTAAAAAATAGAGATACAGTGGTACCTCTGGATGTGAACGGGATCCGTTCTGGAGCCCTGTTTGCATCCTGAGTAGAACGTAACATGCAACTGGGCGTGTGCAGGTTGCGTTTCGCCGCTTCCATGCATGCGCGTGACGTCATTTTGAGCATCTGTGAATGTGGCGAAACCCGGAAGTAACTTGTTCCATTACTTCCGGGTCGCCGCAGAGCGTAACCTGAAAATGCTCAACCTGAAGCATATTTAACCCGAGGTATGACTGTACACATCTAATACATATCCAAATACATAAAGAAAGGAACAAGAAAAGGGAAAAGAAAGAAAAAAGAATGAATGATTTATTGTTATCTTACGTTATATATATTCATTCTTCCTTTCACCTGCAATTATCTGAAGGGCTGCCGCGTGGAAGACGGAATAGGCTTGGTTCGGGTCCAGAAGGTAGGAGCCGAACCAAGGATCCAAACGGCAAGAAAGGAGAGCCCAACTGAACATTAGGAAAAACTTTCTGATTGTTGTTCGACAGTCGAACAGAGATGCCCGCGGGTGGCCGTGGACTCTTCTTCCTTGGAGGTTTTTAAGCAGTTTGGGTGACTATATGTCATGGATACTTTAGACTTGACCTCCTGCATTGCAGGGGTTGGGCTAGATGACCCTCAGGGACCCCTGCCAACTCTGATTCTCTAAAAAGCCCATGCACCCATCTACACGGGCTGGAAGGAGGGGGCTGGGATTTGACCAATGGCCTGGAAGTTGCACATTCAAATGCAGAAGCTCCAGTAATCTCTGCATATTCAAATCTCCCTTTGTTGCTGGTTGATCTTGCAAAGGACTGCCTGAAAAGACTTTTTGTCATGAAGATGGCTCTGCCCATTTTGCCATGAAGAGGGGAGAGAGGGGGCTCCCCAAAAGTCTTTTGCAAGAATTGGCCTTATAGAAATCACAGTGCTTTTTGTTTAAGCAAAGGGGAAAAGAAAAACCAAAGCGTAAACCTTCCAGCCAGCTCATTTCTCTAGGAACTGTATCCCATTGTGAGGGCAAAGGTGAGGCAAAGGATGTTGTGACAATCAAGGTTTATTATTATTATTTAGAAGTTTGCATGTTTCAGTGCAGGAACCAAAGCCATGTGGCAGATGACAAGAGTCATCAAAAGTCCAAACCCCTGCAATGCAGGAATCTCTTATCCAAAGTGGGGCTCAAACCCAAGACCCCGAAATTGAGAGTTTCATACTCTACCCATTGAGCTATTCCACCTATCCTATGCATGGCCCAGAGATCGCCATTGATTGTGGCGACCTTGATGCCTTTGAAAAGAATGGAGGCAAGGCTCCATGGAAACCTGCCAACGACATACTGTCTGAGCCAGAGGTTCTCAAACCCTTTTTTTCCTGGGCTACAACTTTCACCAGATTTTTTATTGATAAGAAATGCACTGGAAAACAAAAAAGGAAGTTCTAGCACTGCCTGCCTGGTTAACATAGAACGTAGCTACTTTAATACATGATCATGGGCCACCCAGAAAGTATGAAACAATGCAGCTACGTAAGAACACGAATAATTCCCAAAATGTAGTTAGGAGTGAGAGATTTTACTTTCTTGGGCTCCATGATCACTGCAGACGGTGACAGCAGCCATGAAATTAAAAGATGCCTGCTTCTTGGGAGAAAAGCAATGACAAAGCTAGACAGCATCTTAAAAAGCAGAGACCTTGCCAACAAAGGTCCGTATAGTAAAAGCTATGGTTTTCCCAGTAGTGATGTATGGAAGTGAGAGCTGGACCATCAAGAAGGCTGATCGCCGAAGAGTTGATGCTTTTGAATTCTGGTGGTGGAGGAGACTCTTGAGAGTCCCATGGACTGCAAGAAGATCCAACCTCTCCATTCTGAAGGAAATCAGCCCTGAGTGCTCACTGGAAGGACAGATCCTGAAGCTGAGGCTCCAATACTTTGGCCACCTCATGAGAAGAGAAGACTCCCTGGAAAAGACCCTGATGTGGGGAAAGATGGAGGGCACAAGGAGAAGGGGACGACAGAGGATGAGATGGTTGGATAGTGTTCTCGAAGCTACCAGAATGAGTTTGACCAAACTGTGGGAGGCAGTGGAAGACAGGAGTGCCTGGCGTGCTCTGGTCCAGGGGGTCACGAAGAGTCGGACACAACTAAACGACAACACAGTTATGAACGTGGATCCTGTTTCTGGCTGGACCTCCATACTGCACGGAAATGCTTCTTTGCTTGTCCTTGATTGGCCCTGCCACATTTGCCATCCTCTCCTGCCACAATAGGGCGGCATCCCACAGCCTTCAAGAACCACTGGCAGCCATCTTGGGCGACTGAAAGAGGATGACACACGTTAAGGCAGAGGTTTTATTTTATATATTTATTGATTTTTTAACACATCAGTTCCAACAGTCATACAACATATCTTCTCATCTTATACAATATTTTAGACTTCCGTCAACACCTCTGATGATTTTCCGTTCCTTTTCACTTATTCTGCATTTCTTAATTTCTATATTACATTTAATTATCCTTAACTAATAATTCTCTCCATAGTCCTTTCAGTATTTCAAATAATCCACCTTACAAAACTTCTTGCAGTCCTACTAGCGTAATCTGTTCATCACAATTACTTTTCAAATAGTTTATATATTTACTCCAGTCTTCTCTAGCAATCTTATCCCACTGGTTTTGAAACCTTCCTTTTAATTTATCTGAAGGAGTGTCTCCACCTCCATCATTCTATCCGGACACTGAGGTCCAGCGCCGAGGGCCTTCTGGCGATTCCCTCACGGTGAGAAGCCAAGTTACAGGGAACCAGGCAGAGGGCCTTCTTGGTGGTGGCGTCCGCCCTGTGGAACGCCCTCCCACCAGATGTCAAAGAGAAGAACAACTACCAAACATTTAGAAGACATCTGAAGGCAGCCCTGTTTAGGGAAGCTTTTAATGTTTGATGTATTACTGTATTTTAATATTCTGTTGGAAGCTGCCCAGAGTGGCTCGGAAAACCCAGCCAGATGGGCGGGGTATAAATCATCATCATCACCATTAAATTCTGCATAGTCCATCAACTTCATCCTCCATTCTTAATGCAGAGGTTTTCAACCTTTTTGGGTCCATGGCTCCCTTGACCAGCTACGTGCTTTCTGCGGCACCCCTGTGGGGCTCAGGAGCCCAGTTATGTCCCCCCTTGCCTGCAGAGCTGGCAGCCCCTCGCCCCTTTTCAAACACCCTCCCTTGTGGAAAGTTCCCTCAGCCTTCTCTCCCCTCTCCTTGGGAGTCCTCTGGGCAGCTGCTGCTGCTGCCCCTGGTCTCTGAGCTGCTCCCCCTGCCCCAAAGAAAGGTGCATCCTCACACTGCCCCACAGGGGCCTAGGAAGCACGCCTTGGCCAGCCCCAGAGGCAGATTCGCCTGCAGAGCTTGTAGCCAGGGCTGGTGCAATGAACAGCTGTACAAGCTTTTGGGAGGCAGAGACATGAGAGGGCATCCGAGAAAGGAGGGAAGGAAGGGAAGAAAGAGGGACAGAGGCCAGTGTTGTCCGCAGCACCCTTGACCATCCTTCATGGCACACTGGTTGAAAACCACTGCATTAATGGATGAGGATAAGGTTTGTAGTGGCTCCTAGTCACAATGGCTATGTGCTACCTCCAAGACCAGAGGCAACATGCCTCTGTATACAGTCATACCTCATGTTACATCCGCTTCATGTTACGTTCTTTCAGGATACGTCCCGCAGCGACCTGGAAGTACCAGAAAGGGTTACTTCCGGGTTTCACCACTTGCGCATGCGCAGATGTGAAAAAACGACGTCACACGCATGCGCAGAAGCGGCGAATCGCAACTCGCGTGTGCGCAGATGCGGGTTGCGTTCTTTTCATGTTGCGAACGGGCCTCTGGAATGGATCCCATTTGCAACCAGAGGTACCATTGCTCTGGCAATTTGGCCCTGGGCTTCTTGTGGGCATCTGGGGACAATAGGATGCTGGACTCAAGGGGCCTTTGGTCTGATCCAGCACCCAGGCTCTTCTCATGCTCTCAAGGCATACTTTCCGCCGAGGAGGATTTGAGAAGGAACACAGAACATCTGCCGCCTTCCACAACGCCATGCCATCCAGATGTTTTGGAGAATATTTGCTTCCGGGTTGGGGAAAGGTAGTTGCAAAATGCATCCTGTGCCATGAGAGGTAGCCCCTTGCTATGTTGCAGTAGGAGATGCTGAGGTGCCCTGGATTTTGCCTCTTGGGTTGCTTGCAATGGAGCCCGTCTTGTCCATCACCCCTGCCCTCCTTCCTCCAGGCCACAGGTTCAACAGGGGCCTTTTAAAAGTCTGGAACTTGCCTCCTCCCTGTCAAGAACGTAGGAAGAGCCTGTGGATTAGGCCAAAGGGGAGCCCATTTAGTCCAGCATCCTGCTCTCACCGTTGCATGCGGGGAGACCGGAGTGCGAGAGTCCCACACACTCCTGGAGTTTCCCGCAACTGGGATTCAGAGGCCCTGCTGTGGAGGCAGAGCAGAACCACCCTAACTAGTAGCCATCAATAGGCGTCTTTTCCTCCATGAATTTGCTCCAATCCTGAATTAAAGCCACCCAGGTTGGTGGCCATAACTGCCTCCTGTGGGAGGAAGTTCCATAGGTTAACTATGTGCTGGGTGTTCATCTTCCCTCTGGCACCGTTTGGTTTGGCCTCGTTTTGGGAACCCTGTGTAGCTCCCCTGTCGAATGTCAGATTACAGGTAGGTAGCCGTGTTGGTCTGCTGTGGTCGAAACAAAATTTAAGAATTCCTTCCAGCAGCACCTTAGGGACCAACTAAGTTTGTCATTGGTATGAGCTTTTGTGTGCATGCACACTTCTTAAGATACCGAATGTCAGATTGTCAGCTCCTAGAGGCAGGGACCTTGGGGCTGGGTGCACTCAGAGTGGCGCATGCTTCCTAGAAACCAACAAAAACAGGGGTACTGTCGCTGTGCATTGAAAATCAGAACGCTCCTGCATTTGGGAAGATGTTCTGGGATCACTGAAAGGCGCTGGGGAGACTGAAGCAGCGGGGAGACGTGCCTTCTACTTTGCAAGGCAATGGGGTTGCCAGAGAGCCATCCTGCCCAGGAAAATATTCACCCCAGGAAGCAGCACCCCCGTCCATTTCCTGGTTCTGCTGTGTGCGGACTCTGGGTTACTTACTCGGCGAGGCCCCCACCTCCTTCCCAACCCCCACCCTGCACAGGCCAGGCCAGGCCACCTCGCTCCCCTCCTTCCTTCGCGTCGCCAGCCTCACCTATTTTCTCCGCCTCCCTCCCCCATCCCACCCCCTGGAAACTTTTGCTTTTGGCCACCCGGGCCCTGCCGGAGGCCGAGGGATCCGGAGAGAAGCATGCGGTGGGGGATGGGGGGGGGCCTCTGGGAGGAGAATCTGGCCTGGGGGTGGGGAAGGCGCCCGGTGCCTCCTCTTCTCTCCCCTCCCCCTCCTCCCCAGGCCTGGCAAAATCATTCACCTGGAGACCCGCCTCCTGCGCTTTCAACTGGCCCGGAGAGGATTAGGGAGATTTTGGGCTGGGGGTTGGGAGGGGGGGGAGGGGGCGTGCTCGGCGCCGATCCCCTCCCCCTGATACCCCCCCCCCACTGCCCAGAAGGAGGAGGGGCGCCCGACGGGACAGCAAGGGAGCCAGAGAGCCCAGGAGCGCAGCGCGGGGAGGGTTAACCCGCCCATGTAAACGTCGTCTGGGGCTTGTCAGTTTCCGATTCGAGACCCGGGAAAAAAAGGGGGAAAAGGCACGCCTGGCAGCGGGCGGGCACAGCAGCCTCAGCGGCAGCAGGAACAGCAGAGACCCCGACGGAAAGGAAGAGGAGGCGGACGCCGAGGTGAGCGCCCTCGGGCGCGGGCGCCGTGCTGGCCGGCAGGCGGGCGGGCTGGTGGGGAGCCCGAGCGGGGTGGGGGGGTCCCCGGGGATCGCGCACCCCGGGATCGGGGCCCTGGGACTCGGAGAAGAGCTCCCGGGGGCTTTGTCCTCGTGGGGAGGGAAGAGGAAGCCGGGCACTGGGAGGCGCACCGACCACCGCGATTCAGTTTGGGAGCTCGCCCGGGGGTTGGTGAGGAGGGCGTGTGTGGTTTTGGCGAGGCGCCGGAGCGCGGTGGGTCGCCCCCTCCCCGCGTCCTCGCTCCCCGTGGAGTTCCCCAGCCAACGCTCGGCTGCCTCGACGGCGGCGCAGCCCCCGGGACGAGGAAGAAGCGCGCGCGCCGGGGAAGGTGGGATGCGCAGCCCGGCGGTGCGCGCCGTTCCACGCCGGAGCTCCCTCCAGAGTAAAAGCGCGCAGGGCGGTAGCCTCGTCGGGTGGGGGGAATGCCACCCCCTCGCAGGGGTACAGCCCATTCTCACAACAGCCCAGTGAGGTGGGTCCCCGCTTTTCTCCTTTTGCCGAAGGGGGACGGAGGTTTGAGTAGCCCAAAGCCCGGCCGTGACGTCGAGGCTGCGCCCCTCTCCAAACTTAGTCCCATGGAACCTATGCGTTTTTTGTAGGATCGCACTGCAGGACTCTCTTTCTGTCCTTTTGGGGTGGGCCACGCATTGCCTACACTGACCCCCTTCTCCACTCAATGGGGGAACCGTGGGACCCCCCCCCCCACCCCGGGCCTGGCGTTTTTGCCCTCTGGGCTGGTCTGCTCAGCCTCCCGCCCCTTTCCTTTGTCCCCCGAAGCGGATTCCCCTGCGGGGCTTCCAGGTGGGAAGTGGCTGGTTCAAAACAACATCAAAGAGCTTTGCAAAAAGCAGCCCCCCCCCGCCCCATATCTTTTCTTCTCCTCTCCATTGAGAAGCACCCCAAAGTTAACCCAAGTAGGGCTGGGTTGGTGTTCTTGAGGACCAAGTGAGTTCTCCAGAAACCATTTATCTGACTTTTTACCCTTTCCAGAAGTTAAACATGTTTGATACCCAGTGGAAGTTTGAAGAGGAACTGCCTCATTGTGGCAGAAGCCGATAAAAGGGCCCTTCTGTCACATGCAACAAATCAGTACATCAGCCTTCCCCAAACTGGTGCCCTTCAGATGTTTGTAGTCCATAACATCTGGTGGCACCAGGTTTGGCAAAAGCGGATGCACATCTTTAAGGTGACATAATATGCCTCTTTGTTATAGGTAAAAGGGTGTTTGTGTGTGTTCATATAGCATGTATAATGATGGGATCGCACATTGACCGAGTGCCCAGCTTTTACATTTTATGCCATCCTTCCCCAGCCTCGCACCCTCCAGATGTTGTTTATCTATTTATGTGCATTTTATATTTATTAATATTTGTCAGGTTCCGTCACACAGGGAAAAAAGAGTCTCAAAATGAGTTAGCAAGATATAACGCTATAAAGTGACCATGTTGGCTGTGGGGCTGATGGGATTTGTGGTTCAGCTGGAGGGCGCTAGCTTGGCGAAGACGACTTTTAAGCCATGCCACTGGCAATCTTCTGCTAGAGGAAAGTTCACAGAACGGTTAGAAGCCCACGTGCACAAACCATGTTTGCAATTTGAGATGGCTGCGATGTGGCCCATCTCCCCTTGAAGACACCTAGGTGGAATGCACGTCTTTGGGAATGGCTGATTCATTGAGAGTTCTTTAAATCATCCAATTATGAGGCCTATGGAAATTTCCTGTGCAGAAAGTGTCTGAAGATTTCAGAATGAAGGGGTGTGGGGTGTGTGTGTATTCTCAACAATGTACCGAAACATGGATTTCTTAACTCTTGAAACCTTTGACCACATTTTTATTCACAGAAGTGGGGTGGCTACGTCCTACACCCACATATTGGTAAAACTGCTGTACAATGCTAGCCTTACTCAGAGTAGACCTACTGACACTAATGGTTGTGAGCGACTCAAGCCCATTGATTTCAATGGATGGCATCCAGCTAAACAATTCTGCTAGGGAACCTTTTAGTCATCTTCTTTA
Organism: Podarcis gaigeae; assembly: GCF_964106915.1. Lineage (NCBI taxonomy): Eukaryota > Metazoa > Chordata > Lepidosauria > Squamata > Lacertidae > Podarcis > Podarcis gaigeae. The sequence continues at coordinate 2,638,587 of NC_139682.1, read as the reverse complement.
CCCCCCCCCCCCGTGACCCTAAATATGGGTTTCCCCGCAACTCTTTGGAGAAATTTTTAAGGTGGCTTCTTTGTGCTAGTGGAACTATTTGACTAGATACCACCTGCTGGGTCTACTCTAATTAGCTCAGTGGCTCCCAAGCCTTCTCAGGCCACCTCCCCCTTAGTTGCAGAAGCTCATCCTCAGGGACCCCTGCCCCCCCCCCCAAAGCATTATTCAAAATAGTGATTTGCACCCCCACCCCCTAAGAAATATAGCAACCCAATAAAATTCAAAACCATTAATTGCACATTTATTCCAACTCCAATTAGAACTAGTCTGTTTAATTTAATTCAACAACACTGATCACCTTCATCCAGAGATACCAGCTTTTAAAAGTCTGAGAGTGATTGACACCTCCAGCACTTACCCCCCCCCCGCCTCTTGCCTTTCAGCAACCCCCCCCCCCCGCAGATAATCCCACAGCCCCCATTTTACGACTGGCTGCCTTGGGAACCACTGACTTATCTGGATATTACAACCCACATATTTTGCCTATCTTTTGGGCATTGTTTGCACAATTCTCCATCCATCTGAGACTTTTCTGTTGCTGCTGTTCTGTGAACAGAGGACAGTCGGTTGCGGAATAACGGGGGGGGGGGAGCCTGACTCAAACATGGCAAGGCTGCAGTGACTGGTCCAAGCGGCTACCATCTTGTTTAAGAGAGCTTGCCACTGCGACTGGGGCTTACGTTTGCAGGCCAGGTTCTTAAGGCTGATGCAAATGTCTCTGGGTGTTTCTCTTCTGTATGCTGGGGGGTTGACAGCCGCGCCTGGGAAATTGTGGCGCCTGACAGTGATGTGAGAAAGCATGAAGGCCTTGCCCACCAACGGTGCATTCACACATGCCACTTTTGGTGTTGCGAAGCAGCCTGCTTGTGCCGCATCGATTCCTCGCTGGGTTGTGGTGTTTTAAACTCCACAACTGCAAAATATGGGAAAGGAGTGTGTTGGCGCTGGGGGTGTCGCTTTGGACAAAGAGATGTGCAATGCATGCACCATGTTGTGACTCCAGGGTTGCAATCCCCCCTGGAAATGTATGTCTGAATTGGGTTTTAAGCCCACCAGGACCTTTCTAACACTTAGAGAAGTCTGGGTGCCATGTGTGCATTTGAGACCTCCCCCTTCCTTATCTTCTCAGCCAGGTTGCACTGTTTGTCCAGGCCGATGTGGCCTTGTCCATGCGGGAGGCCCAAGACAATGGCCCTCTCCTTACAAAGGGCCTGAGAGAATTGGTCTTGAGGCTAGATAGCCCTTCAAATGGGCCTGCAAGCTTTCAACACTCATTTTACCTGAAAAGCTGGCTCTGGGTGGTTGTTCTGTGTATGTTTTCTGTGCATCAACAACCAGAAGTAGCAATGTTTCTGAATACCACTACAGGGGAGAGGGCCGGTCCTGTGTTCGAATCCTGCCTGTGGGCTTCCCCCAGGCATGGTTTGCCACTGTGAGAAAAGGTTGCTGGACTGGATGGGCCATTGGCCTGATCCAGCAGGCTGCTCTTAAAGATAAAGGGACCCTTGACCATTAGGTTCAGTCGCGGACGACTCTGGGGTTGCGACGCTCATCTCGCTTTACTGGCCGAGGGAGCCAGCGTAGTTTCCGGGTCATGTGGCCAGCATGACTAATCCGCTTTTGGCGAACCAGAGCAGCGCACGGAAACGCCATTTACCTTCCCGCCAGAGTGGTACCTATTTATCTACAGTGGTACCTCAGGTTACAGATGCTTTGGGTTATAGACTCCTCGCGGGTGGCGCTGTGGGTTAAACCACAGAGCCTAGGACTTGCTGATCAGAAGGTTGGCAGTTCGAATCCCCATGACGGGGTGAGCTCCCGTTGCTCAGTCCCTGCTCCTGCCCACCTAACAGTTCGAAAGCACACCAGCACAAGTAGATAAATAGGTACCGCTCCGGCGGGAAGGTAAATGGCACTTCCGTGCGCTGCTCTGGTTCGCCAGAAGCGGCTTAGTCATGCTGGCCACATGACCCAGAAGCTGTACGCCGGCTCCCTTGGCCAATAAAGCGAGATGTGGCCGGCTCTGGGGTTGCGACGCTCAACTGGACCTAATGGTCAGGGGTCCTTTTTCTTTTACTTTAACCCAGGAATAGTACCTCTGGTCAAGAACTTTGCTTCAGGATGGGAACAGAAATTGTGCTCCGGCGGCGTGGCGGTGGTGGGAGGCCCCATTAGCTAAAGTGGTACCTCAGGTTAAGAACAGTTTCAGGTTAAGAATGGATCTCCAGAACGAATTAAGTTCTTAATCCGAGGTTCCACTGTACTTACACTTTGAGGTGCTTTCGAACTGCTAGGTTGGCAGGAGCAGGGACCGAGCAACGGGAGCTCACCCCATGGCAGGGATTCGAACCGCCAACCTTCTGATTGTCAAGCCCTAGGCTCTGCGGTTTAGACCACAGCGCCACGCGTGCATTTGATAAAAGGACTGGTTAGGCCAACCTGAGTCTAAGCTGCTTGACTTAGATAGCATCTCCCATTCCTTGGGAGCAGAATGTGTGTCTTGAGCAGATATTAGCTGGTGGTTAGAGGCAGTGAGCCATTCCTGAGTCAGGGGAAGGAAGAGGAGACGACGGGAGTTCTCTAAACGCTCAGTTATAAAACAGAAGTTTCCTGGCGCTCGAGGCCTTCCGGTAATGATGTAATTAAAGAAAGAGGGTGAAGGAGGGAAGGTGGATAGGAATGGAGCCACATCCTCTGTTAGAATGGCGAGAGGTGATGCTCTGGGAAGTTGCGTGTCAGAAAAAGAGAGAGCGACAGAGATAGGGGGAGAGGTCTAGAAGAGGCAACATTGGGGGCTAGAGGGCTAGGCAACATTGAAGCGGGGAGTTTAGACGCAAGGGGTAATTTTCACTTTGCATTTGTGTACTGTGAGAATGGTCACGTAATGTAGAGCTTGGGCCCAGACCCTGGTTCAAGCTCCAGGTCTCTGGCAGTGATTCAAACAACAGTGCTTCTGAGCATGTGGGGAGTTCCTTCATCACTATGGTGGGAGTTTCAGCCAAGCTGGGTGTCAGTGCTGCCAAATTATCATGGCTAAGGGTCTCCGCTTGGATTAGGATGGGTTGTGCATTATATCATGTCCCAGCCACTCCCACTGCAATCTGAAGATGCAAAAAATACTGCAGGGCTGTTTTGATGATAATTGATTATGGATAATGCATGTGCTATGCTTTGAACACTCCAGATAGCACACATTGTTTGAAATATGAATGCTGTCCCTCCAAATCCTGAAGGGAGCTAAGAACCACAGCAATATAACCAATTAGACAAAATTATACAGTGGAACAAACAAACCTGGGATGCAATTAAATTGGCCGATCGCAGGAGAGCTCACAGCCAAGTTATTGTTGTGATGGTTAAGGATCTGCGACAAGAATGCTTGTTGTCAACCATTTCCTTGTAAAAACAAATTAGACACTGCTCATAAGTTTATTTCCCACCATCAAATGGATCCTGCAGAAAAGCACATTGTAATATATGCTCATCCTTAGCTGTGACTAGGGAACCTGAAAAATCTGTGTATAAAAAAGATCAACATGTGAATTAAATGCATAAGAAGAATCAGGTTTCTGGATCTAGTAGAATCCCAAAATCTGTTACCCAGAGATTGATGGAAAAGATCCTAAGCTCAGGAATTTTTCCCCCAGGGATTTTGTAATAGTGCTTAATGTCCTTCCATACATAATTCCACTCTGAGTTATCCCCAGTTCACTTAATATGAACAGTATAACTCCACTGATGGGGGGGGGGGGGAGAAGCTTGGCTTCCCTGGGGGCTGTACCAAGGTGGACACAAATAGGTAGCTGATATTCACCGAATTCACCCAAGATCCTTCATGAATTATTCCAAACCTTTTGCAAATATATTTTGAGGATGCTGATATTGGAGTTTGACACCATTGCTGCTTCTTCCAGCAGTGAGTTCCACAGGTTGTTTGGCCACTGCGATGACCCAAATTCTTGAATGAACTGCATTGCCACAGTTGGAATGTTCCAAGTCCCCGGAAGACACTTCAAAGCACAATGCTTTTCAATGGAGATGGCTAAGTTTCAAGCCATCGTTTGATCTAAGAGTGGGATACAATAATTCTTCTTCTTCTTCTTCTTCTTCTTCTTCTTCTTCTTCTTCTTCACCCTTCATCATAAGATCTCTTTTAATAGTCATCTGTCATTTTCATTTTACAATAAGGACAATGAATAATGATCCAAATACACATTTAATTTCAACTTTCCCCGGCCCTTTCCATGGTTCACTTCATTATTTTCCTTTCTACTACATATTCTAATTAATCCCTATCTTTTCATTATCTCGTTTTCTATATCTCCCTAGTTATTACTGCTGAATTTACTGTGTCACGGTTAACTTTTTAATATGCTTACAGTAATTTTCCAAAAGGGACGCAGGTGGCGCTCTGGTCTAAACCACAGAGCCTGGGCTTGCTGATCAGAAGGTCAGTGGTTCGAATCCCCGCGACGGGGTGAGCTCCCGTTGCTCAGTCTCTGCTGCTGCCCACTAGCAGTTTGAAAGCATGTCAGAGTGCAAGTAGATAAATAGGTACCGCTCCGGCGGGAAGGTAAATGGCACTTCCGTGCGCTGCTCTGGTTCGCCAGAAGCGGCTTAGTCATGCTGGCCACATGACCCGGAAGCTGTACGCTGGCTCCCTCGGCCGATAAAGCGAGATGAGCGCCGCAACCCCAGAGTCGTACCTTTAATTTTCCAAATAATCTACAAAGCATTTTCAGTCTTCTTTAAATAGCTTCCCATCTTGATTTCTTATTCTAGTTGTCAATCTTGCCATTTCTACATATTCTATCAGTTTCATCTGCCATTCTTCTTTTGTTGATATTATACCCTCTTTCCACCTCTGGGAATATTCCATTTGAGCTGCTGTAGTTGCAGACATAAAGAGGGATTTCTGATCTTTCAATACACTTTCATCTGTTTTACCTAGAAGAAAGGATTCTGGGCATTTAACAAATGATTTTTAAAACATTTTTTTTCCAGTTCATTATATATCATCTCCCAGTGAGGCTTAATCTTTTTGCATGTCCACCACATATGATGAAATGTACCTTCTTTTAATTTACAGTTCTGACAGATAACTACTTTGGATTTGTAGATTTTTGCTAATTTACTTATACCACCTATAAATCATTTCCATGTAATTCTACCTTAGTTTGTAACATGCTGTAAATTTCAAATCCATTTCCCATAATTTCTCCCATGCAGACAACTCTTACATTATGACCTATATCTCTTGCCCAGTGAATCATCGCTGATTTTACCAGTTCATCTTCCATTTCCCGTTTAGATAATAAGTTGTACATTTTAGACCTTCATCATAAGATCTCAGGGCGATTCATAGAATAAAATACAAGATAAAAACACGAGGAAATAACTAAAACAAAACTGGCAAAACAATAATACCCAACTTCCCACAGGCACATATTAGAAGGCTGTTGAATATTAATCAGCCAAAGGCCTGGCTAAAGAGGAACATTTTTGCCTGGCACCTAAAAATATATAAGGAATGGTGCCAGGCAAACTTCCCTGGGGAGAGCATTCCACAAATGGACTTCTGCTCCTCTTGCAATGAGCATCATTTCAGCATCTCATTGATCCCTGTGGAAACAGAATGATAACATAAGAACTGTGTGTGGATCAGGCCCAAAGGCTCATTTGGTTGGCCACTGTGAGAACAAGATGATGGACAAGATGAGCCATTGCCTTATCCAGCAGGATCCTCTCTTCATCTTAAGGCACCTGTGTTAATCTATAAAGCCCCAACCAACTTGGGACCAGGATGCCTTAAAGATGCCCAGCTCTGAGATACCTGAGTCAGATATTTCATGTCTGCATCCTCTTCTCACAGTGGCTGACCAAATGCCTCTGTGGGCAACCAGCGACACTCTCCTGGCAGAGATTTGGCAGAGTCCTCTTCACCTTTGCCTTCCAAAGGTTTCTTGAAAGATCTTTATATGCCACTGGGCTTATACAGCTGTTTAAACCAGTCGTTTTATGTTTTATGGCAGTAGCAATAAACGAGCTGGCGGTAGAGAAATGCTTTTATAAACAAATAAGCAGACGTATTCTAGGAGGAGCAGCAGTTGCAGAGTGGAGATCCTCTGAAATGAGGGCAAGGACTTGTGGCCTGCCTACATAAATGCTCTCAGCATCAAGGACGGGTCGGCAACGTGCGGCCCATGGGCCAGATGCGGCCTACGAAAACTGTTTTACTAGCCCACAAGCCGCTTCCAAACCAAGCTGCCCACTCGGTGAGTCCCCCAGCGCAGCACAGCACCGGGACTCTCCGAGCGGTGCAGGAAATTGTGTCTGCACATGCGCAGATACCGGAAATTGCGTCTGTGCATGTCCAGACGCTGAAAAATGCTTCTGCGTAGGCATGATTTTTGGCGTCTGGGCATTCGCAGAAGCAATTTCCGCCACCGCAGACATGCGCAGGTGCGATTTTCGGCGTCTGAGCACTGTCAGAAGCAATTTCTGGCACCGTGGACGTGTGCATGCAGGATTTTTGGCATCTGGGCATGCGCAGAAGCAATTTCCGGCACCACAGACATGCGCAGATGTGATTTTTGGTGTCTGGGCATGCACAGAAGCGATTTCTGGCATCATGCTGCACCAGTCCGGCCCATGGACAATCTCTGTGGGAGTGATCCTGCCCATGGTCGGTAAACCTTGCTGACCCCTAATCAAGGAGGACCTCCTTTGCAGTCATGGCCAGCTGAGCAGGACTTGCGTTCCTGAGTTTCTCTCCCCTTTTCCTTTCCACAACCTCCATGTCACTCCTTTGTGCACAGTCTCTGGCCTGACTGTTTTCCTCTACCGACTCCCACTTGCCCTCCTCCCCACCTCTTTGTCAAAAGAGTCTAAATTCTGTTGCAAAGCCTAGTTAATTTGGTTCCAGAACAAAGCATGCAAATTAAGAGGTGCATAATTGTTGCTGATTTGCACAATTTAATGAGACTGTAGCTGCTGAGGGTTATTTTTAATTTAAAGTGCCTGGCCTTGTTTCCAGAGAAGGTCTCTGCCTATAATCCTTGGCAATGGAGAAGTTGGCGTGGGTTCAACTGCTGATGGTGATGGATATTGTGTGTGTGATATTTGGGGACGAAGTGAAACCCACCAAATTAATTCAGACATTAAGGCCAAAGCTGGGATTGTGCTGATTTCTGCTCCCTTGACAGATCGTTTTCTTCTGCTGGCTGTTTTCGGGGTGGGGGGACATATTAGGAATATATTTTTGGGTGGGAGCACTGTGAACTCCATTCAGATCTGGTGCTCAAAGTAAATTCCTGGATTTTGGAATTTTCTTTAATTCTAAATGTATGCCTTTTGAAACAGGCTCTGGTTGGTGGATCCTAGTAAAAATCAAAAGTAGATCCCGCAAGCCTTGCCTGTTCCTGGTGTGCGCAGATTAGCTGCACTTTAACCTGGGGGATCATATGGGAATCTCTCCTAGATCCACCTTGAGAAGCCAGGGATTGGACCTGGGATCTTGTTGCCTGCAAGGAAAGAGTTCTAACCACAGAGCCACATCCTTTGTCTTAACCATAAGCACTGTTAGTATGCGTGAAACTGGCCACTTTTTACTTGGAATGCCAGTTTCTAATAAATCAAGTTACTTTCATTTTTTGAAAAAACAAACAAACGTGTAGATGTATTATCGATTTTTCAAGCAACAGCTCAGCCAGATTTTGTTTGTTCACCAAAAATCCCCACCATTTCAACATTTTCAATTATTCTGAAAGTGGGTTTGCAGAAGAAGCCATTCAGTAGCAGAAAGTGGTTCGTTTTAGGGAACCACTGACATGTTTTTATAACATGGAGAATGCTAGTGGCTTTTCTAAATACGTTTGTTGTTGTTTAGTCGTGTCCAACTCTTTGTGACCCCCTGGACCAGAGCACACCAGGCACTCCTGTCTTCCACTGCCTCCTGCAGTTTGGTCAAACTCATGCTGGTAGCTTTAAGAACACTGTCCCACCATCTCGTCCTCTGTCGCCCCCTTCTCCTTGTGCCCCCCATCTTTCCCAACAGCAGGGTCTTTTCCAGGGAGTCTTCTCTTCTCATGAGGTGGCCAAAGCACTGGAGCCTCAGCTTCAGGATCTGTCCTTCCAGTGAGCACTCAGGGCTGATTTCCTTCAGAATGGAGAGGTTGGATCTTCTTGCAGTCCATGGGACTATCAAGAGTCTCCTCCAGCACCAGAATTCAAAAGCATCCATCAGTGGCGTAGCGTGGGGGGTGCCAGGGGTGCCGGCCGCACCGGGCGCAACATCGGGGGGGGGGGCGCGAGTCCAGAGGGAAGGGACAAGTTCCTTCCTCCGCCGGGCTCCCCGCCGCCGCCGCGCTCCACTCACTGCTCGCAGGAGGAGCAGCCGCTGCAGCAGCGCCGACGCCGCCACCGACGCCTGGCCGGGCACGGGCAGCCTCCGCACCCCGCCGCTATCCCCTCGGCCCAGCCACAGGCGGCGGCTGCTTCTGCCGACGGGGAGGGAGGAGAGCTCCGAGGGGCCTTGCCGCGTCCTGCGCTCCCCAAAACCCTCCGAGAGGAAGCTGGCGGGCGGGCGAGCGAGGGTCTGCCAGCGGAAGGGGGCGCCGCTGGCTCCGGCTCTCAGCGCAAGTCTCAGCCGCGGGGGGGGGGGGGTGAGGAAGGAGCATGGCTGGAAGCCCCCGGACCCGGCCGGGGGGAGGAGAGGCGCTCACCAAGCCCGGATCTGGAGCGCCTCGGAGCGCGGGCTCCACCTACAGCCCAAGGAGAGGAGGGGGTGGGGAGGCGCCCGAGGGGAGGGGGCTTCGGCTGCCTCGGCTCGCGCGGGCTCCGCAAATAATAAATTTAATAAATTCCTGCTGAGCCTTAAGGGGGGGGTCCTTGGCTCCTTCGCTCGCCCCCAGCCCCAGTGGCGTAGCATGGGGGGGTGCAGGAGGGCCGGCCGCAACATCTGGGGGGGGGCGCGCTCGCACTCGAGTGCTAAAGTCCACGGGTTAGGGGGCGCAAATTACTTGCCTTGCCCCGGGTGCTGACAACCCACGCTACGCCACTGGCATCCATTCTTCGGCGATCAGCCTTCTTTATGGTCTAAATACGTTACAGGCATTTAAAATACCGAACTGCTTCTAGAAGTGCACCCATTTTCCTGCTGGCCTGCGGTTCCAGCTGTCGGTACTCTCTTTAGTCTGAGCCCAATGAGCCATGCGCTGCTACATCCCAGGAGCGGGCAGTGCTCTCCAGCTCTACCAAAAGGTAGATATTTGGAGAGGAATGTGAGGCGCTGGCCCCTTCCTGCGGTGAGGCCTTTCTTCCACAGACAGACCTTGAGCCTAGCCTCTGCAAGCTCCACAACCGAACAAATGCAGAATTGCTGCATGGGCAAAAAATGATCTGGGTCTCCTCCCCAGCCTCTTGTCTTGAGTAATGGCTTTTTCTGCCCCCCCCCCCCACTTCCAACTACTCTCTGAAGACTGGAGCCTCTTAAGAATTTTAGGTGGGTGGGCAGGGAAAGGACTAGACCATGTGAAAAAGGAACACAATATTTTAGCTGCAGTTCATTCATTTCCAGCTTTGTATTCTTGTTATTAAAAAAGTGTGCCTAGACATTACGTTGTTGCGCTCATAATCTAGGTTTAAGGTGCCCTTTAGCTCCTGGTTTCCATATCTGTTTCTTAACACTGGTTGGAAGTTTTCGGGTGTCCCTGCCATTGCAGAAACCCCGTCTCCCAAGAGCTGGTCCCCGGCACTTATGCCTGCCATGCAAAGAGGCTGGTGGGAGGTGGGTGGGCAAGGCTTGGGCAACCCTCTTTCTCCAACACCTGGACCTTCTCCCTTCGACTTGCACCTCCCTTGTTCCTCCGTTGGGGCCCCAATTAAACAAATTCAGCCAGAACCTGCTAAATGGCAACCAATTATTTCTGCATCCCTTTGAAAGGAGCTAGAGGGGGCAGCTCTGCAAGGACAAAAGCCTGGGATTAACTCTGGAGAAAGGAGGCAGGTTAAGAAAGAGGCAGCAGCCCCAGGTTTCTGGTGTGGGGCAGCTGCTCCCTCCCCCAAAACGTAAGACCATAAGACCAGACTGCAGAATCAGGCCAGTGGTCCATTTGGCCAGCATCCTGTTCTCACACTAGTTGACTAGATGCTCCCAATGGGAAGCTCACAAGCAAGCTTCGGCTGGGGAGGGCGGGATATAAATAAAAATTTATTATTATTATTATGAACTCAACAGAGACTTGCCACCTCCTGTGGTTTCCAGCAACTGAGATTCACTAGCATCGCTGCCTCCCATTGTGGAACCAGAAAAGAGATATCCTGGCGAGGAGAAATCGATAAACCTCTCTGCCTCTCTTCCGTGAATTTGTCCAATGCTATCTCTGTCCAATTTGTCCAGTCCTCATATTTATGGGACCGCCTCTCCTGGTCTGCCCCACAGAGGACCTTAAGGTCCATGAGCAACCAACGTTTAGAGGTCCCGGGCCCTAAGGAAGTCAGACTATCTTCCACCAGGGCCAGGGTCTTCTCAGTGATGGCTCCGACCTGGTGGAACGCTCTGTCCCATGAGACCAGGGCCCTGCAGGATTTAACCTCCTTCTGTTGGGCCTGTAAGACAGAGCTATTCTGCCTGGCCTTTAATTTGAATTCAGCCTTATCTTTTATTTTCCTTCTCTTCCCTCCCCCTCTGCTTATATGAAGATTACCCGCTTTGGGATCCCACAGCTAATTCTCCCCTGGCCCAAGTAAGACCAATTCAGCCAGCTAGCCCTGGGGATTATCTAATGCTTATTAGATGGATTTCCCCTAAATTGATTTCTGAACTTTGAATTTTATTGTTATTCATGTTTTTACACTGTATTTTATGCTGCTTTTACAATTTTTTAAAATTTGTTGTTGGCCCCCCTGAGCCCAGTTTTTGAACCGGGAAGGGCGGGGTATAAATAAAAAAATTATTATTATTTATTATTATTTTAAAGTTGGTGGCCCTCGCTGCCCCCTGTGGAAGCGAGCTCCATAACAGCCAGCTTTCATGATCCATCGCTCTTTGATAAAATCACTGACTATTCAAGCCAGGAGCTGGGTTGTAGTCCCTCCATGTGTTTCTCCCCACACCACCCTAACTAAAAAAAAGATAGTTAAGAGAACTGAGATCCCATCTCGGGATGACCCCGAAGGCAGCTGGCTGTATTCTTTCTCCCCAGAGCGCCCCACATCTGTTTGTTCCTCTTCCCGTGTGATTCATTGATGGAGCCAGCCAAGTTGCTCTCTGAGCCTGCACCTGTTCCAGGGTTTGGGGATGGGGTGGGGTAGGATACAATAGATTTCCATGAAAAGACAAAATGAGGACACTTCTACACACCCCTTCCAGTCAAAAAGGTTGGTGCACACAGGTGTTATCGCTCCTTTGAGGCTGCAGCGTCAGGTGGGTGCCTGCGCAAATGGAGCGTCCCAGGCACAGCCGTGTTTTCCAGGCGAGTCAGTCCACATGTTCGCCTAGCAGCTGCTGAGCGAAGAACTCGAGGGATGTTCGTGCATGTGTGAATTGGGCAATTTGGGTGTTGGGCAAGCCAGACCGCTGCTCTACCTGCTGCCTTGTGTCTGGCATCTACACCTGAACTATTGCGCTAAGGCAGGGGTCAGCAAACTTTTTCAGCAGGGGGCCGGTCCACTGTCCCTCAGACCTTGTGGGGGGCGGACTGTATTTTAAATATATATATGAATGAATTCCTATGCCCCACAAATAACCCAGAGATGCATTTTAAATAAAAGGGCACATTCTGCTCATGTAAAAACACACTGATTCCTGGACCGTCCGCGGGCCAGATTTAGAAGGCGATTGGGCTAAGGCAACTGTTTCATTTTGGAATCTTGAAGATAATATTTCGGTTTCCTGTTAATTATGTTGCTTTGAACGTATGCTTTATTTTTGACTTTCTTCTGTAGTGTTTTATTCTGGATAGCTTTATTTGATGTTTTAATGTAGGTTGTACAGTACACCGCTTTGAGGTGTTGTTCTTAAGCAGATAAAGTGGTATAGAAATGAAATTAATAACCATCATGGTCTGAACTGAACCACATAGTCCCTGTCTGCAGCCTCCTCTGAATCCATGTGCTTCAATGGCACTGCTTGCCTCAGGAGCAAAAGGCAGAGTTTGCAGCAGAATTATCTGCTCTGCAAGGGAGGCTGACGGGAGGAATAAAACCTGAGCAGCAAATTATGCAGAGATACAGAAGGCAGCTCCTTTTCTAAACATGGTAGCATTTTTTAAATTCTTTAACATTTTTTATGAGACACACAATCCAGGGCTTTGTGTTTTCTCCCTTGGGAGAAAAGTGCTTTGCACATGGTCAGGGATAGTCTCTTCTTCAAGCAGCACTTCACACATGATTTGGCTGAGCCCTGGAACTGAAAACAGAGTTGGGTCCTGGTCCTTGCATTCCAGACGAGGCATCTCTCTTTGGAAGAAAGCCCCTTTGAGACGGTTTCTGGTTGCCTGCCTGATTTACAGGCGGGTCTGTGTGTAACAGGGTGGGGTTCCACATGCCCAGGCAGCTTCCTCCCCCATTGTGTCCTGGGTCTGGGAGCAGATGTGCAGGATCAATGAGATTTCAGTAAGCAGCTGGCTGGCAGGTTTACTCTACCCAGGACACAACTGCCTGCTTTCTGCCATCCCTTTGTTGCAGAGAGTGCAGAGCTCCAGAGATGAAGGTCAGAGCCGAACAGGCATTTGTGGAGAAATTCTGGCATTTGCAAGGATGCACACAACACGCAGAAATGGGAGGCATCCAATGTTGTTTAGTCGTGTCCGACTCTTTGTGACCCCCTGGAACAGAGCACGCCAGACCCTCCTGTCTTCCACTGCCTCTCGCAGTTTGGTGAAACTCAGGCTCGTAGCTTCGAGAACACTGTCCCACCATCTGGTCCTCTGTCGTCCCCTTCTCCTTGTGCCTTCCATCTTTCCCAACATCAGGGTCTTTATTGGAGCCTCAGTTTCACGATCTGTCCTTCCAGTGAGCAATCAGGGCTGATTTCCTTCAGAATGGAGAGGTTTGATCTTCTAGCAGTCCATGGGACTCTTAAGAGTCTCCTCCAGCACCATAATTTAAGAGCATCAATTCTTCGGCGATCAGCCTTCTTTATGGTCCAGCTCTCACTTCCATACATTACTACTGGGGAAACCATGGCTTTAACTATACAGACCTTTGTTGGCAAGGTGATGTCTCTGCTTTTTAAGATGCTGTCTAGGTTTGCCATCACCTTTCTCCCAAGGAGCAGGCGTCTTTTAATTTCGTGGCTGCTGTCACCATCTGCAGTGATCATGGAGCCCAAGAAAGTAAAATCTCTCACTGCCTCCATTTCTTCCCCTTCTATTTGCCAGGAGGTGATGGGACTAGTGGCCATGATCTTAGCTTTTTTGATGTTGAGCTTCAGATCATATTTTGCGCTCTCCTCTTTCACCCTCATTAAAAGGTTCTTTAATTCCTCCTCACTTTCTGCCATCAAGGTTGTGTCATCTGCATATCTGAAGTTGTTGATATTTCTTCTGGCAATCTTAATTCCGGCTAGGGATTCATCCAGCCCAGCCTTTCGCACGATAAATTCTGCATATAAGTTAAATAAGCAGGGAGACAAAATACACATCCAATGAGGAAGCCCAAAAAGGGGGAACCCGTATCAAGGCGCTGAATAAAGAGTATTGCACTGTTTATTAATTTCCACCACATTTCTGCCAAAACAGGCTTTCTGCAGGGACACTTATGTTTCCTTGCGGACAACTGAAAGCATCTTTGAAAACACTGTAGGCAGAACTCCTGAGGATGGGCCCTGAAAAATGCAAGGACGTGGGTATTTCAAAATGGATGTTTTTGAATTGTCCACAAGGAAACACAAATACCCCCGAGGAAGGCCTGTCCTGGCTGAAGTGAGTTCAGCATTACTAAAAAGGGCAATATCCTTTCCCCCCCAACCAGTTTCTTGAGATTGGTTCTTTCACCTTTTTTTGTCATCTGTAAGGACAGAATGAGACACCCCTGACATGCTGGAATTTGGAGTCCCATGGGCCCGAAAGCTGCTGCAATAGGTCCTGTGGTGTTTGTTTTTTTAAGTGCACAAGAGTTTTGTTTTGTCAGATGAGGTGGGAGAGGAAAGGAGCTGAAAGGATTAATACATGCAGTTAGTTAGTTAGTTAGACTGCGGAACTCCTTGCCACAGGAGGCAGTGAGGATGTAATAAATGAAAATCTGCCCTTATTCCCTTATGGGGGACACAAGAGCCCTTGTAGAGTCCTTTGCAGGTTCTCCATCAGTCGGAGAAAAATAACAGAGGCCAACCAGAGAATATTGAGAAGCAAAGCAGCTAGTAAGCCTGATCTTTATTGATCTGTTGCAACAGGGTGCCCCCTTCGCATGCAGGAGAAGGAGGAGGACCCCGAACCAAGGTGTGCCTGCCCTTGTATAGACATTTTAAATTGCCCGCCCTGGAGTCCAAGACCACCCCCATAAACATCATACATACATCACAGAAGGGTGTAGCTCAAGACCACTCCGCAGACACCTCATACCTACATCACAGAAAGGGCGGTCTACAGCAGAAATCTGAGTGCCTTGTTTATCTCCTTTTGTTGTTTACCTCCTGTCTGGCAGGTTACCTGTTAATGCTTACTTGATTGGATACCCTGGGGAGCCTCGCCAGTCTTTTGTAATGATAAATACTTAGTTCCTGAGCCAGGTCACAGCCTCATACCCTATTCATATCTTAAATGCACCCTTAAGACAGGATTTGTGAAGGAAAAGGCAATGGGAGGTGTTTCCATTTTCCATTGACCTTGCAGAGAAAACATTTGCTCAGTTTGGGAATCAAAAATGGTTTCAGGTTGGTCTTCCTGTGCTGATCTATGTACGTGCTTGGTTGGTACATTTATGAACATTTATTGTACATCTAAGACCTTAAAATTCTTATCACAAGTACCACCAACTGATGGCTATAAAAGAGGACTGGACAAAACAGGGGAGTTCCTATGTGCTTAATGCTACAATCACAAACTGCCACTCCAAAAAGGCCCCTTGTCTCTGCTTGTTGTCATCTGTGCTTCACAGGGCATTCATTCAATACAATCACAGTGTTTTTCATGGCCCATCCCAGACTCAGGTTGGAGCCAAGCACCTGTTCCCAAACAGTGCATTGCTGGCTTTCGGAGAGTTTTCTTCCAACACAAGACCTTTGTCTAGAGAGCAGCCCTGGTGATGTTGGCCAATTCCACCCCCCCACCCCACCCCACGCCCCCAGCCAGTCTGCCACAAGTTGTGCTAGATGCAGTCACACCAAACTCATGCCATGCACATGCACAGTGCCTGGGCTGGTGGGATGGTGATTTCTTTTTGTGACCAAGCAAGAGACTGTATAACAGGAGTGTGGAAGCTGTGGCCTTCCAGGTGTCCACAGAAGCATAGAATGGAAGGTTTCTGAGGGGCATCTAGCCCAACCCTTTACAATGTAGGAATCTCAACTTGGAAATTGATTTTTTTCCGGAAGCAAGTAACCTGGAAATAAGTGCTGAAATGGCTCTGTTCCACTCTTGTTTTCAGAAGTGGATTTTATGATGCTCAAAAGCCCACGTATAATGCAGAAATAAACTGTGTGGATGCATCATTGCGCTCAGTGCCTGGAAGTGGTTTTTGCATCGTGTGGAAGCTCAGCTATAATGTGGAATTTAACAGTTCGGGGGACGTCGTGAAAATGGAATAAATGGGCACATAAATTCAGCCTTTGCCACTGCAGGTTCTGTAGTCGAGGGAGGAAGCCTCCTGCCCCCGAGTCGCACTTAACCCTGGCCTTGTAAATGAAAATCTATTTTATCACTCCTTCCAAAGTGCCTCTTTACATTGTTCTCCCCACGTAAAACAATTGCTTTGGGAGGCCAAGTCGCCTTGGACTTTGATAAATTAAGCCGTTGGCTTAGCTCAGAGAGGAAGAGGATATCATTTGTCATTATTCCAGCTGCAAACCTTCCTTGGCTTTTCTCGCTTTGCCCTTGTCTGGAGCAAAAAGGCTTGTGTGGATGTGCACCAGTTTGACTGAGGACCACTTTTTTAAATAATAATAATAATAATAATAATAATAATAATAATAATAATGGTTCAGAAAATATGTCAATATGGCATGTGTGTATGTCACGTTTGGAGAAAGAATGAGGAATTTGTGAAAATGAGTGACGGAAGACCCGGCTGAATTACTTCGTAACCTTTTAAATATAGTACTCGAAAACTAGAGTGGCTGACCTGAGGTTGTTGGAAGCCTCCTTCCCTCAGGACCAGCCAGCATGCCAAGTGGTCAGAGACTTGGGTCTTTGTGAGGAGGCAGTGCACTACTTTATTTTGGGAACAGTCTGCAAGAAGTATTTTCCTGCTGCTGTTGGTTTCAGTCTGTTTTGTTTTGGTTCCGCTTATTTCGTAGTTTATATATCTTGTGAACGGATCTGGGATGTTATGAGGAGCGGTATAATAATGAAATGATAAAACATAAATAGAATGCAGTTAACCGTGAGGTCCAGAAAGATCTGGATGGTGCAACATCTGGCAGAAGGTGCTGGAGGTGGGTGGGCAGTAGCTGCATCGGCCCCCAGCTGCTCCTTTGGAGCCCCCCTGCTCTGGCTATTCCATCACCAGCGCTGAAGGTTCAGTGGCCGGGCCAGTCCAGTTTGTGCACTACTGGGGGTTAGACTAGATGAGTCTTGGGGTGCCCTTCAAACTCTACAAGTTATCTCTCGCTTCGACTACTGCAATGCACTCTACGTGGGGCTACCTTTGAAGGTGACCCGGAAACTACAACTAATCCAGAATGCGGCAGCTAGACTGGTGACTGGGAGCGGCTGCCAAGACCACATAACACTGGTCTTGAAAGACCTACATTGGTTCCCAGTATGTTTCCGAGGACAATTCAAGGTTTTGGTGCTGACCTTGAAAGCCCTAAACGGCCTTGGTCCTGTATACCTGAAGGAGAGTCTCCACCTCCATCGTTCTGCCCAGACACTGAGGTCCAGCGCCGAGGGCCTTCTGGCGGTTCCCTCGCTGCGAGAAGCCAAGTTACAGGGAACCAGGCAGAGGGCCTTCTTGCTGGTGGCACCTGCCCTGTGGAACACCCTCCCACCAGATGTCAAAGAGATAAACAACTACCAGACTTTTAGAAGACATCTGAAGGCAGCCCTGTTTAGGGAAGCTTTTAATGTTTAATAGGTTATTGTATTTTAGTGTTTTGTTGGAAGCCGCCCAGGGGGGCTGGGGAGACCCAACCAGATGGGCGGAGTAAAAATAAATTATTATTATTATTATTATTATTATTATTATTATTAATTATTATTATTATTATTTATTATTATTATTTATTATTATTATTTATTATTATTATTATTATTATTATTATTATTATTATTATTATTATTATTATGTGATGATGGGGAAGGGGTGCCACCCCACCTTTTGACTTGGGCAACAACACACTTTAGGGCCACCTAAATATTTGGGTGGTTCTTATTCAGTAATGTTGGGTGGGGGCTGTGGAAGGATAATGTGGAGTAGTGGTTAGAGTCTTGCATTTGGGAGAAACCCAGGTTCAAAGCCACTGTGTTTATTTATTTGTTAAATTTGTCAGTCGCTTTATCCCCAAGCAACCTTCAAACAAACAAACAAGCAAGCAAACAAACAAACAAACAAACAAACAAACAAACAAACAAACAGACTATAAGCACCACGTAGATACATTAAAACCAAGAGAAGAGGTATAGTCAGGTTGTGTAGCAAAAATAGTTGTTTTTGGACACCAATGACTTTTTTTTTACATGTGATTTTACATTGAGAATGAGCCGTTGGCAAAAAAACCCCTGTTTTGCCTATGATTACAAGTTTACCCTAGAAAAGCCTCAAATTTAATTTTGGGGGTTAGATAATTTTCATTTATTCAGAAGAACGAACTGCGAACGCCAGCCTGTTTTGTACAAACAAGCTATAGGGACGACTAAAATAAACTGCGCACACGGTTTCATTTCTATAATAACTATACAATGCAATACAATATCCCGTGTTGAGCAGATGGGAGGTGAATGCCTGGTAGGTAATGAAAAGCAAACAAAGCAGTTATAAAGGGGTTCGGTGAATACAGAACAAGATGCACATCAAAGGATTAAGCAGAGAAGCCCCAGTAGAGGAAGCCAGTCTGCGTTTCCTTATTCCTTATTCCTTTGTGTAGAAAGGGGCTCCACTCTCCTCATGTCCAGATGCTGAAATATTTAGAACTGGATGCAAATTGAATTGATGTGATTTTTTTAAATCTGGGGAATCTTTCCACAAGACAGTGCTATTCCATGGTTGCTTGTTCTTAACCCTGCGGCATTTAAATGCAACCAAAGGACTATACTTTCCCTGGAAATTGACTGTGCCTGTTCTCTAGGGGGCTACAGTCTTCCCTCACCCCCACCACCCATTGCTTGGGTGACTCACATTCGGAAGAGGTGGTGAGCACGGAACTAAATAAAACTAAAAATGAAAACTGAATAATTGTGGTGCGTTTTGTTTTGTGTTTTACCAAATCGCCAAAGAAACAAGATTTTTTTTTTTTGCTTTATTGGTTTTGAAAACTGTACAACAGAAATGATCAATAAAGGTTGCTATCAAAATAAAAATAAACATTCATTCAATCCTTGGTTGAGACTTGTTTTTTATATCCTTCTGAAATTCAGTTTAACATGACCTCCAATCTTCCCATTGTGTTTCGAGTCAAATTCCTGAAATACGCACTTAACTTTGTTTTCACTCTATTATTTAACTTACTTAAAGATTTTTCAAGTTTTTCTATTTACACACAGAAGCTCAACCAAGACCTACCAACGGATTGATATTTTGACAATGTTCTTTTACGTAGACTCTGTTATGTACTGAAGTTCTCACCCTGGGCCAGCAGGGGGATACTGTAGATAGTTATGCAAATGAAGGATCGAAAGTGACGTTCAGTGATTGGATAGTTTTAGAAGGTTGCTACAGTAACATTATACTGGAGCTCTATATAAGCAGGCTGACTGAGCCCTTCAGCTCAGTTCTGTTCTGGCCTCTGAATAATCAAGAGCTGTTTGAAGAATCGCTGTGTCGTCTGATATGTTCACCCACAACTTAACTGACTCTGTATATATTCCACTCTCTGGCAATTTTTTCCTCTGTAACGCCTCATAGCCTTGCTGATAGTCTCGCTAATTCTATATAATCTCGTTAGTTTATTTTGCCAGGGGCAAAGCACCACATTTCAGAAATTCCCCCTGCCTCTGAAATGCTGGTAATGTCCAGCCAAATCCAGACGTTTGGCAGCCCTGTCTGAGGCTCCTGTGGCCACAGAGTTGGATGGGACATGCAGGGGCCATCTAGTCCAACCCTGAGCAGGTATCTCAGCTAAAGCACCTGTCCCTCCCATCCTGCAGGTTAACATGAAGAAGGAGAAGGTGGTCCAGTGGACGATGGACGGCGAGGAGGAGAACTTGGTCTTGGTCAATGGAAGCTGCGGTGACCCAGCCAAGGAGAAGGCTGAGCCTACCTTGAAAGTCAAAAGGAAGCAGAAGAATGCAGGTACCCTTGGGAGTCTGCCTCCTGCTCACTCACAGAGGCTGCTGGTTTGGCACCTCTTTGGCTGAGGAGGTGCAAAAAAGTTTTGATTGAGTTTCCACTGAAATGAGGCTGTATTTTAATCTTGTTTTTTAAACAGTATTTCAATCCATTGTTTTTATATTTGGTGTTAGCCGCCCGGAGCCCGGTCTTGGCTGGGGAGGGCGGGGTATAAATCTTCTATTATTATTATTATTATTATTATTATTATTATTATTATTATTATTTATATCCCAAGCAGACTGTGGAGCCAGGCTTGGTGCAGCGGTTGGCTCCTGGCTGAAGCTCCTGCGTTTCAGAAGGGCACTAAAAATAGAGGGCACTGAAACGGCTCTAGGGCTTTAGGTGGCAGCGGTGGTTGTGATGCCTAAGCCCATCACCAGCACCTGGAGGTGCAAACCTGGGATCCTTGGATCTTGAATGTTTTCACACATTAATGTCACATCCTGTAGAATTCTATCAGTTGTACAGTGGGACAGGATGAGAACAGAAATCGTGCTCTGGCGGTGCAGCAGCGGCAGGAGGCCCCATTAGCTAAAGTGGTGCTTCAGGTTAAGAACAGTTTCAGGTTAAGAATGGACCTCTGGAACAAATTAAGTATTTGACCCGAGGTACCACTGTATTAGGGACGCGGGTGGCGCTGTGGGTAAAACCTCAGTGCCTAGGACTTGTTGGTCGCATGGTCGGCGGTTTGAATCCCCACGGCGGGGTGCGCTCCCGTCGTTCGGTCCCAGCTCCTGCCCACCTAGCAGTTCGAAAGCACCCCTGGGTGCAAGTAGATAAATAGGGACCGCTTACTGGCGGGAAGGTAAACGGCGTTCCGTGTGCTGCGCTGGCTCGCCAGATGCAGCCTGTCACGCTGGCCACGTGACCCGGAAGTGTCTCCGGACAGCACTGGCTCCCGGCCTATAGAGTGAGATGAGCGCACAACCCTAGAGTCGGACACGACTGGCCCATACGGGCAGGGGTACCTTACCACTGTATTAGGTGAGCAGGTTCTGGGGTGGGTTGGGGGGGTTCCCCAGTGGCTTGGCCCAAATGGGCGGAAGCTGAGTCGAGGCCCCATTTCCTGTTGTGCAGATGTCGATGAAGCAGAGAAAGTGCCTCGCAAGGCGAAGTGGAAGGAACAGGATGAGGAGGTCCCCAAAGAAGGCCAGGAGGAGGTGAGATCTTTTTCCAAACCCTGAATGTCACATCACGATTAGCAGTTGCTCGCAATACAAACCAGCGGTTCCCAAAACGTTTGTGAGCCACCTGTCTTTTGGTTCCATAAACTCACCCCCTGTTCCCCCCACCTTCCCTTATAAAAAGTGTAACTCAGAACAGCGGATTGCACAACCCAGTATAAGGAAAACAGTAGCACAATAAAATTAAGTAACTTGTAAAAAGTTCCCATTCTTCTTTGAAGTCACAGTTGTCCTTATCATGCAGTTTGTATGTCAATTTAGCCAACTCTGCATAGTTCATCAATTTCTCTTGCCACTGTTCTTTTTTTGGGGTTTCCTCATTCTTCCATCCTTATGCTATCAAGACCCTTCTGCTGTTGTAGCACACATAAATAAATTCTTTGTTTTCCTTGGCAGGTCTTGTCCTACAATCCCTAACAAAAATGCTTCTTGATTTTTTTTTTACAAATGTCATTTTAAACATTTTCTTCAATTCATTATATATCATTTCCCATTTTTCTTAAATTTCTCTACATTCCCACCACATACGATAGTAAAATTCAATGCAGTAGCAATTAATTGCACATTCATTCGAAAGTCCATTAAAACAGTTCAGTTTAATTAATTCAGCAAAACTGATGAGTTTGGACCTGTAGGGTTGGAAGGAACCACAAAGGTCATCTAGTCTGACCCCTTGCAATGCAGGAATTTTTCATGAAAGCGTGATAGTCATGGGTACCTCCAATGCCCCCCTGCTGCCCCCTTGCCTCTTAGCACCCTCCAGCTTATCCCAACATCCCCTTTGGGAACCAGTGGTCTAAATTGTCGGGGGCAGCCATAACCAGCCAGGTGCCCCAATGCAAGGCCTGAGTGGGGCAGCAATGTTCTCCCCGCTTTGGACTTCCAGACACTTCAAAGGTGTGCTGACTCCACAAACGGAGGCTCAAGATAGACATTGCGGCTAATAGCCCTGAAATTTGAAAAGCTTTGCCTTCCATGAATCTGTCGAATCCTCTTTTCACGCTGTCTCAATTGGTGGCCATCGCTCTGCCCCTGAATCTCCATCGCTGTGCCAGCTTTGATGGCAGGATCACGTCACCCCTTCCCCAATGAAACGAGGGCAGGCTGTCACCTTTCTCTGTCCCGACTGCCCCTGACAAACCCGGGCAGTGAGCGACACCAATCCTTTTCGATTCCCAGGTGCGGAGGCGCGGATCCGCTGGCTGGGAGAACAGTTTGCGGCAGAAGCCCCCTCCCCGCATCGTCTTCCAGGCCGGACCCGTTGCGCAGGAGAAGAATGTGAAAGATGACGTGGAGAGCGTGGAGAGCTTCAAGGAGCGACACAAAATCAGGGTGAGGTTTGGGTTGCAGTGTCTGTCTGTCTGTCTGTCTGTCTGTCTGCGGTGGTCTAAGGATATTGTAGCATGCGTTGAGGTAGAAGAGGGAAGCTGGATATCCTAACATCCTCCCCCTTTCTGTGTAACCTGTAGTACCTGTGGTTCAACCCAATTACACCTGTGGTTCAACCCAATTACAACCTCTGTACGTAAACCTTAGACAACAGATCTGCCGCAGTGGAAGCGTGCTGGGCCCATAACCTGTTGTTGGGATACTGCCAGGGAGACAGGCATCTCCAGACGATCCATCGGTCTCCCGTAACACAGCACCAGTCAGTTAGCGACTCTGTTGCCTCAACACAAAGGCAGGCAGTCATGTTTTTCCTTTGTTCTGATCAACATTGAATAAAGTTGTAAATATGCTCTTCTGGGTGCATCTTCTGTTGCGGAGTCTGCTGCAAGGGCGTGCACGAGTCCTGGAATGTGTCTGAGGCTTGTGTCGCTAACTGACTGATGCTGTTCTACGGGAGACTGATGGATCATCTGGAGATGCCTGTCTCCCTGGCAGTATCCCAACAGCCTGTAGGCTGGCCCTTCCCAGGGAGGTAGTGGAGTTGGTCAACTTGTGATCTGGAAAATGACCCCTTTGCCAGTCCTCCTCATCAGTTGTTGCACCCCAGATTTCACCCCCTGATTTAGCAGATGGGGGATCATAGTTGGGCTGACAGTCGTTTGAACCGCCAAATTGGGAGAAGTCTTTTTTTTTTTAATGTTTAAAATTTTTATTTTTTACCAACAATCAAAACACAAACAGTGAACCCCCCCCAGCGACTGATACATTGGGTATACATAATCAATAATAACATATTCAATCAACCATATGTACAATTTTATATACGTTAACCCTCCTCCATCCACAAGGTTTATTTAACTTTTAACATTTTAATTGCCCCAAATTGTTCAAACCTACCCAAATAATTCAATATCTTCTCAAACCAATCCTCCTCTTTCTCACTGACCTTAAACCCTTTCATTCTGTGTATCTTCACAGTTAGATATTCTAAAATTATAATATTATTCAGTTCCCCCCCCCCCCATTGGTTCACTCTTAGCTCTTCTGCATTTTTCCAATTACTGGCTATAACCTGTCTGGCTGCAGTTACCATCAATTTTACCCATTTACATTCCTCTTTTGTTTTTAACTCAGTGCTACTCAGACTAATAAGAACCATTAATTTAGATATTTCCACCTTCCTACCCACAATTCCCGATATTTCTATACCAATCTGTTTCCAAAATTCATTAACTAACGGACAATCCCAAATTGGGAGAAGTCAGATCATCCCATCCTCCTCCAACCCGGCTGGTATGTGTCCATCACAAACTCATTATGCTAGTCTTCATGAGCAGGGAAGAGGGTTGGACACATCAGGAAGCTTTCAGCAATGCTTTCTGGACCATAATATGCACGGGTGATGCATTTCCTTGTGATGCTCCCCACCTCGTGAACATTGCGAGGGGAAATTCCCCATGGGGGTTCAAGGACAGAGGCTCACACAAAATTCCCCGTTGCTCAGGCTTCGTTTCATAACTCATTACTCAAGTCAAGGAACCTTTATTGGCATCACATAAGAACATTCAGAATACATTCCGAATAGATAGGCCAGTGCGATGTTGTCGCAACCCGAACGACACAGTCACCCGCCAAAGGGCAGAAGAGGTGAGCGATCCGCCTCACCTCTGTGGGTTTCCAGCAAGGGCAGGATCCTGTGGCATGCTTCAGTGACAAAAAATCAAATACAGTGGTGCCTCGCAAGACGAAAAGAATCCGTTCCGCGAGTCTCTTCGTCTTGTGGCTTTTTCGTCTTGCGAAGCAAGCCCATTAGCGGCTTAGCGGATTAGCGCTATTAGCGGCTTAGCGGGCTTAGCGGATCAGCTGTTAAGCGGCTTAGCGGCTTGGGAAAAAGGGGGGGGGGAGAGAAAAAACCCCCGAAGGAACTTGCAAGACATTTTCGTCTTGCGAAGCAAGCCCATAGGAAATTTGTTTTGCGAAGCACCTCCAAAACGGAAAACCCTTTCGTCTAGCGGGTTTTCCGTCTTGCGAGGCATTCGTCTTGCGGGGCACCACTGTAGAGGAACTTGGCTACTGTCTTGGTGAGCTCCTGGTTTCTCTCCTGTAATAAGAAGCGCATAACTTCCGTCTTTGGTTTCCATGTTGGAGTACATAGATGGTCTAGAAATTGTTGGCTTAGATCATCATACATTTTACATTTAAGGGCCATGTGAGCTAGAGTTTCCACCAGGTGGGCATCACATGGGCAGATACAGTGGTACCTCAGGTTAAGTACTTAATTCGTTCCAGAGGTCCGTACTTAACCTGAAACTGTTCTTCACCTGAAGCACCACTTTAGCTAATGGGGCCTCCTGCTGCTGCTGCGCCGCCGGAGCCCGATTTCTGTTCTCATCCTGAAGCAAAGTTCTTAACCCGAGGTACTATTTCTGGGTTAGCAGAGTCTGTAACCTGAAGCATATGTAACCTGAAGCGTATGTAACCCGAGGTACCCCTGTATAACTCATTATTGGACAGAGTCCAAGGTGCTTGTGAGAGCATTTCCATTACGATAAGGTTACCAGATTTTTTTTCAATGGATCCAGGGACACTTTTCAACTTCAATAGATTTTGTATGGGGACTGATTTGTAAATCTGGGGACTGTCCCCGGGAAACGCTATATGGCCACACTATATGGCCAAATAGATATCATCTTGGGGGTTTATCCTCTATCCAACCACCCCAGCACCCCACACTCTCATAAAACCACAGTCCTTAGAAACACTCAACTCATTTTTTCTTTACTTCACATATTAGAACCCTCCTTGTACCTCACCCAGAGTTGTTTTTCCCTTTAGCATCTAGCCATCTGGTACCTCCATAAATGGTTCTTACCAGTTTTTTGGGGCCGGGCCTTTTTGCACATGTGTCACCGGTGCCTCACCGAAAACGAGCCTGGCAGAAATCCCGTGGGCATCATCCATCTCTTTTCTCAAGGAGCTCAGCTCTTTCCTTTCTCTCTACCAGTTTTCCAGGAGAATCTCTGCATCTGCCCAAGTGGACTACTCAGAGGAGAACTTTGTGCAGTCTGGCCAGAGCGGCGGCGGCAGCAGCAGCAGCAATATTGGGGTACCAAATGGCTGCCTCTTGACAGGGACCCCGAGAGATGCAGAGGAATACCAGGTGGGGTCGCTTTTGCCTGGTGGGGAGGGGGCTGGCGTGGCTACCTGGCTGAAGCTTAGCAAGGGGGTGGGCAGCTCTGAAACCCAGGGTGGTCAAAAGAAGGGGTTGCAGTCTGGAGCAGCACACATGGATTATTTGGGGGGAAAGATTACAGTATAATGACCAAAACCCCACCTGCCTCCTTATTTTCATTTATGCATTGCATTAATAATAATAATAATTTTTTATTTATACCCCGCCCTCCCCAGCCAAGGCCGGGCTCAGAGCGGCTTACAAGCAATAATAAAAACAAGATGAATGATTACAACTTAAAAACAAAAATAAAATACAACATTAAAATAATGGAACATTAAAATATTAAAATGTAGCCTCATCGCAGGAGGAGAAGGAAAAGAAACAAGAAAGAGGGGGAGGGAATCAAATTGGCTCCAAGCCAAAGGCCAGGCAGAACAACTCTGTCTTACAGGCCCTGCGGAAAGAAATCAGATCCTGCAGGGCCCTAGTTTCTTGTGACAGAGCGTTCCACCATGTCGGGGCCAGTGCTGAGAAGGCCCTGGCTCTGGTTGAAGCCAATCTAACTTCCTTAGAGCCCGGAACCACTAGGGTGTTGCTATTTATGGACCTTAAGGTCCTCCGTGGGGCAGACCGGGAGAGGCGGTCCCGTAGGTACGAGGGTCCTAGGCCGTGAAGGGCTTTAAAGGTCAAAAGCAGCACCTTAGAATCATAGATTTGGAGATGTCTCACTTTTTCCTTTATGGAGATGAAAGCGGTTTACGTTGCTCTCCAGCTCAACCCCAACAACAACCCTGTAGGGTAGGCTAGGCTGAGAGGGAGCAACTGGCCCCCAAATCACACCGTGAGCTTCACGTTTGCTGAGTGGGGATTTGAACCCTGGTCTCTCCTTGGTTCTCGCCTGGAACTCTAACCACCGCACCACCATGACCTCTTTTTGGGGTCTCCCTGCTGTTTTTGGGGCAAAGCATTGCAGATGGATTTCACTTATGTGACAATTTTTTAATTAATTAATTAATTTGATTGATTGATTGATTGATCGATTGACTGATTGAATTTATATACCGTCCTGTACTATATTTTTTTAGTTTGCTTTTATTATCAAATGGATTTTGATACCAGTCTCTAGCTCAGGGGTCTCCAAACTTTTTGGGGGCCAAGCGGCACACCTGGGATCTTGAGAGAGCACATTGGGCGCCAGTCATAAAATGGCTGCCGCGGGGGACGTGTCATCGCACAAAATGGCGGCCATGTCTGAAAACAGAGCTAGACGTTTGGTCCTGTGGAAGCGGGTGACTAGTGGGAGCAGGAACTGAGCAGGGAGAGCAAACTGTCCCTGGGGCCTTGTGGATTTATTGAATCCCACTGCTGGAGTCGCCGGTGGGCACAACGGTGGCTGTGCAAACTGCACTGGAGACCCCAGCTGCTCTCAGGGGTGGGTAACGCATTCAAAAGTCTGCGACAGCGAAGCAAAGCGACTACAGGATGGCAGGTTAAATGTACAGCAGCCGGATTTCAAAAAGAGGAGCGTTTTGTTGGTTAAATGGTTTCAAATATGGTTTGGTACGCAGGCTGAGACCGTACCTGTCCATGGACTGTCTCGCCAGAGTGGTGCATGCTCTGGTTATCTCCCGCTTGGACTACTGCAATGCGCTCTACGTGGGGCTACCTTTGAAGGTGACCCAGAAACTACAACTAATCCAGAATGTGGCAGCTAGACTGGTGACTGGGAGCGGCCGCCAGGACCACATAACACCGGTCTTGAAAGACCTACATTGGCTCCCAGTACGTTTCCGAGCACAATTCAACGTGTTGGTGCTGACCTTGAAAGCCCTAAACGGCCTCGGTCCAGTAGACCTGAAGGAGCGTCTCCACCCCCATCGTTCAGCCCGGACACTGAGGTCCAGCGCCGAGAGCCTTCTGGCAGTTCTCTCACTGCGAGAAGCAAAGCTACAGGGAACCAGGCAGAGGGCCTTCTCGGTGGTGGCGCCCACCCTGTGGAACGCCCTCCCACCAGATGTCAAAGAACTACCACCAGACTTTTAGAAGACATCTGAAGGCAGCCCTGTTCAGGGAAGTTTTTAATGTGTGACATTTTAATGTATTTTTAAGCTTTTTGGGAAGCCGCCCAGAGTGGCTGGGGAAGCCCAGCCAGATGGGCAGGGTACAAATAAGAAATTATTATTATTATTATATTATTATTATTACTGTTGATGACCCGGGGGGTTCATGGAGCCACTGATTCAAGAGCCACTGACCGGCCACGGGGGCTCCCTGAAAACTCCCTGTTAGCAGCCTGTTCCTTTCCACTTGCTTACCTTCAATCTTATTTGGTTTTTTCCAGGACAGCAAGGGTTTTCGAATCGGCGAGCTCGTCTGGGGGAAGATCAGGGGCTTTGCTTGGTGGCCCGCCATCGTCGTGTCATGGAGGGCCACATTCAACCGCAAAGCGGCCCCCGGGATACGTTGGGTCCAGTGGTTTGGCGATGGAAAGTTTTCGGAGGTGAGGGGAAAATAGGGGGAGGGCTGCCAATGGAAGCTGGGGGGGGGGGAAAGTATATTTTTTTATAATACACTGAAATGAAAGAGTGTAAAAAGGAAGAGAGGCAGAAATAAGCAAAATGGGAAATAAAGGAAGAAATAAAAAGTGAAAGAAAAGAGAGAGATAAAAAGACTTTCCATTTTTCCGTCCTGCAGCTAAATATAGTGTTCACTCATTAATACCCAACCATTCCATCTTCTGTAAACCAATTATTTTTTTCAGTCCTCAAATCCAGATACGAACTGGGTTGTGTGTCTGTGTGTTCTTCCCAGAGCTACATTTCTTAGCCTTTCTTGAAACGTGATTCCTGGAGTTGAGTCGTTCAGACACTGGAACAGACACAAGGAGTATTTGTGGACCTCCTTTTGCACTTATGAAGGTGGCTACTCGCATCTTCCAAGTGTTAGGGGGGGAACGATGGCAGGTGGTGGGGCCCCTGGCGATGCTGAGCATTTATGCCATGTTATAGGATGGCAAGCTCACAATGAACCCCCTCTAAATATGGCAATTTGCAGGATGCGGGAGTTGTACTAGTGCAGCAGCCTTCGCCCGTCTGGGTCTCCAGATGTAATTATTATTATTATTATTATTATTATTATTAATACCCTGACCTTCCCGGTTCAAAAACCGGGCTCAGGGCGGCTTACAACAAATTTAAAACACTTTATAAAAGCAACATAAAATACAGTATAAAAACATGAATAACAATTGAAATTCAAAAATTTTAAGAGAATTTAAAAATTCTATTAATTTTAAGAGAAGGAAGAGAAGGGAAATAAAAGATCAGGCTGAATTCAAATTAAAGGCCAGGCGGAACAGCTCTGTCTTACAGGCCCGACAGAAGGAGGTTAAATCCTGAAGGGCCCTGGTCTCCTGGGACAGAGCATTCCCCCAGGTCAGAGCCACCACTGAGAAGGCCCTGTAACTGCCTCCCAGCCCAGCATCCCCTCTCCCTCCTCTCGAGGAGTTTTGCAGGGGGCGGTGGGTGGGTGATGTTCCTCAAAGCAGCCCCGTGGCCCTGTCCTGATCGCGGGAGAAGCCCTCTTGTTCCCGTGGCTGAGCTTTGCCGTTTCCACCGCAGGTCTCGGTAGACAAGTTGGTGGAGCTGTTGGCGTTCCAGGAGCATTTCAACTCCACCACGTTTCACAAGTTGGTTTCGTACCGGCAAGCCATCCTTCATGTCTTGGAGGTAAGGGGCAGGCGGAGAGACAGGGAGCCTGGCTAACGGGGCCTGGCGCGATTCCACCCAGAGGAGGGAGCCGCAGGAATAACCTTACAATACACCTTCTCAAGGAAAAAGCGGGAGGGTCCTGGTCTCCACCTTTCTTTAATGGACCTCCCGTCCGTCTTCTAAGGATGAGGGTAAAAGCATCCTGAAGGTCTGTGGTGTAGCTGTTATTCCTGAATTGCCTAGTGTAAGACTAGAACTGTGGTTCCCTCCTCTTCCTCCTGGCAGGTGGCAAGCAGCCGAGCAGGCAAGTCGTTCTCGAGCGCCCCAGGGGATTCTCTTGAAGACAAGCTGAAGCCCATGGTGGAATGGGCCATGAATGGCTTCAAGCCCACCGGAGGGAAAGGACTGAAGCCCCCCAAGACCTCAGGTAAGGACCTGGCCGGGGGGGGGGCGGGCTTGGGCGAGGAAACCCAGCAAGGAGGGCAGTGGGAGCCCAGGGGAACCTGACTTAGAGAGCTGTTATTGTTGTTGTAAACAAACATCTGCCCCTTTTCCCTTATGGGGTATCCAAGAGCCCATATAGAGTCCTTATGTAGGTTCCTTATTGGTAGGGGAAAATAACAGAGGCCAACCAGAGAATATTGAGAAGCAAAGCAGCTAGTAAGCCTGATCTTCATTGATCTGTTGCAACAGGGTCCTCGCTCACCACACGCAGGAGGGAGGAGGAACCCAGAACAAAGGCTTTATATAGACTTTTGAAATCGCCACCATGTAGATCACGAACACCCCCAGATACATCTTACCTACATCACAGAAAGGGTGGTCTACAGTAGAAATCTGAGTGCCTTGTTTATCTCCTGTTGCTGTTTATCTCTTGTCTGGCAGGTTACCTATTAATGCTTACTTGATTGGATTGCCTGGGGAGCCTGGCCAGTCTTTCGTAATAATAAATACTTAGTTCCTGAGCCGGGTCACAGCCTCACACCCTATTCATATCTAAAATGTGCCCTTAAGACAGGATTTGTGAAGGAAAAGACAATGGGGAGGCTTTTCCATTTTCCTTTGACCTTGCAGAGAAAACATTTGGTCAGTTTATGACAGTTTGGAAATCAAAAATGGTTTCAGGTCGGTCTTCCTGTGCTGATCTATGTGCGTGCTTGGTTGGTACATTTATTATATATCTAAGACCTTAAAATTCTTATCACATTGTGGCCTGCTGCTTACACACAAATTCTCCACATTTGTTCACAGTGCAGAATTACGGGGTTCACAGCTTGAATATTTGACAGGGAGCCTGACCGTCTTGTCTTCAGCGTAGGCTTGCTTGTGCTGGACATTCCTACTAGCTTTCCCAATCTTTGAAGAAGGCCTCTGTGGCTCTTTGTGGGGATGGCGAACCCCACAATCCAGGACCCCCAACCTGCCCACAAACCATTCCCCTTTCTGCCTGCCAAAGAAGATGTCTGTCCCAACTAAAGCCAGCTGTCCTTTCTCTGCAGACAGCAGTCTCCTCAGCCAGAGAAGCTCTGAAGAATCTGCCGCTCCTGAATTGCCTTCCCCTGAACCTGCCCCCCCAGCCAAGCGGCTCAAGACCAATGTCTGCAATGGGAGCAACAAGGAGCAGGCGGAGGAGAACCAGAGCAGAGGTAGGATTGGGGCCGGATTGGGGTTGGGGTGTGTGGAGGGAGGGAGGGAGGGAGGGAGAGGCACCTGCAGAGGTACAATTTTAATGAAACAACAAAAA
Organism: Podarcis gaigeae; assembly: GCF_964106915.1. Classification (NCBI taxonomy): domain Eukaryota; kingdom Metazoa; phylum Chordata; class Lepidosauria; order Squamata; family Lacertidae; genus Podarcis; species Podarcis gaigeae. The sequence goes on along the minus strand of NC_139682.1, from coordinate 2,607,687 downwards.
CAACAACCCTTACTTCACATAATCAAAGTGTATAAGGGTAAAATCCCTGACATGCTAGTGTTCTATGTGCAGGGAGATTTTTTTAAAAAAAGAATTATTTCATAAATTTTATATGTCACTCGATTGCAAAGAAACAAACGAACTCATAGTGGTTTACAAAAGGAATACAACAAAAGTAAAAACAGCATTCGGATCATAATTACAATAAGCGATAAGCTAGAAGCAGATTAAAGTAGATGTCAGTGTTCTGCATATCTGGGTCGGAGTGTCTAAACAAAGCTTTTAGTAGTTGTCGAAAAGGGTACCATCCGGGCTCCTGTCTGATGTCAGTAGGCAGGGATATGGAGTGCGTATGTGCCATTTAATCCTATATAGAACATAGAAAGCCGGTTCTTCATACAACTCTGAAACTCTTCTAAGGAGTCCCAGTTTATTGGCTGTGGGTTTGTGTCCTGGCCTCTCCATGGAGAGGAACTTCGCTCGCTAACTCGTCGTTGCCGCTTTCTTTCCAGAGTCGATGGCTTCTGAAGTCAGGCACAACAAGAAGAGCTTGGAAGGTAAAGAGCATTTTCAGCATCAAAACCTGGCCTGATTCAGGCCCAGACAGTAGACAGTGTCATGTACTGAAGTTCTCACCCTGGGCCAGCAGGGGGATACTGTAGATAGTTCAGGTCCACATATGCAAATAAGGGGTTGAAAGTGACGTTCAGCGATTGGATAGTTACAGAAAGTGGTTACTGTTGCGTTCTAGTGGAGCTCTATATAAGCAGGCTGGCTGAACCCTTTTGGTTATGTCAGGGAAATTCCAGACGTATGGCAACCCTACACAAAAAACAAGTCTAGAGTCGGAGCCTAGGGAGCTGTCCTCTGTTCCAGGAACTCTTCCCATTGTTAGACTTTTGTGGGTGAGAGGAGTTTGTTTGGGCGCTGGGGGAGAACCCGGAGGCTGAGGGGGAGGGTGAATTAATATTGGAAAATGAATTGATAATTGATTTATATACGTTACTAACTTTGTATCAATGCCATGTTGTTGAACGTAACTGTATTTTGTAATATTTTATTTAGAATCATAGAACTGTGAGTCGGAAGGGCTGCTGTTGCTATAGTTCTCTGCACTCCACTTAGACATATTTTTAACATATTAAGCAGTATAGAAAATCAATCAATGCCGCGTGAGACCATTGGCCTCTCTAGCTCATTGGTAGAATCTCTCCAGACTGAACGCTGGGACCATTTTGTCTTATGTCAGATGCACCCTAGGGAGTGCTTATTAAAACTCTGACCTGTCCTTCGCTCGTTGAACAGACAGCTGCTTGTCATGTGGGAAGAAGAATCCGGTGACCACCCACCCCCTGTTCGAAGGGGGCCTTTGTGAGACTTGCCAGGTGAGCGTCCAGGTGATTTTTTTTTGGGGGGGGTGTTCCTCCAAACCGTTTCATGCAGAGCCATTGCCTTACTTAACAACATGGCACCAGTTTACCTGCGAGATTGCCTTATCCCGCGGAAGCCGCTTCAATTTGCGGAACTGGCACTGTTCCACATCTGTAAGAAGTCATAGAGACATGCAGGACTCTCAACTACAGCATCCATGACAGATGGCCGTCTGACCACTGCTTAAAAACTCCTAATGAAGGGGAGTCCACCACACTCCGATGGGACTTCTGTTAGTTTCCTTCTCGCTTCGTTCTTAATTTGTGTATTTGTAAGAGCTGATCTCCACTGATACCCTAACATCCATGAAATTTGATTGTTCTCTAAATGGACTTTCATTTTTGCTGCTGCAAGAAGTTGTCCTTTCCTATAATAATCTTTCAAATAATATAAATGGAGTCCTTGCAACATTCACATTATATAATCTGTTTTTATTTTGAAATAGAGGACGATGCTGTATTGGAATTATAGGTGACTGTCCTGGCCCTAAAATTGCCCGTTTTTTTTACCATATTCTAAATCATGCGAGTCTACAGTGGTACCTTGGCTGTCAACCGGCTTAGCTCCTGAACAAATTGGTTCCACAAATTGAATGCCACAAACCCGGAAGTAAGTGTTCCGGTTTGTGAACGTTTTTCGGAAGCCGAATGTCTGACGCGGCTTCCAACTGGCTCCTGCAGCCGGTCAGAAGCCACACCTTGGTTTTTGAATGGTTTCGGGAGTCAAACGGACTTCAGGAAAGGATTAAGTTCGAGAACCAAGGTACCACTGCATTGGGATTTGTAAACTAACTCAATAATCAAAGCTTATTTTTCATGAAAGCTAATAACCCTATAGGATCACCGTCAATTTCTATATTCTCCAGTGTTGACTACTGCATTATCTTACTGGATAGCTGAGTTGGCTTGCTTCACAATAGCTACTTAAATTTGGAATGTCCCACCCGCCAAATAAAGAGTTTTTAATATGTGATTGGTCCAACTGAAATATAAACTTTTTAAAAAAATTCTGCCATCGTTTTAATTGTTTTCACTATCCTTTTATTCTTTTTGTTAAACCGCTTTGAGTTTTTTTGTACAGTTAAGCAGGCTGTAAATTTTGCGAAATAAAAAAATACTGCAGATGTCCCCAGCCTTGCCCCTTCCAGATGGTTCGGACTACAATTCCCATCAGCCTCAGCTGTAGTCCGAAAAATGTGGACGGGGCCAGGCTGGGGGTGGCTGGCCTTCTCTGCAGCTTCTGATACTTATTTTGGGCCTAGGGTCACCCAGGCAATTGGAAACTGTTTAAATCTGCCATGGATCTCTTCTCCTCGCAGGTTCAGTTCCTAGAATTTTTCTACATGTACGATGAAGACGGCTACCAGGCTTACTGCAGCATCTGTTGTGCGGGGAACGAGCTGCTTCTTTGTGACAATGCCAACTGCTTCAGGTGAGAGACCTCACCTGTCTCAAGAATCCAAACTACAGCATCCCTGACAGAACCCTTGGAACCAAACCCCTGAGCTAGCTGCAATTGTATTGGGCGGAATAATAATAATTGCGGGTGGCGCTGTGGTCTAAACCACCGAGCCTCTTGGGCTTGCTGATCAGAAGGTCGGCGGTTCGAATCCCCGCGACGGGGTGAGCTCCCGTTGCTCTGTCCCAGCTCCTGCCAACCTAGCAGTTCGAAAGCACGCCAGTGCAAGTAGATAAATAGGTACCACTCCGGCGGGAAGGTAAACAATGTTTCCGTGCTCTCTGGTTTCCGTCATGGTCTTCCGTTGTGCCAGATGCGGTTGAGTCCTGCTGGCCACATGACCCAGAAAAAGCTGTCTGTGGACAAACGCCAGCTCCCTTGGTCTGAAAGCGAGATGAGTTCTGCACCCCATAGTCGCCTTTGACTGGACTTAACTTTCCAGGGGTCCTTTACCTTTACTCCACCTGCATTGTTCTGCCCGGACACTGAGGTCCAGTGCCTTCTCGGTAGTGGTGCCCACCCTGTGGAACGCCCTAACATCAGATGTCAACGAGATAAACAACTATCCAACATTCAGAAGACATCTGAAGGCAGCCCTGTTCAGGGAAGCTTTTAATGTGTGATATTTTAATATATTTTTAATCTTTGTTGGAAGCTGCCCAGAGTGGCAGGGGAAACCCAGCCAGATGGGCAGGGTACAAATAAAAAAATTATTATTATTATTATTACCACTATATGAGTTTGACCAAACTGCGGGAGGCAGTGGAGGACAGAGGTGCCTGGCGTTCTCTGGTCCATGGGGTCACGAAGAGTCGGACACGACTAAACGACTAAACAAATTACCACTATTGCTACTACTACTACTAATAATGCACTCTGTATAGAAGAAAATTCCTCAGATCCCCCCCCCCCTTTTTGCTGTACATGCAGAACCCTCCTTGTGCTTTATCTGGAGTTGTTTTTCTTTGTAACATTCGGCCGTTAGGTTCCCCTTTAACTGGTTCCTTCCAGTTTTGTGGTTGGGCCACACTCTTGCATAGTAATACTGGCCTTACTGATAATGTGTTTTGCAGAATTTTGACCTCCTGGCTGTGGAGGAACAGAGGAGCTGCCCAACCTTACTGTCACGGTCCGGTCTACGGGCGATCAAAGTCCCGGCTGAGGACGTTGGGACCGGGGGCAAGATGGCGGGTGGGAGCAGGAATGAGAGTCCAGAAGGGTCCGAGAATCGGGAAACAGGGAGTCACGAGGTCAAGGGTCCGAGGGTCAAGAAGCAAGGAGTCAGGAAGTCAAGGGTCCGAGGGTTGAGAAGCAAGTCAAAGGTCTGAGTATCAGGAAGCAAGAAGCCAAACGCAGCAGGGCAGGAAACGTGTTGCTGTGGCAAAGAGCCAAAGGGAAAATGCTGATCTTATATCCCTTCCCGGCTCTTGCCACCAGGTGCAGCGAGTTACCAAGCAGCCTCACCTGTGTGGCCACGCCTTGCCTCCCCAGAATAAACTCAGGAAGGCCCCAGTCTGCGAAGCCCTACTGGTCACAGAGCCTGGCTCCTGCATGCACTCCTGACACTTACGGAACACCCCCCCCCCCGTTCCTCTTCCCTTGTTTTGTGCAGGTGCTTCTGTGTGGACTGTCTGAACCTGCTAGTGGGTCGCGGGGCGGCCGACACAGCCAGGAAGGAGGACCCCTGGAGCTGCTACATGTGCCAGCCGCAAGAGCGTCACGGGATGCTTCAGAGGAGGGGCGACTGGAACACCCGCCTGAAGGAGTTCTTCACGGACGAGAAGGGGCTGGAATACGTAAGGAAATAGGGGTGTGGTTAAAGGGGGGCAGCGTAGCCCACCTGCCCTAAAGTAGAATTATAGAATTGTAGAGATTCTCTGATGTTCGGATCCTGCTTTTTGGCTTCCCATTGAAACATCTGGCTGCTGCCTGTGAGATGCACTCCTGTTATACAAAAATCTCCAAATGGGTCCGAATTTCAATGTCTAAAACTCCTGGTAGAGGACAAGGATCTAGAGATCACGCTAAGGGTGGCCAAATTCTGTGCGAGAGCTTGGGAACAAGCTGTACTACCAAAATGATTAAGGTTTTAAATGACAATTTTACGTTATATTTTAGTGATCACGATTTAATCTATATTTTCTGAATATTATCTGAATTGTCTCTGTTATGTTGTTGTTGTTTAGTCGTTTAGTCGTGCCCGACTCTTTGTGACCCCATGGACCAGAGCACGCCAGGCACTCCTGTCTTCGTCTCTGTTATACCCAATTGCAATTCAATGTATTCCTGTCGTGTTTTATGATTTACCTGATATTGTAAGTGACCCGGAACTGGTCTGTGACCGTAATAATAAAATTCTATTCTGAGAACAGGATGCTGGACTAGATGGGCCATTGGCCTGATCCTGCAGGCTATTGTTACGCCACGTTCTTAGGTCCAGTTGGTGATGTGAAACTTGTGCATTTGATTTTCTTAATGGCTAGGATTCCCACTTCTTGCATGTGGCAACCTTAGAAGAGGCTTCCTATATTTGCAATGAACCTAAGCCAGTGGGAGATATGGGCACCGGTGGTGGCTGGTGGTGCCATTTCCTACTCTCTCTCTCCCGCCCTTCTCTTCTCACAGGAGCCACCAAAAATCTACCCTGCCATCCCAGCGGCAAACAGGAGGCCAATCAGAGTGCTGTCTCTCTTTGATGGAATTGCAACAGGTGAGAGGCCCCCTCAAGCACTTCAACAAACGCTGATGTCTGGGAATCAAAGAAGTACCGTACTTTTTGCTCTATAAGCCTCACCTTTTCCCTCCTAAAAAGTAAGGGGAAATGTGTGTGCGTCTTATGGAGCGAATGCAGGCTGCGCAGCTATCCCAGAAGCCAGAACAGCAAGAGGGATCACTGCTTTCACTGCGCAGCGATACTTCTTGCTGTTCTGGCTTCTGAGATTCAGAATATTTTTTTCCTTGTTTTCCTCCTCCAAAAACTAGGTGCGTCTTGTGGTCTGGTGTGTCTTATAGAGCGAAAAATATGGTATTTCTTGTGCCCTGCTCATCTGACTGGATTGCCCCAGCCACACAACAACACATCCAAAGGGCCACACACCAATATACAGTGGTACCTCGAGTTAAGTACTTAATTCGTTCCAGAGGTCCGTTCTTAACCTGAAACTGTTCTTAACCTGAAGCACCACTTTAGCTAATGGGGCCTCCTACTGCTGCCACGCTGCCGGAGCACGATTTCTGTTCTCATCCTGAAGCAAAGTTCTTAACCAGAGGTACTATTTCTGGGTTAGCGGAGTCTGTAACCTGAAGCGTATGTAACCTGAGGTACCAGTGTACTAGAAGCTGGGTTCAAATCACATTTTTGCTAGGGCAGTGAGTAGGTCATTTAGCTGAATCGCAGGTCCATCATTCACTTTTTCAATCTCACCATTTTGTTTCCCTACTGCTGGTTTAATAACGCATTATGAATGTTAAAAGTAGGACGTTGTGTGTCCACGCAGGACTAATCTATACTGGCGCCTTATAACGTTATAAATGCGTTATAAAAGTGTGACACTGGGGCACTGTACATTAGCCAATGGAAAATTGCATTGAGAGCTTTACAACTCCTTTTTCTTAGCGTTTTTTTAGATCAGTGGAGATCCAGCCATAGTTATCAAAACCATTCCTTAAGGTTAAAAAGCACGAGTATATCTCTGCCCCTGGCCCCCCTGCGCAGAGAATGCCCTGTAGCATAGTAATGGCACTGTGAAAAATGTTCGTTGATAACCCTTGAGAAAAAATGCTGCTCTGCCTTGCTAGGTCATAGTGAGGATGGACGAGAACAGCCATCATCACCGCTAAAGGACAGCTCATCCCACAGTGGTGGTCGAGCCTGTACCCTCCTTCCTTAAGGCCAGTCTGGTTCATTTGACCCCATGTCTATCTCTGTCCATCTCCCTTCCCCTGTCCTGCATCTTCCAGGCTGTCCCATGACATTCGTGATTTGTTTTGGTCCCATCACTGATCTTCTGTTGGCAGTGTTGTTCCTCATCAAATGATGTTGCGCATGCATGATGTGCGTGTGTGTTTGTGTGTGAACAAAACGTGCACTGGGAAATTGTCATTTTACATGCCACAGTATTGGCCAGAGCATGCGCATCAACACTGCAGCTCCTGAGAGTCTCTTGTTTCTGTCGGGATGTGGACGCCCTGCGCATCTTGGCTCCCACAGTTGGAGCTGTTGGCTGGGGAATCACAAGGGAACTCAATGGCCACCTCTCCCATCTCCTCACCCGTGGTGCTTTGACTCTTTAGGCTACCTCGTCCTGCGGGATCTTGGCATCCAGGTGGAGAAATACGTCGCCTCTGAGATATGCGAGGAGTCCATAGCCGTGGGAACTGTGCGGCACGAAGGGAACATCAAATACGTGCATGACGTCAGGAACATAACCAAGAAAAATGTAAGGAGATTCCCTGTGGTCCAGTTGAGACTTCGTGGCTGAGGCTGCTGGCTTGGTTGTATTGGAAGACAGGTCAAGATGTCTGTTATTATTTACAGTCATACCTCGGGTTAAATTTGCTTCAAGTTAAGCGCGTTACAGTTCGCTCCGCGGCAACCTGGAAGTAACGGAGCGCGTTACTTCAGGGTTTCGCCGCATGCACAGACGCTCAACATGACGGCACGCGCATGTGCAGAAGCGGCGAAAAGTGACGTGTGCATGCGCAGATGTGCCGTCGCTAGATACGTTTACCTCTAGATGTGAACGGGGCTCCGGAACAGATCCCGTTCGGATCTAGAGGTACCACTGTATTAAATTTATATACTGCCTTTCACAACGAGACCATACGGTGGTTTACAACATAAAGCATCAAGTATGTAATATAATAATAGCACAAGGGGGAAAAAGACAAATACCTCCCCACTCCACTTTAAAAGGTCATCTTTTTTTTAATTAGCCAAAGGTTTTGGAGAAGACGAATGTTTTTGCCTGGCACCTAAAGATATAACTAAGGTGCCAAGCAAACCTCCTTGGGGAGAGCATCTCACAAATGGAGAGTCCCTGCAGAAAACGTCTGTTCCTGTACTGCCACCATCTGGACCTCACGCATAGCTGGCAACGTTTTCCTTTTTTTGAAAGGGAAATTCCCTTATTCCGAATAGGATTCCTCGCAAGAAAAGGGAGAAGTTGACAGCTATGACCTCACGTGGATGAGACACACAAAGAAAAGCATCAGATAATACATTTATTTATTGAACAGAATTGATACAGTGCTTGATTGTGGTTTAAAAGATGTTTATTTTATTATAAATAACCATGGTGAGAAGAGGATGCTGGGCTCCTTTGGGCCTGACCCAGCTGTCTGGCTCTTCTGGGGTCTTCTGCGATGTGGTCATTTTGTGCAGGGCCAGGTTTAGGTTTGATGAGGCCCTCAGCTACTGAAGGTAATGGGGCCCTTTAATTGTCCAGCTGTCCTTTGTCAACAACAAATTGTCGCTGTTTTTTTGTGTTGAATATATGCTATTTGGTAATTTATGGACCTAGTAGGTATCTAAAGCCATTTGCACACCAAAGTAATTGTTGAACTGAAATACAATTAAGAAGAAGTATATTAAAAGTGAAATAATTATTAAGCTCTAACATAAAATGATTGGGGGCCCATTACTTACATCATAGGAGCGTACGCAAGACAAAACACTGTTGCTGTATGTAGGTTTTATTTTATTTGTTTTCTATCTTATATTTTGGAAATGCACATTCAGTTTCCCCCCTTTAATTTTTTTGGGGTCCCCCAAGAGAGTGGGGCCCCAAGCTAGAGCTTGTTTAGCTTATACGTAAATCCGGCACTGATTTTGTGAAGTCTCAGAAGCCTGGGATTTACAAACAAGACAGGCAACATGACTTTGCACTTGACCCTGCAAAACCCATTGCTCTGCTTCCCTGTTGCAGATTGACGAATGGGGCCCTTTTGACCTGGTGATTGGTGGAAGCCCCTGCAACGACCTTTCCATTGTCAACCCTGCCAGGAAGGGCCTGTATGGTAAGCAGCCCTTGGAAGGATAGGGGCTCTCAGCTTGGCTCCTCAACCCCAAGGTTATTATTATTATTTAATGTCCTACATTCCTTTGACCCACCCGTCTTCCTCCTTGCAGAGGGGACCGGGCGACTCTTCTTCGAGTTCTACCACCTTCTCAATTACACGCGCCCCAAAGCCGGAGAGGAGCGCCCCTTCTTTTGGCTGTTTGAGAACGTCGTGGCCATGCGCATCAACGACAAGAGGGACATCTCTCGTTTCCTGGAGGTAAAGGCTGGGTGGGGGGGACAGTCTTTTCCTCAAGGGCCAGAAGCTTTTGAAAAACAGAAGGAAAAAAAAATAGAGGATGACTGAGCTCTGCAAAATGTGTTTGCAATTATTTAATTGAAGGCATGGATCCTGCTTTCGCATGGATGGGTTCTAATAGGGGCAGACTAGAAGGTAGAACCAGGACGCGGGTGGCACTGTGGGTAAAACCACAGAGCCTAGGACTTGCCGATCAGAAGGTCAGCGGTTCGAATGAGCTACCGTTGCTCAGTCCCTGCTCCTGCCAACCTAGCAGTTCGAAAGCACGCCAGTGCAAGTAGATAAATAGGTACCGCTCCAGCGGGAAAGTAAACTGCATTTCCGTGTGCTGCTCTGGTTCTCCAGAAGTGGCTTAGTCCTGCTGGCCACATGACCCAGAAGCTGTACACCGGCTCCCTCGGCCAATAAAGCGAGATGAGTGCCGCAACCCCAGAGTCTGCCATGACTGGATCTAATGGTCAGGGGTCCCTTTACCTTTACCTTAGAAGGTAGAAGAAGGCTTTTGGGGTATTAAGTGAATGCCCATTAGCGGGATGCCCTGTTGTGTAAGACCTTCCTGTGCCCGTGTTTCATCCAAAACCCTTTAAATGATCTTTGTTGTACTGTCCACCTCTTTTCCATTTCCCTTTTCATAATTGGTGCACCTGCACTTAAGGACATTGCTCAGCTCCTTTGCGTGGCCTTGCTCTGATGACCGTGCAGCGGACTGTTCACAATCGGCGTACAACCGATTCTAGGAATCCATTTACTTTATTTTTTCCGTGTATAAAGCTAAAGGGACCCCTGACCATTAGGTCCAGTCCTGACCGACTCTGGGGTTGTGGCGCTCATCTCGCTTTATTGGCTGAGGGAGCCGGCGTACAGCTTCCAGGTCATGTGGCCAGCAGGACTAAGCCCCTTCTGGCGAACCAGAGCAGCGCACGGAAATGCCGTTTACCTTCCCGCCGGAGTGGTACCTATTTATCTACTTGCACTTTGACGGGCTTTCGAACTGCTAGGTGGGCAGGAGCAGGGTATTTTTTTTAGTAAGTTATTGGACTTATTCTTTGCTTATTGTACGAAATGCCCCCAAAGCAATTTGACTCCTACCCCACCCAACTGCAAGGTGAAAACCAAACAGAGTAGGAGATTGTCATATGATGTGATCCAAATTAAAAGCAAGGTGCCAGGGTAAACAGAACTGTCTTAAAGTCAATAATGATGGGGAGAGCATTTCGTAGTTGAAAAGGCCTGTATTTTTATTTTTATACAGTATATATTTTTTATTTTATTTTATTTTTTATTTGATTTGTATGCCGCCCTTCACCCGAAGATCACAGGTCATTCACAGCATAGTACTAGAATTAGTACTATTGTTGTCATTGCCACTGCTGCTGCTACTACTTCTCTCCCCGATGCTTTTTAACATCTTTATGCGCCCCCTTGCCCAGATTATCCGGAGCTTTGGGCTGGGCTGTCACCAATATGCTGATGACACTCAGCTCTATCTGCTGATGGATGGCCACACTGACTCGGCCCCGAACACACTGGCCAGATGCTTGGAAGCTGTGGCTGGATGGTTTCGTGGGAGCCGATTGAAACTAAATCCTTCGAAGACAGAGGTCCTATGGCTAGGTCGGGATGGCATGGGGATGAGGGAGCAACTCCCTTCTCTTGCGGGGGCCCAATTAGTGCCATTGCCTTCCGTTAAGAGTTTGGGTGTAATCCTTGATGCCTCCCTTTCCATGGAGGCGCAAGTTACAGCAACAGCCAAGGCGACATTTTTCCACCTTCGCCGCATCAAGCAGTTGGTCCCTTACCTTTCCCGCCCCGACCTGGCCACAGTGATCCATGCGACGGTCATCTCCAGGCTTGACTACTGTAATTCGCTCTATGCGGGGCTGCCCTTGAAGCTGTCCCAGAAACTTCAGCAGGTACAGAATGCTGCAGCGAGGCTCCTCACGGGGTCTCTGCCATGGGAGCATATTCACCCAGTGCTTTTCAAGCTGCACTGGCTCCCGGTGGAATACAGGGTCAGATTTAAGGTGCTGCTTTTGACCTTTAAAGCCCTTCACGGCCTAGGACCCTCGTACCTCCGGGACCGCCTCTCCTGGTCTGCCCCACGGAGAGCCTCAAGGTCCATAAATAATAACACCCTAGTGGTCCCGGGCCCTAAGGAAGTTAGATTGGCTTCAACCAGAGCCAGGGCCTTTTCAGCACTGGCCCCGGCCTGGTGGAACGCTCTGCCTCATGAGACCAGGGCCCTGCAGGATCTGATTTCTTTCCTCAGGGCCTGTAAGACAGAGTTGTTCCGCCTGGCCTTTGGCTTGGAGCCAGTTTGATTCCCTCCCCCCCCTCTCTCTTTTTTTCCTCCTCTTTCTTTCTTTTCCTTCTCCTGCGATGAGGCTACATTTTAATATTTTAATGTTCCATTATTTTAATGTTGTATTTTATTTTTGTTTTTAAGTTGTAATCATTCATCTTGTTTTTATTATTGCTTGTAAGCCGCTCTGAGCCCGGGTTGGCTGGGGAGGGCGGGGTATAAATAAAAAATTATTATTATTATATTATCATTACTATCCTAAACATGGCAGAGCATGAGGCAGCCTGTAATTCATCTTTCTGACTTTTGGAGTTGCTTCTTTTCCCCAAACTGCATCTAATCCTGCTGTCAAAGGAATTGTGAAATAGTCCTTCTGCCACTTGGTCCCTAACTGCCGTCCCTTTTTGTCTTCAGTGTAACCCTATTATGATTGATGCCGTCAAAGTCTCGGCTGCACACCGGGCGCGATACTTCTGGGGGAATCTGCCTGGGATGAACAGGTAATTTAGAAGCCCCTCTTGTGGGCGGGAGTTCCAGCTCTTGCACTGTATGAAGAAAGACTTCCTTTTCTCTGTCCCAAATCTTCCATCGCTCAGCTTCATCAGATCTCCACAAGCTCCAGTGTGATGAGGGAGAAAAACATCCTTCTCCCAGGTTCCCCAAACCTGGGGTCTTCAGCTGTTTCTGAACTACAACTCCCACCATCCCTAGCTAGCAGGACCAGTGGTCAGGGATGATGGGAACTGTAGTCCAAAAAACAGCCGGAGACCAAAGGTTGCGAAATCCCGTAGGCTATGCATAATTTTATAAATTCTGCCCTGTTGCCTTTTACTTGCCTTTTCCGTAAACTAAAAAGTTCCAAATGCTGCAACCTTTGTAGTTGAGTCGCTCCATGCCATGGATCATTTCGGGAATCCAGTTCTGAAGCTTTTCAAACACCACCACCACAACAACATGCGCTCGGCAACATATAGAGTGCCAAAGTTCCCGCACATTGCTGCAAAACGATAAGCTTGGAGGACAATTGGGCAGTGGCTTAAGAGAGTAATTTGCTTTGTTCAGGGAAGTTTTTAACGTGTGATATTTTATTGTATTTTTGGCTTTTATGGAAGCCGCCCAGAGTGGCTGGGGAGGCCCAGCCAGATGGGCGGGGTATAAATTATTATTATTATTATTATTATTATTGTCTTTTCTTAGGCCCCTGGTAGCTTCGACGACGGATAAACTTGAACTTCAGGACTGCTTGGAGTACGGCAGAACAGCCAAGGTATTTTTGGTACTTTCCCCTCCATTTCAACTAGTTCCTCCATTCTTATTCCCCCCTCCATTCTTATGAATGATCCGGGGGGGGGGGGGGAAGAAAGGTAATGACAACCTTTGCCAACCCATTGACCTCCACATGTTGTTGACCAACAACAACTGGAAGGTTTTCCAGGTTGGCAAAGGGCTGGGCTATGGAATGCCCCCTGGGTCTCTCGTCCTGCAAATTATGTCCCAAATTGCCTGTATTATATCTCTAGTGGAGCCTGGAGTGACCCTCTTCCCAGCCCCTCTTTCCTGCTGCCCTCCCCCCCTTCCCACCCATGTGAGGCTCTTTATGCCGAACGAAACGGCGAGACACTCTCCCTTCTGTCTCTCCCCTGCTCTACTTGTGCGCAAGGAACTCAAACATTCCACAGATGTGACAAAATGCAGCCCAAAATGGATCTCTCGGTTGGAGGGGGCGGTTGCACCACTAAGGGGACATTGTCCCCTCTGAGGAAGAGATGCAAAGACCCTCTTTCGCATTCCTGAGGGCCCGTTAGTGACCTCCCAGTGGCTGCTTTTCATCTGGATATTTTTAGCTGCCTTCTGGGCAAAATACCTCGCGCCCCCCCCCCCCACGCGCCACTTGAAGGCATACCAGTGACATCTGAGCGCATTTCTGGCTGATGGATGAGAAGCCTAAAATCACTGGACAGAGCCAGCCTCCCTCCCTTCCTCTGTCGGACGTCATTAATGCTACCACTTTCTGGAAACCTTCACACTGAGGCGCTTGTATTTTTTGGGGGGTGGTGGTGGTCATTTGTAGGGACGTGGGTGGCGCTGTGGGTTAAACCACAGAGCCTAGGGCTTGCGATCAGAAGGTCAGCGGTTCGAATCCCCGCGACGGGGTGAGCTTTCCTTGCTCAGTCCCTGCCCCTGCCAACCTAGCAGTTCGAAAGTACGCCAGAGTGCAAGTAGATAAATAGGTACCGCTCCAGTGGGAAGGTAAATGGCATTTCCATGCACTGCTCTGTTTCACCATAAGCGGCTTAGTCATGCTGGCCACATGACCCGGAAGCTGTACACTGGCTCCCTTGGCCAATAAAGCAAGATGAGCGCCACAATCCCAGAGTCATCCGCGACTGGACCTAATGGTCAGGGGTCCTTTAGGGTGGTCATTTGTGTTTTTTAAAAAAATGTTTGCTTTTCTTCTCTTTCAGTTGAAAAAGGTCCAGACCATCACCACAAAGTCTAATTCCATCAGGCAGGGGAAAGCCCAGACTTTCCCAGTGCGGATGAATGGCAAGGACGACAATTTGTGGTGCACTGAATTGGAAAGGTGGGATACAAGGGGGGGGGGAAATAATGGCGCATGGCAAGGGGGGGGGGAGAGGGAGAGATGAAAGGAAACAGGCAGGGGCTGCCCAGGAAATTCTTTTCTTCAGAGCAGTTGGGGCTTCAGCCTCTCTTCAAGAGGTGCAAATTTTTGTTTTCCCGCAAAGGGGTGCATGTTAAAGATTATTTGTCATGGAGTAGTTACTTCTACCACTCTTGAAATTGTTATGATTTGTTCCTGTTGTTATTCATTGGTAGACTTAATTCTGTGTCCAGGGCAGCTGTCTACCAGCTCCACCTGGTACACAGGCTAAGACCCTACCTGCCCGCGGACTGTCTTGCCAGAGTGGTGCATGCTCTAGTTATCTCCTGCTTGGACTACTGCAATGCGCTCTCTGTGGGGCTACCTTTGAAGGTGACCCGGAAACTGCAATTAATCCAGAATGCGGCAGCTAGACTGGTGACTGGGAGTGGCCGCCGGGACCACATAACACCGGTTCTGAGAGATCTGCATTGGCTCCCAGTACGTTTCCGAGCACAATTCAAAGTGTTGGTGCTGACCTTTAAAGCCCTAAACGGCCACGGTCCAGTATATCTGAAGGAGCGTCTCCACCCCCATTGTTCATCCCGGACACTGAGATCCAGCGCTGAGGGCCTTCTGGCGGTTCCCTCACTGCGAGAAGTAAGGTTACAGGGAAGCAGGCAGAGGGCCTTCTCGGTGGTGGCGCCCGCCCTGTGGAACGCCCTCCCAGCAGATGTCAAAGCAATAAACAACTATTTTACTTTTAAAACACAACTGAAGGCAGCCCTCTTTAGGGAAGTTTTTAATGTCTGATGCTGTACTGTTTTTAATATTCAGTTGGAAGCCGCCCAGAGTGGCTGGGGAAACCCAGCCAGATGGGCGGGGCATAAATAATAAATTATTATTATTATTATAGACTTATCAGTTGCTTGTTACCTAACTAGGTCTCCAAGTGACTTACGTTTGAAAACATAAATGTAAATGCATTACACCACAGGGGGGGAAATGAGGCAAAACAATTTAATTTATTTGAGAATAATATTTATCTGTGCCTTGGCATCATAATCGCAGTAGTTTAAAATTATATAAAACCATACAGTAAAATAATAAATGTTAAAAGCAAGTTAAAACCAAAAGAATGAAAAAGAAACACCAGTGGACCAGTGTGGGGTATGGGTGCAATCTTAATTGCCTGACTAATAATAATAATAATAATAATATCACGCCCATCTGGCTGGGCTGTCCCAGCCATTCTGCATAGACCTGGCAGAATGGAAAAGTTTTCAGCAATTCAAGGTTCTGGTTTCCCCTCTAATGGCTTGAGACCACAATACATTTCCTCATGTGAACCTGCCCAGACCCTGGAATCATCACCATACACGGAGACCCTTCTCTGCACATCACATCCAAAGGGCGTTGAGGGGAAAACGGACCTTCTCCGTGATTGCTCCCTGTCTATGGAGCGCTCTGTTTGGGGAGGCCCTCTTGCAGGGCTGGCCCATTCATGAGGCAAGATGTGGCAACCACCTTGGGCGGCTGTATCCATGGGGCAGCAATTCCGGCCTCCAAGGACTGCTACCACCACAGCAGCACTTGCGGCACAATCCTTGGAGGCAGGATCTGACCCGTGGCACCTGGAAAGTGACATCTTGGTGAATATTAGGAGGCTCTGCCAGTTTCCTCCCACCATTCTTCCCAGTGTAAATAATCTTTATTCCCGTCTTGTTCCAGGTGTACATCTTTGCACGCCTCTTCTTCCCTCGAGGGGCAGGTGGTGCCATTTTTCGGTTCATCTCAGGTGCCAAAGTGTCTTGGGGCAGTCCTGCCTTCTGGGCACCACCTTCATCGATGTTTCTGCAATAGGCACAGATGTCTTGTTTCCCCGGCATACGATAGTCTTGGTTTTTTTAATTAATTTTTTAATTCATTTTCCAATACAAAATTATACAATCAAAACATCTTTTCTTTTTATCACCAATTTCACCTTTTTGACTTCCCTCAGCTTGTCTGATAATCCCCCATTTTACTCACTTCGGCATACAATAGTCTTGTTGCTAGGTTTCATGTTGCTTATGTAATTTTAATAATAATAATAATAATAATTATTATTATTATTATTATTATTATTATTATTATTATTTATACCCCGCCCATCTGGCTGGGTTTCCCCAGCCACTCTGGGCAGCTTCCAACAGAACACTAAAATACAATAACGTATTAAACATTAAAAGCTTCCCTAAACAGGGCTGCCTTCAGATGTCTTCTAAAAGTCTGGTAGTTGTTTTTCTCTTTGACATCTGGTGGGAGGGCGTTCCACAGGGCAGGTGCCACCACCGAGAAGGCCCTCTGCCTGCTTCCCTGTAACTTGGCTTCTCGCAGGGAGGGAACTGCCAGAAGGCCCTCAGAGCTGGACCTCAGTGTCCCGGCAGAACAATGGGGGTGGAGACACTCCTTCAGGTATACAGGACCGAGGCCGTTTAGGGCTTTAAAGGTCAGCCCCTACACTTTGAATTGTGCTCTGAAACGTACTGGGAGCCAGTGTAGGTCTTTCAGGACCGGTGTTATGTGGTCTCGGTGGCCGCTCCCAGTCACGAGTCTAGCTGCCGCATTCTAGATTAGTTGTAGTTTCCAGGTCACCTTCAAAGGCAGCTCCATGTGTAGAGCGCATTGCAGTAGTCCAAGCAAGAGATAACCAGAGCATGCACCACTCTGGCAAGACAGTCTGCGGGCAGGTAGGGTCTCAGCCTGCGTACCAGATTATAGGTTTGGTGGCTGTACATTGCTTTGGGGCTTCCTTTTTTAAAGGAAAATCAGAGAAACTAAACTAACCACTCTCTTTGCTGCTACCACAGGATCTTTGGCTTCCCCCACCATTACACCGACTTGTCCAACATGGGGCGTGGAACTCGCCAAAAGCTGCTTGGCAGGGCATGGAGTGTCCCGGTCATCCGCCACCTGTTTGCTCCGCTCAAGGATTATTTTGCCTGCGACTAGGGAGCAGGTGGGGTGCCCAGGTCTCCTTTGAGCAAGCAGCCTTGGGAGAGGAGGGCGGCAAAGAGCTTGGAACGACACCCTCCTGCAAGTGCGACCCACAGCACGGCATCTCCCCTTCACCACCATCTGCAAGCGCCACCATGGAGACTGGAAGGATGGGAATGTTCCTTTCCATCAATACTGACATTTCTGAAAGGTCAAAAGACCTCTGTTTACTCACCGTGCAAAACACTGTTGTGTCCATGGAGGGACACGACTGCAGCATTAGCCAACCATTTTCCCCCTAAGATCAATGTCAGTCGCTGCCCGACTGAGAGGCAGTTTTCTGACGGGGCTGTACGAAAACCCCCCAAACTTGAAAAATAATTTTTAAAAGGATGAGCGACAGAATCTCTCCAGGGACAATCATGAAGAAAACCAAAATTGCAGCAACAATCCTGCCTTGCTGCGTTTTGTACACTGGAAACAATCAGGATAAGACGAGGAGACTCTTCTCCTTTTTATCCTTCTTTTTAAACTCCTAAAATATATATAAATATATGGAACAAAACTTTTTTTAAAAAGCGAGACACTTGGCTGCTGCTTTTTTCAGCGTTATGTGTGAATGGTGGAAATTCCTCAAGAGGAATTTAGCTGAAACACAAGTGTGGGATAATTATAGTGGCTAGAGCAAAAGAAAACCAACTAACTCTGCCAAATGCATCCAGGTATACTTTAAACTACTAATCTATCTTAAAAAAACATGCTGTGGAAGTTAACATACAGTCCACCTGGATTTTTCTTGCACAGACCCATTGAAGTGACCCAGAGCCCCTTGCAAGAGCCCCTTGTGAGCTTCCCCACAAATTCTTGTTTCACCTGAGGGGCAGAGAAGATCTCTTGGGCCTTTGGGGTTGAGCAAAGGGCAATAAGAGCTTCACATTTGGCCCCCACCCTCCAAAAGATTCTGCAAATGCTTATGCTGCTGTGGACTCACAACCTGTAGGACACGTTGACCTTTGTTTGCAATGTCCCCAACAGGACTTCATGCAGAGGGACATCAGGTCTGAAACTTATTGATGCTGCTATTTTCCTCATGAATGTTAGCTTCGTTCCCCCAACCCTCAGTTGGCATTACCTTGTACCACTGGCCGTGTTACGGAAAGGAAATGACATCCGTCTGCTGGGGCAACTTGTTTTTGTAGGTCGTCTCTCTTTCCACCCATCAGGGCACTGCCATGTGCTAAGAAGGAGCGTTTAATACAGTGGGTATGATGCAACTCAATGGGTTCTTTCCCATGGAGCTGGAGAGATCCTTTCACATGCCTCCGGGTTCTGTGCCACTTGCCAAAGAAAGGAGACCTCTTTTGGATCAGGCAGCTGTGGGTACATGCTTTACTAATCCACAACTTCTTGAGCAGCCTTCCCCAGTCTGGTGGCTTCTAGGTTGGGGAAGACTTCTATGGAGGTTGCCATAGCGCTTGACTTGATGTAATAGCGGAATGGGTAGAAGGCTGGCCAAGAAATAAGAATCATTCAGGGGGAAAAGGACACTCCACTGATAGGCAGAATGGCACGACTGTGGGCACACACTCCTCGCATTCGTTCCATTGGCTTGTGAGCAGGAGACCTTCCTAGTGGACACGTCGGAGATTGTTAAAGTTTGTTCCCCACGGGCCATCAGTATTTTAAGGTACAGATCCAAGCTGTGCTCCAAGCGCCCCCACTGAACAACAGCCAAAAATATGTTGCTCGGGGAACATACTAAGTATGGCAGAGATGCCCTCCTCTGCTCCCCAGCATAGCTGCAGCAATGTCAGCTTTGCCCAGATATATCTCCAGCAGGCATTGCATCAGACTGGGCTGTTGGCTGGAAGTTCTCTTTCACCGCCTGGGTCCTTCAGGAAGGAACAGCTCAGGGAAGCCGATTCAAACCAGAGAAGGAAGCTTTCCTCCTCCTTCTCTACTTTTTGCTTGACCCAGGTATCATCTCTCTCATCTGTGCCACCGCTGAAGAAACTGCCAACACTGTAGTGAATTGGTCCTACACTAAGCTGGAGCCTCTACTTTCTGCTTGAGAATGAACGCCAGTAATCTTGAGCAGAGATGCCTCGGAAGACACATTATGGGGGGGGGGGGGTTACCAGGTCTGGCTTATTTGGAATACCTGGACTTGAAACCATGACCCTCCCATGTGCTGGAATTCCACTGATTTTCCTGCCGCATGAATGGATCTTAAGATAAACAGGTAGCAAGCGAGCCACTGAGCAGAAACCACATTGGCTCCTCTGAGCCCAAGCTTTGTCCATGGAAATCAAACTGCTGGAATGGAAATGGAAATGTATGTAACTCAAGAAAGGGAGTTAACCATATGTGCCTTCTTGTCCTTTATTTTCTTTCATTATTTTGTTTTCCAGACCAGATCTGCCATTTCAACAAGTTTAGGCTTCTTTGCTAAAAACAGTACGACTTGAAAGACCCTCCATCAGAGGAGGACATGTAGGAAGCAAGGTAGAAAAAGAAACTGAGGCGACTGTCTACTTGTGAAACTTGCACAAAAAGTAGCAATAACTATAATGTCTGTTGCTGGGCAAAATCCACTATTTTACTGCATTTTTGCCTCTTTTTAAAGATGCATTTCAGGCATGTTGTTGTGACAATGTTTTATAAGGTTTTCCTGTCTCTTGTTGGTGCTATATTTTTAGAATTTTTGATGCCAAAACTGTTTTTTATACTATCGTTTTTATAAAAACATATGACAAACTTGTTTTTCTCTTTTTGTTTGTTTCTATTGTTTTGATTTTTATGAGCTTCATGAAGCGGAAGCTCAGTACCAAAGTGAACATCTGAGCCTTTGCAAGGGGGAAATTGGGTGCTGTTGTGTTTTTCTGTGTTTGTGTGTTTCGTTTTTGTCTTTTTACTGGAAATGAAAACAATTGGTTACTAAAGAGTTTACCTCGAACATTTCCCATTGTTTAATTAAAGTCAGTGTTCTATAACTGAGCACCCACTTGTTCGTTCTCTCTTTATTTAATGATGTGTCTTAATTGGGAGTGGTTTACTTCTCACCCTGGAGGAGTGGGTGGCTGGGGGATATTGGGAATGCACACAAGTTTGCATCTTTGTTGGCAATAGGATTAAAGTCGGTCCAGCCACAAGAGTTTGGCATTCCATGAGAATGTTGAAAAGAAGGGAAATGAACTGCAGATACAGTCTTGGTTATTTCATGCTAAGGACCATATTGCCTGGAGAAATCTGTAGGAAGAAGGAGGGATGTTGCTGGGAATCAGAAGTGAGGAGAGTTCTGTCATGCTGGCGAGCTACCCATAACTGAACCCCAGGCAGTTTCTTAACTTGCTCTTAAATCCAGCCATGACAGTATCCCAGGAGGTGCAGGTGCCCCATCTGTAAAAACCAAGAGCAAGCTGTCAAAAGTAAGATTGCAAAGCACCTTGCTTGTTTTCAAAAATACGACTGAATGATTAGTAACAAAGATTGGCACAATATAATAACGCTTAATACAGTCAAACTTCGAGTTGAATGTGCTTCGGGATGAGCGCATTCAATTTGCGCTCCGCGGCAACCTGGAAGCAACAGAGTACGTTACTTATTTGTTTCGCCTCTCGCGCATGCGCAGACGCTCAAAATGACGTCACATGCATGTGCGGAAGCGGCGAAACATGGCACGCGCAGACGCATCGTCGCGTCTTGCATTCCGTTCGGGATGTGAACGGGGCTCTGGAACGGAACCCGTTTGCATCCCGAGGTACCACCGTACCACATTTTCAGGTGATCAAACAGCTTAGTGTTCCCTATTTAGTTGCAATCTCCACAACACTCCTATAAAGCAGTTTGCAGCACTTTAAAAGACTCAAGCACACATTTGTTCTGGCATAAGCTTCTGTGAATTCAAAATTCACTTCATAGCTGGTGGGTAAGGAGAAGCCTTGGGACGCAGGTGGCGCTGTGGGTTAAAGCCTCAGCGCCTAGGACTTGCCGATCGAAAGGTCGGCGGTTCGAATCCCCGCGGCGGGGTGCGCTCCCGCTGCTCGGTCCCAGCGCCTGCCAACCTAGCAGTTCGAAAGCACCTTCGGGTGCAAGTAGATAAATAGGGACCGCTTACCAGCGGGAAGGTAAACGGCGTTTCTGTGTGCGGCTCTGGCTCGCCAGAGCAGCGATGTCACGCTGGCCACGTGACCCGGAAGTGTCTCCGGACAGCGCTGGCCCCTGGCCTCTTGAGTGAGATGGGCGCACAACCCCAGAGTCTGTCAAGACTGGCCCGTACGGGCAGGGGTACCTTTACCTTTTAAGGAGAAGCCTTACGATTTCCCCATTCTTTCTCCTGTAACATATAAGAGCTAGATATATAACTCAGTAGAAAAGAGTCTGAAGAAACACTCTGGATGTGTGGGTGGGAAGTCCATGCATGAAACGATGTAACTATTTAACAAAACTTATACAAAATTCACTTCTTAGCTGGCAGGTAAGGAGAAATTTCTTTAAGTTTGTATGCGCGTGGCATTAACCCACGGTAGTGTGTGCCATCCTTAGCCAATCTGGTGACATGGTTTTGCTCCATAACAATCCAAAGCAAACATCAACATTAGTTAGAACATTAGGAAACTTCTGCTTGTTTACAGGAAGAATGGAAACTTGCTTTTCAGCTAGAAACCTCCAGCTTGTATCTTGTGTCACACAGAGAAAGTCCCAGAACCTTCTTGAATCAAATAGAATAGAAAAGATCTCTACACCTTAAACCAATACTTTCTGCACTCAAAAAATCAAACCATGATATCTGGTAACCTCAAGACGTTGGCACTACAAGTCCCATCAGCCCCAGCAAACATTGTGTGGCGAAGTCTGGCTTGTGCCAATAGAAATTGAAGGTGCCACAAATCTCTCTCTTGTTCTCAGGTAAGGCAACTCACTATTGCACCTTCAGTGGGTGGGAGCTGGAGGGAAGAGGGAAGGGCTCACTCTCATTTTTATTTCATTTTTAAATAAGAAAACCCACTGGGGCAGTAGACCCTCCAAGTGTCCCTATTTCCCAGGGATAGTCCCGGATTTGCAGAGGCCAGCCTGGTTTCTGAATTTATCCCAGAATGTCCCGCTTTTCCTTTTTGCTGTTGTTTAGTCGTGTCCAACTCTTCGTGACCCCCTGGACCAGAGCACGCCAGGCCCTTCTGTCTTCCACTGCCTCCTGCAGTTTGGTCAAACTCATGCTGGTAGCTTCAAGAACACTGTCCCACCATCTCGTCCTCTGTCGTCCCCTTCTCCTTCTGCCCTCCATCTTTCTCAACATCAGGGTCTTTCCAGGGAGTCTTCTCTTCTCCTGAGGTGGCCAAAGTCTTGGAGCCTCAGCTTCAGGATCTGTCCTTCCAGTGAGCACTCGGGGCTGATTTCCTTAAGAATGGAGAGGTTTGATTTTATGGTCCAGCTCCCACTTCCATACATCACTATTGGGAAACCCATAGCTTTAACTATATGGACCTTTGTTGGCAAGGTGATGTCTCTGCATTTTAAGATGCTGTCTACGTTTGTCATTGCTTTTCTCCCAAGGAGCAGGCGTCTTTTAATTTTGTCACTGCTGTCACCATCTGAAGTGATCATGGAGCCCAAGAAAGTAAAATCTCTCACTGCCTCCATTTCTTCCCCTTCTATTTGCCAGGAGGTGATGGGCCCAGTGGCCATGATCTTCGTTTTTTTGATGTTGAGCTTCAAACCATATTTTGCGCTCTCCTCTTTCACCCTCATTAAAAGGGTCTTTAATTCCTCCTCACTTTCTGCCATCAAGGTTGTGTCATCTGCTTATCTGAGGTTGTTGATCTTAATTCCGGCTTGGGATTCATCCAGCCCAGCCTTTCGCATGATGAATTCTGCATATAAGTTAAATAACCAGGGAGACAATATACAGCCTTGTCGTACTCCTTTCCCAATTTTGAACCAATCAGTTGTTCCATATCCAGTTCTAACTGTAGCTTCTTGTCCCACATAGAGATTTCTCAGGAGGCAGATGAGGTGATCAGGCACTCCCATTTCTTTATTTTGCCGTGGTCGACACAGTCAAAGGCTTTTGCATAGTGTTACGGCAAAAATCTGGGTGCGAGGCTGCTCTGCCACCCAGCTCATCGGACTAAGTCCGTGGGTCCCTGCGGAGGAAAATGAGCTCAGCCGGAGACAGGAGCAAACTGCAGAAGATCCAAGTTTATCGCGCAACAGGTTCAAGGCGAGATTGAACAGTGAGAAAGGGGTGACATGAGTTTTTGAAACTCCCTCCATGTCCCAGAATACAGTGCAAAACACGTCATGAATACATTAAAGAGAGGTTTGGTTACACAGATTACATCATGAATATATTAAAGGGAGGTTGGGTTACACAGATTAACATATGGAGGAGGGAGGGGGGAATATGCAGAGCTGGAGATATGCACAGATAAACACTTCCTGGGGATGAGAAAACAATGGTCCCAAATATGAATAGTCTGCCACCTGACATTGTCTGGAGGAAAGGCTGATCAGAGCAATTTGAAAGGATTAGGGTCTTGACACCTTGCTTGAGGGATTATGCTGGACAGGGGAGGTGTGATGGAGTCCTAGAGTAATTGAGCAAACTGGCACGCTGATTTTCTATGAATTTTATAGATTTTAGTCCCTTTCGACATTGACAATTGGAAATAAATTGATATATTGTAGCGAAGAAGAAGGTGAAGAAGACATCCCCCCCCCTTCCGTAACAATAGCCAATGAAGCAGAAGTAGATGTCTTTCTGGAACTCTCTAGCTTTCTCCATAATCTAGCGCATGTTTGCAATTTGGTCTCTGGTTCCTCTGCCTCTTCTAAATCCAGCTTGCACTTCTGGGAGTTCTCGGTCCACATACTGCTTGAGCCTTCCTTGTAGAATTTTAAGCATAACCTTGCTAGCGTGTGAAATGAGTGCAATTGTGCGGTAGTTGGAGCATTCTTTGGCGCTGCCCTTCTTTGGGATTGGGATGTAGACTGATCTTCTCCAATCCTCTGGCCACTGCTGGAATCCCCTATTTCCATTGGGGAAAAGTTGGAGGGAATGGAGTTATCTGACCCCTGAGTCAAGGTGAAAGTAACCATGCAACCTTGAGACCAACAGCTATCCTGCCTTCCATCTGATTTTTAATGTTTAATGGGTTGCATATAAATAGTATTTTTTTATGATGATGATGATGATGATGATGATGGAATAGGACGTCCCGATTTCCATTGGAGAAATGGTGGCAGCGGATGCTCAAAGGCCCGAAGCGGGATGGTGCTAAGTATGGTTTCCATAGAGATGAATGGCGCGATGGGACTACACTACCCAGCATCCCTCGGGAACTACTTCCGGTCGCCGGCGCGTCATCATCACACGTGCAACATCGGGTCGCTTTACCCAGATGGACTACATTACCCAGCATGCGCGGCCGGAAGGACGGACTCGCGCAACCGAGAAATGCGTGCGCCTCTCGGGGCACGCTGGGAAATGTAGTCCTTGCTGCGGGAGGGGGACGCGGTTAAGAGTCGACGGCTGAGGAAGCCGCGGGCGTTTTCTTGAAGCGCCTCTCCGGACGCGCAGGAAGGGAGCGTTCACACATGCAGGCCTGACACGCGTTACAAAAACAAAAAAAATTCTGAACAGAATTGGGTACAAAGGGGGCGTGGTCCTCTGAGGGAAACAGCAAATCTTATAGAATCTTAGGGATCCCGAGGGTCATCTAGTCCAACCCCCTATAACGCAGGATTTTGTGAGCCGAACTCGGGACTCGAACCCACGACCCTGAAGCTCGTCGCTTTGTGAAAGGAGGCGGGGCCGGCTTCCCAGAAGGGGCGGAGCCGTCGCGCGCTTTTCCTCATCGCCGCGCCAATTGGCCGGCCGCCTTGTCTGTCAAGCCGGGAGGCGGTTTAAGAAACGCCGTCTCTCAGCAACGGAGGGCGGGCGCGGAAGCCGACACCGCCTCTTCCCCTCGGGAAGCCCCTCCCCGCGGCCCTACGCGGCTCTCCTTCCTCTTTCCCCCGCCCTCCCCCGAAGTGACGTCAGCCCGCCGGCGTAGCCGCGTGACGCTATATCCCGGGCGAGGCGGGCGGGGCCGGTTTGAACGGCGAGCGACTGAGGTAACGGGCTCTGAGGGCGCGGCGGCGACCCGTCCGTCCCTCCGTCCGTCCTTCCGTTGGGGGCGGCTGAGGAGAAAGGGAGGGCGGCGGCTGCCTCGGCTGGGCCTGGCGAGGCGGCGAGGCGAGTCTGAGGCGGGCCGGGCCCCGCCCTCCTGGCTCCGGCCGCCAGCGAAAGGCCGCGTCTGGCGCGGGGTGGGGGTGGGGTGGGGAATAGAACCTTCCGCGTGCTATTTGCATATGCAGATGAGTGCGGTTTTTATGCAAATGGGGCAGCGCTGCTTTTCGGTCTCTGTGCGGGGAAGAGGCGCCGTGCTCCGCCCGCCTGTCGGTGCGTGGCGGGGGGGCGGGAGCAGCTGCCGAGGGAGCCCCGGGGTGGGACTCGCCGGCTCCCATCGCCATGATGGTGATGAGGAGGCAGGTGTGGGTCTTGCCCCGTCTAGAGGACCTTTGGGTTCCCCGCACTTGAGAGGATAGGTCAGTTGCGGAAATGTCGGGGACCCCCCTGGCAAGGAACGGGGGGCACTTGCCCAGCAAAGCCCCCCCCTCTGTACCCCTCCTTGCAAGGGTCCCACCCGGTCCCGCTCGCCCTCTCCTTCAGCCTTGGCCTAGTTTGCTCCTCCAAGCTTCTCTCTCTGCTCCTGAGAAGAGCACATAGCTACTGATTTTTGGCCCCCGTTCAAGGCTGGTTCCCTCCCACTCATGGGGAACTCGAGTTGCACGGGCAATTCGCATGCCTGGGAGGGGGCTGGGGGTGTTGGGCCACTTCCCCTGTGAGAAGGGAGAGGGAACTGTAGCACAGGCACGCCAGCAGAGACTCCCGGAGGTGTTTCTGGGAAACTCCCCCCTCCAGGATACCTTGTCGCACTCAGTGGCGTAGCGTGGGTTGTCAGCACCCGGGGCAAGGCAAGCAATTGGCGCTGTGGGTTAAAGCCTCAGCGCCTAGGACTTGCCGATCGAAAGGTCGGCGGTTCGAATCCCTGCGGCGGGGTGCGCTCCCGCTGCTCGGTCCCAGCGCCTGCCAACCTAGCAGTTCGAAAGCACCTTCGGGTGCAAGTAGATAAATAGGGACCGCTTACCAGCGGGAAGGTAAACGACGTTTCCGTGTGCAGCTCTGGCTCGCCAGATGCAGCTTTGTCACGCTGGCCACGTGACTCGGAAGTGTCTCCGGACAGCGCTGGCCCCTGGCCTCTTGAGTGAGATGGGCGCACAACCCCAGAGTCTGTCAAGACTGGCCCGTACGGGCAGGGGTACCTTTACCTTTACCTTTAACCCATAAATCTGCGCCCCCTAACCCTAACCCCCAGATGTTGCGCCTGGTGCGGCCGGCCCCCCCTGCACCCCCCACGCTACGCCACTGGTCCCAGTGTGAAGCAGCAATGCCACATTTTTTATCTGGAAAGCAGAGCTCGCCCAAGCCTGTGTGGAACACAATCCTTATTTTGGGGGTGCTCTCCTGTTCATAAAATAGATACGCATCTGTGGTAAGATAGCAAGACTCATGTTTCTGTGTACAGTCATACCTCATGTTACGTTTGCTTCCTGTTACGTTCTTTCAGGTTACATCCCGTGGCGACCTGGAAGTACCGGAAAGGGTTACTTCCGGGTTTCACCACTGGCACATGCGCAGACGCACAAAGTGATGTCACAGGCATGCGCAGAAGTGGCGAATTCCAACCTGCGCTTGCGCAGATGCGCCGCTGCAGGTTGCACTTGCTCTTTTCATGTTGCAAATGGGCCTCCGGAACAGATCCTGTTCGCAACCAGAGGTACCATTGTAATCCCTGCCGTTGTAGTGAATGCAGCCTCCTTATATGGCCTGCTAAACTAAAGTGACTGGCTAGGCCCTTAGAGTTCATTGCCAGTACAGTGGTATCTCAGATTACAGACGCTTCAGGTTACAGACTCTGCTAACCCAGAAATAGTACCTCGGGTTAAGAACTTTGCTTCAGGATGAGAACAGAACTCATTCTCTGGTGGCAGCGGAAGGCCCCATTAGCTAAAGTGGTGCTTCAGGTTAAGAACAGTTTCAGGTTAAGAACGGACCTCTGGAACAAATTAAGTACTTAACCTGAGGTACCACTGAATTAGGAGGATGTCTGCTTTGCTTTGTGTTTCTGAACCAGACTTTCTTTGTTTTATTTTGACCACACAAGTTAAATTTCATTAGTGTAAAAACACCTTGCCATTTAATTTTGGGTGAAATGTGAACAAACAGTTCATGCCCTCTCTTGAAACAGCTGCTTCAGATTTCATATTGGGCATAAAAATGCACCAGGGGGCTGCATTTTGCCATCTCCTCTTCTTCCTTCCAGTGTTCAGAATCTACCACTAAACTTTCCTGTTTACATGTATTTGCCTAAAATGAAACACCTCATCTTCCTTGAAGACCCAGTGCATCCATTCAGCCTTTCCTAGTCTCTTTCTGCCTCTTCATTTACTTATTTATTCATCTCGGAGTTCTTCTTAAATCTTATCTCTACTCTTTTATCTATTTTGTGGAAAGAGAATGAGCATTATTGGTAAAAGAGAATGTTTCTGAGCCAGTTGTTAAATTGAATGGGTTACAGTACTCTTCCCTGCAGTGGATCGTTATGCCTATTGCAGTATATTTCCTGGTACAATAAAGTAAGTTTACTTGCTGTGCCTGAGTGTGAGTACAGCATTTGCATCCAGCTATGTATAAATATAGTCTCATCACATTACTCAGACAGTAGATTTCTGATAAATAACCAGACTGTCTCCAGTAAACGTCTTACTAAGGAGGTGGCCTATATCCAACAGATGTGACTGTGCTCTTGATGTCTGGAAAAGGCTTCCTTGGAGCATGAGATGTGCAGGTGCTGGTTCACTAGCCTGTGTATAAACGAAATCCCTTATTGGTTATTTCCCCTTGCAGAAAATGGCCGTTAATGTGTATTCCACTTCGGTGACAAGCGATAACTTGAGTCGACATGACATGCTCGCCTGGATCAATGAGTCCTTACAATTGAACTTGACAAAGATAGAGCAGCTTTGCTCAGGTAAGAAAAGTGCTGAGAGCGGAGGAACTTGCTGCTTGAGGTTTCCAAAGCATTACTATTTTCCTTTGAAAAATCAGTGGTGGGTGCTAGAAGGCTGTTTTGGTGGGTTTCTGCCTTGCTTGCCTTAGCTTAACTGCTTCTCATTTTGAGTTCAGAATAAATTTCCACAGCCAAATGAGTACAAATGTTTTTGTGCCTTTCTGTGTAGGGTGTGGCATGCTTGTTTGAACCATCTGCTTTTAATATGTATTCTCTTCTATAGGTACATTCAGCTTCTTATCCCTTGCTTGTGGCATAGAAGGGTTTTTGTGCTAGATGCTATAGAGCCCTCCAGGTGTTGCTGAACTACAACTCTCTTCAAGTCTAGCAAGCGTGGTCATTGGCCGGGAATGATGGGAGATGTAGTTTCAGCAGCATCTGGAAGCCCAAATGTTCCTCATACCTGCCATACAGCCAGTCGTGCCTTGACTTTCAGCGTTGTCTGCACCTTAGTTTCCAAATACATAAAGTCTTTACTGCAAAAGTGATGCATCATTTCCTGAACAGAAGCAGGAGCCCAAGTCACATTGATCTTATTGGAAGAATAAATTTTCTTTGCTGATTGGAATCTGCGTCCCACAGCAGTGCTGAGGAAGGAAGATTCCAATAAGCAAACAAAAGTTTCTTTTTTTGCAGACGAGATCTACGGGGCTTTAAGGCACACAACAGGCAGAGTAGAGACCCTGATATCCTGCTTAGCCTGATTTCTGTGCTTAGCCTGATTTGGTGCAGTCTACTCTTTAAGTGTGTGCCTTAAAGACATGAGGTGTGTGCCTTGAACCTGCATAACTAAAGAGCAAAGCCATGGCCTTGCAGATTGTGCAGGCATAAAGCAGCTTTTAGGCAAAGCAAAGCCCTTTACTCTGCAATGCCAGCTGAGAGGAGGCAAGGGCTTATGCCTTGATATTGCGGGCAGGCAAGAAATGGCCATTTACTTTGCAGTAAAGTGCCGCTTCCTGCCTGCCGGGTCAGCAGGGCAGTGCATTCTCTATATATTACAGGGTGAAAGATTTCTAAACCTTTATCATGTTCTGGAGTTCATACCAGTAAGAGACAAAATATTGATATATCATCCATCTCTAGCAGAGATGTAGCCAGTGGAACAATCTGAACCCATCTGGGCTCCACACCTGAATTCCAACGTGGGCCACCTCTATTTAAGGGAATTTCTAAGCTTTGCAGAAGATAAAACTACGTTCTGTTTTTGCAAATCCTATATTAATCCCTATGGAAGGGTGCCCGGTGTTAGCAATGCTTGCACAAGACTTCTGCACTGTGGATAAACCTCAAAGGAGATGAATCCATAGTGATGGTAGCAGAGCTTCTGTGTTGCAAAGCTGTAATGCTGCTTGTTTGTTTTGTTTTTGTTTTTAATGTTAAACTGAGTTTGTGGACTTGTAATGTACAGTCCAAGTAGGAAAAGCAAAGGGAGAGTGAAGCATATCTTAATGGAGAGACAGTAATTGTTGAAGATCTAGGAGGGCTTTCAAGTCACATCTGAATCAGGAACTACACAGTGCAGGCAGTGATGGTCATTGTGAAAAATTGATTGATGGAAAAGAAGGGTATAAAGAATGGGATAAGTGAATACATGGCCGAGCAGATGTACTGAGAGGGTTAATAGGTAAAGGTAAAGGTACCCCTGCCCGTACAGGCCAGTCTTGACAGACTCTGGGGTTGTGCGCCCATCTCACTTAAGAGGCCAGGGGCCAGCGCTGTCCGGAGACACTTCCGGGTCACGTGGCCAGCGTGACATCGCTGCTCTGGCGAGCCAGAGCCGCACACGGAAACGCCGTTTACCTTCCCGCTGGTAAGCGGTCCCTATTTATCTACTTGCACCCGGAGGTGCTTTCGAACTGCTAGGTTGGCAGGCGCTGGGACCGAGCAGCGGGAGCGCACCCCGCCGCAGGGATTCGAACCGTCGACCTTTCGATCGGCAAGTCCTAGGCGCTGAGGCTTTAACCCACAGCGCCACCTGCGTCCCGAGAGGGTTAATACATAACCTTTATTCCCTGCAATGGGGAGCAGTGCTGCCCTCATCCATGGCTACATGTGTGCTGTTGAAGGGGTACTGATGATGAGCTCAGAGTGAAGAAGAATTGGCGCTAAGATAGAAATTCTGCTTTGACAAAGTGGAAAAATAAAGTGTTGTGTTAATTTTGGAGTAGTCAACTTGATGGCTGCCACAGAACAGAAGTGATTGAGGAAGCAATAGGATCAAGATGTAAGGAAATGGGAACTGAGGAATTCTCATTCTTGAAGGTTAACAGTCATTGAGTAATCACAATAAAATCTTCTAGATTCATCAGGGTGATCGGAAACACCTTTGTTATGCTTGAGGAGAACTAGATTTTGAGAGATGTTGTCCTTAATGGCTATTTGCAGTTTGTTTTAACTACCATTCTCCTGTACTGTCTGAAGCAAACTGGTCAGTCACTGTTTGAAGCAACTGTCTGAAGCAAACTGGTCAGTAATTTCCTCATTGTACCACCTGTGGAGCTTTGTTAACACAACAAAAAAAATGCAGCAAGTGAAGTGATTTTTCAGGTGCCATGAGTAAGCGTAACATAACAGTCATGCATAACAATTACCTCATGTTGTGATTCCATTGAATTTGTTTTCAACTCCTGAAGTATTTTGCTTTTGGGGAAGGCTGACATCCTTATCAGAATGTGGAAGTGCAGCTATGCTTTGTCTATCATTTTATCTGTGCACAACTTGGAGAATTCTTTTTCATTCAAGCCGCTTATAAATAAATTTCCTTGTGTAGGTAATATTCCATGTGGAATGTGCCCACTCTGTTTAGGTACAGGGAATGTTACAGTCTGGGATGCTAAAGTTCCATGCCGCCTTCCTGCAGAAGATGTCTGCTTTTTCTTTTGTGGTATCTGTTCCCTTAGAATCTGTGACTGACTATGATCATGGGTTTGATTTAAGTGTTAAGGTGTTGGGAGAAGTGGAAACATTGGCGCCTGCATATTCCACAGTAACAGGTTCTCAGCAATGAGGTAGCTGTTCAGTAGCAATATTGCAGGCTTATAGCACCGCCTTTACTTAGCAGGTGTTGAATAAAGGCTGTTGCTTGGACATGTCCCAGTTTGTGGGGAGCAGCTAAATGCCAATGATAATAGGGCAGGGGCCAGCAAACTTTTTCAGCAGGGGCCGGTCCGCTATCCTTCAGACCTTGTGGGGGGCTGGACTATATTTTTTGGGGGGAAATGAGCAAATTCCTATGCCCCACAAATAACTCAGAGATGCATTTTAAATAAAAGCACACATTCTACTCATGTAAAAACACGCTGATTCCCAGACCGTCTGCAGGCTGGATTTAGAAGGCGACTGAGCTGGATCCGGCCCCTGGGCCTTAGTTTGCCTACCCATGTAATAGGCTATATCTATCCATGAACGAAGGGTGGTTGTCATTATGGCAGTAGCATGGGTTGAAGAAAGGCGCCTCTTGCTAAAGCAAGCAAAGAGACAAGATTATTGTCACAGCTTGGAAGTGTTTGTCCGTAATGCGATGCAGTGTGTTGACTAGTGACTTGTCAGTGGTCTGGTTTTGCTAACCAGGAACTGTAAAGGCGGTAGAACTCATGATCTCCCCTGTCTTATTTGTTGAATTGGGTGGGAGATGGGGGAATGGATTTTCTTGCAAAACTTTATTAACAAAAGTGACTGCTCTAAGGTTTTGCAATCCCAGAGACAGCTGTAGTGGATGTCTGATCATACTGCACTCCCACAGGCTTGTTGAAATGTGTTTGCAGGAGGGCGATTGCTGCTGTTGTGAATATGCTAGCATTTCTATTACTTCTTGTCTTTGTTGCATTCCACTTGCTCAAGTCAATTTTTCACAAGTGTGCCTGTTTTTATTTATCTTTTCAGGTGCTGCTTATTGTCAGTTTATGGATATGCTGTTCCCTGGTTCTGTAACACTGAAGAAAGTAAAATTCCAGGCAAAGCTGGAACATGAATACATCCAAAACTACAAGGTCCTACAAGCAGGTTTTAAACGAATGGGTGTTGACAAAGTAAGCTCTTTTGTCTTGGAATGCACTTGCTTTGAATCACCTTTATAGAAAAATGCAGTTTTCAGGATGCTGGCTTAAAATATTCCTTTTCTTTTACAGTCTTGGTGTTGCTTTTGTCCTAAATTGCTGATCTTTTCTGCTGCCACTCATCAGGCAGTGTTCACTTGCTTAGTTTCTCATTAAAAGTTGATAAATCAGGGGTTCTATCACCTCACAGTATTGGTCAGCCTAAACTGGGTGCATTTCTTCAGATAATGCTGAATCCCATCTGCTTTCAACTAACCATGTCTTGTTCTCAGTTGCAGTTCTTGTCTTTTAAAGCTATTTCCCTGATTTGTACAGAAAAGATCTATAAATACAATAGTCACTGTTGAATTAAAACTATAAGAGCACCGAATTAATGGAAAATTCCAAGAAGCGACAGAATTACATTTCCCTGGACTACTATGCATGGACTAATAATTCATAGTCTTCTGTAGAAGGGCAGAACATCCAAACTCTCCCTTTTTGCAACTTGTCAGACAAGTGCAAAAACACTTGTCAGCCTGCAACAGCAAAACTGCCTCCGCTTGTCTTGAAGGTATCCTTGTCATAGTGTAGATTTAAGCGAAAGATCCCTGTGTGACTTGCCTGGAAGCAGTTGCTTTCCCTCAGTGGGACCCAGCCTTTGAGGCTATTTGCATGAAACAAACATGCATGCAAGAGAGGGGGAAGGTGGTGGAGGGAAAGGAGGCTCTTTGGCTTCTCCCTGTTTTTTGGTTGTAAAATATGCTTCCCTCCACCAACCCAGCACACACATGGCTTCCAAAACTGTAAGAACAGATGCATTTTGATGCCCCACAGGAGGAAATAGGTGGGAGAAAAGAG
Organism: Podarcis gaigeae; assembly: GCF_964106915.1. Lineage (NCBI taxonomy): Eukaryota > Metazoa > Chordata > Lepidosauria > Squamata > Lacertidae > Podarcis > Podarcis gaigeae. The sequence goes on along the minus strand of NC_139682.1, from coordinate 2,574,528 downwards.
CACTTTGTAGCAGAGAAATGTCGGGGGGGGGGGGAAGCACCTTCCTCTAAGCTGCTTTTCCTTAGGAAAAAAAATCAGCTGCTGAGCTTTCGTTAGGGCATGTGTGATATGCCAAGTAGGCCCCTTTTGTACTGATGAAAATAGCAATGGAAGACTGCTGGCTTCCCCATGAGGGCTGTGGATGGTTTGCACCATCTCAGCCCACCCTGACTCAGCCCACTACTAAAGACTAAATGGTTCAATTTTCTAAAGGTTTCTGGCACTTTTCATTTTGTATCGGTTATGCAGAACATGAAAGACTGTGCGCCAACCAACTCTGAAATGATTTGTGGCCTCAGGAGAAAATTCCAAATCCCCTTTCCTACCTCACTCTGTAAAAATCTGTTTTAACATTGTACTGTGTTTTTCCAGACATACACATAAACTATACCAGTATACAGACATACAGTGGTGCCCCGCAAGACGAACGCCTCGCAAGACGAAAAACCCGCTAGACGAAAGGGTTTTCCGTTTTGGAGGCGCTTCGCAAAACAAAGTTCCCTATGGGCTTGCTTCGCAAGAAGAAAGCCCATAGGGAAATCTCCGGGGACCTCTTTTAAATGCTGGCGGTAGGGAGCAAAGCCTTCCCCCCCCCCCCGGCCTTCAGAAGAGGTCCAGGAAGGCTGGCGGGGGCCGAAAGGCTTTGCTCCCCACCGCCAGCATTTTAAAAGCCGTCCGGGATAGCAGGGAAGCGCTTCCCGCTATGCTGGATGGCTTTTGAAGGCAGGCGGGGGCGAGCAAAGACTTTTGCCCCCCGCCCGCCTTCAGAAGAGGTCCAGGACCTCTTCTGAAGGCGGGCGGGGGGCAAAAGTCTTTGCTCCCCCCCGCCTGCCTTCAAAAGCCCTCCGGGACAGCGGAGAAACGCAGCGATGCGTTTCTCCGCTCTCCCGGGAAGGCAGGCAGGGGGGAGCAAAGACTTTTGCCCCCCGCCGGCCTTCAGAAGAGGTCGGGGGACAGACTGTCCCCGGACCTGGTCTGAAGGCGGTTTCCATAGGAACGCATTAATTGATTTTTAATGCATTCCTATGGGAAACCGTGCTTCACAAGACGAAAAACTCGCAAGACGAAAAGACTTGCGGAACGAATTAATTTCGTCTTGCGAGGCACCACTGTACCTTGGGTTAAATATGCTTCAGCTTGAGTGTTTTCAGGTTACGCTCTGCAGCGACCCGGAAGTAATGGAGCGTGTTACTTCTGGGTTTTGCCACTCGCACATGCACAGACGCTCAAAATGACATCATGCGCATGCACGGAAGCGGCAAAACATGCATGCGCAGTTGCGTGTTACGTTCTACTCAGGATGCGAACGGGGCTCCAGAATGGATCCCGTTTGCATCCAGAGGTACTACTGCACATGTGGAAAAGTAGCTATGGAGAACCTCTGGCCCACAGGCTTAATTAGACCCACCAGGCCATTGGGGGCCAGCCTTGCCCACCTGTCCACTATGCTTTGTCGTATGGTATTGAATTTGGTGCTTTGCCCTGGTGTGCTGCTTTCAGCCGTGGTTGGATTCGCATGGGGCTAGACAGGGAAGAGGTGCAGAGACCTCTGTGGTGAGGAAAGAATAAGAGGTGGAGGAGAGTGCAGGGAGACTGTGGCTGATGGTGGTGGAGAGCAAGGCAGATTGAGTTTAATCATAATTTAAAATTGCATTACAGTAGAACCTCGGGTTGTGAACGTGATCCATGCAGGAGGCATGTTCGCAACCCACAGCGCCACGTCTTCGCACGCACGGCTTGCAATTTGGCGCTTCTGCACATGCGCGAAGCGTGATTGCCGAAACCCGGAAGTAACCTGTTCCGGTACTTCCAGGTTCGGCGCAGTGTGCAACCTGAAAACGCATATCCTGAAGCGTCTGTAACCTGAGGTACCACTGTATTTTAAATTATCACTTTAAAATTACCAATTGCACCTGACTTTAAAGCAGAAAAATGGCAGAATAGCATATTCAAACATGTACAGTGTATATTGAAGACTGCATGTAAGAGGCTGACAGGGCCAAAAGAGCATCAGACACAGTTGTTGCATCACAATTTTTAAACTCTGAATGGGAGAGACTATTATAAAAACCGTCCTTTCCTTGTTGCAACATTATTTTGATATCATTCCCGTGCTTGCTTCCTCATTGGCGTTCTGCATGCACTCCAGAGTTTGTTGGGATATGACCTCTGTGCAGAAACCCTTGGGCCTACCTATTCTCCCCTGGCTCAAGTTTCTGGAGGAATCTCTTGAACTGGAGCCGGCAAGTTGTGTCCACTCATCTCAGAAACATCTTGAGTGTTTTGTTTTTCTCATTGGACTAAATATACTCCTCTCTTCCCTCAGATAATTCCTGTGGACAAATTAGTGAAAGGAAAATTCCAGGATAATTTTGAATTTGTTCAGTGGTTCAAAAAATTCTTTGATGCAAACTACGATGGGAAAGACTATGACCCTGTGGCAGCTCGGCAAGGCCAGGAGACGGCACCAGCCCCTGCTCTTGTCGTACCCCTGCTCAACAAACCCAAAAAGAATCTTAGCTCTACTGGCACAGGTAAGGCAAGCTCTTGACAAATCTGTCTGACCAGGCCAGCTTTGGGGTTCAGGGCTCTCATAATCGGATGCCTTCGCGTTCTGTGTTGGGTGAGGGACTTGCGGGATCTCTGGCTGCTTTTGCCCAGAGGCTGCTAGCAAGGAACCTGAGGATTGGGAGGCAGCCTGGAGGGGAAGTCTCTGTTGGAGGCAGAGACTCGCTGTTGTGTGCTCTGTCTCCTCATGCCTCTTGTGCCAGTATGAATACATCGTATGAGCATCCATGTGCCATCCAGGTTCACATCTGGAGATATGCTTAGCACTGAGAGGTGGTGCAGGGTTGTGCTTGTGTGAAGATGTATTCACACTTTGGCGCTTGCACAGCCCTTTTAATGTATGCCTGCGAGTCATTGCTGAAATACAGGCTGTTGTTGAAACTTGTCGCTTCCTATATTTCACAAGGGTGTGCCTGTCTCCAGACAGGAAACAAACACCCTCTGCTTGAGACTGCCCTTTAATCCTGCTCTTCCCCAGCAGGAAGGGGATTGCCTTGTGCCTTACCTGTGACCAGGTGCTCCTAATCTGGTGGTATACTGTGTGATTCAGTTCCGCGTATAACAGCTAGAAATGCTTTCCTTTTGTAGATCACAGTTTTGTGGGAAATCAAGAACTGAAGGCAGCAAGAGTAGAGCGCCCTGCTTCCTTACAGAAAGCGGTTGTAAAGCCTGTGTTCGGTACTTAGCACTTCACAGGGAGGTGGCCTTCTTTGAGGCTATAGGGTTAAGGTGCTTTCCTGCACACGGGATGGTACACTTTGGGTGCTGTCTCACTTTAGTTGGCTAATATGCAGAGCACAGGTGTGTGGAATGGGCATTTTGGAACTGCAGCTAATACCCTTCTGTGTTGCAGCTCCAGCGAGGCCCATGGTTGCACAGAGAACAACAGTGGCTAATAAAACTGGACCTGCGATGGTTAAAAAGGCTCCTGGAGGAATTGGGGAAGAAGAGTCGGCTGAACTGATCCAGCAGGTGGGCTTCCAGCAAGTAGGCTGCACTGATCAGCAGAGGCTCATGGCATGGGTGGTCTTGACTCTCAAATGCACTGCAGTGTATTATCACAAAGTAACATGATTGTGGGAGAGATACCTTGGAGTTTTCTGTGCTGATCACATCTTTGTAATGGAGATGCAAACAGAATTGTTAGACATCAGACCAGATTCAGCTAAGTGGTTGCGCTCTTAGAAGCCAGCACAAGTACTGCTAGTGCAACAGGACTCCCCTCCCCTTTGCCTCCCCCCCCATGCACTCCCCAAATCTTCTTGGGAGGATCAGGAAACCCCCCAGAATAGCACATGGGGGGAGAAGTAAGATTGTTCTACCTGACAAAAGAAAAGGCCTTAGTGTGACATTGAATTCCACCCATAATCTACATTCATGAGGTATAGACTCCAAATGTGTAGCGGAAGAGAGTTGTTGGCAGTGGTTATGTTGCCCAAAATGGTCTTAGTAAGTAGAACCACATGATTTGGTGACTGCCCTGGCCGCCTTACAGATGTTGCTTTGGGACTGGACCTTGGTGAAGTTGTTTCCATGCCATTCTTACCACAAGAGTTGTGCTGAAAACTGCTGCTTAAAGTGCCCACATTGCACACCATTGGTTCATCTAACCTTAGAGGAGTACAGTGTTGCTTAAAACCTCAAAACATACAAAGTTGTCTCTTACAGTTACCCACCCACAAAAATCGCTTGCATTTCATTGGTAGAGCAACATTGCAATGCAATTCTATGCACATCTACTTGGTAACAAGCCCTATTGAGTTTAATGAGACTTAAGATTGCAGCCTTAAATGTGCAAGCCCTCCCCTTTGTTCCTTCTTGGCCACAAGCATTTTCTCTGTAAGAAGCACTGTGAATTGTTCTTTGGCAGATCAATGTATTAAAGATGACTGTGGAAGATTTGGAGAAGGAAAGAGACTTCTACTTTGGAAAACTGAGGAACATTGAGCTGATCTGTCAGGAGAATGAAGGAGAGAGTGACCCTGTTCTTCAAAGGATTGTGGAGATTCTTTATGCCACGGATGTAAGTATCTGGTGAATGCTTCCCCCAATTTCTGGCTTAGACATTCCAGATTATGCCTATGCTTGCTCCTACAGCAGTGTTTGGGACACAGTTTAGTTAGGAAGATCCCTCCTGTGCAAACCCCACTGAGAGAAGTTCAGCTCCTCAACCACTCAGAAGTATTCTTGTGCAGCTTTCACTGGTTTCAGTGGGGGTTATTTAATTATTATTTTAAAATAATAATATACCACATTCCTTTTAAAAACCACAAAGTGGTATACAGCACAGGACAAAAATTACAACACCAACACCTAAACAATAACCATGTAGATACTAAAACCCAAACAGACAGACTGGTGTTAATTGTTAGCAATGACTTGGAAATAAATGAGCTTTCAGCAGGTGCTAAAATACTATTGATATGAGCACACAGCATAATTCAGAAAGGTGATGGTTTCATGGAGTGGGCGCCACAACAGAAAAGGTGCCCTTCTCACCCACTTTACAAAAAAGGCAAAGTGGGAAATGCAAAATGCGCAGACTTTGCAGGGAAGCTTATGTAAGTCTCTTGTTGTGTAAAACCAAAAGCCGGCCACTCATTAAGGATTCACTGTGTTGTCAGTTTGCAGTACAATGGTATACACGTCTGCCCAGGCTAGGCTCTGTTTTAGGGTTGGCCCTGGGGGGAAATAGGACTCTTGTGCCATTAGCAACTGTGTGGCAGGCAGAAATTCAGTAGGTTAAACCTCTTTGAGTATGCAGTTTTGAGGAAAGACCTACCAGCACAGTACTCTCTCTAATTTTATGTTGCACCATGGCAGCCATTTTGTGACTGGTGCCCACAGTGCACTTAAAAAATCTCAGTGTGCCCACTGGTTTAGAAAGGTTGGCAACCCCTGTTCTAAGGGAAGGTGGCATCCTGCCTTTGCCCCCTGTTCCTTGCTGATTAATGCAGTGGTCTCTGCATCTCTGTTTTCCCTTTCAGGAAGGTTTTGTCATACCAGATGAAGGAGCACCACCAGAGGAGCAAGAGGAGTATTAGCGGTCCACCGACTGTACCAGCAGAGCAGCAATAGCAGAATTCAGAAATCAGCTTTCCCCAATCATGTGCTTAAAATACTCCATTTTATTCTTTTCATAAGTTAAAAAGTACCTCTTGAAGTGCACTTTGCGTAAGTTTTAATACTTCCCCCCCTCCAATGGGTTTAATTTGAGAGCTCTTTTCTCACTTTTGTAGCAGAGCAGTATTAACATCTAGTTGGTGTAATTTGGAAGCAAGGGGTTGAATATTTGGAGTTTGCAGAGTTGCTTGGTTGCTGGTAAGGCACTGATTTGTGGAGAGTTTGCTGTACTGTTTTTCTTTTCTTTTTGTGGGCTGTGGGGTGTATGTAGTGGAGCAATTTCAGGATTGACTTTTTCGCAGGAAGGTTGAGCAAATATGAAATGTGTTCTGCAATTAAAGAGATGCCTTAAGGGGGCTTAAAATGTGCTTCCAGATGCCAAATTGAAGTAATGTGATGAGAGATTTTGTGTGTTCTATATTGGGGTTTGAGCATCTGGCTTTCTTGTTTTGGAAGGACTTGCTTGGCGCCTCAAGTCAGTAAGGGCTCCGTAAGGGGTAATTAGAACAGCCCAATATCTATTCAGAGCTGCCCTCCTGATCACTGACTGTCGTAAGGGGGAAAGACTTTACTGTATGTAGCCTGTTGCAAGACTAGAATGCGCAAGATACGGATGTGCTTGAAGGCCTCTCGGTTTTGCTGTACTGTGGCCAATGGCATGTGGTGTCTTCCAAACCAAAAAGGCTATCCCTTTTGAAACTCTTCACCTAATTCGCAGCCTGCATCCAGTCCCCTCCCTCACCCACCACCTGCTTTTGTGTCTCTGGTCCATTGAGTTTTGTGGGTCCTATTCCTCTCTGCGCCCCCGTCCTCCTCCTCCTCTTCCAAGCCTGCTGACTAAACTGTATTGATTTGGGTAGTTTTGTTTTGCAGTGCTGCTTTGAGGCCAGTCTTGATCTCCAGACTGTCTCTCTGTTTGTGTGTCCCCTCCTTGAGTTAGCCTCCCGACGTTTAAGCCTTTGCCAGTGCTCCTGACGGCTGGCAAAGAAGACTGATTGGTGTGCATTCAATAGGAAATCCAATATGCAGAAAATACAGCGCTCAGATGAGTCTCGATTACAGTATTTCATGCTTGACCCTGTCCCTCTTACGTGGAGCAAATCCCGCCCACCTACCCCCCTGTCGATTGCTGCTCTTTGGGGAGGGCCCTCTTGAGATCTTGCCCACAGCCACAGCTAAGACTGAGCCTCTGGGCTTGGTGTGCTCTTGTTCATTTGCTTCCCGTGGTTATGTGTTCTAAATGTGTGTAGAAAGCAAAGCATTTTATGGTAACTGTTGTGTAGTGCATGAATCCCTATGGAAATTCAGAGGAAGACCCAAATTCATCAAATGCCAAAAAAAGCAAGCCATTATTTAAAACATCAGAGGTGCTATTTCTCTTGTGGCCTTCTAGATACTTTGTGCCCTAAACCATATTCCACCCAGACTCCTCTTGACAGGGTTTTTTTCTACTTTTAAACAGTTTCTAAATAAAGTTCTGTTATTTCAAGAATGCAACTGTCTGCTGGAGTGTCATGTTCTTGTGGGTCTGGTTCTGTTCTGGGCCCTCAAAGATCCCAGTTCCTTTGCTTGGAAGTTGCCCAGCATCAGATTGCTACTAAGGGCACCACACTGCAACCCTGTGGACACAATTTGTACCAGTTTTGTGAAAGAACGTCTTGAGGATGAGCTTCAGCGTGTTCCTCCCGATATCCCTTGCTAGCAGTAGGGTTTTTCAACAAAAGTTGCTGTGACTCTGTGTGCTTGCTCTGTGGCGGCTTGCTGCCCACGAAACACCGGGTTACCTTATTACTCATGTAGATAGTTCTGTCTGTGTGTTGCCAGTGTCTTTGACAAGCAGTCTCATGTAGAGGCCGTTGCTTGCTGTGATGTCTTATCACATGTTAAACTTTTTGAGTGCCTGCACAGATGGGCAATGGAGGCTGCTTGTTCCGCGAGACAACTCTTCATTTATAACTGCCCAAGATACCTTCTCTGGTTCTGAAGACTACTATAAGAGTAACAGCTCTTTGCAAATGATACGTAGCAATCCACTGAAGTTAGCTGGGGTTTTTAAAATGACACACCAAATCTTTTTGCTGTTTGGCTTCCTGCACACGTGAAGGAAAATGTATTGTCTGCAAGGTATTGATGCTCTGATAGTAGGAGGCTCCACCTAGTTCATACCTATCTCACAAGGACAACATTATTCTTTTGGCTGTGTTTGTGCCACAGGGTTGTCTTTGCTGAAGGGGGGTGGAGGGAGAGAGGCAGGTGGATCAGTTTACCTGGTGAACTGTGACAATCTCAGCTGCTGTTCTAGAGATGGTGCCTTTATGGCATCGTACAGTTGATGTTTGCTGTGTCGTCACCAGAATAAGATACCTAGTCTGGCATGTAGCAGCTTCACGTGTAGAACTCCCACTTTCTGGCCAGAGAAGTGCTGAGATTTTAATGAGTTGCGTATAATATGTAAGAAGTCTTCATTGTGTCATCTGGACCAAGAACTGCCACAACCTCTCCTCCCAAAATGATAATAGATCTGCTCTCCTGGTACAGTACCTGATGCAAAGTCCTCTCCTGCTGAAAGGATCCTTTCATTTGGGGAAAAATAAAAATGCAAGCAAGCCCGCCTTAATCTTGGCCTTTTTTGAAGATATGTGGAAGGCAGACTAAATAGAACAACCAAAAACTAAGACATGGACCTGTCTGTACCCCACAGCGTACGTCTGGTCTTGCAAGTGGGCTTGCAGGATATCTTTTCTTAACTCTTGTTGTTCAGTCTTGTCAACCTTCTTACTTGCAATGACAATTCTTACTGTAACTGTTCCAAGACTAAAATAAAACTACAAGCATTTCAATTAAAATACTGTCTTCACAGAATCGTGATTTCTCTGGCTGGGTAAAGATTTGTTTGAAACTTGCAGTGTTCAAAGCAGTTTACAGATCGTCGCCCATACAACGCTGAAGTAGGTTGTAAATGTTTCCGCTCCAGGAATGGAGAGAATTTGGCCATGAGATGCCCATCCTGTTCCCAGTGGCAGAAAGCTAACAGCCAGGTCATGGCCCTTCCTAATGCCAGAGACTTGAGAATTGGCTCAAAGGTACTCACTTGCTACCATGATACCCAGTGATTAAATGGGATCTCCCTAAACTAACAGGGCATTAGCCAGTTCCCTTTCCCCAGCTTTCAAATGGACACAGTACTATCGAATTGGAACACACTTTCTTGAGAGTAAGCCTCCAAGACCACAGTGGAACATGCGTAGCTTTTTTTCCCTTGCAGCTTGCTATTCTCCTACTTGTTTTGGCTATCTAGGATTGACACACCTCCATTTAAGAGAGTGAAATGAAGGCACTGCATAAAAATGCAGTGCTTTTAGAATTGAAGCCCAGTGCTAGAGAAAAGACCATGCAATCATAGCCTCTGGGAATGTGACACGTCTCCCTTTTTTGGGCTGCAACCCACCCTCTTCCTGTTGTGGCTGTGATAGTATTCAAGCCAAGGCAGCCTTCAGAGGTAAACACAATGTGGTACAGAGATGCCCTCACTTAGAGCGCAGGACATCATGAAGTTGCCCCATGAGCATCTCCATCTGTCCTGCACATCCTGGGGGGAACAGAATGCACTTATAGAATCCTACCTATTTCGAAAGGACAGGACTCTTCCTGCTCAGATGTACACTCAATAGTTGGGCTCCGTGGTCAACATATGGACAAGCAACGTTCAAGTTTAGCTAATATGTGGTTTGCAGTCATCCAGGGCAAAGTTCTTGCAGTTGTGATTTCCTAAATAAAGGCTCTGCAAGAAAAAGGGACCTGCAGTTTGGGAAGTAGGTTTTGGTTGTCCCCGTCCACATTGGCTTGCCTAGTGTGGCAAAGCTGTTTAAAGGCTGGAAGAATTCATGGGGACACAGAGTCAATGTGGTGCAGCACTTGAGTGTTTGACTAGAACCTGGGAGAATGGGTGGTTGGTAGTCAACTAAGTTTTACTCAGGGTAGACCCAAAGAAATTAACGAACCCCACAAAGTTGGGTCTATTAATTTCAATAGGTCTATACTGAGCAGAAATTGAATATTACTAGAAACTGGTATTTGACAGTGGAGGTTAGAGCAAAGCCATTCTGCCTAGTAGCCTCTGATAGCTACTGGAATATTTTTTGCTGTTTTCAGCAAGGCATCTAACACACACACACACCAACGCCCCCAAAACCCACCACAATATGGAACCACAATCTATACTAAAACATCTGAGCGATACTCTGACTGTGGTTCCTCTTCTTTCTGTGTCCCTTTTATAATTTGCAAATAACACATTTTTGTGCCCCAGCTCTGATTTCACCTGCTTTCCTTTGTCATCTTGTTTTCCTGAGTGCTCCAGAAGATCATTTCCAACTGGGTTGCTGCATCTCTGCCCCTCTCCCTATGCACGCCCATATGCCCCAAATATCGCCTCCCATTTCTGTTTACCAGGAGCTACTCCTCTGAAGAAGAGACCTACACCACCTCATATCCTCTGTTGTAAGCATAGTCTTTGGGGGAAAATTCCAGCCTGTCTTTGCCTGTTACCCCCGCACATTCCCTGTCTAACATTCTGTTCATTTACTACTCCTTGGACTCCCACCCTCATCTCAAACCAGTATTTTAAGTGCAAGCTTAGCAGAGAGAATTCTAGGCCCCGGCTGTCTCTTCCTGAAGTTCAGTGAAATGAGGTAATCATTCTGAAGCGTGACATCACAGTTGAGTTTATTGGCACTCAAGCAGCTGAATACTTGCAAGTTGATTGCAGAGTCCTGCAGAGGTTGGATACTAAGCAAGAGGACTGCTGAACTCTTTGCTGAAGATGGAGGGCAATAAGTATGAAGACAGCAGCACGGAGAGGCCCACAAGTTCCCTGCTGAGCACACCCCGGAAACTCAGCGTCCACCCCTCTGTGAGTTGGTGAGTGATGGGGCAGGGCCACCGGATCTTTCCCTTAATGTGTCTTGTCTGCTCCCAACTTCCTACCTGTGCACCAAGCAGAAATGCAAATTCACATTAAATCAGAATATGCTTATGTGTTTGTTGAAAGGCTCTCCCTTCCCCTTCCAACGCTTGCCTATGTGTGCATGGAGAATGTGCTCTGTGCTTAGGAAGCCTCCCCACCCACTAGACCTGGCTGGCTGGTGGCAGTCCTAAATGTGGATTGTAGGCTCTTTGGAGGCAGGGTCCTCTCTGCTGCTTGTTTGTACATCTCTCTGAAGCTCACTGGTAGATAATAAGGTGTCCTGATCGAGCTGGGATAGAATGGCTCTGGCAATCCCTGAGATACTCTGCAACTAAATTATTCAGGGCTTTATAAATTAAGACCAGGGTATTGACAAGCTGGAAGGTGTGCAGAGTGGGGCAGCCAAGATGATCAAGGCTCTGAAAACCAAGCCTTGTGATGAGCCGTTGAAGGAATTGGGTATGTTTAGCCTGGAAAAGAGGAGATAGGATAAAAGGTAAAGATACCCCTGACCATTAGGTCCAGTCACGGACGACTCTGGGGTTGCGCGCTCATCTCGCTTTACTGACCGAGGGAGATGGGGTTTGTTTGCAGACAGCTTCTGGGTCATGTGGCCAGCATGACTAAGCCGCTTCTGGCGAACCAGAGCAGCGCACGGAAATGCCGTTTACCTTCCCGCCGGAGCGGTACCTATTTATCTACTTGCACTTTGACGTGCTTTCAAACTGCTAGGTGGGCAGGAGCAGGGACCGAGCAACGGGAGCTCACCCCGTCATGGGGATTCAAACTGCCAACCTTTTGGTCAGCAAGTCCTAGGCTCTGTGGTTTAACCCATAGAGCCACCCACCTGGAAAAGAGGAGATATGATAGCCATCTTCAAATATCTCAAAAGATTGTCACATGGAAGAGGGAGCATGCTTGTTTTCTCCTGCTCTGGAAGGTAGGACTCGAACCCATGGCTTCAAATTGCAGGCAAGGAGATTCCAGCTAGACATACGGAAAAAACTTTCTGGCAATCAGAGCTGTTTGACAGTGGAGTGGTCTCCCTCGGGAGGCTGTGAAATCTCCTTCCTTGGAGACTTTTAAGCAGAGGTTGGATGGCTATCTGCCATTGGTGCTTTAGCTGAGATTCCTGCCTTGCAAGGACTTCGACTAAATGACACTTGCAGTTCCTTCCAATTCTACAATTCTATGATACTATCATTCTGTGAACCTGGCTTGGTAGTCGATGGCAGCTTCTTTAACAACGGTGCCACATGTTTCTGACCAGAAGCTCTCACTTCTGCGCCAGCTGGAGCTTCCAAACCAGGCCCAAGGGCAGCTCCACGGTGAGCACATTACAGTAGTCTATCTAGCCTTGAGGTTACCAATGCATGGACTTCAATGGTCAGGCTATGCCTGTCTGGGAACGGCCATAGTTGGCGAACCAAACAAAGCTGATAAAAGGCAGTCCTAGCCGAGAGGAAACTTGGGCCTCTAGCACAAAGATGTTCCCAGGAGTACCTCTAAGCTATGCATTTGCTCCTTCAGGTAACTTATCTATTTCCCAAACGTGGGAACGACCCACCCAAAGAGTCTCTGGGATTCCCTTGCAGAGGAAGCAGCATGCTGGGCACAGACATGATATGCGAAAGAACGTGTGTGTGTGTATGTGTCGTGACAGCTCATGCCTCCACACTCTCAGCAGCAATGGCTCCTCAATGTACCCTTTGAATCTGGCTACAGGTGAAGGGAAGGCAACATCCTGCAAAACAGAGCCTGCAAAAGTCTGGCTGTAGCCCGGCATCTCTTAAAACAGCTTTCATAAGCTGTTCATCTTTTTGTGTCCAGGTGTTGTTGGACTCCAGTTCCCATCAGCCTCAGCTAGCCCAGCCAATGGTTGGGGGTTCTGGGAGTTGTGGTTCCAACAGCATTTGGAGAGCGCCATCTTGGCTACCTTACATGATTGATTGAAGGCAGCATCTTGAGTGTGTGTGTCAGGCAGAACTGAGACCCTGACCTGCTTTGCCTTTGCAAGGTTGTCGCATCCTGTGTGTTCAGCCAACCGTCTGCCAACCTGGTGCCCTCCAGATGTTGCCCAAGGGCAACTCTCATCAGTCCCAAGCCGATGCAGCTGTACTTATGGGAGTTGTGTTGTAAACAAAAATTGCCCTTTTCCCCTTATGGGGTACCCAAGAGCCCATATGGAGTCCTTACGTAGGTTCCCTATTGGTAGGAGAGAATAACAGAGGCCAACCAGAGAATATTGAGAAGCAAATCAGCTAGTAAGCTTGGTCTTTATTGATCTGTTGCAACAGGGTGCTCCCCTCACCCGCAGGAGAGGAGGAGGAACCCAGAAAAATGGCGCGCAAGGCCTTATAAAGACTTTTGAAATTCCCACCCTGTAGATCAAGACCAACCCCAGAAACATCATACATACATCACAGAAGGGGTGTAGTTCAAGACCACCCCTCAGATACATCATACCTACATCACAGAAAAGGCGGTCTTAAAACAGAAGTTTGAATGTTTTTCTCCTGTCGTTGTTTATCTCCTGTCTGGCAGGTTACTTGATTGGATTGCCTGGTTAGCCTGGCCAGTCTTCACCCTACTCATATCTTAAATATCACCTTAAGACAGGATTTGTGAGGAAAGAGACAATGGGGAGGTTTCCCACTTTGACCTTGCAGAGAAAACATTGGCTCAGTTTAGGAATCAAAATGGTTCCAGGTTGGTCTTCCTGTGCTGATCTATGTACATGCTTGGTTGGTACACTTATGAACATTACCATATATCTAAGACCATAAAATTTCTATCACAGTTGCAGTCCCACAAGAGCCAGGAACATTGGACCCTGAGCAGCAAGCACATCCGAGATGACATAGATTCCCTGGAAAGCAGCTAAGATTTAACAAGTTAGCCCCCACCCACTACAGGGAGGAGAGGGCTGTCGATGGCAAGCCAAAGAAACCAACAGGTGCAGCTTCTCCCATCTGCTGCACTTCCAAGCTGTGCAATGCTTCACCTGTTGAACCTCTGCCCATCAAAGACTTTGCTGAGTGCACTCAGAGGTCCGTGCAGCCTGACATTTTGTCAGGCCCCTTTGGAAAACAGAGCCCTGCCCACGGAACGGGATGCAGCCTATGGCTTAAAGAGAGAGTGGTTTATTTTCATTGCTGTGCTAAGTAAGCGTCCTATCACCGCTTATGCAATGAGACTCCCTCCTCCTCCTCCTTCTGTGCCCCCCAAATCTGTTCTGGAGTTACCCCCAGATTTATGGAGGGCCTGGGTTGCTCACACATGGGGAGGAGCAGGATTGTGTGTGTTTTGTTGAGTGAGTGGACAGGACACATAAAATAAAGTACAGTGGACACTCGAGTTGCAAACGTGATCCGTGCAGGAGGCACGTTCACAACCTGCAGCATCCGCAACCCGCAGCACTGCGTCTGCACACAGGCGGGTTGCGATCCGACGCTTCTGCACATGTGCAAAGTGCTGAAACCAGTTCTGATACTTCTGGGTTTCAGCACGTCCGTAACCCGAAAAAACGCAACCTGAAGCGTCTGTAACCCAAGGTATGACTGTACAGGTACCTCGCTTTTCCGACATCTCCATTGCCGAACGTTTCGGTTTCCGAACTCCGGAAACCCAGAAGTAAATGCTTCCGTTTTCAAACGCGCCTTGGAAGTCGAACGGCTTCCGCTGCATGTACCTGTTGTTTTTCACAATTTTCACAATTGAATTAGCAGACCGCCCTTTGTGCCTCCATTTTCGAACGTTTCTGAAGTTGGTCTGAAAGGTCTTCTGGAATGGATTACATTCAAAAACCGAGGTACCACTGTACTTATTTATTCAACACGTGGTTAAACTGTGGAACTCCCTCCCACAGGAGGCAGTGAGGGCCACAAGCCTTGATGAGGATTAGACCAATTCACAGAGGAAAGGGCTATCAATGGCTAGTGGCTGTGAAAGCTGTTTTCTTTCCTCCTCGGCTGGAGGCAGCAACGCTTTTGGATCCCCATTGCTGGAGAGGAAAGTTACTCTTGTGTTCAGATCCTGCTGGGGGTGTGTGTTTCCCTTTGGGTCCTCTTGGTTGGCCCCTGTGAGAATAGGTCACTGGAGTAGACAGGCCGCTGTCCTGATCCAGCAGATGCTCAGAGATTGGGAGGGGTCTTTGATCAACAGAAGGGAGCAGACCATTAGCATGATCCAGTGAATGCTCTTTGTATGTTGAATTCTGGTGCTGGAGGAGACTCTTGAGAGTCCCATGGACTGCAAGAAGATCAAACCTCTCCATTCTTAAGGAAATCAGCCCTGAGTGCTCACTGGAAGGACAGATCCTGAAGCTGAGGCGGACATGGCTAAACAACAACATGTAGACTGGGATGGCTCATTCGCTGGAGACACTTGCTCTCAAGGTCATGAGTTCGAGCCCCATTCTGGGCAAAAGATGCCTGCATTTGGGGTGGGGTGGGACTAGATGACCCTCAGGGTCCCTTCCAACTCTACAGTTCTATGTTTAAAAGGAGCAGGGCGAGGGATTGCACTGAAGAAACCAGGGATACAGTGAGCTGGCATAGGAAGCACTGCTTGTATCTGGAGTCTACGGAGCCTGGCTTTGCCCGCTACTCCTTCCGGCAAGAACCCAATAGTTTCAGGCTCCCTGACCCGCTTAGCAGGCGGTGCCCCCTCTTTTGCCATGCAGAGCTGCTGTTCGCCTGCTGAGCTTTGGCCCAATCCAAGCCGCTTGCCCTTGGGGATTGCAGCCTGCCTGGAATGCCCAAAGGAGGGGCAGGTGGATCTCAGGGGCGGGGCCTGGGAGGGGGGGGGACGGAACCTGGAGTTTACTGGCTTTTCAGATCCCTGGCAGAAAACAGTTTTACTGGACAGAGCAGAGCGGCAAGTGCTGTCTCGTGCTGGCGATCCTACGTCCCTGTGGGCAGTAGTGAACGCCGTTAGAAAAAAAATCAGTTTCAGATTAATTGCTGGGCACCCATAAGCATCTCCCAGAATTTTGCAGATCTGCACAGCATCCTGAAGGTCCAGAGCTGAACAGAAAGGTACCACTTCTTGCTCCAGTTGATGCAAACTTGCGCACACAAATGCTTTTAAAGTTTTTTTCGTTTTCAAGCATCTGCTTCTGCCTTCTTTTTGCTGCCTCCTCCTCTCACCCATCTTCTGTGAAGCGGCAACAAACTACTCCAGGCCTTGCTCTCGCTGCTTGGCATACCTGCCTCTGCTTGGCATGTTGTTGTTTAGTCATTTAGTCATGTCCGCCTCTTCGTGACCCCCTGGACCAGAGCACACCAGGCACTCCTGTCTTCCACTGCCTCCTGCAGTTTGGTCAAACTCATGCTGGTAGCTTCGAGAACACTGCCAACCATCTCGTCCTCTGTCGTCCCCTTCTCCTTGTGCCCTCCATCTTTCCCAGCATCAGGGTCTTTCCTAGGGAGTCTTCTCTTCTCATGAGGTGGCCAAAGTCTTGGAGCCTCAGCTTCAGGATCTGTCCTTCCAGGGAGCACTCAGGGCTGATTTCCTTCAGAATGGAGAGGTTTGATCTTCTTGCAGTCCATGGGACTCTCAAGAGTCTCCTCCAGCACCAGAATTCAAAAGCATCAATTCTTCAGCCATCAGCCTTCTTTATGGTCCAGCTCTCACTTCCATACATCACTACTGGGGAAACCATCCCTGCCTGCTCTCCAGCCTCCCTGCAGCCTCCTCTTTGAGGCTCCCCTTGCAGTTCAGGTGCCTTTCCCAACAGTTTTGATCAGCTGTTGTTAACAGGCAACTGTGCCAATCTCTCATACTACTTTTAAGGAGGGTTATTTGCCATGGGATCATAATGAAACAGGGATTGGTGCTTCTCTTGCAAGCTGGGAAAAGCCCCACTTGCTGATTTCTGTTGATCAAGCTGTTCTTCAAGGCACAGGAGGAGGCCTTTCTCAGGTCATTTGGCAACCCTTCCCCTCAAAATTCCCATTGTCCTAGGCATGTTTTGCAATAATGAATTTCATTAGTGCAAGCAGTTTTTTTGCTCTGGGTGCAGTACTGCGCCTAAGATTTCAGATTAAAACTGTCATGTGGAAGGAAAGGAGGACTTTTTTCTGCCTCTACACTTCCAACTACTTTCTGAAGACTGGAGATGAGACCCTCTTAAGAATATTAAGGGGTTAGGCAGGGAAAGGACTAGACCATGTGAAAAATGAACATAATATTTTAGCTGCAGTTAATTCATTTTCAGCTTTGTATTCTTGTTATTAAAAAGTGCGCCTAGACATAACGTCATTGTGCCCATAACCTCGGTTTAAGGTGCCATTTAGCTCCTAGCTAAGTGTGAGCTTCCTGGTTGAGTGACCATTCCCATTTTACAGAAGGAAGCATTGAGGCAGAGCACAAGGAACGCACCCAAGACCACTCCTTAAATCCCAGAGAAGCTGAAAGCCCACAGCCTTGAATCCATCCAAAGGAGTGGGGACCTTGACTTTCAAATACTTAAAAGTGCTCATTGGTTTTGCTTTCTTTCCAATATTTTTAGGGGAGGCCTCGAATTTGAGAAAGACCCTGCCACTCAGCAGCTTCCTCCGGCACCAGCCCCCGCTCCAGTAAGTATGAGTTGGGAAGATGTACTGTTGTTTATTTATGCATCTGTCAAAAGTCGTATGTACGTATGCCATGAAAATATATCAAAGCGGTTCACAGCAAGCTGTAATCTGGGATATCTGAGGCCTCTCTGCCAGGCCTTCTTTGGCCATGCTTCATAGAACTGTAGAGTTGGAAGGGGCCTCCAAGGTCATCTAGTCCAACCCCCTGCAATGCAGGAATCTTGCCCACTGCTGTCCCTGGTTGGGCTTGAACCATCAACCTTCTGGTTTACAGTCAGTGCTTTCCCCTGGCTGCAAAGTGGCTTTGAACTGTGAAGATGCTTCTTAACTTACCTAGATGGAGATTTGTGTGCAGAAAGCTCTGGAACTGAAGTGGCTTGCTTGGCCTGTTGCGCAAATGCAAGAGGCCCGCCCACATTTTGCCCCTGGGCTGCCCACCACCCCTGGAAGATTTGACTGTGAGTGAATGTGGCTCTTGGCTCTGATACAGATATGTACCCTGCCCATGCCTGTTGTGATTGAACCACTTTCCATCGTATGTGTCTCCATTTACATTTTAGTAAAAGCCATTTCCATGTCTTTGGTCTTCCACCCACCCTCCATCATATCGGGATCCATCTGGATAATAAAAGATGCCTTTGCCATGTCTTTTATTCTCAAAATATTCTCCTATGTAGCATACACCATTCTTGAATCTGTACAAGCCCTGAAACATATACATTATGGAGACTTCTTCTTCATGCTCTGGTTGTTTTACCAAAGCATATATATTATGGTGAGAGCTGGACCATAAAGAAGGCTGATCGCCATAAATTGATGCTTTTGAATTCTGGTGCTGGAGGAGACTCTGGAGAGTCCCATGGACTGCAAGAAGATCAAACCTCTCCATTCTGAAGGAAATCAGCCCTGAGTGCTCACTGGAAGGACAGATCCTGAAGCTGAGGCTCCAAGACTTTGGCCACCTCATGAGAAGAGAAGACTCCCTGGAAAAGACCCTGATGTTGGGAAAGATGGAGGGCACAAGGAGAAGGGGATGACAGAGGACGAGATGGTGGGACAGTGTTCACGAAGCTACCAGCATGAGTCTGACCAAACTGCGGAAGGCAGTGGAAGACAGAAGTGCCTGGCGTGCTCTGGTCCAGGGGGTCACGAAGAGTCGGACACAACTAAATGACTAAACAACAACCATTATGCTGACTGATGGGGAACGAGGGCAGTTTCAGTTTCTGCTTGTTTAGTGCATATTGACCATTTTCATAATATATAAGTAAAAGTAAAGGGACCCCTGACCATTAGGTCTAGTCGCGGCCAACTCTGGGGTTGCGGCGCTCATCTCACTTTACTGGACGAGGGAGCTGGCGTACAGCTTCTGGGTCATGTGGCTAGCGTGACTAAGCCGCTTCTGGCGAACCAGAGCAGCGCACGGAAACACCATTTACCTTCCCGCTGGAGTGGTACCTATTTATCTACTTGCCCTTGGACGTGCTTTCGAACTGCTAGGTTGGCAAGAACAGGGACCGAGCAACGGGAGCTCATCCTGTCGCGGGGATTTGAACCGCTGACCTTCTGATCGGCAAGTCCTAGTCACTGTGGTTTAATCCACAGCGCCACCCGCATCCCTTATTATACATATAAGACCTTAATATTTTTATTTCACTTCCAAAAGCTTTTAAAGGGCATTCCCACCAAATGTGAAGAAATGGACCAATGACTTAGGGAAATGGCAGGCAGCTCAGGACCTTTCTTCCAAGGGGGTGCAGAGTAATTTTGGTCTTTTCGGTGACGGACTGACCCCCTGTCTTCCTTCCTTCCTCCCAGCCCAGGCTTCCTGGTCTCCTGAGCAAGTTGGGCCCGGTGTGCTCATCCCACAGGCAGCTGATGAAGGCTGCTGGCTTGTACGATGAGTCGCGCACCAAGCAGGTGGAGGACCAGATTAACTATGACCACTTGCGGAAGCTGGAGCGCATGTTCCGCGAGGCGGACATCGATGGCGGAGGAGGTGAGGCTCCTTTCAAACCCACACCCCATTTTTAAAAAAAATTATCCATTTTTCTTTTTCATTCATTACATACATCTCAAAAGAGGGAAAGAGGGGAGGGGAATGTTTGGTTTGGTCTGTGAATTTTTTTTTATATTTCTGTATTTTTATTTCTTTTTTTACTTCTTGATTCTTCTGTATTTTTTGTATTTCTTTGGCTTTTGGAAAATAATAAGTAAGTAAGTAAGTAAGTAAGTAAGTGAGTAAGTAATACAGTGGTACCTCGGGTTACACACGCTTCAGGTTACAGACTCTGCTAACCCAGAAATAGTGCTTCAGGTTAAGAACTTTGCTTCAGGATGAGAACAGAAATTGTGCTCCGGCGGCGCGGCAGCAGTAGGAGGCCCCATTAGCTAAAGTGGTGCTTCAGGTTAAGAACAGTTTCAGGTTAAGAACAGACCTCTGGAACGAATTAAGTACTTAACCCGAGGTACCACTGTAATAACATGTATACTATTACTACTACTACTACTACTAATAATAATACACCAACACCTCAAAGCGATTTACAAAAAGGCAACACAGAAAAACCCTGAGAATGATTTACAGCAGTGCTTTAAAACTTACAAGAAGTTGAAACACTAAGATGGATTAAATTCAGCCGCCCTCCAAGCTTCCAGGCGGAGTCCTTTCCCCTGGGGAGGCTGAGGATCCGGTCCTTCTGTAGGCAAGGCAGGTGTCCTACCAGCACTGGGGGCTTTTCCCTCAGGATCCTCCGTTTCTTGGTCTCCCTTCTGGTTGCAGAGTAATGTTCTGTGCCTGGGGAGGGGAGCTCTTCGTATTATTATTTAAATGATTTTTTAATTTGATTTTTTAAAAATGTAAACATATTACAAACATCAGTTCAAAATCCAAATATCGAGAGTGCTTTGAATCTCCTGACTCCCCCACCCCCAATCCCTTTCATGGGTCCTAATGTTAATATTTACAACTGCATATCCATATTTATCCAAACTTTTATCCTTCTAAATTACCCATACTTTCCGTTACTTTACAAGTGTGGTTAGAATCCTGCTAACGCTTTAACCTGCTTGCAGTGGTCTCGTAAGTAAATAATAATAATAATAATAATAATATTTTATTTATACCCTGCCCTCCCTGGCCAGAGCCAGGCTCAGGGCTGCTAACAACCAATAAAATCACAGTAGGATGCAGTCCTTTGCAGCCTTACTCTCCTGTACGTGCCGTGAATCTGGGCCCATAACCTGTTGTTGGGATACTGCCAGGGAGATAAAGCCCATCATGGCCCCCATGTCGCCTCCGGACGATCCATCGATCTCCCGTAGATACAGTATGAGCAATGAGCTCCAGAAAATATCTTGCCACATTCCAGAGCTGATGCACGCTCTATCAGCAGAATTCGCATCGCGAAAGATGCACGCAGGAGAGCATTATTTAGAAGTTTATTCAGCGTTGGTCAGAACAAAGGAAAAAACATGACCGCCTGTTTGCGTGTTCAGGCACAGAGAGAAACGAAAGCAGAGACACAACAGAAACATCCTGTGAACAGAAAATACGCAGACTCTGTGACTCACAAAGCCTGTTCCCTTTTAAGGTGGAACGGAAATATCCTAACAGGGGGAATGTCAAGTCAAGTCAAGTAACCTTTATTGGCATCACATAAGAACATTCAGAATACATTCAGAATAGATAGGCCAGTGCAATCTCGTTGCCACCCCAACGGCACAATTTAAAATACAGGTTAAAATGCAATTTAAAATGCAGCCTCATTTTAAAAGTAGCCAATAAATCAAGACCATAAGGGGAGGGATAAATTTCCCCCAATCTTTTTTTTTTTAAAGTTCTTGTCTTCTTGATTTCTGAGCTTCCCAGTTAATTGTGCCATTTCGGCATAGTCCATCATCTTGGTTTGCCATTCTTCCGGTGTTTTATTGAAGTTTTTATTAGACAAGCAGATTCTTAAAATACATACAATACCAACAAAAGAGCATTCGCTATGTTATAAAGAGAGAATATAAATATACAGTGGACGCTTGGGTTGCGAACGTGATCCGTGCGGGATGCACATTTGCAACCCGCAGTGTTTGCAACCGCAGCAGCGGATCTGCGCACGTACGGGTTGCGATTCGGTGCTTCTGCGCAAAGCACGTTTTAGCGCTTCTGCGCATGCATGACCCCCGAAACCCGGAAGTCATCCGTTCCGGGTTTTGGTGGGTCTGTAACCCCAAAAAACGCAACCTGCAGCATCTGTAACCCGAGGTATGACTGTAAAATGAAAAGAACGGAAAAGAACAGAGGAAAGAAAAAATAAAGAGAAAGAAGAAGAATGAAAGTGTGAATAAAGGCATAATGACATCCATTATTTGAATCAGCAAAGAAAAGAAACTTCCGACTTATACCTGCTGTACTAATTTACAATGTTGTACTATTTGATTGTTGTTAGCCGCCCTGAGCCCGACTTCGGCTGGGGAGGGCAGGATATAAATAAAATTGATTATTATTATTATTATTACAATTAAATTAATTACATCGTTGCTTTCCTGCCTTTCAGGTCTGGACATGGAAGAATTCCGAAGCGCCATGAAGAAGATCATGGGAGACGTTTCCGACGAAGACATTGACGTGATTTTCATGAAGGTGGACACCAACTGTGACGGCGCTGTGGACTGGGCAAGTGCCTGCTTGCATTTGTTCTGCAATGTTTTGAGAAGCTGTTCTGCATAACTCATTTGGTTTAGGCTGGCACAGGTGGGGCGAGGAGTTATTGCAGGGCACAGATGATCTCGTAGAAATCTGACTTGGCCAGCCTCTGGCTTCTGGTCTTTGCGCTGTAAAGAATATCATTGCCGCCCTCAGGGCTAGAAACTCGCTCTGCTGTTTTTAAATGGTAGCTCAGATTCCCGGGATGCTGAATGGCACGCCCTGCGTTGTGCACGCCTTGGGCTTTTCCTGTGCTCCTCAGCACCCTTATAAATGAATCATAGAATCATAGAATCATAGAGTTGGAAGAGACCACAAGGGCCATCGAGTCCAACCCCCTGCCAAGCAGGAAACACCATCAGAGTACTCCTGACATATGGTTGTCAAGCCTCTGCTTCAAGACCTCCAAAGAAGGAGACTCCACCACACTCCTTGGCAGCAAATTCCACTGTTGAACAGCTCTTACTGTCAGCAAGTTCTTCCTAATGTTTAGGTGGAATCTTCTTTCTTGTAGTTTGGATCCATTGCTCCATGTCCGCTTCTCTGGAGCAGCAGAAAACAACCTTTCTCCCTCCTCTATGTGACATCCTTTTATATATTTGAACCTGGCTATCATATCACCCCTTAACCTCCTCTTCTCCAGGCTAAACATGCCCAGCTCCCTTAGCCGTTCCTCATAAGGCATCGTTTCCAGGCCTTTGACCATTTTGGTTGCCCTCCTCTGGACATGTTCCAGTTTGTCAGTGTCCTTCTTGAACTGTGGTGCCCAGAACTGGACACAGTACCCCAGGTAAGGTCTGACCAGAGCAGAATACAGTGGCACTATTACTTCCCTTGATCTAGATGCTATACTCCTATTGATGCAGCCCAGAATTGCATTGGCTTTTTTAGCTGCCGCGTCACTCTGTTGGGTTGCTTGCTCTGTACTGGATCCAAAGCTGAGGCTAATGGAGAAGCAAGATCTGTTGGAGAGGGCTCAGTGTTGTGAGCCCCTCCATCACAGAATCATAGAATTGTAATTGTTGGAAGGGACCCGAGGGTCATCTAGTCCAACCCCTGCAATGCAGGAATCTCAGCTAAAGCATCCATGACAGTTGGCCATCCCAGCTCTGCTTGGAAACCTCCAAGGAAGGAGAGTCCACAACCTTCTGTTCCACAGTCAAATAGCTCTGGACTTCGGAAAGTTATTCCTGATGTTCTGTCGGAATCTCCTTTCTTGCAACTTGAAGCCGTTGGTTCAAGTCCTACTGTCCAGAGCATGAGAAAACTGTCAACATGTAGAGGGCCAGGAGGCCAGCTGGCAAGCCCCAGCTGTGCCGTCTCCTTCCATCGACCCGAGCTCTGACATAAATCAGCGACCCGGGCTTCAAAGCAGAGAGTACTGCACACACAGAATAGGCGTGAGGCTTGTGGAAGCATAATACAACTACAGATTTGTTAATCATAAATCAGGACAAAGAAACATGTCTCTCTCTCATGTCGTCTCATGGAGAACGGAAAAAGCAAAAGCTATACACAATGGAAGTTCCCAGCATACTGTGCTGGAATGTAAACAGACATGTGACATGCAACAATTCCACACGTCTGTTCCTTAAGGTGGAATGGAAATCTCAGCAAAAACAAGCCTGTTCCCATCGTATGCTCAGGTTCCGTATATGTGTAAATAAAATAACAATCATAAAGACACCACATGCTCCAGAAGCAGGATTTCCCAAACTTGGGTCTCCAGCTGTTTTTGGACTACGGTTCCCATCGTCCTTGACATGCTGGCTAGGGATGATGGGAATTGTAGTTCAGAAACAGCTGGAGACTCAGGTTTGGGGAACTTTGTCCTATAGATACCACAGTCTCCACTTACCTTCATCCCAAGGAAACCAAACTTGGGTGAGGGTCTGGAACCCCTGCAGTCTCTCGCTGTTCAGAGATTGGGGTAAGACTGGCATCAGCTGGGTTACATATTAGCTGGGCTCGAGAGAATCCTTGGAAAAGCACCGTGCTGGCGGAGAGAGTGAGAATGACAACGGCAATTTCTCTCCCTGCAGGAGGAGTATCTGAATTACATGCTGCGTGAATACAGAGGGAAGGACGACATGCTGAAAAATAAGATGCTTCCCGAGTTCCAGACAACCATGAAACCGGTTTCCGTGTAAGGATCCCTTTGTCCTCTGGGCGGGAGGGAAGGGGTCAAGGCCAAGTGGAGCTGCCAATTCCCAGAGCGTCTGAACAGCCAGTCCCTTTTCCGAGGGGAATTCCCTGGGAATTTCACTTCTGGAGGGGAATGGAATTATTATTATTATTATTATTATTATTATTATTATTATTATTTATACCCCGCCCATCTGGCTGAGTTTCCCCAGCCACACTGGGCAGCTTCCAACAAAATATTAAAAATACATTAAAACATCAGCCATTAAAAACTTCCCTAAGCAGGGCTGCCTTCAGATGTCTTCTAAAAGTCAGATAGTTGTTTATTTCCTTGACATCTGTTGGGAGGGCGTTCTACAGGGTGGGTGCCACTACTGAGAAGGCCCTCTGCCTGGTTCCCTGTAACTTGGCTTCTCGCAGGGAGGGAACCGCCAGAAGGCCCTCGGCGCTGGACCTCAGTGTCCAGGCAGAACGATGGGGGTGGAGATGCTCTTTCAGGTCTAATGGGCCAAGGCAATCTTAACTAGCTACAGATCCCATTCCTTGGAGGACACCATGATGGTTAAAGTGATATGATACCGCTATAAATGAATAGTCAGGATGGGGCAGAGGACTCTTCATCAGTCAAGACGTTACGCAAAGCAAGGAGTGGGTGGGTGGGGGGAAGGCGGAACAAGGATTTTTCTTTTAAGTACAGAGCTCAGTCGGGTAAAGCATGGCGCTGATAATGCCAAGGTTGCAGGTTCGATCCCCGTAAGGGGCAGCTGCATTTCAGGGAGCTGGGCGACTAGATGATGCTCAGATTCCCTTCCAGCTTCATGATTCTTTCAAATGAGGATTCTGGAAGCTGTGGCCCTGAGGTCAACTTGGAGACTAAATTCCAAGGCGGAGGCTGCAGACTGAGAGGAGAAGCAAATGGCGCTCTTCAACTCAGGGGGTCCTAAGCTTTTTTGAGGCACTGTACTGCCCTTCCGGTTCCATAAACTCACCCTCAGTGCCTCCTCCTTTATCCTATTAAAATGCACAATTCAGAATGCTGGCTTGCACGACCCACTAAGGAAGATCATACTGTTGTTTAGTCGTTTAGTCGTGTCCGCCTCTTCGTGACCCCCTGGACCAGAGCACGCCAGGCACTTCTGTCTTCCACTGCCTCCCGCAGTTTGGTCAAACTCATGCTGGTAGCTTCGAGAACACTGTCCCACCATCTTGTCCTCTGTTGTCCCCTTCTCCTTGTGCCCTCCATCTTTCCCAACATCAGGGTCTTTTCCTGGGAGTCTTCTCTTCTCATGAGGTGGCCAAAGTCTTGCAGCCTCAGCTTCAGGATCTGTCCTTCCAGGGAGCACTAAGGGCTGATTTCCTTCAGAATGGAGAGGTTTGATCTTCTTGCAGTCCATGGGACTCTCAAGAGTCTCCTCCAGCACCAGAATTCAAAAGCATCCATTCTTTGGCGATCAGCCTTCTTTATGGTCCAGCTCTCACTTCCATACATCACTACTGGGAAAACCATAGCTTTAACTATAGGACCCTTTGTCAGCAAGGTGATGTCTCTGCTTTTGAAGATGCTGTCTAGGTTTGCCATCGCCTTTCTCCCAAGAAGCAGGCGTCTATTAATTTCGTGACTGCTGTCACCATCTGCAGTGATCATGGAGCCCAAGAAAGTAAAATCTCTCACTGCCTCCATTTCTTCCCCTTCTATTTGCCAGGAGGTGATGGGACCAGTGGCCATGATCTTCGTTTTTTTGATGTTGAAGGAAGATCATAGCACATTCAAATTCAAGACATGAACGATTAATTGCTCGATTTTTCATACTAATCATTACGTACATATGATATGGTTTTCTTTGTAGATGTGTTTTCTCTTTTTTTTCTTCTTGTTTGTACTGCTTTGTTTTGCACTTCATGTTTGTAATTTTTGTTGTAATGTTGCATTCAAAATTAAAAAACTACTCAGTTTAATTGATTTAACAAAACTGAAGAAATTGATCCAGCAAGACCAGCTTTTCAAAGCCTGAAAGCCACCCCCTTGCTGCCCTTGTCCCTGCCCCCCCATCCCTGGGAACCCCACTGTCCCCTTGTGGGGTGCTGTCTCCCATTTTGAAAACCCCTGGTTTAACTTCTTGATGGAGGTGGTTTTCCCATTCACCTTTCAGACAGGTGTTGCCACTCCTGGTCCCCAGGAGCAAAGGATTCCTGTCTCGCCTGTTGCTGATGCAGATGGAATGTTGCTCTTTGCCCTCTAGGGATGAATGCAAAATCCAGCCCTGCTCTCGATGACTTTGCAAAAGGCCGCCCTGAGTTTCTTGTGCAACTCTGCTATTACCTCCTACACCCCGTCTTAAGTCTGCCAACAAATACAGACTTTGTGGCGTCGATGGCAAAACTTTTTTTTCTCCTGTTGGTATCCCCAGTTGCAACGCAGGTTGGCGGTTCGAATCCCCATGATGGGGTGAGCTCCCATTGCTCGGTCCCTGCTCCTGCCCACCTAGCAGTTCGAAAGCACGTCAAAGTGCAAGTAGATAAATAGGTACAGCTCCGGCGGGAAGGTAAATGGCATTTCCGTGTGCTGCTCTGGTTCGCCAGAAGCAGCTTAGTCCTGCTGGCCACATGACCCGGAAGCTGTACGCCGGCTCCCTCGGCCAGTAAAGCAAGATGAGCGCCACAGCTCCAGAGTCGGCCACAACTGGACCTAATGGTCAGCGGTCCCTTTACCTTTATCCCCAGTCGCTTCTTTGGTTGACATGCAGTCTGGTGAAGACATTACAGTCATACCTCGTGTTACAGACACTTCAGGTTGTGTTTTTTTGGGTTACGGACCCGCCGAAACCCAGAAGTCCTGGAACGGGCTACTTCCGGGTTTCGGCGGTCACGCATGTGCAGAAGTGCTATATTGTGCTTTGTGCATGTGCAGAAGCACTGAATTTCAATCCGTGCATGCGCAGGCGTGTTGCTGCGGGTTGCGAACGTGCATCCTGCACGGATCACGTTCGCAACCCGAGCGTCCACTGTATTATATTATTATTATTTAATTAGTATACCGCCTTTCATCCGAAGACCACAGGGCAGTTTACAAAATAAAAACACAAAAACGTAGCTGCCGTACATCTGTGGCAGTGGAAGGTTTGTGGATGTTTTTAATGTTTAATTATGTTTCTATATATGCTGGAAGCCTCTCAGAGTGGCCAGGGCAACACCCAGCCAGATGGGTGGGGTACAAACGACAAAATCATCACCAACATCATTCCATTATTTATACCTTGCCCATCTGGCTGGGCCTTCCCATCACTTTGGGCAGCCCCCAGCAGAATATCAAAACATAATAAAATTTCAAGAACCTGAAATCTCACTTGCTGTTTATTTAATTTGTATACCAAAACCAAAAGCATATCAATAACCCTTCCCACACCACATTTAAAAGAGCATCAGGTGTCAATCAGACAAAGGCCTTGTTGAAGAGGAACGTTTTCGCCTGGTGCCTGAAGGTGCCAGGCGAGCTTCCCTGGGGAGAGTGTTCCACAAAGAGGGACCACTGCAGAAAAGGCCCTGTTCTCGTGTTGCCAGCCTTCCGGGTCTCTCATGGAGGAGGCACACAGAGAAGGGCCGCAGAAGTTGATTGCAGGGTCTGGGCCGGTTCATCTGGGGAAAGGCGGTCTTGGAGCTATTGTGGTCCTTGCAGTATTTTGTGATGTTTTGGTTGACCCTCATAAAAGGGAGAGGACGAGATTCTGCATCTGTGATGCGGAAGGGCAAAGGGGCAGGCTGATGGCGGCAGAAACTGAGGAGGGTGACCACAGTCATGCGGAGGAAGGTTCAAATAATAATAATAATAATAATAATAATAATAATAATAATAATAATAATATAGTGTTTATACCCCGTCCATCTGGCTGGGTTTCCCCAGCCACTCTGGGCGGCTTCCAACAGAATATTAAAATACAATAACCTATTAAACATTAAGAGGTGATTCTGTGCTGGGACTGGACACACTGATGTGAACTTAACTTAGCCTGGGGTGAGTTAAGACAAGCCCAGAGCTGTCCTGGATGGTGGAATTGCTTTCTGCTTGGACTGAAATGAATCCTGGCTCTCCAAGGTCTCAAAATGCTCACCCATGAATTCTGATGGCAAATGCACCTTTGCCCTTGCATGGTTTTCTGATCTCACAGGAGGACGGATCTCTTGTTTTTTATTTATAAAAGCATAGATATCTCACAATCACAAAACACATCAAAGCGGCTCGCCGTGCTAAAAAACAGAAGCCTTACATTAAAAGCATGAAAACAAACTTAAAAACAGTTTAAAAGCAGAAAAAAGGTTAAGTATCAATAAACTGTTGCTGGGAGATGTACTCTTAACTGCCTGCAGAGGCCTGACGGAATAAAAGAATTATATTTTTTTTAAGGTTTTAAGTTTGCTTGCTATGTTCCTAAGCACAGTATATGTGTCTGTAGCCATTTTCTTTCTTTCCCCTCTTCCTTTTCCTCCAGGGCTCACTCTGAGGAGATTGTCAAGATCCAGTTTTTCCCAAACCAGAACAGGGGGCTTTTGGAGAGGGCGAGGAAAAGCCGATCGCCGTCTGGGCGATTCCTGACCGTGAGCAGGGACGGGATCCTGCAATACTGGAGCGACACCTTTAAAAGGCTTCGTACTGTTGTGGTAGGTAGCCTGGTCAGCCCGGGATGGTGGTTTGGTATGAAGGACTCCCTTTTTCTCTCTAGTCTCTGAGAAAAGCCAAGAAAAAAATATGTAAAGTTGAAATACTAAAGCGGGTGAAAATTCACACCAACTTTTTAAGCCCCTGGGCAGGCTTGTCTGAACAATAATGTTATTAGCAGGCGCCAAAAGGAATACAGCGAAGGCACTGGCTTGAGATCAATAGGCAGGGAGTTCCAAAGTCTCGGTGCTGCCAGACTAAACAACTGAGTTCTTACAAAAAGGGTTTCAAGTAGGGCCTGTCGGTCGTGCCGTTTCTGCCGAGTGAAGCATTTGAGGGGTCGTGTATGGGACAAGGGATTTTGCAGGTCAGTTGGTCCCAAGTGGGCATGTTCTGCTGTGGCTGGTAGCATTCAGAGCCAGGATTTTAAAGCCAGGATTTGCTCCAAGGTGGAGTTGAGTGAGTGGAGAGCAAATGAAATTGCACGGTGGCTTAAGATGCTTCTCAGGGCCCCTCTAGAAGACCTACCGTGTTTTTTGCTTCATAAGACGCCACTTTTTCCCTCCTAAGAAGTAAGGGGAAATGTGTGTGCGTCTTATGGAGCGAATGCAGGTGGGAGGCTCTGCTCAGCGCTCCCTTTAAAGAGCCGTGTGGAGTCTGTGTGCGGCTCTTGGGGGCTTTTCCCCAAGGAAGGAGAATGAACTGACAGGCTGTCCTTCTCCTCCTTTGGGGAAAAGCCAGCAAGAGCCGCTGCCAGGCTCTGTTAAGCGCTCTCTTGTAAGGGCTCCCTTCCGTCCCTCATCCTGCTTTGGCAGAAGAAGAGGTGCTGTGCAGCTATCGCTCTTGCTCTGCTGGCTTCGGCAAAGTGGGAGGAGGGACAGAAGGGTTTAAAGCAAGAAAAGTGAGATCCGCTTACATGCTCTGCGCAGAATATTTATTTTCTTGCTTCCCCCTCTAAAAACTAGGTGCATCTTATGGAGCGAAAAATACGGTACTTACAAAACCCAGGTGAAAGTTAGCTTGCATCTGGTCTGTATTGAACATTTCTTCTGATTTGAATGTGTGAAGGTTGCATAACAATGATCACCCATCCTGATTTGCATGAGGGGTGTTTAACGCTTCTTCGCATTAGTCATCCTGCACTCGCCAAAACATTTCTCCTTTCTTTTCCAAACTGCAGGAATGTATTTAAAAACAATCAAACAAAAAAGCAACCCCCAAAAGGCAGAGTTGCTGTGATAGGGCAATAGAAGTGCTTTAATATACTTTAAATATGCAAACCTAGCCTCTCCCTAAATGCAAGTGGGAAACCAGCACAGCAGGATCCGAGCACAAGAGCAGCTCTCTCCTCCTCCTGTGGTTTCCAGTAAACTGGTATTCAGAAGCATCTGTGGAGGCAGAGCAGAACCATCCCAGCTAGTAGCCATCAATAGTCTTCTTCTCCTCCATGAATTAGTCGAATCCTCTTTTAAAGCTGTCCAAGTTGGAGACCATTGTTGCCTCCTGCAGGAGGGAGTTCCATAGATGAACGCTGCGCTGCTCGAAGAAGGGCTTTCATGACAATAATGCCCACTTACACCACAAAGAACTCATAACCCACCTACTTTCAGCAGCCAGAAACACCACAACCAGACACTGGAGAGACCTGTCAGGAGTAAGCCTGGACCAATGGTACCAAATAGTATGGGAAACAGCCCTACTAGAAAAATTAACCAATAAACTGAAACTGACACGGGGATAAATAGAAGAAGACACCTTCACCCCGGTATGGCTCCACTTTATCACATACACAGCCTAACAAGACAATGACAAAAATCCACCAACATCATACAAATCAATATGGCTACCCTGATCCAAAACATCCACCCACCCCACTCACACACAAAAACAAAGATCACCACAGCCAGCCACAAATGGACAACCACACCCCAGGCCAAGCCCAACCTCTCTCACCACCAAAGGAACACAAGTGAACAGCAAAGAACCTGCACAAGCGAGACTGACACAAAACCCCACATATATTAAGTAAAATAAAAACATTGCCACCAGACCCCACCCTCACTCATCTCTCCTCCCTCCAGCTCTTTCCCCCTTTTCTAATGTCTCAACAAATGAAACTGATCTGTAAAAAATGTTACTGGGGTGGGGGGTAGAGAGATATTGCACACACTTTTGTAAATCAATAAAATCTTTTAAAAAGAAAAAGAAAAAGAAGGACTTTCATTTCTCTGCCCTGAATCTTTCAACGAAAGCCGACAAGCTGAGGTTCTCTTCTCCAGAGGAAGGTTGGAGGAAGCATCCCTGCTTCCTTGTTTCTCTGCCCTCCGAGCCAGGTCCCCCCCCCCCGTCATACGCTCCCCCCGGTTGTTCTTCATCTTCCTCCTCCTGTCTCGGAGTCTGCCAGCAATATGAGGCTCCTGACATGAAATATGTGATGTGCAAACAGCAAACCTTCCTTCCTTCTGTCTCCCCCATCACTTTCTTTTCTCTGTGAACCCTCCTCTCTCTATGCAGCTGGACCAGAGCAAAAGACGTCACAGTTTGAAACTCTGGGTGATTGACATGGTGTGTCTTACCAATATCAACTTGCTGGCGGTTGCAACGACAGACCAGGATATTGGTAAGTGCAGAACGCAAAGGGGAAGGTCCCCTCCGCCGCCCAATTGCCTTGCAATCCCTGCTTCCCCAAATAACGTGTGTGCCTCTGTATGCCGAGCTTGCAACCCTTTCCCTCAAAATACGCACCATGCAGCCGCGAGTTCCACAGGTTGGTTCCGAACTGTGTCCAGGGGAACTTAGTTTTTGTGAGTTCTGGACTTCTGAGTCAACTTCCCATTGATTCCACAGGGGAAGCTGTGTTACGGGGAGAGGGAGAAGGATAGAGACTCTGGAGGTCAAACTCTGATGCAGCTTCCAAAGCACAGTGCTTTTCAGTGGAGTCAGTTCAGACCTGCAGGCTGGGGAACGGAGTGATGCACGTACAGCCCTCGAATAAAGTGTTCCGCTTTCCCTCTTTCCACCCAGAGTTCTTTGACATTGGTGGCAATAAATGTGACCGGATTTTCACTCTCGTCGACTTGGAAGGATGTGCCACGGCTATGGACTACTGGTACGTCAATAAAAGACTCTGGGGGCATTTCCCCTCTCAACGCCCCCTCCTCTCACCATCTCCCCAGACACAGGCTGGACCAGCCCCAGCCACAACCAACACTCTGTTTCCAGACCCGGCCCACACTAACCATCGGCACAACCACACTTGGCAATTAGAATTACAGGGGCTGCCCAGTTGCTGGATCCCCTATTCATTTACGGTGGGAATGGGGAAAAGCACAAACCTTTGGTTCTGCGGGGTTTGTTTTTAAAGAAATAAATACGATTTTTGAATTGTTGTACTATCCCTTCTCCCCAGCTCGCACTGTTATCTATTTTTGAGGAAGCTGATCTTAATATATATAATGAAGAGCTAATTATTCCTTCTTATTTTTTTAAAAAAAATTTTTGGGGGGACGGACACTAGAGTTGCAATGGCCCACTTCAGGAGACATCTAAATGGAGCCAGTATTTCATTTTGCCATTTCACAGTTTGGCAACTTGCTTTATTAGAAAAGTTGAGCGGCAAACTATGCGTCTCCAGGGGACAATGCAAAAAAAAGAAGAAGGATAGATTTGCAGAGGTCTGGTTTGATTTTATTTTATTGCTGATGTCTATACAGAAGAACAAGCCTTGTCCCTTCCCTCTGCTTATCAGTAGATTTGGTTGATTCAATAACATGCTGATATTCCTCTTTAAGATTCATGACACTCATGGGTTTTTATATTATCCTATGTTTAAAAGTACACCCAGCCTTCCATTTTTACTGCACCAGTCTGATGTGTTCAGTATTGCTGCCTGCCACCCCAATCTTGGAGAGGGGAGAGATTCCAGGAGTTCCTTGTCCAGGGTCTGTGTTTCCTTTGGAATGAGGGACAGCGGAGATGGTGATGTCTTTAGGATTTATGGTTTTTTTATACATACGTACACAATAGAGGGGCTCACAGCATCGACGCCCCAGAAGGATCTTGTTTCTCCCATAGCTTGCAACCTTGGAGTCAAACAGAAATCAAACATCACTCTCTGACCCTCTTTCCTCCCCTGTAAAGGAACCCTGAAAATTCTCTAAACTCTATCTGTTGAGGGAGGGCTCCTTAATCCTCATTAATGGATCATCACCCGGACTATCAGCTCACCAGGAGGCTAGCCTGGCTATGCCAAAAAATAGAAGCCTTGATTAAATTCTAACACTTGCTGGATCCAGGGATTAGAGGGTTCTGGCACCCAGCTTAATGCCCCGAACTCATAACAGCATTGTTGTTGGTCAGTGTTAGCCCAGTGATGCATTTTCTTCAAGATGCTTTTCTTGCTTTTTATTTTATTTTAAGGAAAATAAAAATTTGCAATTGGTTGCTATGGGGCTTGCTCCTAGGTGGGAGATGTTAGGCAAATGGGCTTCATTGTGAGAAGTGCAAAGCTGGGGAGCTGTGTCTGTGGTGAGTGCATGGGGCATCTTTGGACTGAAAAGCAGTAAAGAAATAAAACATTGTTTAAATCTTACAAATGCCTCCCATTCAGTCAGCCACTCCGCTCCACAATCTTACTGATTCACCTTTTCATCAGCCACCCTCTCCCCGGCAACTGGTATTCAGGGATAGGCTGCTCCTGAACAAGGAGGCTCCATACAGTTGCTGTGACTCTGCGCCACAGGTAGGTCTGGGCTGGATCCTTTATTTTATTTACTAAATTTATATACCACCCTTTACCTGAGGATTACAGGGCAGTTCACAGTATAGAAATGCAAAAATGCGTAACATGATTCTAGATTCAGGTAGGTTGCTGTGTTGGTCTGATGCAGTCAAAATAAATATTATTATTTTTTTAAAAAAAGAATTCTCCAGCAGCACCTTAGAGACCAACTAAGTTTGTTCTGTGTATAAGCTTTCGTGTGCATGCACACTTCTTCAGATACACTGAAACAGAAGTCATCAGACCCTTATATATAGTGGGAGGGTGGGGTCATCTGCATACTATCCCTTGCTTTTTCCTGTAGCACCAATTGAAGTCGTTAACAGTCATCAACAGGTTTACCACACCTATCAGCCAGTCACCCATTCCCACCCCCCTTCTGAGTAATACCCCTCCCCACCCTCCCACTATATATAAGGGCCTGGTGACTTCTGTTTCAGTGTATCTGAAGAAGTGTGCATGCACACGAAAGCTCATACCAATAACAAACTTAGTTGGTCTTTAAGGTGCTACTGGACAATTTTTAAATAATAACAAAGTACCGTATTTTTCGCTTTATAAGATGCACCAGACCACAAGACGCACCTAGTTTTTGGAGGAGGAAAACAAAAAAAATATTCTGAATCTCAGAAGCCAGAAAACAACAAGAGGGATCGCTGCGCAGTGAAAGCAGCAATCCCTCCTGCTGCTCTGGCTTCTGGGATAGCTGCGCAGCCTGCAATTGCTCCATAAGACGCACACACATTCCCCCTTACTTTTTAGTAAGGGAAAAAGTGAGTCTTATAGAGCAAAAAATACGGTACTTTATGCTCCTGCCTTGTGGCCAGAGGAAATCTGGAGCGATGCCCATTTTGGATCCCAATTCCAGGGCTCTGCTCTGCTACCTGGAGCAAAGAAGCAGGCAGAACTTCTATCCGAGGCTGACCTGCTTCCCAGGTAGGCAAAGCTCTCACCTGTTCCGCACCTGTGCTGCACCTGCAGGTTTTGGCCTTCATCTCTTTTCTTTTCCTAACTGAACTAGGACCGATGGCCGCAAAGCGATCTTCTCTGTTGGGGACGTGAAAGGGAACGTCCTGATCTTCACCTCATCGGATGTCGTGATGAACGGGCTTTTCAATGTCCGCAGCTACATAGGTGAGTCCCGGATGGTGCAGAGGGGGGTCTGCTGGTCCCTGAGCTTCCAGAAAAGGGGTGCAAGTTGACCCTTATTGAGATGTTTGATCTTTGGTGCTCCCCCTTTTGCTGAGCACTGACAGAGCTTTCCTTTCAGACGAGAGAGAGAGTGGTAGGGTTGGCTTTGCAATATTTGCTTTATTCATAAGCTGAGCATCAGTGGTAGCAAATGAACACCAAGTAAGGACTCTGTTAAGGTTGTAGATCCATTACTCCAGATCAGACCTTCAGAGAGATATTTGTTTTGTTTACATGTAATGTTATGCCATGGTTTACTAAGCTACAGGTCTATGGCCCAACGTCATATGGGAACCCTGCCCATGCCTCCCGCATGGATCACGTTCGCAACCCGAGCGTCCACTGTACTTATTTTTTCCAGTTTGTCACCCCCACCTCCGGGTGACACCCGGGGCGAACCGCCCCTACCGCACCCCCCTTCCTACGCCACACAGATACCCCACCCCAGACATTCACTAAACTAAACTGCAAAGGTAAGAGCAGCTGGAAAACAGTCGCCTGTGGGGCAGCTCATAGTTTGTGAAACAGATCATGGCTTAGTGTAATGTGCGAACTATGAACTCCAACTTGTGCTTTTAGCCAATTTTCAGCCCTCCAGTTGGATGTCAAAGAGGTAACCCATTATACAACCTTTTGTGGGCATCCGAAGGCGGCCCTGTATTGGGAAACGTTTAATTTCTGATGTATCGTGTGTTCTTTTATATTCCCTTGGAGGGTACTCAGAGTGGCTGGGGCAACCCAGTCAGGTGGGTGGGGTAAAAGTAATACATTATTATTATTATTATTATTATTATTATTATTATTATTATTCTGTTGTGGATTAACAATCACAAACGAGGGAGTAGAGCCAATGCATTATATTTTGGCTCTGCTGGGCTCTGCTGGTGCACAATGTTTTTCCCTGGATCTTGTCCTCACAGGTGGCATGTCTAGAGTCCCCGTCCACATCCTCCTGAAAAACAAGGCCGAACAATACAGGAATTTCCATGTCCCTGTGAGTTTTCCCCATGAACCTGCCTGCTCCAGAGTTAGGGTGATTTCTGCCAGGCGCTCCTTGCTTTTAATATTGATTTATTAAATGTCTTTCTATCCTAACCTTTACTCTCTTTTTTAAGGACCGCAGTGAAAACGATCAAAATAAATAATAAATATGTGTGTGATAAAACCCCCAAAGCAATTAAAATATCACAATAAAATAAAAGAAGGCGGCAGACTTACAAGTTTGCAGTTCTCTTTGCTAATTCAAGTTCCCTACGGAATCTTGGAAGAACAGCATCTGCTGTACCTCAGAGGCGGCTTAAATTCCACTAAGTTTTCCACTGATGGGCAAGTGGTGGGTGGCACCAGTATTCATCCAAGCTGTTCCAGGTACCTGCTCCTAGCCTTGCCACTGGATTGCCAAATCATGGAAAGGACCTGAGAAAGTGAGCTTTGCTTAGTTCTCCTCTCTGTCTCTCGTTCAGGCTCCCACTCCCAGTTTTCAAAGATCTTGATTATTATGTCTGTGCGGTTCAAGCCAAAATGAATACACCTCTTACAAATTCGCCGAGACAACTGATGATTAAGGCTGGAGACAGACGTTAGCCGCCCTCCAGGGAGTTTGAAATGGGGATCTATGCTCTTGTTCTGCACAGACTCTTGCCTCTGGTATACGGGTTTTGCATCTCCTGGAATTGCTTCAAAACCCTGCAAAACCTATTTGACCAGGCATGACATTGGAGAAAAGCAGGGGGGGGGGGAACAGGGGACAAAGACGCATTAATTTCCATTACTATGAAAACAGCAACCTTTCTCCTTCCTGTTAATTTAGAAAGCGAGAGGTTTCTGGTCAAGGGAGGAATCTAAAGGGCTGTGTACACACTTCAATTAATCTGCATCTTTGGGAAGAGGTTCATGCATGATGTTAGCCACAATGCATGTCTTTTCTTATGGAATACTGCATTTTGTTGCATTTTCCTCCAAACCAGTTTTGAACTGAATTGAGACAAAAGAAGGACCCAGCGTGCATTTTAAGCAGGTTAACGCGTACACATCTCCTTTGGGATTTCCAAAAGATGGCATGCAGGCAGATAGAGCGCTCCTTTTAGTTAACGGCTCTCTGGCCTTTCTTTTTTGCAATGTTTAGTCTTCATCCTCCTCCTCCTCCTCCTCCTCTCACTCCCCTCCAGGCTTTGCACGGAGACTGGTGCCAACAGATCAAGTACATCCCGCAGCTCAACTTGGTCGCCTCCTGCACGCCAGCCGAGAAGACTGCCATGGCCCTCACCGCTCTCCCGCTGCATAACATTGGTAAAACCCAGTAAGAGAGGCCTTTTTCTCTCTGCTCTGGAAATGAACCCAAGGTGGGATTGAAACGCTGTTACTGTTTCCACTGGAAGGTGGGTAGGGAAAGGGTCAGAAACTTCAGAGAGCCATAAATACGGGAAATATCCATCAGGAATTTGTGGCAGAGGCTGTAAATGCACAAGAGTTTCCAAGGGACCTTTCAAATGGGAAATCTGAGTCCCAGAAAGGCCCCTGAGAATTAATAATAATAATAATAATAATAATTTATTTATATCCCGCCCTCCCCAGCTGAAGCTGGGCTCAGAGCGGCTAACAACAATCAAAGTAACACAGCATCCTAAAATCAATTCATTCTAAAATCAATTCAGAATCAAATTCATGGCAACCATTGGGCTAGAGTTCTATGAAGTTTACAGAAGGAGAGAGGGGGCCAAAGGCCAGGTGGAACAGCTCCGTCTTGCAGGCCCTGCAGAAAGATGTCAAGTCCCGCAGGGCCCTAGTCTCTTGTGACAGAGCGTTTCACCACGTCGGGGACACAGCCGAAAAAGCCCTGGCTCTGGTTGAGGCCAGCCTAACCTCCCTGTGGCCTGGGACCTCCAAGATGCTTTTGTTTGAAGGTCCTCTGTGGGGCATACCAGGAGAGGTGGTCCCATAGGTATGAGGGTCCTAGACCATATAGGGCTTTAAAGGTTAAATTTTTAAATCTGGAGGTCTTTTTTTTAAACGTTACTTTGGGGAGGACAGAACCTCCCAGGATTTGCAGGTATAGCCAGTTTCTCCTCCACTCTGATTTCAGCCGGGGAAGTGAAATCGACAAGGCGCTGGCATCCTCTCTCCGAGAAATGCTTAAATCTCCCATGGGGAGAAGGCATGAGCTGGCCTCCCGCCCCCAAAGGACCTGTGGGAAGAGCTGCCCTCTCCTCTCCCCTTCTCTGCAAAATCAGGACAAGGGTGCCTGTTCCGCAAGAAGGCATTACCTTTCTTGTCAGGGCACAAAATGGGAAGAAGGAGTGATTGAAGATCTACCTTGCAGGGAATAGAGATCGGCCTTGGGATCTGCTGTCTCTCCGGAGCCTGCCCCCTGAGGCATCCTCCTCATCTTGCCTCCTGGGCGGCCCTGTTTCTGGTTTACATGGGCAAAGCAGGGCAAAAGATTCCCTTGGACGAACTTGGTTAGGGAGTTTGGTGGTGGTGGCGCTGTGGGTTAAACCACAGGACTTGCCGATCAGAAGGTCGGCGGTTTGAATCCCCACGATGGGGTGAGCTCCCTTGCTCGGTCCCTGCTCCTGCCAACCTAGCAGTTCGAAAGCACGTCAAAGTGCAAGTAGATAACTAGGTACCGCTCCGGCGGGAAGGCAAACGGCGTTTCCGTGCGCTGCTCTGGTTCGCCAGAAGCGGCTTAGTCATGCTGGTCACATGACCTGGAAGCTGTACACTGGCTCCCTTGGCCAGTAAAGCGAGATGAGCACCGCAACCCCAGAGTCGGCCACGACTGGACCTAATGGTCAGGGGTCCCTTTACCTTTTACCCTGAGTAGAGTGTAGTTAAGTAGAAGCCATAGTCTAAGGTTACCAGACGTCCCCGTTTCCCAGGGACAGTCCCCGGGTTTAGAAATCAGTCCCCTATCATTCCTAGTGTCCCTGGACTCATTGAAAAAAATCTGGTAACCTTACCATAGTCTGCCTGCCAGCCCACAACTGAAGTCCCTCCTGCCTATGTGGTCGCAACATTTAGTTGATGCATCAGATACATCCATGAGCTTTATCCAGGTGGTCCATGACATGTCTCTGGATTCGTGGTTGAAGATGGGAAACAGGACATCCATTGCTTTAAATATTCCTCTTGCTTTTTTAATTCTATTTTTTAATTGCTGGACCTAATGGTCAGGGGTCCCTTGACCTTTAAGCCAGCTCTGAATCCTAAATTTCCTGGTTTGAATCTCTTCTTTCCCACACACTCTTAGGCGAGCTCCATCTCAGCCACCTCCCTGGCTTGAAATAAGGGGGGATAATGTCAGTGGCCTTCTGCTTTACAGGGTTGTTCCAAGGATGCAACAAGATTGTGCATATGATATCCTTCACAGCTTGCAAGAGCCAGGAATTATGATCACCAAAAGTTCAAGGTTGCAGTTCCAGGAACTGGACAGCAGATGGTGGTGTTGCACTTCATTGTTCTCTTTCAGAGCAATAATTAGGATTTTTTTTTTAAAAAAAATGTTTTTATTAAAGGATTTTCATCGTTAACAAGGGTGCATCCAACATCTCTGTTTTCAGTTTATAGTAGAATGGTGTGAAATGAAAGCATTCAAAGCAGCGGTTCTCTACCTTTGGGTCCCCAGATGTTGTCATGCTGGCTAGGAATGATGGGAGTTGTAGACCAACAACATCTGGGGACCCACGGGTGGAGAAACACTGATTTAAAAGATAGCAGGTTTAGAGCTCATCCAGACTCCCACTCGTCCTGCATCTTCCCCCTTGGAAAACCTCATCTTTACCGCTGAATCAGAGAAAACTTCAGCCAGATTTTCCACAGACTGACGTTTGCTCCAATTCAGCAGTAAAGAGTGGGTTACGTGTCGAGACCCCACAGCCACCCCCTCATTGGAAATAACTCACAAAAGGACACGGGTATTACGTTTATGTTATTGGGCAAATTTTGGCCACAACTTTATTGAAATTACAGAATGTCAACGGTATTGGCTTAGGCATTGATTGGACCTGACTATATCTGACTCCTGTCCATTGTGCAGGAAGTCCGGTAAGGGTAAGCCCTGTCGATGCGAACCAACTCAAGCTCCCCCTGGTGTTCCCGTCGGGGTCGTGTCAAGGCCTTAGCCTGCCAGCCGGGCTTCAGACTAGATCAACACCCCCAGATTCCTTTAATGGAATACCCTTAAGCATGGAGGGGCAGGTGATGAAACAACTTTATTGTGTTTAAATGAAAATGTACATGATTTGGGGTATTATACATTTGAAATTGGGTAACATGATAAAATGAAGGATACAATAAGTATTGAAACAAGTTAACAAATTGCTGATGTTCTGTATTACAGAGAATGCAGGGTTGGGAGGATGCGGGGAAGTCCAGTAGATTTGGAAAAAAGAACATGAAAATTTGTAACCTTTCTATTTTATTTTTATAATCTGTTCTTTATTCTTTTTTCTGCACTTTGTAAACTTAATAAAAAAATATTATATAAAAAAAAAGCATGGAGGGGCAGGTGATGGCCACCCCTCCCCTCCCCCACACACGGTCAAAGAATGCCTAACCGCCACAAGAGCCCCAAAGGCTCGCCGCCAAATACCCACACATCTGTAACCAATGCCTCAGACCCTCTGCAATTTCACCCAGCCATATATCATTCCCCCATTCGGCAAGGTGCATGCCGTCGTTGCAAAATAAGGCCATTTTACTGAAAACAATGGAAGGGTTCGTAATCACCCGGCTATTCAATGCAACCACTTTCTGTGAAATGGAACGATTCAATCGCTTCCGGGCACAGTCTGTAGCAGGTGGGGAATTGCTGCCACGCCAAATGCGTCTCTCCAACAGCAGTGACCGAATGAGACTCATTCTCGGGAAATTGAGCGCCAGAGTGTCCACGTCCTTTTTGATAGTGAAAAGCAAGTCCTTGCCCTTCCGGCATGGCAAGTCGTTCTCTCCCAGCTGTATGACCAAA
Organism: Podarcis gaigeae; assembly: GCF_964106915.1. Classification (NCBI taxonomy): domain Eukaryota; kingdom Metazoa; phylum Chordata; class Lepidosauria; order Squamata; family Lacertidae; genus Podarcis; species Podarcis gaigeae. The sequence continues at coordinate 2,533,820 of NC_139682.1, read as the reverse complement.
GCATTGGGGGGGGGGCGCATGTGCCTCCGCCCTGGCCATCACAATTGGCAGCATCTCTGCCCAGCGCATCCCATGCCTCTCTATCCAAGAAATGTGAATGTGCGGAAGAGGAAGACCTCTGGCTCGCTCTTCCATTTAAACGGCCCCGGCCACGCCCCCCTGGCCAGCGGGTTGGCTGGCCGGGATCCCCCAGGCAATGGGGTTCAGAGTCCCCTGCCCCAGGTGGGGAGTGGGTGGCCTTGTGGTCCACCGCAACTCCTCCCCACTGGGAAGTGGAGCGGATTTTTCAGACAGGAAACCGCTTGGCCCCTTGGTTTCTAGACACAGGACGGGCCTCACGTTGCCTTGCGGTTTCTTAGGCAAGAACCTACTTGGTCAGATGTGCGGTGGTGCACTTTGCAATCTGCAGACTTGCTGCAGAAATCCAGGTTGAGCTCTGCGCCTCTGCTGCTTCCTGGATCATGGTCGGGTGTCTCTAGCAAAACGTTCGGCAGCCCACCATGCTTTTGGTAAATGTCTTTCTGGCCCGTTTCTTCAGAAAGCCAGCCAGCCATTTATTTTTGAAAGAAAAAAGAAGAGAGACGGGCGTACTTAATTGACACCTCCCCTCTTCCAGATCAGCGGTGATCGTTCTGAAGAAAGGCATCCTTTGCTTTGACTATTCCTCGGAAATGAACATCCTCGGTACGTTCTCTAGAAACAGCTCGTTAAAACCGCCTCCTTCTGGAGCTGGTATCCAGTTTGGGGACCAGGTGCCTGAGAGAACGGCACCTTCAGGTATTCTCAGTTGGCAACGATTTACTTGGATCCGGTCGAGTCTTGTTTCTAACCCAGTCGGGGCACCGAAACGGCCTTTCTGCCCTGGTGGATAACCGGGAAGAGGGGTGTGACCCAGTTAGTTTATTATTTTATTTTATTTATTGAATTTATATACACCGCCCTATGAGCTCTCAGGGTGGTTCACAGAACAAAATCAAAATATAAAACCGCAAATATATTCTCCAAATGTCTCAGCATCCCTCTGGAGGTCTGAGATGATGGAGAGCAGAGGCAAAACTGCCCTTGAAACAGCTGAACTGGCTCCTGGCTCCTTTCTGTTCCTAATCAAGTTTCAAGTTTTATTACGGCAAAAGCCAGTGACACTAAACACCACAAGATCAAACAAAATGAAATCAACAACAACATAAGGGGAAAAAAATACACAAGGGAACTGTTCCTAATGCAAGGTGTTTGTTTTAAATTTGAAGGCCCTAAATAAGGGATGAGGGACCTGCGTTGTTCTGATGTGTCTGCTGCAATCCTTCTGCACTATTGTCATCAGCTTATGCTTTGCGATGGCTGCCCCAAGAAAGCGATGCAGACGGTTCTGCAGATCGATCAGTCAGTGCGCCCCGCAAATGAAATATAATAATAATAATAATAATAATAATAATAATAATAATAATAATCTGGCTAGGCTTTCTTACAAGTGGCTATCGGTGCCACTGATGGGATGTATTTTCTAATGCTGCAGTTAGAACCTAAAACAATAATAATAATAATATAATAATAATAATAATAATAATAATAATAATAATAATAATCAGTGCTTTTATTCTGGGGGTATGCATACCCCTAAACATTTTGTGAATCTAAGTTTGGCCTCATTGAGGGGCAGTATTTTAATATGAGCAGGAAAATGAGAGTACCCCTAAACAATTTTTAAAGAAGAAAACTACTGATAATAATAATTTATAGCTTATACCGCGCCCATCTGGCTGGGCCTTCCCAACCACTCTGGGCAGCTTCCAACAAAGATTAAAAATACATTAAAATGTCACACATTAAAAGCTTCCCTGAGCAGGGCTGCCTTCAGATGTCTTCTAAAAGTCTGGTAGTTGTTCTTCTCTTTGACATCTGGTGGGAGGGCGTTCCACAGGGCGGGCGCCACCACCGAGAAGGCCCTCTGCCTGGTTCCCTGTAACTTGGCTTCTCACAGTGAGGGAACCGCCAGAAGGCCCTCAGCGCTGGACCTCAGTGTCTGAGCTGGATGTTGGGGGTGGAGACGCTCCTTCAGGTATACAGGAAATGGCAAAAGTGGAGTGATTCCGCCGGAGCTCCTGAGATGCGTTTTCTCTTTTGCCAGTGACGGGAGGGTACGAGCCCCTGGTCCGCATCTGGAACCCCTATGTAACCAGCAGCCCCATCACGCAGATGAAGGGCCACTCCACGGCTGTCACTCACATCATGATCAACGGGCAGAGGAACACCATCGTCAGCGTCTCCAAAGACAAAGTAGGGGTTTGGGTGCGAGAGGCGGGGGAAGGGCTGCTGTGGGAGTGTGGGGGATCCCTGTCCGTCCGTTCCCAGGATGTGGAATGGTGGGGCTATATGCCACGAGGGCGGCAAGAACTATGTTGGCCCAGAACTGGAAAACAGATGTAATGCCTACCATTAAGGAATGGCAGGTGAAAATGATGAATTATGCAGAGCTGGCTAGAATATCAGGAAAACTAAGAGACCAGGATGAACAGAAGTAAATACTGTAATGTATATAATGTGTATATTTACTGGAGTAAATACTGTAATGTATATAAGAGACAATTGTAAAACATTAAAGACACTGGCAGGGTTAGAATAACTCTAACAGCGTATGATAGACAAAGCAAAATATACAAAATGTGCAATGTTAGAAACTATATGACACTTACCGAAGGAATGGAGGGAAGTCCGAAGCTCGGCAGAGCTTAGATAAATATGAGATTTATTTGTACAAGGTATGTATGTATGTATGTATGTATGTATGCATGTTTAATGGAAAATCAATAAAAAAATATTATTTTTTAAAAAAGGAAGGGTGGGGCTGGAGGCCTAGAGCTTTTAACTGGAGGTTAATTTAACCCGCCCTGGAGCAGAGTTCAACTGTTCCAACAGCTGCTTTGAGAACAGGATGCTGGACAAGATGGGCCATTGGCCTCATCCAGCAACCAGGATCTTTTTTGATGCTCACAGTGGCTGGGCAGGGGCCCATTAAGGGAAGCCCCCGAGCAGCACCCGAGCAACTCTGCCCACCAGGGACTGCCAAACAATTAAAGCCCTGTGTTGCGAACAAATATCAGTAATATCCAAAGGCAATGCGATGACCAAGTACAACAATGCGATGTCAGAATAAACTCTTTATATACCGTATTTTTTGCTCCATAAGGCGCACCGGACCATAGGGCGCACCTAGTTTTTAGGGGGGGAAATCAAGAAAAAAAAAATCTTATTCCGCCCCCAGCCCCCAAAAGCAAAGAAGCCAAGACAGCGAGCGGGATGCATCCTGCTGGCTGTCTTGGCTTCCTCTTTAGCCGCACACAACCTCTCCAGCCAGGAGAGGCTGTGTGCGGCTTTGGCAGAAGGGATGGATCCTGCTCGCTGTCTTGGCTTCATTTTCAGCCACGGGGCTGGGGCGGGGGAAGCCCGAGCTTCCCCTGACCCCAGCCCCCAAAACGGGTCCTGGAGCGAAGGCGAGGTTGCGCACAACCTCGCCTTCTTTTTTTTTATATAGGATATTTATTAAGATTTTTTAAAGTATTACAATAAAAATGAAGAAAATAACAAAAATACAAAATAAAAATAGTTAAAAACACACAGATTTTCCATTGCTAGTTTTCCTTTAGCTTGTTTCCCGGACCTCCTCATACCTCCCTTTTTTGTATTCCACTTCAAATTGTTGGTTCAGCAAATCCTTACCATTAGATTTTTACCTGTTTATAACCCTTTTTTCATATTCTCTTAAAGCATTACAGCTGGAAACCACTTAATTTCTATCCAACATCATTCTAACATTCATTAATTTTACAATATTTCTGTAGATAGTCTTTAAATTTCTTCCAATCTTCTTCCGCCGACTCTTCTCCCTGGTCTCGGATTCTGCCAGTCATTTCTGCCAGTCCCATATAGTCCATACCTCGCCTTCGCTCCCGGAGCTTGCTGCTATCCACAAGCCTTCTGAGCGCGGAGTGGGAATATGCGCTCTTGATGGATTCTCTTGAAAACATTCTATGCATTAGAGCGCATATTTTGTGACTTTCAGAGATTTAGAAGGTTTCCGTGTTTTTGGTTCTGCAGAGAGTGCATATTTCATATGGTTCAATGTTCTGTATGATATAAAGAGTTTATATTGACTCCCTGCTCCAGCCCTTTCAGGCCCTCTACCTTCCCCTCTCCCCTCTCTCTCTCAGAACATCCGCGTCTGGGATCTGCTGGATCACTTCTGCCTGCAGTCGATCCACGGCAGGAACGTCCCCCTGGGCAACTACCCCATCTCAGCCACCTACTACCACCGGCCCTGCAATTACATCATTTGCGCCACTTACACGGTGAGGGGGGGGCGGTGAAGGACCGTGGGATCAGAAGGCGAGAAATCGCTTCTCTCTCGACTTGGGTTGCTGCTGCTGCCACCTCATAGTTTGCAAACTGAGTTATTAGCATAATTTTGAATTTTCAGGTTTCTTTTCTTTTATTTTCAATGCAAAATGACAACAAAAATTACAAACATTGACTCCAAAATAGAGCAGTACAAACAAGAAAAAAAACACACAAGAAAAAAACCAAAAACTAAAACACACATCAACAAATAAAACCGTATCATCATTCTAATCATTACGTACATATACACATATTGACTTCCTTCCTTTGTTCTAAGACCTCGAAATTTTTACTCTTTCTAAATTGTTGTGTCTAATGTAGATTACTTCTATCTTTATACTTTTTGCACCATTTTTTTCTTTCTTTAATCCTGCAAACCATCATTCATTACATATCGATATACTTACTCCAGAACAATGTTTTTTTCACACACTCTTTAGCACATCCCCATTCTTTTAATAATTTTTGGTACGATTGTCCCCTTATGAAGCTGTGAGTCTTGCCAGATGTATATATATTCACAAAATTTAATTTGCCATTCTTTCATTGAAAGAATTTTGGGGTTTCTGCCGCCTGTCTGTTGCTTGCAGGGCACAGTTTTTGCGCGGTGGGTGGGGCTTGTTGGCATCAAATGGTGAACGGTCACCTCTAGGCAATTTCTCCTGTCGAAGAGCTGCTCCGAGGTGCCTCTGCCCAGGCTTGGCTCCTCTGGGGAAATCTCCTGTGTCGTTTTGCTGCAGCTTGGCTTTTTCTACGGCGTGGAGTATGTCGACTTGGATGCCAAGACCCAGGACCAGCCGGTGTGCTGTGCACTCTACAACAAGAACTTTAAGCAGGTGAACAGCTGGCTGGGAAGAGGGAAGCAGCTGGGGATGTTTACCCGGGAGGAAAAAGTGTGGACCATCTAGGTGGACCAATGATGTGAGCTGCTGTAAGGCAGGTTGGTTCATTGTCAGCAGGAATGGTGGCAGAGAGGAGAGGGACAATAAAGGGGCATGTCCAAAGTGTTCTCTACCTGAAGCAAAGTTCTTAACCCGAGGTACTATTTCTGGGTTAGTGGAGTCTGTAACCTGAAGCGTGTGTAACCTGAAGTGTAGGTAACCCAAGGTACCACTGTATTATTTCTCGCTTGGACTACTGTAATGCGCTCTCTGTGGGGCTACCTTTGAAGGTGACCTGGAAACTACAACTAATCCAGAATGCGGCAGCTAGACTGGTGACTGGGAGCGGCCGCAGAGACCGCATAACACCGGTCAAGAAAGACCCACATTGGCTCCCAGGACGTTTCTGAGCACAATTCGAAGTGTTGGTGCTGACCTTTAAAGCCCTAAATGGCCTTGGTCCTGTATATCTGAAGGAGCGTCTCCACCTCCATTGTTCTGCCTGGACACTGAGGTCCAGCTCCGAGGGCCTTCTGGCAGTTCCCTCCCTGCGAGAAGCGAGGTTACAGGGAACCAGGCAGAGGGCCTTCTCGGCAGTGGCACCCGCCCTGTGGAACGTCCTGTGGAATGCAGTTTCTCTCTGTATGAACCTATCTGCAGTTTAAGAGCTGCATAAGGATAGAGAGAACATCTTCTCAGTGGCGGTTCCCTGTTTGTGGAATACACTTCCCTGAGAAGTCAGGCAACCTTTCTACCATTCATTTAGAAGACATCTGAAGGCAGTCCTGTTTAGGAAATTTTTTAAAGACTGATGTTTTAATGTATTTTTAATCTTTTGTTAGAAGCCGCCCAGAGTGGCTGGGAAAACCCAGCCAGATGGGTGGGGTAGAAATAAATTATTATTATTATTATTATTATTATTATTATTATTATTATTATTATCATTATTATTCAGGAGAACAATGCTTGCTCCCCTAGGCTTGAAACAGCTTTGCGACTTTTTGAATTGCAATGGTTTCATTTAAATAGTCCCCTGCTGCTCTTTTAAGTATTTCTGGATGATTGCATCTATCTCGTATCCTGCTGGTTTTCTCGTTTTAGAGTTGGGAAGAGCAACAAAACATTGTTGCGTCGTGCATTTATGAACGCTGGCCTGCCGGCGTGTTTGTGACTGAAGGAGGATGGCCTTGCTTCCTTTAAATTCTTTTTCTGGTTGCGAGAACTCTCAACGAACGGAGAGTGCGTGTGCAAATGCACCTTGGTGAATCTGACTGACCTTCTCGAGTTAACCGTCCCCTCTGGTTTTCTCCCACAGGTGGTCAGCGGCTGCTACAGCGGGGTCATCACCGTTTGGGATATCATGACCGGGCAGAAAGTGATGGAGTTTCCTACCTCGTCAGGGCAGCCGGTGGAAATCACAGCAATGACCTTTGATACCCCTGAGAGGCGGCTGATCACAGCCCTGAAAAACGGGACCATCAAATTGTGGAACTTCAACAACGGTGCCTGCCTGATAGAGCTGCCTTTTGACGACAAGGCTGAGGTCAGCGCAGGGGGCAAAATGAGAATCTGGTTGGATAACCCTCCTCTCTCTCTCTCTTTTTTTTAAAAAATCATTTTTATTAGGTTTTCCATTTTAACACTCCAATCAAATCGCATTAAATATTCCAAATTATACCTATACATATCAAATAATCCAAATATTCTGCTGAATTATAATTTTTTTTTAGTGGGACTTCCCATGCTTCAAGTTGGGGGGGGGGGGGCTGATCATATCATATATCTACTGCTCTTGATAGTCATTTCTCATAGTTCCTTTAAATCTTCCTGTTGTTAACCTTCCTTTTTTCTCGGCCTCTTGAGTTGTTCCCACAAGCCAGCTGAAGTAAAATGATGCGTTTCTGTGTGGATTTTAGGTGTATGATTCCCCTCTGTCCTTTGCAACATCTCCTCACACGCTGGTGTTTCTGCCGAATTAATCCAAAAGTCTATTTGCTGCTGGCAGCTGCCATCGTCTCATCAATTCTGGTTGGATAACCCTTCTCAGCCAGAGATACCTTTGCTGCTGCTCCTCCAGAGGGGATGCAGGAGGCAGCAGAGACTGGCCACCTCGGAATAATAATAATAATAATAATAATAATAATAATAATAATAATATTTTTCATTTATACCCCACCCTTCCTGGTTCAAAAACCGGGCTCAGGGCGGCTAACAACGAATTTAATTGTAAAAGCAGCATAAACTACAGTATAAAAACATGAATAACAATAAAATTCAAAATTCAGAAATCAGTTTAGGGGAAATAATCATTAGGTAATCCCCAGGGCTTGCTGGCTGAATTGGTCCTACTTGGGCCAGCAAGGAGACCAGGGGAGAATTAGCTGTGGGGTTTCAGAGTGGGTGATCTTCATAAAAGCGGAGGGGGAGGGAAGAGAAGAGAAGGGAAATAAAAGATCAGGCTGAATTCAAATTAAAGGCCAGGTGGAATAGCTCTGTCTTACAGGCCCTGCGGAAGGAGGTGAAATTCTGCAGGGCCCTGGTCTCCTGGGACAGAGCATTCCACCAGGTTGGAGCCATCACTGAGAAGACCCTGGTGGAGGATAATCTGACTTCCTTAGGGACCTCTAAACTATGGTTATTCATGGACCTTAAGGTCCTCTGCCCTCTCAGCCGGGGCAGTGGCACCCCCCCCCCCGTTCTGCTCCTGGGTCAGACCTGGCAGGGAGGAAAGGGTTGGGCAAGGCGCTTTATCCAGAGCGAGACACCCAGAACTGCAGCTGACATTGGTGAGGAATTCCTGCTCTTAACTGCACGGCCATACTCTTGCATGCCACCCCAATCTCTGGGCGGTGCGAGATTCCAGGGGTTCCTGGCGCTTTCCCCAGAACGAGGGACAGGGGAGACTGTGGTTTCTTTAGGATTTACAATATGATACGATACAATAGTCTTCATTGTCATTGTCCCATACAGAACAAGGAAATTGAAAAATCTACGTAAGACATTCAAAAAACAACAAGCCTGCTATCCCAGCTATCCCGGCCTGGTTAGCCCCCTAAAAACTCTGATACCCCTTTTTTAAATACAATATACTCCCATACAGACTCCTTACAATGCGTTTAAAACCAAAATCGCATTTGGATAGAAACTGTTTCTCAGGCGGCTAGTCCTAGTCTTTATAACCCTGGAGGGTTCCAGGGGATGTGGGTGGCACTCTGTTAAACCACAGAGCCTTGGACTTGCCAATCGGAAGGTCGGCGGTTCGAATCCACGCGATGGGGTGAGCTCCCGTTGCTCGGTCCCTGCTCCTGCCAACCTAGCAGTTCGAAAGCACATCAAAGTGCAAGTAGATTAATAGGTACCGCTCCAGCGGGAAGATAAACGGCGTTTCCGTGCGCTACTCTGGTTTGCCAGAAGCGGCTTAGTCACGCTTCTGTACGCCGGCTCCCTCGGCCAATAAAGCGAGATGAGCGTCGCAACCCCAGAGTTGGTCACGACTGGACCTAATGGTCAGGGGTCCCTTTACCTTTACCTTCTTCCAGAAGGCAGAAGCTGAAAGAGATCATTTCTGGGGTGTGCACTATCCTGCGCTATCTCTGCAGCTCTCTTATGACACCTGGAAGCATAGATTTGATCCAAGGTGGGAAGACTGCACCCAATTATTCTCTCCGCAGTCTTTATAACCCTGGACAGCATTGTTTTTTCCCCTGAGCGTGCAGCTCCCAAACCACACACAGAGACCATAAGTTAATACACTCTCCACAGTACAATGGTAAAATGCCATCAACAGGTCCTTTGAGAGATTATTTTTTTGCACATGTATACAACCCGCACTGTTGATTTAACAACACCCCAAAAGGCACTGGCGTCTCCCATAGCCAAAGCCTTGGAAATCTCGGCAGAAATCAGGTGTGGCTCTGTCTCTCATCTGTTCAGCCTCATTCTCACTCCCAAACGCATCAACTCAGGCTTTTGTGTGCGCCTTGTTTGTCTGCATAACCAGCTTTCTGCACTTTTGCTTTTGTGTCTCCCCAATAGATCGGCTGCGTCATGTACATGAACCAGAAGATTTTCGTGGCTGGGTGGAGCAAGAGAGTGACCTGGTACCTGTAAGTAGAGACCAAGTGCTGGGGGGGGGGGATTTGGGGTGGGGGCTTCCAATGTTCTCCACTTCAAGGCCATGCCATTGCTAGACACTTAAAGACTCGGGTAACACCATATTTTTCACTCCAAAAGATGCACCTGACCATAAGACGCACCTAGTTTTTAGAGGAGGAAGACAAGAAAAAAATATATTCTGAATGAAACAGTGGGTGTATGATTTTTGTGGTTCATGCTGTGGCCACAGACATGTGATTTGACGGTGAGTTTGGAGTGACCCAATGCAAAAATCCTGAGAATCCATGTGGATCCGTGCTTTGCAACCACGTTTTTGTGCCATTGCGGCCCCACAAAACAGTGGGTGCGTCCTTTTTTTGGTGCAGGCTGTAGCCATGGACATGCTATGGGATCTGATGTTGAATTTGGGGTGACACAATGCAAAAATCCTGAAGATCCATGTACTTTTACCTCTCCACTCCTAGGCAGCCTCTTTTATCTCTAGAATCCCTTATCTCCCTCCCGATCGCTTGCCGATCAGCTGCTCAGCGGCTTTGTTTCAACACCCGCTTCCCTCTTTCTAAAAAACAAACAAAAAAAACACGATCTGCTTTTTGCCCTTGGGCAATTCGGCTCCAGGGACCACGCATTCGCTCCATAAGACGCACAGACATTTCCCCTTACTTTTTAGGAGGAAAAAAGTGTGTCTTATGGAGGGAAAAATACAGTATAAATTAACATTTATAATAAAACCCTCCAGTATGAGAAAGGAGACGTTTGCTGGTATACCTTTGTTCCCCTCTGAAGTCAATAGCAGCTTTTTTGGGGGGGGATTTTGATTGGAAGAATGGAATGCAGGTGAAAGTCTGTTCGTACTTGCCCTGTCTGTTTTTGTTCCGTTTGCAGGGATGATAACAGTTACCCCATTATGCACACGGGGCTGCTCTAAGATCTTAACAAAGAGTGAATATGGGTTAACTGTGCCCCTGAAGGACCAGGTGCACAGCCTGGGAGTCATTTTGGACTCACAGCTGACCATGGAGGCGCAGGTCCATTCCGTGTCCAGGGCAGCTGTTTACCAGCTCCATCTGTTACGCAGGCTGAGACCCTCCCCACCCGCAGACTGTCTGGCCACAGTGGTGCATGCTCTGGTTATCTTCCGCTTGGACTACTGCAATGCGCCCTACGTGGGGCTCCCTTTGAAGGTGATCCGGAAACTGCAACTAATCCAGAATGCAGCAGCTAGACAGGTGACTGGGAGTGGCTGTTGAGACCACATAACACTGGTCTTGAAAGACCTACATTGGCTCCCAGTACGTTTCCGAGCACAATTCAAAGTGTTGGTGTTGACCTTTAAAGCCCTAAACGGCCTCGGACCAGTATATCTGAAGGAGCGTCTGCACCCCCATCGTTCTGCCCGGACACTGAGGTCCAGCGCCGAGAGCCTTCTGGCGGTTCCCTCACTGCCAGAAGCCAAGTTACAGGGAACCAGGCAGAGGGCCTTCTCGGTTGTGGCACCTGCTCTGTTGAACACCCTCCCACCAGATGTCAAAGAGAAAAACAACTACCAGGCTTTTAGAAGACATCTGAAGGCAGCCCTGTTTAGGGAAGCTTTTAATGTTTAATAGGTTATTGTGTTTTGATATTCTGTTGGAGGCCACCCAGAGTGGCTGGTCTATAAATTATTATTATTATTATTATTATTATTATTATTATTATTGGCTCCCCCCCCTTTTCTGCGATGTAAGGGGAGGATTCTGCCTCCTGCCCCTCTCCTCTCCCTGGACAGCTACGATGGGGCTACTTAATTTCTCCTAACCAGAGACAACAAGGAAGACGAGAAAGTGATTGAATGCAAGCACTGGAAGTCGTACCACTCTGACGACATCTCGTGCATGGACAGCTACGGCAAGAATCTTTTGGCGACCGCATCCTGCAACGGAGACATCGTCCTGTGGAGCGTCCACTCTGGACAGGCGTTCTGCCGATTCAACGCATCCGAGAGCCCCTTGATCCTTGCTCCCCAAAGGGTAACGTTCAAAGCCTCATACGCCACAAAGACTCTCTTGTAAATTCCCAAGGTGGTTGGCATTTCCCTGGGGCTGCGGAGGAGAGAAACCTCCCACTCCAGAGAGCAGTAGCCTTTTCCATCTGCCACTGCCGGCTGCTTGCAGTTTTGCTCAGGGAAAATGCCCCACGAAACAGATTTGAGAGGTTTGCAGAAGAAGGTAGATCTCTGGGTGTCAGGCTTGCTGGAGATCAGCAAGAGCGTCCGACTCCCAGTTGGTTAGTAATAACAAAATGGTTTATTCCACCTGAGCTCATTTACTTTCTGGTGCTGAAGACCAATCCCTGGGCTCAGAAAATCTCCTGAAGTGCCCTGGTCTCTCATTCCCATGGGACCTGAGATGCTACCTGATTAAAGGAAACTTTATTAAGATGGTATACAGGTGGTATTTGACTCCATCAAAATTGGCAAAGATTAACAAAAAAATAAAAAAATAAAACAGCAGCAAGTGTTGGAGGTGTCAGCATGAAAACGGAAACTTTTCCCACATGTGGTGGACGTGTCCCAAAATTAAATCATTTTGGGACATGATATATGATGAATCGAAGAAAATGTTAAAATACACACAAAAACACCAGAATTATTTTTATTGGGTATTTTTACAACAAACATCCCAAAGGTTAATAAAAGAGTTTTTCTTTATGCCATTGCGGCCGCTAGGATTCTTGTAGCAAAATATTGGCATCTAAGAAGAATGGCATCTAAAGCTATGTGAATATCTTGAACTAGCGAAACTAACAGAATCAATAAGAACTTCGAGAAATAAAATTTTTAAAGAATGGGATGTTTTTTAAAATTACATGATGTCATATGTTTCCAATGATTGCTCTTGGTTGAGCATAGACTAAATTCCACAGAGATAAGAGAAAAGGTTCCCGCAGAACAGGAAAGGACACAGAAAGTCTAAGAGATGAGAACGTAGGAACCGCATAGTGGTAGAAGGAAGTCATTAAACAAATCAGGGAATAAAACCGGAGAATAGTCACAGATAAGAGAGTAAGAGTAGTGAGGAGAAATCGATAAGGTGAAGATAAAAGGAATTCTTATTAGATTTATATGTTTAAAAGAATTTTGACGATGGTTTGTAATTCCTAAAAACCTGCATGTCGTTGATAAGACTTTTAGTTAAACTTTCTATTTTCCCCCATCTTTTTTCTTGTTTTTCTTTTCTATTTTCTCCTTGTGTACATTCTTTTTCTTTCGTAACAGAACAATGTGTGTGATTATGTGTAGTTTTTAATGTGTAAATAGAGATTATTTAATAGTGACAAAAAAGTAGCAAAATCCGTACAATTGCTTCTACTATTGCGTTTGGATTTCTAATCTTTCTAACATTGGAAATCTTGAAGGCCCCTTTCCAAAATGAAATTTCTTTTCCCGTGGTGTGGGATGCATCTAGCAAGATGCTCTCACACACCAACCGTTTAAAAGTCCACCTGTTGACCCAAAGTGGGCTTTCCTGATGGTGGGAAGAAACACCACATCGCTTTGCTGGGATGAAGCCAAGGGGAGCTCAAGCCTGCCTCTTCCGAGGGAGAACAGCTGGCCTGGCCTGCTCCCACCCTTCAATATTTGGGGGTGAGGGTGGTGGGGCGAGCGTTGCGCCTGTTTGCGCTGAAGTGGAAACGGCGTCCCCTTTTCCAGGAGTTCTCCTCGGACCCAGACATCCCCTTGCTGAACAAGAGCCCCAAGAAGACAGGTTGTAACCATCGGCAGGCGATGAAGAAGTGCTTTGCCTGCTCAAGAAAGGCCACCGCCTTCAAAACTGCCATCCCTCAGCGGCCAGCCAGTGCGAAGACTCACCAGGTGACATCTCTTATTTACATATGTTTCTAAACATATCATTTTCAGCAATTATTAAACATACTGTTATATCTTATACAGTCATACCTCGGGATGAATACGCTTCAGCTTAAATATTTTTGGGTTGCGCCCCGTGGCGACCCAGAAGTCACGGAGCGCATTACTTCCGGGTTTTGCTGCTCGCGCATGTGCAGACACTCAAAATGGCATCACGCGCATGTGCGGAAGCGGTGAAACGTGACCTGCGCACGTGCAGAGGCACAGTTGCGTCTTACGTTCGCTTCAGGATGCGAATGGGGCAATGGAACGGATCCCATTCGCATCCCAAGGTACCACTGTACAATTTTTTTGACTTCCATCAATCACATCTGAAATTTTTCCAATCTTTTCCACTTAATTTACATTTCTTACTTTCACTATTACATTTAAATCTCATAACTAGTATCTCTCCTCTTTCTCTTCTTTGCAATATTTCATATATTCCTCCTTCTTGTAGTCCTACTGGCGTAATTTGTTGATTACAGTTGCTCTTCAAATAATTCGTAAATTTCTTCTGTGAATCTCTGGTCCCGCAGGTTTCGAATCCTTCCTGTTGTTTTATCCAATTCTGCGCAGTCCATTAATTTCACCTGCCATTCTTCTTTTGTCGCACCAGGTGACATCTCCTATCCCCCAGAGGCGCCCGGCTTCAGCCATGCCCGGAAACCGCATCATGCGCCCAGCTACGTCCGTTCCAGGAAGCCACATCATGAAGCCCCAGGTAGGTTTTTTTTTTGGGGGGGGAACCTCCTTGGGGCTGATGTGGGGGGCAAGAGGAGTGGGCAGTCCTGCTTTTCTCTGCTGGGCTAATGTGCAAAGTGTTGGTGAGCACATGGCATGGTGCATTATGCTGCTGGCTTGTGCCTGAAGACAGGGAACCAGGCAGGTCTTTCTCTCTTAGACACCCTTCCCTTCTCAGTGCGCTTCCTATCTTGGCCTGGAGCCAGACCTATGTGCATTGTGCAACCCCCAATTGTCTTCTCCACCTCTGGCTTCTTGTATACAGTCATACCTCGGGTTACAGCCCCTTCAGGTTGCGTTTCTTTCAGGTTGTGGACTGCCGAAACCCAGAAGTACTGGAACGGGTTACTTCCAGGTTTCGGCAGTTGTGCATGCGCAGAAGCGCTAAATCGTGCTTTGTGCATGTGCAGAAGTGCTGAATCGCAACCCGCACATGCGCAGATGAGCAGACGCGGGTTGCGAACGCTGCGGGTTGCGAACATGCATCCCGCATGGATCACGTTTGCAACCCAAGCATTCACTGTATTTACTATTGGTCCTTAAAGATCTTAAGCACGAGTGCGTGTGAGTCTGCAGCTGTTTTTTGGTTTTGCTGTCAGTGGGTTTTTTTAACCTCAAGATTCTGCCTTCTTTATTTTCAGCTGATTAATTGCTCTTCCCATGGCTAGATTTCCATTGAAGAATTCTAATTTCGTGGAATCATAGAATTGTAGCATTCGAAGGGACCCCCACGGGTCATTTAGGAATCTCAGCTAAAGTGTCTCTGACAGATGGCCATTCAACCTCTGCTTAAGAACATCAAAGGAAGGAGAGAAACGCAATGCAATGCAAACAAATTAATAAAATTAATAACAGCCCAATATCACTTTTATGATCTCGGCAGGGTGCAACAGGGTTGACCCTGTATGTGGTAGAATCTATAAAATCTGCACCAATGGTCCCTGGTGAGGCACATGCTGCGCATTTGAGATGTCTTCACAAGCAGCCAGGCCAGAGCACTAGCGGACGTTCTTAGAAAAAGTCTGATGATGTTTCTCTCGACTTTGCAGGCAGCCTGGGAACCCGAAGGAAGCGACAAGACTGCTGCTGGTTCTCATGCTCACGCAGCCCCTGAGACTGGCTCACCGAAGGCCGAGACCCCTACATGGCAGGAAGAAGTCATCGCCAGCCGGGTTGGTGTAGAGAAGGTTAGTGCCGCCGGTTCCTCTGCCATGGGTACAGTAGCATGGGGTCTGGGTTCGGCCAAGAGCAGCCCTGCGCAAACTCCAATTTTTAATAGCGCTCATTTCTGCGCTCGTTTCTTTACTCAAGGAAATAAATCTTTCTATCAACGTGGGATTGCCATTTCCTCAGAGTGCATCACAGTCTTCCACCTTGCCTCTTCATCCGCTAAATGCTTCTTTTCACTCTGAATGGAGTGTTCATAACCTGAAGGAGCGTCTCCATCCCCATCGTTCTACCCTGACGCTGAGGTCCAGCGCCAAGGGCCTTCTGGCAGTGTAGTGTGGTGTAGTGGTTAAGAGCGCTAGACTCGTAATCTGGGGAACCGGGTTCGCGTCTCTGCTCCTCCACATGCAGCTGCTGGGTGACCTTGGGCTAGTCAAACTTCTTTGAAATCTCTCAGCTCCACTCACCTCACAGAGTTTTTGTTGTGGGGGAGGAAGGGAAAGGAGAATGTTAGCCGCTTTGAGACTTCTTAAAGGGAGTGAAAGGCGGGATATCAAATCCAAACCAGGGAGGGGGCCTTCTTGGTGGTGGCACCCGCCCTGTGGAATGCCCTCTCACCAGATGTCAAAGAGATAAAAAACTACCAGACTTTTAGAAGACATCTGAAGGCAGCCCCATTTAGGGAAGCTTTTAATGTTTGATGCATTACGGTATTTTAATATTTTGTTGGAAGCCCAGCCAGAGGGGTTGGGTATAAATAAATTATTATTATTATTATTATTATTATTGCCGAAAAGCCACATAAATTTGAGATTGAGATGTATGGCGAGATCAAGGAAGGGAAGGTTTACAACGAGGGCAGCAATAGAGCTGTCAAACTGGAAGCAGATGGAAGCACTGGGTAATGATGATAAAATGCAATTGCTCTCGTTGCTTCAGGCGTCATCCATATTGACGCCTGCCGTGTCCAATAACGGTGAGAATATTTCGCACGGTGAAGGAATGAGCTCCACACTTACGGTTCTCATTGGCTGCCGCCATTGTACGGCACTGTCACATGGAATCGCAGAGTTGCAATGGGTTCCAAGGTCCAACCCTGTGCACTCACAGCTGGAGAAGTTTTCCTAGCAGCTTCCAAGAGGGTGTTAGCCAAAGAACTGGGCCCCTCCCTGAGACCAATTACCAACCACCTGGTGCCCGCCAGATCCTGTGAACTATCACTCCCATCGGCCACACCCAGTGTGGTCAAGGATGTGGGCAGTTTTGGACCACATCTTCTGCAAAGCATCACACTGGGAAAACCCCCACAGTCACTGCAATTCTGAAAGGTCTCTCACTTTACCCGTGTTTGCTTTCTAGATCCTCTTTCTGAAAGCTCGCGAGCGAGACTCTCACACAGCCATTTTGCTGACCAGCTGCTCCGACGGGAACATCTACGCTTGGACGTTCGGCGGCAAAGGAGGGATGCTGGGCAAATTCCGAGGAGGCCACGGACATGCCCAGGACACCGTGGTCTGTTCCATGAGCACGGATGACAAGAACCTAGTCCTCTTCACTGGGGATTCCTTGGGCTACTTGAAGGTCAGTGCTCCCACTTCCCTGTGGATTAGGGGACAGGCAGTTGATGGCTCCATATTCTGGGCATGGTACCTCCAACTCCTGGCTGCCTGTTTGCCTCAGTGCCCTCCAGATGTTCTGGACTGTAACAACAACAACAACAACAACAACAACAACAACAACAACAACAACAACTTATTTATACCCCACCCACCTGGCTGAATTTCCCCAGCCACTCTGGGCAGCTCCCAATCTAGTGTTAAAAACAATACAGCATTAAACATTAAAAGTTTCCTAAACAGGGCTGCCTTCAGATGTCTTCTAAAAGTCTGGTAGTTGTTCTTCTCTTTGACATCTGGTGGGAGGGCGTTCCACAGGGCGGGCGCCACCACCGAGAAGGCCCTCTGCCTGGTTCCCTGTAACTTGGCTTCTTGAAGTGAGGGAACCACCAGAAGGCCCTCGGTGCTGGACCTCAGTGCCCGGTAAAATGATGGGGATGGAGATGCTCCTTCAGATATACTGGACCGAGGCCGTTTAGGGCTTTAAAGGTCAGCACCAACACTTTGAATTGTGCTCGGAAACATACTGGGAGCCAATGCAGATCTCCCAGTAACTCCCATCGCAGCCGTGATGCCTGAGGCTGGTGGGCCCTGAAGCCCAAATGGCTATTTCTTCATCTCCTACACAGAGAACTGAAAGCTCAGATAATTCGGAGGAGTGCGAATCTCAAAGGATGGTTGTGTTTTCGGTTTGCATGGTGTGAATTAAGTAGGTTTGCCTTTAAATGTGAATAGAATCAAATTCTCCTTGTCCTTCCTCTGCTCCCAAACTCCATGGTGCTGTTGTTGCCTCCACTCCCACAGCTTCCCTATGGATTCCTGCAGGGGCGTTGCATGAACCCACAGTGGGTGGGGCCCAGAGGTTGAAGGAGCCCACAGAGGCAGCCCAGCCTTGCCCACCTGGCATGCCGAGGGAGAAATGAGCTCCCTTGGCCACAATGCCTCATGGGGTTGGGGCTAATGGAGCTCGTTCCTCCATGCTCTGGGTGCTGGCAGCCATCCCTAAACATTAGGAAGAACTTCCTGACAGTAAGAGCTGTTTGACAGTGGAATTTGCTGCCCAGGAGTGTGGTGGAGTCTCCTTCTTTGGAGGTCTTTAAGCAGAGGCTTGACAACCATATGTCAGGAGTGCTCTGATGGTGTTTCCTGCTTGGCAGGGGGTTGGACTCGATGGCCCTTGGGGTCTCTTCCAAGTCTATGATTCTATGATTCTATCCCTGCCCCCTCCTCAAAATGTGCCCGGGGCCCCGGCCCCTGCTGCCCTCCCCACTCACTACGCCACTGGGTTTCTGTGCTCAGGTATATACAGTGAAGGGAAAAAAAGTATTTGATCACCTGCTAAATTTGCCCGTTAGCCCTCTGACGAAGAAATGACCAGAAATGACAAAATACCTCCTGAGATGTGTGCAAACCTGGTGGCCACCTGCAAGAAACTTCTGACCTCTGTAATTGCCAACAAGGCTTTTGCCACCAAGTACTAAGTCATCTTTTGCAAAGGGATCAAATACTTATTTCACTCATTATAATGCCCTCCAATCTCTGACTTTTGTCTTCTGGGTTTCTGGGGTTTTTCCTGTTGTCATTCTGTCTCTCACAGCTACAATAAACCTACCATTAAAATTATGGACTAGTCATTTCTTCGTCAGAGGGCAAACGGGTAAATTTAGCAGGAGATCAAATATTCCGCCCCCCCTCACTGTAACCTTGTGAAGGCAGTTAGCAGGATATGAAATGTTTGCTCAGGTACTGGCCATGGCTGCACCCTCTGAATGTCCCCTGTGGAAAATGAGAGGAAGGTGGCTTGCACCAAGGGGGGGCCGCGCCTGTGGCTATTGCACAGTCGCTCTGCCCTTTTTGAAAAGGCCAGACGTTCTGCGTTGTGAGAAGGGTGGCAGAGCCAAGGGGCAAACACAAGGCCGCCACAATTTGCTTGCTGAGTCATGTGAATGCGCTCCAGACAGGGAGTGAGCAAAGCACACCGTAGACATTTCTATTTTAATGGGATTGTTTTCATTGTGCATGTTAATCGTTGTGCATTTTAATGATGCACAGTCATAATTTGCAAGCTGCTTTTTGAAATACAGTCGTACCTCGGCTCCCAAACGCCTTGGGAGTCGAATGTTCCAGCTCCTGAATGATCGAAAAACGTGAGTGAGTGTTCTGGTTTTTGAACTTTTTTGGGAAGCTGAATGTCTGGTGTTGCTTCCGCTATTGTTTCTGGTGCACCTGCACAATTGGAAACTAATTGGAAGCCGCGCCTTGGTTTCCAAACGTTTTGGAAGTCAAATGGATTTCTGGAATGGATTCCGTTCGACTTTTGAGGTATGACTGTATTTCGTATCCTGCCCTTCCTCCTGATGCAGTTTCAAAACAATTATTTATTTGCATTATATTTGTTTTTTGTTTTTTTTACCATTCCTCTGGATTTTCTTGCAGGGTGTTCACACACCTCTCTGTTAGCCTCTTGTTCTTTGCACATTTCCCAATACATTTCCCTGTGGCTTTCCAGACTGCAAACAGTCCTATTCTTTTTTTTAAAAAGCGGCTTTGTTGCGCTAGGACAACAGAGGCATTTTTATCCACTATTAGCTGCGCAAGCCTAAAGTTCTGGCATTTTCTTGAATCTCTCCTGCAACGTACCAGAAGGCTGGAGACACGCCAGGCTCCTCTGATCACCATTCCCTCCCTTTTCCCTAGATCTGGGATATCATGAATTACTGCACACCGAGAGGGGAGGTAGACCTTGAGTCAGAGATTAGCGATGAGAATCTCCCGCAGCCGAGCCAGAACGCTTTTCGTGCCTTAATCCCCGATTACTGCAGAATTCCTTCGGACTTCAGTTCCTCTGGTATAACCGAAGAGGTTAGAAGCGTGACATCCTTTTTCCAGAGAGGTGTACCAACGGGACTGCGTGAGAGGAAGCGTTTGGGCAACTTGGCACACGTTGGATTGTGTGATTATTTAATAACGATACCTTTCTACATTTTATTGTTAATTCTGCTTCGCCATCTGACCCCAGAACACTCCTTTAACTCATGCATCCCAGACATAAAGTCTGCGAGTTTTGGTAGCTTTTAGCCCATCTCCCACAAGACTCAGAAGGGTCCTCCCTTACCCCACAAGATTTCCTTCCAAACCAGGAACCATTCCCAGCAGCAGCAGCAACAACAACAACAACAATTTATTAATTATACCCCGCCCATCTGGCTGAGTTTCCCCAGCTACTCTGGGCGGCTTCCAATCGAGTGTTAAAAGCAATACAGCACTCAATATTGTTATTAATAATATAATAATAATAATTATCTATTATTTATACCCCACCCACCTGGCTGGGCTTCCCCAGCCACTCTGGGCGGCTTCCAACAAAATATTAAAATACCGTAATACATCAAACATTAAAAGCTTCCCTAAACAGGGCTGCCTTCAAGTGTCTTCTAAAAGTCTGGTAGTTATTTTTCTCTTTGACATCTGGTGGGAGGGAGTTCCACAGGGCGGGCACCACCACCGAGACGGCCCTCTGCCTGGTTCCCTGTAACCTCACTTCTCGCAATGAGGGAAGTGCCAGAAAGTCGTTGGCGCTGGACCTCAGTGTCCGGGTAGAACGATGGGGGTGGAGGCGCTCCTTCAGGTATACAGGACCGAGGCCGCTTAGGTCTGCCACCTTCCTGACGACGGGCTTCAGCATCCGGTGTAACAGGAGCCTCTTTAAATTTCTGTGGCAGGAACACGAGGGCTGGTTCACCTCTCTGATTCCCCCCATCTGCCTGAGCTCCTGGAGGGGACACTTGAAGAACGTGGGCAGCATCAAATACGTGGAGAGATTCAGGGCGATTCTCACTTCCAGCCACGACAGCACAATCAAGCTCTGGATGCTCTCAGGGAGACACGTGGGTGAGGCATTTTCTCTTGGGTGGTGTCGTGTGTCGTGGGAGACCAGGAGGCTGGTCCGGGGCAGGGGAGCAGAGCGACGGAATCATTGGGAGGGACCCCGAGGGTCATCCAGCCCAGCCCACTGCAATGCCTGAAGTCCAGTCGCCCTGAGCTGCTGCAGTCGGGCAGCAGAAAGAAAAGGAACTGCCCGCATCTCCAAACCTGCACCACGTCGATGTGCCTGTAGCTCTGGGGTGGGAGGAAGGTGTGTGGCTGGGGAAGTTTTCAGGGGCCAGATAGAAGGCTTGGGGAGGCCACATTTAGGGCCCAGGCCTGAGGACCCTATCTCTGACAGTGAGTGATTCCTAGAGGCCCAGGAAGTTTTCTTCTCTGCACTTTGAATCAGGGCTGGATTCAGGTTTGATGAGGCTCACAGCTCCTGAAGGTAATGGGGCCCTTTCTATGTCCAGCTGTCCTTTGTCAACAACAAATCGTTGCTGTTTTTTGTGTTGAATATATGCTGTATGGTAATGTGCGGACCTAATAGGTATCTAAAGTCATTTGCACATAAAAAATATGTATTTTATCTAAGTAATTTACGATATGATAATCTTTATTGTCATTGTCCCATACAGAACAACGAAATTGAAAAAATCTACACCATTCAAAAACCAACAAGTCTGCTATCCCATCTATCCCAACCTGGTTAGCCCCCTAAAAACTCTGATACCCCATAATTAAATACAATATACTCCCACAGAGACTAGCTTACACTGCGTTTAAAACCAAAATTGCATTTGGATAGAAGCTCTTTCTCAGGCGGCTAGTCCTAGTCTTTATAAGGTGGGGGATGCTCATCTGCCATGTATGATCTGGTTGATATTCCTGCATCACAGGGGGTAATAATAATAATAATAATAATAATAATAATAATAATAATAATTTATTATTTATACTCCGCCCATCTGGCTGGGTTTCCCCAGTCACTCTGGCCGGCTTCCAACAAAATATTAAAATACAATAATCTATTAAACATTAAAAGCTTCCCTAAACAGGGCTGCCTTCAGATGTCTTCTAAAAGTCTGGTAGTTGTTTTTCTCTTTGACATCTGGTGGGAGGGCGTTCCACAGGGCGGGCACCACCACCGAGAAGGCCCTCTGCCTGGTTCCTTGTAACTTGGCTTCTCGCAGCGAGGGAACCACCAGAAGGCCCTCAGAGCTGGACCTCCGGGTCTCTTCCAACTCCATGATTTTATGATAGGACCCTTGACACACACCCCTTTGGCACTTTCCACAGCAAGGCAATCCTGCTTCTGCCCTGAGAACGGCTGGATTCTCTGACTAATGCAATGCAAAGAAAGAAAATTTGCATATGTTTTCTTAGATTGCAAAATGTCTTCAGCTAGCTAGGCAAATGGCCAACCAACTATGTAGGGCAGCCTCCCTTTCACCACTGGAAGTTGTGCTCAGACTCTAATTTTCCCTCAGGGATATATCACTAGGGGCAAGTTCTAAGCTTCTCTCAAAACCTTGGTCTATTTTCCGTGGCCATTAGGGACTGGAAACTGGCTAAAAATAACACCAGGCTGAGATTTCCCGAGGCGCTGACTTTTGCAGCCAGTACCAAAATCCAGTGTCTAGTGTGCGTGTTCTGCTTTGGCTTATGGGTTGTGATTTGGGTTGTGATTTGTGGGTGCTCAGATTAGGTGCTTCTCTCGCAGGGACGTTTGGGCAGGCGGTGTGGAGGCTGGAATTGCAGTCCATGATGACGGCAGAAGTGCCTGAGGACATCCGCCGAACAGGCTCCCTGCAGACCCTGAAGGTCCTGAACGAAGGCCGGCAGCCCCACTGGGAGTGAGTAAACAGAGGCGGACGCCTTTTCTTGGCCCTGCAGTGGAGGGGCCCCTTTGCTGCAATCTTGCACCTGCAGCACGGAAAATAGTGCCCCCCACGAGCGCTATGGAGAACACAGCATCTAGTTGCTGCTAGAAACAGCATCCCCTCCAACATTTCTCCAATGAAAAAAGGGACATCCTAAGGAAAAGCGAGACTTTCCAGGATCAAATTGTGGGAAGCTTGGGACTTCCGGTCCGCTGCCAAGGGAAATGGCAGCGAGCTCCGTGTCGTCCTATTAAGGAAGGACACGGTCCAGGCTGTCAGAGCTTTGGGGATGAGTACCAGGGCTAGGCGCCCCCCCCCAATCCCCACGGAATATTGGGGACTCCGGAGGTCCAGTGGAGCATTGGTAACTTGCCGTAATCTGACCTCCTGGCTGCCGGTGCTGCGTCGGGAACGAAGAGGCTTGAGTCCGCTCACAGCTCTAACGCACCCTGCAGCTGAAGCCACACACCGCGACCGTAAGCGACGGATTTTCCAATTAAGAGGTAAAGGTAAAGGGACTCCTGACCATTAGGTCCAGTCGTGGCTGACTCTGGGGTTGCGGTGCTCATCTCGCTTTACTGGCCAAGGGAGCTGGGGTACAGCTTCCAGGTCATGTGGCCAGCATGACTAAGCCGCTTCTAGTGAACCAGAGCAGCGCACGGAAACGCCGTTTACCTTCCCACCGGAGCGGTACCTATTTATCTACTTGCACTTTGACGTGCTTTCGAACTGCTAGGTTGGCAGGAGCAGGGACCGAGCAATGGGAGCTCACCCCGTCACGGGGATTCGAACCGCTGACCTTCTGATCGGCAAGACCTAGGCTCTGTGGTTTAACCCACAACGCCACCCTCGCCCCATTTTTAAGAGGTACAAACTGAAAGTTACATTACCTAAACGTAACCCGAGGGTCCACCGTAACAAGAAGTTTACTCACATTTCAGTCCAAGATTTGATTCCTGAAAGGCAGGCTTTACTTGGTAGTTACATCAAGAAGCAGTGTGAGTTCATCTCATACAGTAGGGATACTGAACTCATGTGCTGCTGGCTGAGAGCCAGCAGACAGCAAAATTACATTAAGAGAATACAAGATGGCTGCAGGAGAGCATCATGGCAGCAAGAGAGAGAACAAGATAACTTCAAGACGACAAGAAGACAAAACTGCAAGACTAAACTAGACTGAACTGAGAAAGCGGCTTCGTGACCTGGCTTTTTTATGGAGTCAGCCCGGCCTATGCCCAACTCCCAGGTCACATGAAGGGAATGTTGCATTTGACTGTACCAATGGATCACATCCCACACAAATCAGAAAGCAGGATGGGTTCTGGAAAATAGGGACACTTGGAGGGTCTGGGATTAACAGTTAAAGGCCTGGCTGAAGAGGAATGTTTTCCCCTGGTGCCTAAAGACAGGTAACAAAGGTGTCAGAGCACCCCACAAATGAGGAGCCACCACAGAAAAGGCCCTGTTCTGGTGCTGCCACCGAGGGACCTCTCACAGAGGCGCATGGAGAAGGTGCTTGTTTGCATGCACCAGGGTCATTATTTCTCTCCCCCCCCCCTGCCCCGTTCCTGCTTGCAGGAGCACCCGCAACATCGTGCAGACGCTGAGCCAGCAGAGGAGGCAGCAGTCCATGCTGATGGATTTCCTGCACGTCAAGTCGTCCCACGACGCTGCCAGCAAGATGCAGGAAATGATGCATAAAGAGACGCGAATCATCCAGATCACAGACGAGCAAATTGAGGCCTCTTATCAGCAGTGGGAAGAGTTTGGGAAGCTGGTGAGGAAGATCTCTTGCTTCTTGGCGGGGTGGGGTGGGTCATCTGCTGTCTCAAAAGTGACCAGAGCGCATGGGAGAGGGCAGAGTACCTGTTTGTCCTGTTCCAGAACCGAGGTGCCTGCAACGCGATGGGTCAGTTGGCGGAATCCACGCCTATCTCTCAGTCGGGTTGTCAGTGGCATCGCTAGAAGGCGCCACAATAGCATCCGAGTGGCTTGAGCATTTTAATTTCAAATATTCTGATTATTTCCACTTTTAGTTAAGTTTTTATATTTATTTACTTGATGGGGGCAGCAGCTGCCCCCCTTTCCCCCTGGCTTCGCCCAGCCAATGAGCGCTAGAACGTCAGTCAGTGCCATCTACCCACTGAAACTTGCAACTAACAGGACTCGATGGGGCTTCCAGATGAAGGCCTTGATGTGACAGAACTAAAGAGTTGGAAGGGGCCCCTGGGGGTCATCTAGACCAACCCCCTGCAATGCAGGATTCACAACTACAGCACCCATGGCAGGTTTGTCTAAATCTTTGTTTAAAACCTTCGAATGAAGCCTACCACCCTCTGAGGGAATCTGTTGCACTGCCAAACAGTTCTTGTGGTCAGAAGGTTATTCTATATATTTTTTTGCAAATCATTTTTTTTAATTGATACTGTACTATACTGAAATGTTTAGATGTTTCTTTGATTGCCCTTGGATCTTCCTGCCACACTTGCCATCCACACTTGCCACGCCAGGGTGGCACGTCACACCCTTTGAGAACCGCTGCTCTATGGTAGTAACCCTTTCGTGCAGTAATGGGACTTAAGCACGTTGGTTATCTGACGCTGGCTATCTCGCAGAAAGGAGATTCCAGCCCAAGCGTTAGGAAGAACTTTCTGACGCTACAAGTTATTCAACAGCGGAACGTACTCGCTTGGAATAATAATAATAATATTAATAAATAAAATTTTATTTATATTCTGCCCTCCCCAGCCGAAGCCGGGCTCAGAGCGGCTAACAACAATAAAAGTAACACAGTTTACATAAAATCACAATCAATTAATTGAAATGCATTCTAAAATCAATTCATTCTAAAATCAATTCAAAAGGTGGAAGGTGGTGGGCTCTCCTCCGTCGGCATTTTCAAAGCAGAGGTTGGATAGTCACCTGTCAGGGATGCTTTAGTTGTCGCTCCTGCATTGCCAGGGTTGGGCTGGATGGCCTTTGGGTTCCCTTCCAACTCTGCGGTTTTATGGCTCCAAGGCATGTAGGGCAGGGCAGGGATGGGAAAGGCAGGTGGGACCATTGGGTAGCTCAGGGGGGGGGGGGGAGCCAGAGGCAGGGGAAGGGAGGAGGGCCCAGCTAAGCGACTTCTCTGGCTTAAATCCCTCGGTGAGCGCAGAAGAGCGATATCCTGGGCAGCGCCTACAAGCAGAAGTTTCCGCGCCCCGTCTTGAAGCAGCTCCCGGAAATGAAGGCCTACGTAGCCCACAAGGACCAGGTAAGTGAGCTAGCTCCAGGAGAAGATGAGAGTCGGCGGGGCGAAGGGGTGGTGGGGAGCTCACATAACCCCATGCCCTCCAACATGTCTCTGATGAAAATAGCGACGTCCTAAAGAAAAAGGCATATGGTTCAAGCTATAGTTTTCCCAGTAGTAATAATAATAATTTAATAATAATTTATTATTTGTACCCCGCCCATCTGGCTGGGTTTCCCCAGCCACTCTGGGCGGCTTCCATAGAAACCAAAAATACACTAAAATATTACACATTAAAAACTTCCCTGAGCAGGGCTGCCTTAAGATGTCTTCTGAATGTCACATAGTTGTTTATCTCTTTGACATCTGGTGGGAGGGCGTTCCACAGGCCGGGCGCCACTACCGAGAAGGCCCTCTGCCTGGTTCCCTGTAGCTTTGCTTCTCGCAATGAGGGAACCGCCAGAAGGCCCTCGGCGTTGGACCTCAGCGTCCGGGCAGAACGATGCGGGTCGAGAGGCTCCTTTAGGTATACTGGGCCGAGGCCGTTTAGGGCTTTAAAGGTCAACACCAGCACTTTGAATTGTGCTTGGAAACGTACTGGGAGCCAATGTAGGTCTTTCAAGACCGGTGTTATGTGGTCTCGGCGGCTGCCCCCAGTAACCAGTCTAGCTGCCGCATTCTGGATTAGTTGTAGTTTCCGAGTCACCTTCAAAGGTAGCCCCTCGTAGAGTGCATTGCAGTAGTCCAAGCGGGAGATTTCCCAACCTTGTGCCTCCAGCTGTTTTTGAACTACAACTCCCATCATCCCTGACTAGCAAGACCAGTGGCAAGGGATGATGGGAATTGTAGTCCAAAAACAGCTGGAGGCACAAGGTTGGGAAACACTGAACTAGAGCATGCACCACTCTGGCGATACAGTCCGCGGGCAGGTAGGGTCTCAGCCTGCGTACCAGGTGGAGTTGGTAGACAGCTGCCCTGTATACAGAATTGACCTGAGCCTCCATGGACAGCTGTGAGTCCAAAATGACGTGATGTACGGAAGTGAGAGCTGGATCATAAAGAAGGCTGATCATTGAAGAATGGATGCTTTTGAATTCTGGTGCTGGAGGAGACTCTTGAGAGTCCCATGGACTGCAAGAAGACCAAACCTCTCCATTCTGAAGGAAATCAGCCCTGAGTGCTCACTGGAAGGACAGATCCTGAAGCTGAGGCTCCAATATTTTGGCCACCTCATGAGAAGAGAAGATTCCCTGGAAAAGACCCTGATGTTGGGAAAGATGGAGGGAACAAGGAGAAGGGGACGACAGAGGACGAGATGGTGGGACAGGGTTCTCAAAGCTACCAGCATGTGTTTGACCAAACTGCGGGAGGCTGTGGAAGACAGGGGGGCCTGGCGTCACGAAGAGTCAGACACGACTAAACAACAACAACAATGGCTTCTCATTCTTCGCAGGGGGTATCTGCATTCCACCTGAAAGTCAGTGAGCTGTGATTGCAGATTGATATGCCGGTTTGATGCTCTGGTCCCCTTCCACAATTCCGCATTACTGTTTCCTTTGTTGCTTAACCTGCTGTTTCCCATACTTGCACTATTTATTTCCCAAGCACGGAAATGGGTAAACTCTGCAGAAAAGGTTCAATTTGCTTTGAGTGACCCTAATAGCTTTGTGGCAGATAAAGTGGCTGTTTATGCACTGGCAGCCAAAAAGAAAGAAAGAAAGGAAGGAAGGAAGGAAGGAAGGAAGGAAGGAAGGAAGGAAGGAAGGGATGAGGAATGGGACAGTTGGATAATACAGGGTGATTTATAATGAAGTATACAGTTTCAACGCACTATAAAAAAAGAAGACTGTAATATATCTTATGTTACCTGTAACAGAATTGTAGGGAAATGTTTAAAGTTGTTTTTTTTAGAAACAGTCACAGATGTTCTATGTGTGCAGCCTTTGTCACATGACACACATCGAATCAGTAATCCATTTCTGCCCAAACACGACTCACCCTATGCATTGATTTTCCTGGACTTCATAGAATTGCAGTGCAAACGCTATTGATGACTTCTTCCAATATACATGGTCGTCCAGGACTTCTAAGTTTGCACAAACAGCCCGTAGTTTCAAACTTCTTATGCCAATCCTAGATACATTTTCTGCTTGGAGGTTTTCCCCCCAAATCGCGATCTAAAATGTCGTCACACAACAGTTACAGATTTCGTTTTGATAAATTCAAGAACACAAAATTCCCTGTGCACTGCAGACGCAGCCATTTTGCCTGACTAGTCACGTGACACATGCGCTACCGCCTACGTCACTTCCCTCAGTAGCGGAACACAAATTTATGAGTACATCTCCCTCATGGTTTACAGTTGTGGTCCATGTCATCGCCTGTTACTGTCTTACAGCATCTGGAAACTGTATACTTCATTATGAATCACCCTGTATTACCATAAGTTGCTTCAGAGATTCTGAGGTTTAACCAGAAGCTGAGCTAGGTTTGAGCTTGTTGATGACAACCCTGCTTCCACCCCCTCATATTACTGATGAATATATATATATATATATATATATATATATATATATATATATGCAGGTTTTGGTGTCCTCGGGTGTCTTCCCGTGTAAAAGTTGGAAGACACCCGAGGACACCAAAACCTGCATTCCTGTACCCGTGAAAATCTACGAAAGCAAATATATATATATATATATATATATATATATATATATATATATCAGTAATTATATTATTTAATAATAATAATGATAATTTGTATTTATTTATATCCTGCCCTCCCCAGCCAAAGCTGGGCTCAGAGTAGCTAACAACAGTAAAAATAGCACAGTTTACATAAAATCACAGTCAATTAATTGAAATACATTCTAATCAATTCAGAGGCCTGGCGGAACAGCTCTGTCTTGCAGTCCCTGCAGCAAGATGTCAAGTCCTGCAGGGCCCTAGTCTCTTGTGGCAGAGCGTCCCACCAGATCGGGGCCACGGCCGAAAAAGCCCTGACTCTGGTTGAGGCCAGCCTAACCTCCCTGTGGCCCAGGACCTCCAAGATGTTTTTGTTTGAAGACTGTAAGGTCCTCCGTGGGACATACCAGGAGAGGCGGTCCCGTAGGTACGAGGCTCCTAATTGTAAGTTTTTAGGTTGCTGTACTGCAAAATTGCAATGAAATCTGTTATGTAGTGAAGTTTCACCCTGGGCCAGCAGGGGGATACTGTAGATAGTTTTCACTCAGGTCCACGTCAGTTATTTTAGGCGGGAAACTCTGGGTTGTTGTTGCTACAATGTTGACAGCCGGCTGCCTATAAAAGCAGGCTGGCTGAGCTGTTTGCTGTTCAGTTCTGTCCAGCTTACAAAGTAAAGAGCTGCTCTGGAGAAATCGTGTGTCGTCTGTTCTGTTCGCCCACAACTTAACACTGGTGATGAGGATGGGATTGATGGACATCAGAGCACAGCCAGATGCAGCCACCTCTGAGCAGAGCTGAATCACTGAGCTGAATCACTGAGCAAAATCACTGAACAGAACCAATTCAGAGCTGACTGTTCTGGCTAGAGCACGGTGTTCCATCCATCGCCTCCATGTCGGCATCGGAACCATGGCTTCACTTGTGCCTCTACCGCCGTTTGCGCCAGCCTCTGAATCATGGAACTCCTACCTCGCTTGGTTCGACTGCTACCTCCAAGCCAACGAGCTGACACAAGTATCACAGGAGCGTAAGCGGGGCCTATTCCTCAGCCTCTGTTGGCCTGAGGTGTTTGAGACGGCCCGAGCATTTTGCGCCTGAAGCAGTCCAGGCAACACCATGGGACACAATCCAAGAGAAGCTCAGCAACCACTACGCACCAAAGCCGTCCAAGATTGCTGCCCGCCATGCGTTCTACCACCGGAACCAGGCAGAGGGGGAGTCAATCAACAACTACACCACCGCCCTGCAACAGGCTGCAATGCACTGAGAGTTCCGAGACTTAGATGATGCCCTGATGGATCGAATTGTCTGCGGGGTCCGGGACATCCATCTGCAATGGCGTCTCCTTGCCAAGCCAGACCTCACGCCACAGAAAGCCATTGAGGAGGCTGTGGCCTCAGAAGCTGCTGAACGCTTCGCCCAGGAGATCCGCAAGTCCAGCAGCCCACGTCTTGCTAGGAAGCCAGTTCCAGTGCATCATGAAGAGGCCAGCAGTGATGGCATCCTTCAGTGAAGACGATGACGTGCACCAGACAAAGCGGGAGCGCAGGAAGTTCCAACAGAAGTCCAAGGGCCAACCGGAATGTGCCGGCTGCGGAGGCAACCATTCCCGTGCCAAGTGTCGATTCAGAGACGCCATCTGTAGGAAGTGTTCCAGAAGGGGCCACATCGCTAAGGTCTGCCGATCGGCTCCGTCTGACACCCCCCCTTCACCGATTCGCAAGTCCAAGTCTTCACTCCAGTCTGCCAAGGAAAGCTGTTTCACTCTCACCAACTGCCACTGCCCGTCTGGAACCACGATTGGCCAAACTGACTAGCCTACGCGACGCAAGCTGAACGTCACGGTGCTCATTGAAGGAGCTCCATGTGACATGGAGATTGACACCGGGTCTGCCCTGTCCATCGTGTTTTGGAGCACCATCAAAAGACTGGTACCCAGAGTGTCCAAAAGGCAACTCGACTCTCACCGCGTACACCTGAGAGACTACCAGGGAAACGACATTCCCGTGGTAGGCGTTGGCCGGTTCCGGATCGCCTTCAAGGATTTTTCGGGCCTGCTCCGGTTGGTGGTGGTCAAAGGTCAGCGGCCAAGCCTCCTAGGGCTAGACTGGTTTGATGCCCTCAGCCTGGAAGTCACCGGCATCAACTGCATCTCTAACGCAGAGACTGAGGGTCTGGTCAAAGACTTTGCCGAGGTTTTTGATGGCACCTTGGGGAAATATACAGGAACGCCCATCTCCTTTAGCCTTGATCCACAAGTCGCCCCCATCAAGCTAAAGCCACGCCGGGTTCCCTTTGCTCTCAAGGCTAAGGTGGACGAACAACTGGACAAGCTGATTGCCCAAGGAGTTTTGGAGCCGGTTGACCACGCCAAGTAGGAAACCCCCATCGTCATGCCTGTCAAGCCAGACAGGTCGGTGAGAATCTGCGCTGACTACAAGTGCACGATCAACAAGGCACTTCAGCAGCATGCTTATCCGGTTCCTGTTGTCCAACACCTGCTGCATTCCCTGAGTGAGGGTAAGGTCTTCGCTAAGCTGGACCTTGCCCAAGCCTATCAACAACTGCCTGTCGATGATGCCACTGCTGAAGCCCAGACCTGCTGCATTCCCTGGGTGAGGGTAAGGTCTTCACTAAGCTGGACCTTGCCCAAGCCTATCAACAACTGCCCATCGATGATGCCACTGCTGAAGCCCAGATGATCGTCACCCACCGGGGGGCATTCCGTTGCCGCCGGTTGCAGTTCGGGGTGAGTGTGGCTCCTGGCATCTTCCAAAGCCTTATGGAGCGTCTCCTGCAAGGGCTTCCGGGCGTGGTACCATATTTTGATGACGTCTTGGTGTCCGCAGACTCACACCAGCAGCTGTTCGAGTGCCTCCATGCCGTGCTGACCAGGTTCCAAGAGGCCGGGCTCAAGGTAAAGAGAGAGAAGTGCCAGATCGCCGTTCCACAGGTAGAGTTCCTGGGCTATCTTATCGATGCCTCCGGCCTTCACCCGACCACATCCAAGATCCGCGCTATCCAGCAGGCCCCCACCCCAAAGAACAAGACGGAGTTGCAGGCGTTCCTGGGGCTGCTGAACTTTTATAACATGTTCCTGCCCCACAAAGCCACAGTGGCTGAGCCTCTTCACCGACTCCTTAGCACAAAGACGCCTTGGGCCTGGGGTCATCGGGAGACGGCGGCCTTCAACGCGGTCAAGGCTCTCCTTTCATCAGACAGTGTGCTGGTACAGTACAGTGAATCCAGGCCACTGGTCCTTGCCTGCGATGCCTCACCTTTTGGCATCGGCGCTGTCCTTAGTCACCGTTTTCCAGACGGAAGAGAAGCACCGCTCGCCTACTTTTCCAGGACGCTATCTCCGACGGAACGGAATTAAAGCCAGCTCGACAAGGAGGCACTGGCATTTGTGGCTGAAGTGAAGAGGTTCCATGAATACCTCTATGGCTGGACTTTTGACCTCATCACTGACCACAAGCCACTCCTGGGACTCCTTGCCAGTGATCGTCCAACTCCACCGGTCCTCTCGCCACGCATGCTGCGATGGACTGTTTTCCTGGCTGTCTACCACTACCGGCT
The DNA here is from genome assembly GCF_964106915.1 of Podarcis gaigeae. Lineage (NCBI taxonomy): Eukaryota > Metazoa > Chordata > Lepidosauria > Squamata > Lacertidae > Podarcis > Podarcis gaigeae. Next base: position 2,501,769 of record NC_139682.1, on the reverse strand, counting down.
CGTCCATCGCCCGGGGAAATCGATGGGCCATGCTGACGCCCTCAGCCGTTGCCCTCTTCCAGTGTTTGTGGAAGACCCGGCTCCTGCTTCATCACTCCTCCTGATTGAGGATCTTCCGGCAGCGCCTGTATCGGCTGCCACTGTGGCCTCCGCGTCTGCCCAGGATCGCACCATCAGCCGGGTGCTCAACTGGGTGTGGAGGGGGTGGCCACAAGGGCCTTTTGCATCGGAGTTCCAGCCCTTCGCAACCAGACAACATGAACTCTCAGCTCATCGCGGCTGTATGCTGTGGGGAGACCGCGTCGTGATTCCCCAGGGACTCCGTCAGCACATCCTGGAGGCTCTGCACGTTGGCCACCCGGGAATTGTCAAAATGAAGGCGTTGGCTCGGTGTTACGTCTGGTGGCCTAATATGGACGATGCCATCACTGCCTGGGTGTCCGCCTGTCAAGCGTGCCAAGAGTCAAGTAAGGGACACACCGGCAAGTAAGGGACACACCTGGGAGATGCCAAAGACACCCTGGTCGAGGGTGCACATCGATCTGGCTGGCCCCTTTCACGGCCGGACCTTTATGGTAGCGGTGGACGCCTATTCCAAATGGCTGGAGGTGGCCCTCATGCCCTCCACCACTACCGAGGCTGTCATCCGGGTGCTGCGAGGCCTGTTTGCAACGCATGGGTGTCCTGATGTCCTTGTCTCCGACAACGGACCACAGTTCACGTCAGGCACTTTCGAGTGGTATCTTTTGGGACTGGGCATCCGCCATGCCCTAACAGCACCCTTTCATCCATCCAGCAACAGGCAAGCGGAAGGAATGGTGCGCTCGGCAAAAGAGGCACTGGCGTGCCTGGACCGGGGAGACTGGCACGAGCGGGTCACTGAATACTTGTTCGTACAACACACCACCCCTCATGCAGCCACAGGGCGCAGTCCTGCTGAACTGCTTATGGGCAGCCGCCTCAGGTCACCGCTCGACCGGCTGCACCTGGAATTTGCAGTGGCCGAACCCCCAGGCTGTGCCAACGCACCACGGTCGTTTGTTCCAGGAAACCAGGTCTTTGCCCGGAACTATGTGGGGGACATTCCTTGGGTGCCAGCCACAGTAGTGGGAGTCACTGGACCTCGCTCGTACCAGGTGGCACTCGAAGACGGACGCTTGTGGCGCCGGCACATAGACCAGCTTAGGCGCAGGGTTGGGGACTTGGACACTACCGAGGTGCCCCCAACTGCGCTTGCGGCTCCAGAAGAGACACGTACAGATGGCGAGGCCCCACCTACACCTCCCTCGCAAACTGCCAGCGTGGAGCCGAACCAAGCCACTTCAGAGGGTCTGCCAGACTTACCACAGACTCAGACCTCTCCACTTGTGGAGGCTCCACCCACAGCAGCGGATCCAGGGAATTTGGTTTCAATGCCACCAACGCTTTTATGCCTAATTGAACCATTACGTGTAGTCCTGTATATAAGGAAACCATTACGATTGTAACTAACGCCTTATCTCGGTGGGGAGGGGTGTTATGTAGTGAAGTTTCACCCTGGGCCAGCAGGGGGATACTGTAGATAGTTTTCACTCAGGTCCACGTCAGTTATTTTAGGCGGGAAACTCTGGGTTGTTGTTGATACAATGTTGACAGCCGGCTGCCTACAAAAGCAGGCCGGCTGAGCTGTTTGCTGTTCAGTTCTGTCCAGCTTACAAGTAAAGAGCTGCTCTGGAGAAATCGCTGTGTCTTCTGCTATGTTCGCCCACAACTTAACAAAATCGTTATGGCCTTTGGCTCGTGCAAAAATAAACTGATTGGATTTTTAAAAACAAAGAATGAAATAAAAAGAAGGGCAGAAAACACTTGTTGTTGTTTAGTCATTTAGTCGTGTCCGACTCTTCGTGACCCCATGGACCAGAGCACACCAGGCACTCTTGTCTTCCACTGTCTCCCGAAGTTTGGTCAAACTCATGTTCATAGCTTCGAGAACACTGTCCAGCCATCTCGTCCTCTGTCACCCCCTTCTCCTTGTGCCCTCTATCTTTCCCAACATTAGGGTCTCTTCCACGGACTCTTCTCTTCTCATGAGGTGGCCAAAGTCTTGGAGCCTCAGCTTCAGGATCTGTCCTTCCAGTGAGTACTCAGGGCTGATTTCCTTCAGAATGGAGAGGTTTGATCTTCTTGCAGTCCATGGGACTCTCAAGAGTCTCTTCCAGCACCAGAATTCAAAAGCATCCATTCTTCAATGATCACCCTTCTTGATGGTCCAGATCTCACTTCCATACATCACTACTGGGAAGACCATAGCTTTTACTGTATGGACCTTTGTTGGCAAGGTGATGTCTCTACTTTGGGCCAAAACGGGGTTGGAGATCCACAGGGCTCTCTTGGGCTCCCTGACTGAGTCCTACTCTCTTGGCTCCCTACAGCCTCGTATCTACCGCTGCATCCAGTACACAGACCTCCAGCCCATGTTCCAGGCGTACACCCCGGACCTGGTGACCGAGTCCCTGCAGACCCAGGCCGCGATAGAGCACCGGGCAACCCGGAGAGCCAAGCGCTGGGCAACCCTCAAAGGCGTCGTCAAGCCCACCCTCAAGAGCTTCCTGTTGCGCAAGCGAGTTATGGAGCCCAAGGAATGAGTTGCGGCGAGCGCTCCAAGGTGCAAGGCAGCAGCTTTCTCGTCCCAAGGGCCGCTGTTGGCTTGGGGGGGTCTGGGAGTGATTCGAGGCCCTCTCCAGTCTTCAGCTCCCCCCGATTTCCAGATCCTCCTAGAAGCTGGCATTGGATGTGTCCGACCCTTCAAAATAAACAATTTGTTGGAAATTTGTGGCTTGTTCTTTTCCCTGTGAGGTATGGGGTGATGAGCTTTCTGCAATGGAGAGTTCTGGTGACAAACAGATGATACGCTTCGATATAGAAGGCTGTGGAGCATGTCCCAGGCAGGGGGGTGCGGTGGGGGCAGATTGCCCCAGGTATCTTTGCTGAGGGGGGTGACATTGGCGCACCGCCCCCCGTGACTTCCAAGCTTACCCTAAGCTGTCAAAACGACCCCAAGTTGTGAAAATGTCCGCCATAATAATAATAATAATAATCATTATCATTATCATCATCATCATCATCTATTATTTATACCCCGCCCATCTGGCTGGGTTTCCCCAGCCACTCTGGGCGGCTTCCAACAGAATATTAAACTACAATAGTCTATTAAACATTAAAAACTTCCCTAAACAGGGCTGCCTTCAGATGTCTTCTAAAAGTCTGGTAGTTGTTTTTCTCTTTGACATCTGGTGGGAGGGCATTCCACAGGGCGGGTGCCACTACCGAGAAGGCCCTCTGCCTGGTTCCCTGTAGCTTTGCTTCTCGCAATGAGGGAACCGCCAGAAGGCCCTCGGCACTGGACCTCAGTGTCCGGGCAGAACGATGGGGGTGGAGACGCTCCTTCAGATATACTAGACCAAGGCCGTTTAGGGCTTTAAAGGTCAGCACCAACACTTTGAATTGTGCTCGGAAACGTACTGGGAACCAATGTAGGTCTTTCAAGACCGGTGTTATGTGGTCTCGGCGGCCGCTCCCAGTCCCCAGTCTAGCTGCCGCATTCTGCATTAGTTGTAGTTTCCGGGTCACCTTCAAAGGCAGACCCACGTAGAGCGCATGGCAGTAGTCCAAGCGGGCTCGCTCCTCCCCCAGCTGCAGGGCGCGCACGCTATTCTGTGCACCCGAACAGCTATCCCGTGCCTGGGAGGTCACCCTCCATGCCCCGCCCCCCTCGGGAGTGCACCTGCCCTGGGCACCATCTCCTAGGGGCAGAGTCCTTTTGCCCTACCCCCAATACTTTGGAGGAGAGGGCTGTCCCCCAATGTTCAGAAGGGGTGGAGGAGGCCAAGCTGAACAAAGCATGGTGCCAGCAGCCATCTGGCTCCTCCTCTTACTCCTCCTGCCATGGCAGGGAAGGAAAAGGGAAGCAGCCTGGGTGGTGGTGGCAGAGCCGACCGACCGTTGAAGCTACGCTGCCGCTGCGTTCAGCTCCTCCAGCATCCGATGCCATGCCCACGGCCCCATACATTCTACCTGGGAAGCTGGCGCCTCAGCTCCTCCACAAGGGTGAGCAGCCACTTCTGCGAGCTGACAGGTTTATGAGATTGTGCACGGCACGGAGAGAGTGGATGGAGCGGTTTTTTCCTCCTCTCGTAACATTGAATTGCAATACAGATACAATGCTACCTTTGGTTGCGAACGGATCCGTTCTGGAGCCCCGTACGCAACCCGTGTCTGTGCACGCGTGGGTTGCGATTCGTCACTTCTGCACATGCGCGTGACGCCATTTTGCATGTCTGCGCATGTCTGAGTGGCGAAACCCGGAAGTAACCCTTTCCGGTACTTCCAGGTTGCCACGGAACACAACCTGAAAACACGCAACCTGACGCAAACGTAACATGAGGTATGACTGTATAGCAGTTAAAAATATATATAAAATCTTGATCATTAAAATATAACCTAAAATTGTCATTTAAAACCTAAATCATTTTGGTAGTACAGCTTGCAGTCGCACAGAATTTGGCCACCCTTAGCGTAATCTCTGGATCCTTGTCCTCTAAAAGCTGAATGCTGGAAGATTTGGGGAAGACAAAAGGAAGTAGTTTTGTGTGTAGCGCATGGTCAAAGTAGGGAACTTGCCTCAACCAGGAGGCAGAGGTGGCCACCAATCTAAGGCTCCTCTGTGAGGAGTTCAGCCTACACCCGAGTAGGACCCTGGCAGAGACACATGCCCGACTGGCATTTTCCCTCCCTCCTGGTCGATCGTTCGGGAGCTTCAAAAGCTTTCTTCAGCCTGAACAACACAGCGACCGATGCCAACAGAAATTGGCACACTTAGGGATCCGCAAAGTTTGCATATCATGTGTAACAGACCTCAGCATTTTGGCTAATCTATTTACGTATAAACCCACATGGAGCACTGCAACATGGCTCCCTCTCTCTCTAGCATCAGACAGCAAAGAGAAAAAGAACAAAGGACAATAGTCCCACTTCATGGAACACAGGAACACAAACATCCTGTCTCCGTCACTTCCCACTCTGTGGAGTCAAAACATACATCGTCATGTGAAAGACAACAATCCCATGACTGCAATCACGGAGCAGGAATTCTAACATCCTCCACACTAACACTAATCCTGTGCTTAGAAAAAGGGGGTCTGAGTGGCTTTGCATTTGCCACTCTGCTTTCCCCTGGAAATCCTGCTCTTTACCCATGAATCGGTGCAAATGTCAATCCAGAGAAACACCCGTTGACAGAGCAGGTTTTCCCTGTGCCAAGGGGGGGGGGGGGTCTACTTTGTGTCTTTTTTTAAAAAAAAAATGTGTCTGCTGTTATTTTTAAAATTAATGTTTTAATTAAGTATTGCAAATCACCTCGAGACATCCATTTGGAAAGCAGTAATCATAAAAAGGGCAGTGATATAAAATAATGCTTGGGAGCAGAACCGGGATGAACACAGTCCTTACCTTGAACTGCCTCCACAAGCAGCTTCTGCCATCTCCCCCTTCCAGGGCTCCCCAACTCCAACATCTTTTGCTAGGGGAAAAGGAAGCTTCAAATCTTCACACACCTTCCCCTAGCAAGTATTGCACACATTACACACAGGTACTAGCCTATGCAAAGAGGAGAGGAAGGTCAGCTGCTATCCATCCCTGATTCGGGAGTGTTAAGTTGTGGGTGAACATATCAGACGACACAGCGATTCTTCAAACAGCTCTTGTTTATTCACAGGCCAGAGCAGAACTGAAGAGTTCAGCCAGCCTGCTTATATAGAGCTCCACTACAACGCAACAGTAACCACTTTCTGTAACTATCCAATCAGTGAACGTCACTTTCAATCCCTTATTTGCATATGTGGACCTGAGTGAAAACTATCCACAGTATCCCCCTGCTGGCCCAGGATGAGAACTTCAGTACATAACAGGGAGGCGAGACCTAAACGAGGGCTGGGGGGGGCAAGGGCCTGGCAGGTGCTGATGCGCCACTATGGCTGCCGCCACCGCCCCAGACGAGGAATGGTTCAGTGGCCAAGGGGGCACAGAAGTGTGCAGATCTGTAATGGAGAAGATCCATTTGGGGCAGCCAAATTTGGGGCTTGCACAGGGTGCCATATTTCCCCACTGGGATGCTGTCTGGCAGAAATTCCTGCTGGAAGGCCCTCCCTCTCCCAGTGGTGTAGCAAGGTCTGGTGGTAGCTGGTGTGTGATGCCCTATAGGAGGAATCAAATGAATCAAATGGGATTTAGCTGCCCCATTGTCCCTGGCCCCATTATAGCCACCAAGTACAAGTAGATCCAGAGCTGATGAAGCGGCTGGGCCAAAGCCGAAAGGACGCTCAGTTGCGGATATGCCTGGAAGCGAAAGGAAAGTCCAATGCTGTAAAGAAAAATATTGCCTAGGAACCTGGAATGTAAGAACCATGAACCTGGGTAAGTTGGAGGTGGTCAAAAATGAGATGGCAAGAATAAATATTGACATCCTGGGCATCAGTGAACTAAAATGGACGGGAATGGGTGAATTCAGTTCGGATGACCATCATATCTACTACTGTGGGCAAGAAACACGTAAAAGAAATGGAGTGGCCCTCATAGTCAACAAAAGAGTGGCGAAAGCTGTACTGGGATGCAATCTCAAAAATGATAGAATGATCTCGATACGAATCCAAGGCAGACCTTTTAACATCACAGTAATCCAAGTTTATGCACCAACTACTTGTGCTGAAGAAACTGAAATTGACCAATTCTATGAAGACTTACAAGACCTTATAGAAGTGACACCAAAGAAGGATGTTCTTCTCATTATAGGGGATTGGAATGCTAAAGTAGGGAGTCAAGAGATAAAAGGAACAACTGGCAAGTTTGGCCTTGGAGATCAAAACGAAGCAGGGCAAAGGCTAATAGAGTTCTGTCAAGAGAACAAGCTGGTCATCACAAACACGCTTTTCCAACAACACAAGAGACGACTCTACACATGGACATCACCAGATGGGCAGCATCGAAATCAGATTGATTATATTCTCTGCAGCCAAAGATGGAGAAGCTCTATACAGTCAGCAAAAACAAGACCTGGAGCTGACTGTGGCTCAGATCATCAGCTTCTTATAGCAAAATTCAAGCTTAAACTGAAGAAAGTGGGAAAAACCACTGGGCCGGTAAGATACAATCTAAGTCAAATCCCTCATGAATACACAGCGGAAGTGAGGAACAGGTTTAAGGATTTAGATTTGGTGGACAGAGTGCCTGAAGAACTATGGATGGAGGCTCGTAACATTATACAGGAGGCAGCAACGAAAACCATCCCAATGAAAAGGAAATGCAAGAAAGCAAAGTGGCTGTCCAATGAGGCCTTACAAATAGCGGGGGAGAGAAGGCAAGCAAAATGCGAGGGAGATGGTGAAAGATACAGGAAATTGAATGCAGATTTCCAAAGAATAGCAAGGAGAGACAAGAAGACCTTCTTAAACGAGCAATGCAAAGAAATAGAGGAAAGCAATAGAATGGGAAGAACCAGAGATCTGTTCAAGAAAATTGGAGATATTTTAGGAAATTCTAGCTTCAGTAATGTTAAATTAAAGAAATGGAAATTAAGGTACAAGAAGTCAGAGATAGAATAATGAAACAACTTTATTGTGTTAAAATGAAAACGTACATGATTTGGGTCATAATATATTTGAAATTGGGTAACATGATAAAATGGAAGATACAATAAGTATTGAAACAAGTTAACAAATTGCAGATGTTATGTATCACAGAGAATGCAGGGCTGGGAGGACGCGGGGAAGTCCAGTAGATTTGGAAAAAAGAATAAGAAAAGTTTGTAACTTTCTTTTTCTACTTTTATAATATGTTCTTTATTCTTTTTTCTGTATTTCATAAAACTAATAAAAAATATTATAAAAAAAGAAAAAAAGAAAATTGGAGATATGAAAGGAACATTTCGTTCAAAGATTTCCATAATAAAGGACAAAAGTGGAAAGGACCTAACAGAAACAGAAGACATCAAGAAGAGGTGGCAAGAATACACAGAGGAATTATACCAGAAAGAAATGGATGTCTCTTATACCCCAGGTAGTGTGGTTGCTGACCTTGAGCCAGACATCCTGGAAAGTGAAGTCAAATGGGCCTTAGAAAGCACTGCAAATAACAAGGCCAGTGGAAGTGATGGTATCCCAGCTGAACTATTTAAAACTTTAAAAGATGATGCTGTTAAGGTGCTACACTCAATATGCCAGCGTTTGGAAAACTCAGCAGTGGCCAGAAGATTGGAGAAGATCAGTCTACATCCCAATCCCAAAGAAGGGCAGTGCCAAAGAATGCTCCAACTACCGTACAATTGCACTCATTTCACACGCTAGCAAGGTTATGCTTAAAATTCTACAAGGAAGGCTCAAGCAGTATGTGGCCCGAGAACTCCCAGAAGTGCAAGCTGGATTTCGAAGGGGCAAAGGAACCAGAGACCAAATTGCAAACATGCGCTGGATTATGGAGAAAGCTGGAGAGTTGCAGAAAGACATCTACTTCTGCTTGATTGACTATGCAAAAGCCTTTGACTGTGTCGACCACGGCAAACTATGGCAAGTTCTTAAAGAAATGGGAGTGCCTGATCACCTCATCTGTCTCCTGAGAAATCTCTATGTGGGACAAGAAGCTACAGTTAGAACTGGATATGGAACAACTGATTGGTTCAAAATTGGGAAAGGAGTACGACAAGGCTGTATATTGTCTCCCTGGTTATTTAACTTATATGCAGAATTCATCATGCGAAAGGCTGGGCTGGATGAATCCCTAGCCGGAATTAAGATTGCCGGAAGAAATATCAACAACCTCAGATATGCAAATGACACAACCTTGATGGCAGAAAGTGAGGAGGAATTAAAGAACCTGTTAATGAGGGTGAAAGAGGAGAGCGCAAAATATGGTCTGAAGCTCAACATCAAAAAAACGAAGATCTTGGCCACTGGTCCCATCACCTCCTGGCAAATAGAAGGGGAAGAAATGGAGGCAGTGAGAGATTTTACTTTCTTGGGCTCCATGATCACTGCAGATGGTGACAGCAGCCACGAAATTAAAAAACGCCTGCTTCTTGGGAGAAGGGCAATGACAGGCCTAGACAGCATCTTGAGAAGTAGAGACATCACCTTGCCAACAAAGGTTTGTATAGCTAAAGCTATGGTTTTCCCAGTAGTGATGTATGGAAGTGAGAGCTGGACCATAAAGAAGGCTGATCGCCGAAGAACTGATGCTTTTGAATTCTGGTGCTGGAGGAGACTCTTGAGAGTCCCATGGACTGCAAGAAGATCAAACCTCTCCATTCTGAAGGAAATCAGCCCTGAGTGCTCCCTGGAAGGACAGATCCTGAAGCTGAGGCTCCAAGACTTTGGCCACCTCATGAGAAGAGAAGACTCCCTGGAAAAGACCCTGATGTTGGGAAAGATGGATTGCACAAGGAGAAGGGGACGACAGAGGACGAGATGGTTGGACAGTGTTCTCAAAGCTACGAATATGAGTTTGACCAAACTGCGGGAGGCAGTGGAAGACAGGAGTGCCTGGCGTGCTCTGGTCCAGGGGGTCACGAAGAGTCGGACACGACTAAACGACTAAACAACAACAACAACATAATTTACTTATCCAATGATTTTGGATTGAAATGAAATGGCTTTAGCAACAAAGCTAAAAAGAATATGTAAAAATGGATTGATAATCAGATGAAGATACGAAGTTTTAATATGTTAAGACATAGAATTAAGATAAAAACAAAGAGGGAAAGGATTTGCTGAATTAACTATGTGAACTGGAATACAAAAAAGGGAGGTGTGAGGAGGTCAGGAAAGAAGTAAATGAAATATAAGACACGAAAAGATTGATTTGTTTTTAACTGTTTTTTTAATTTTTCATGTATTTTGTATTTTTCTTTGTATTTTTGTATTTTTCTTTTTCTTTTTCTTTTCTTATTCTGTAACTTTCTTTTGTCTGTAAAACTTCAATAAATATCATTAAAAAAATATATATAATTTACTTATCCTTAATTATTTCCAAATTTAAACATTCTCCTTAATATTACAAGTGGTTTTTTTAAAAAAACCCTGCTATTGTGTTAATATATTCAATGAATATTTTTCCAATCTTCTCTAAACGTATGTTCTTCTTGTTCTCTTATTCTATATGTTAATTCTGCATATTCTGGCCTGCAAGTTTTTATGGAGTGTGCATTTCAGCTGGTGGCACTGCTCCCGGCTGGAGATGCTATCGGTCGTGTGGCCTTTTCTGGCACATTGCTAAACTCCAAGGATCAAAGTCCAATCTGTCTGGAGAGAGACACTTGTGGCTAATGAAAAACTAGCATGCGCCACCTTGAGCAGGGAACAACGTCAGCTCTGGAAGCTGCTAACAGAATCCAGTCCTACCCCATTCATTCCCCCACAATGATGCATGCCTGGCTGGTCACACGATAGGGCGAAAGATCAACATCAAAGCAGGTGTGATGCAGAAGGTCTGCAATCAGATTCCAAACATTTCTTCCTTTCCCCCAAAATATTCTCTTTTTCTTTTGGAGCCGACATGCTTATAACTTAATTGAACAATGATTGTATAATGTCTACTGCACTCTACAGGAAAGGTTAAGTGGCTGAAGGTGTTGATCATAGCTGGATTCTGAAAATGTTTATTGAGGGTGTTCAAGAGATAGTTTGAGGGGTGGCAAGAAAAATTGCAGAACTGGCTAAATTGACATAGAAACTGCGGGACAAGGACAACTGTGACTTTAAGGAAGAACGGGAGCTTTTTACAAACGATCTAAAAAGACAACAAAATGAATTGGACTCCTTGGCGAGGTTTGAATAAACATACACCAATTTATTGGTTGATAACATGATAGATAGATAACGTAAGGTACCTCTGGTTAAGTACTTAATTCGTTCCGGAGGTCCGTACTTAACCTGAAACTGTTCTTAACCTGAAGCACGACTTTAGCTAATGGGGCCTCCTGCTGCCGCCAGAGCACGATTTCTGTTCTCATCCTGAAGCAAAGTTCTTAACCTGAAGCACTATTTCTGGGTTAGTGGAGTCTGTAACCTAAAGCATCTGTAACCCGAGGTACCACTGTATGTACAAGTTTATAACATGCAGAGAATAATATATGCTGAGAAATTAAAGAGGGGAGCTGAGGGAAGTCTTGGAGGGGGGGTTGATGGGGGTGGGAAAAAGGGGAAAAATAATGAATATGATATGTTTTGAAATTTTGTTATGGTGAAATTGTTAATTAAAAATATTTTTAAAAAGAAGAGATAGTTTGGGGGGTACCACCTGAGCTACCTCTGTATGTAATTAGGGATGGGTGAATCTTTCTGACTTTTCAGTCTTGAGTTCAGCTGTGCATATTTCCATGTGATCTTTTTTTTTTTAAGTCCTCATGAAAATACATCAACCTTTTAGTGCCAGTTTCCCCTATTGTGCACATATATTTTTTGCATGTAGTTTTTACTACTGCATGCATTTTTATGCACCGTTTGCCCTGGTATATTTGTTTTTGTGCGCATCCCTGGGCTGGCAAACAGCACTGCAACCGTCAGGAAAATGCGAATTCCAAAGGCTGGCTCCAGCATCTCTGTTTGCGCATTGTCTTGGAAAGCGCAGATTCTATAGGTTTGCCTTTAACTCAGGAATTAATGGAACCTCTTCCCTGCCTCTGTTCGTGACGTTTGCAGTGCTTGGTGATGCCACCTCAAAGTTAAACTGCTGCTGATTCTTATCTAGAACAAATGGCGTCAAACTGGAAGCTGAAAAATAACGTATTTTCAGGCTTAATGGATAGAAATGTGTTTTGCAGATAGCAGCCAAACAACCTGTAGAACTTGGGGGAGGAAACTTGTTAAAAAAAAACCTGACTTTCCTTCCTTCCTTCCTTCCTTCCTTCCTTCCTTCCTTCCTTCCTTCCTTCCTCCCTCCCTCCCTCCCTCCCTCCCCTTCCTTCCTTCCTTCCTTCCTTCCTTCCTTCCTTCCTTCCTTCCTTCCTTCCTTCCTTCCTTCCTTTCCTCCCTAAGCGCACCAAAGACAGCACACTCAACAAGCATTGAGTTCAGAGCCCATGTTGTGCACCAGCCAGGCTGCTCCTGGTCTGAATGGCCTGTTGAGAGCTAAGGAGCACATTCAACCTTTTCTCACAGTCTGAAGTGGCTTGGCTCTTGGCAGGGTGACCCCTCTCTCTGAGCTGTTATTTTGGCCACGCCTTCCCAATTTTCGGCTCCACTGGCCCTGCCTTGCTGGTCTATATAATGCACACCTTTTGCCACCTGAGGGACGGTTGTCCAAGGCAGCAGCCAACCACCCAGCCCAGATCAACCAGCAACAGAAGGTGAGGAGACTGGGAGGAGGGGTGGGTCGAGATGAAGTGGAGGGGTAGACCTGGAAGGGGGTCTTCTTTTTTTAAATATAATTTTAAATAAATTTTTCAACATATCATTTTCAACAGTAATTAAACATTCTTTCATTTCTTATACCATTTTTTTTACTTCCATCAATCACATCTGAAAATTTTCCAGTCTTTATTCACTTGATATACATTTCTTACCTCCACTATTACATTTAAATCTCAAAGCTAATGTCAGGACTGCCGCTAGGTCCCAGCTCACAGAGGACCAACGCCCAGTGGATATTATATACAAAAGTCTTTATTGAAGTTTGGTTTCCATTTCCAAGCTCTGGGCGCGCAGGCCCACGTCTTAACGCTAGACCGGCTAAGTCCCCTCTGACTCACTGCTCCACCCACACCAGTTTAAGATTCTAGCCCGGCTCCACCTCTTGCGCTGCTCTTTCCTGCGCTGGGTCCTTCTGCCCTCTGGGGTTCCCTCCTTCCTGGACTCCTCTGACGCGGAGCCTCCTGAGTCTTGCCCCTCCCTCCGGCGGGCTTTAGGACCTGGCTCCCTTCCCGGGCTCCCCGCTGTGCCGCGCTCCTGTACATTTGAACTTGGCGCGCGCGCCCAGCCGGTGACTTTCCTTCTGACCGTTTCCCCGCTTCCTGATGTGGGTGTTGCCAAACCTGACTCCTCTCCTCCCTCTGGTGGTGAGGACACTGGTCCCGACTCCTGGGACTCCCCCTCCCCACTGCGCTCTGGTGGAGACGCTGGCCCTGATCTCCAGCTGCTGTTCAGGGACTCCCCGCTGGCCCCTCCCTCTTGAGGTTTCTCCCTTGGAATCTCCCTTGCTCTGGCCACCGGCGCTCCCTTCTGTGAGTCCTCCGATTCGCTAGAGAGGCTTGTGGAATAACTCTGGCCACTGTCACTGCCTGCGCCCCCCTCGTACTCCTCCTCCTCACTCTCCATTTGCTCCCCCTCCTGTGTCTCTCCTTCTGAACCCCTGACAGCTAATATCTCTCTTCTTTCCCTACTTTGCAACATTTCATATATTTCTCCTTACAAAACTTCTTGTAGTCCTGCTAGCGTAATTTGTTGATTGCAGTTGCTCTTCAAATAGCTCTGGTCCCGCAGGTTTTGAATCCTTCCTGTCATTTTAGCTAATTCTGCGTAGTCCATTAATTTTGTCTGCCATTCCTTTGTCGGAATTTCTTCTTGCTTCCATTTCTGGGCTAACAATACTCCGCTGTTGCATATAAAAACAATTTCACAGCTTGCCTATTGATATCTTCACCTATAATACCAAGTAAAAATGCTTCTGGTATATTTCAACATCTTTTTCATCTCATTATATATCATTTCCCAGAAGTTTTTTTTACTTTCTTACATTCCCACCACATATGATAAAATGTTCCTTTTTTTTTTTACATTTCTGACACTTATTACTTGTCTTATACATTTTTAGCTAATTACCGTATTTTTTGCCGTATAGGACGCACTTTTCCCCCTCCAAAAATGAAGGGGAAATATATGTGTGTCCTATGGGGCGAATGCAGGCTTTCGCTGAAGCCTGGAGAGCGAGAGGGGTCGGTGGGCACCAACCCCTCTCGCTCTCCAGAGTTGCCTGCATGCCAAAGCCTGCGCGCGCTGAGCTCAGCGCGTCCAGGCTTCGCGGACCTCTCAGCAAGCAGCAGGAGCCAGCGCTGGGCTCCCACGGCTTGCAGAGAGCTGCCTGTTTGGGGGCTAGGGTCGGGGGAAGCTCGGGCCTCCCCCGCCCCAGCCCCGCGCCTGGGGGGGAAATACCGTATTTTTCGCACCATAGGACGCACTTTTCCCCTCCAAAAATGAAGGGGAAATGTGTGTGCGTCCTATGGTGCGAATGCAGGCTTTCGCTGAAGCCTGGAGAGTGAGAGGGGTCGGTGCGCACCGACCCCTCACGCTCTCCAGGCTTCGCACACCTCTCCGCAAGCAGTGGGAGCCCAGGGTTGGGCTCCCGCTGCTTGCGGAGACTTGCCTGCATGCTGAAGCCTGTGCGCGCTGAGCTCAGTGTGCCCAGGCTTCGCGGACCTCTCCGCAAGCAGCGGGAGCGCTCCCTCGGCTTGCAGAGACTTGCCTGTTTGGGGGCTGGAGTCGGGGGAAGCTCGAGCTTCCTCCGCCCCAGCCCCGCGCCTGGGGGGAAAATAATTTCCCCCCCTTTATTCCCCCCCCAAAATTGGGTGCGCCTTATGGGACGGTGCATCCTATAGGGCGAAAAATACGGTACACAGGTGCAATATACCCGGAAGGGGCTCTTGTGCTTGATCGCACAATCATAGAACGGTAGCATTGGAAAGGACCCCCCCAGGAGCCATTGCATGTCCCACCCCCTGCAATGCAGGAATCTCAGCTAAGGAATCCCTCACAGGTGCTGATCCAACCTCAGCTTAGAAACCTCCAAAGAAGGGAGCCCTTTCCAAGCAAGTCCATTCCGCTGCTGAACAGCTCTTACCACCAGAAAGTCCTTCCTGATGTTGAGTCTTGTCATTTGAATCTATCGGTCCTGGTCCTCCTCTCTGGAGCAGGAGAAAACAATTTCTGCTCCGTTTTCTGTGTGGCAGCCGTTCTCTTGTCCCCTCTCAAGTCTCCTCTTCTCCAGCCAGAACCTACCCAAGATCTAGTCAGCCATTGTGGTGTAGTGGTTAAGAGCGGTGGACTCGTAATCTGGTGAACTGGGTTCGCTTCCCTGCTCCTCCACCTGCAGCTGCTGGCTGACCTTGGGCCAGTCACGATTCTCTGAAGTTTCTCAGCCCCACTCACCTCACAGAGTGTTTGTTGTGGGGGAGGAAGGGGAAGGAGAGTGTGAGCCGCTTTGAGACTCCTTTGGGTAGTGATAAAGCAGGATATCACATCCAAACTCCTCCTCCTGCTCAGTGGAGGAGATCTAGAGCTGGAATACCCCCAACAGACAGGCGAAACCAAGCTGCAGACCCTGTTGAGATCAACCTCATCTTGGAGACTGTCAAGACCCAGGGCTCACCCACACTTGCCTCTAGCCATAGCTGTCAACTTTCCCCTTTTCTTGCGAGGAATCCTATTTGGAATTAGGGAATTTCTCTTAAAAAAAGGGAAACGTTGGCAGCTCTGGCCTCTAGCTCTGCTCTTTCCAGACACAAGTCTGAGCTTAAAGCCCGTGTCCGAGGCTGGTGGTTGTTCCCCCACGAAAACAAAACCTCTCCTTCTTTTGTCCGTCTTATTTTCTTCCTTTATATTTCTGTATTTACACCCCACCTTTTCCTCTAAAGAACTCAAGGTTTCATACCTGGTCTCTCCCAGGTCTCAGTCTGACACTCTAATTACCACACCCATTCCCTCCTACAGTCCTCAGATGAAAATAGGGACATTGTATTCAACATCACCGCCGCCCTGCTTTTTTGCATGTGAAATTGTTTAAATTAAAGTATTCCATGATACAGAAACCTCCCAAACCCCAGCTAGCTCCAGCCCCCACGCTGGACTGCAATTCCCTCCTTGCTAACTTGTGCAAAGGACACCACATGTTTCCTTTGAAACGCCCCATTTAATGCCTGCTTCTTGCAAATTGCCATTATGCCTACACAAGGTAAGTTTCGGGCGAAGAGGGCGAACCTTACATTTTGGGGAAAGCAAGCCGTATCCTGATTCGCAAGTCAGGAATAAAACAGGGTTTATTGTTTGTGTGAAGCCAGACCTTCTCCTTGAGGGTGGTGGTGGAGGAAAGACTGATAAAGGGTTTTTTCCTGTTAGACAAATAGTCACCAATTTGATCCAGAAAGTCCATGGCCTCCTGCGTGAGAAACAGCATATAGGTTACAAATATAGTAAGAATTCCAAAAGGGCCACAGGGACTTTTCTAAATATCAAAATGCAAGTGGAACTGACACTTTGAAGCAGGGTCAGCAAACTTTTTCAGCAGGGGGCCGGTCCACTGTCCCTCAGAGCTTGTGGGGGGCCGGACTATATTTTGAAAAATAATAATAAATGAACCAATTCCAATGCCCCACAAATAACCCAGAGATGCATTTTAAATAAAAGGACACATTCTACTCATGTAAAAACATGCTGATAGCCGGACCATCCGAGGGCCGGATTGAGAAGGCGATTGGGCTGGCTCCGGCCCCCGGGCCTTAGTCTGCCTACCCATGCTTTGAAGCATCAGTATGGACCACCTCAAAGGCAGACCTTATAAAAACTTGCATGCCCACCGCCACCTGTCTTCTCTGCACCCGGTCTTTAAGTTTCTGCTTGGAAAAATTGTGAGCTAGAGACGGGCTGCTTTAACGAAGGGGGCCAAACAAAGCCCATTGATGCATTTGGCTGTCTCTCTTTCTCCAGGTTGCTGCAGAAGCCGCCATGGCCCAGACCGTCCTTCTGAGCGTCGCCCTTCTGAGTGTCGTCCTCTCCTTCCATGGCGCCTTGGGCATCAGCGGCTGCAGAGTCACTCAAACTGGGCTGGAAAACTGTAAGGGAATCTGCCCTTACTGCAGATGTGACGCTTAAAATCCCCAAGCCAACCATTTATTTGTTTTGCAGAAAACCCCCAGGTAGCTCAACGCTTGGTGTGTTTCTCGGATGCAACAACAACCCATACGAACAGGTTCCAGACATGGTTCCTTGCCATGCCTCCCCTCCCTCAGAGAACCAGGGGAACTGTAGTTTTGCGAGGGCGCAGAGAGTTCTTGGGCCTCCACCTTTCCTTGTGCACCACCTTGTGCATTCTGAAGCTGTGTGGCATCTATAGGGTTGTGGTTGGCACCTGTCTGTCTTCAGAGACATTGGAGTGTGCCTCCGGGGGTGAAGTCCAACTGCTGCACTAGCAGCACCAAAGCGACCTCTGGGGGCAAGACTGGGCAGTGTGTTTGGAGGTCCTGGGATGCCCAGAGGCCCCACTGATGTGGTCCAGAGGAAAGCAGAGCCTTTGCTTCTCCCAAAGATGCCCTGCAAGGCAGTGGAGGTTTCGGAGTAGCACTTTCCTTCTCCTAGATGGGTTCCCTTCCCAGGCGGGCAAGGCTCAGCCAGACGTTACAACTTCCAGATACCTGCTGAAAACGTGTTGCAATTATTCCATCAGGCTTGAGCAGGCAATTAAGAACGGCATCTTTCTGTAAGAGCTGGCTGACCTTTAATTATAATTTTTTTATACAGCTTTATATACAGGTGAAACTCGGAAAATTAGAATATTGTGGAAAAGTTCATTAATTTCAGAAATTCAACTGAAAAGGTGAAACTAATGTATGAGATAGACTTATGACATGCAAAGTGAAATATGTCAAGCCTTTATTTGTTATAACTGTGATGATCATGGTGATGAAAACCGCAAATTAAAAATCTCAGAAAATTAGAATATTAAATGAAATCAGCAAAACAAGGATTGCAAATAGCTGTATGCCATGATCATCACAATTATAACAAATAAAGGCTTGAGATATCTCACTTTGCATGTCATGGAGCAATGATGGAGCAAAAGAGGATGAAAGATTTAAAATACTAAAAATGGCATTTACGAAGGATTGCTGTGTAAAAGGTAAAGGTAAAGGTACCCCTTCCCGTACGGGCCAGTCGTGTCCGACTCTAGGGTTGTGCGCTCATCTCACTTAAGAGGCTGGGAGCCAGCGCTGTCCGCAGACACCTCCGGGTCATGTGGCCAGCGTGACAAAGCTGCTCTGGCGAGCCAGCACCAGCACAGCACACGGAAACGCCGTTTACCTTCCCGCTATAAAGCGGTACCTATTTATCTACTTGCACTTAAGAGTGCTTTCGAACTGCTAGGTGGGCAGGAGCTGGGACCAAAAGACGGGAGCTCACCCCGCCGCGGGGATTCGAACCGCCGACCATACGATCGGCAAGTACTAGGCACTGAGGTTTTACCAATAATAATAATAATAATAATAATAATAATAATAATAATTTATTATTTATACCCCGCCCATCTGGCTGGGCCTCCCCAGCCACTCTGGGCGGCTTCCATAAAAACCAAAAATACAGTAAAATATCACACGTTAAAAACTTCCCTGAACAGGGCTGCCTTAAGATGTCTTCTGAATGTCAGGTAGTTGTTTATCGCTTTGACATCTGCTGGAAGGGCGTTCCACAGGGTGGGCGCCACTACCGAGAAGGCCCTCTGCCTGGTTCTCTGTAGCTTTGCTTCTCGCAATGAGGGAACCGCCAGAAGGCCCTCGGCTATTCTGGGAATTAGAAGTCTTGCTAGACCCAGGGATTAGAGGGGTCTGGCATACAGTTTAACATAGGGTTACCATACGTCCCTGGTTTCCAGGGACAGTCTCCAGATTTGCAAATCTGTCCCCAGAAAATGTGGCAGCGGCAGCCTCAGGAGCCAGCCTGGTAGCACAGTTGGCTCTGGCTGGCTTCAGGAGCTGCTGGCTGCCACCGCCACTGCCGAAGGGGAACAGGGGGTGTCCGGCGGTACAGATCTCCTGCCCCCTTCCCCCTTTGTTTTGACAGATTGGGGGAGGCTCGGGAGTCACGGGCGGACAGCTGTTGCCCAGGAGGGGTGCAAGGCAAGTGGTTTCTCTGCCAGGCAAGGTGCAAAGCCCTTCTTTCGCACCCTGTGAAACATAAATGCACAGTTCTTTTTTTAAAAAACTGAGCAACGGCAGCCTGTCCGCAACTCCCAAGCCTCCCCCGATCACTTGCCTATAGTAACCATAATTTAACACACCAAACTCATATCATCATTCCATGTTTTTCATTTATGATATGCTTCTCTGGGCTAATTTGAAATTCTAGGAAGTTGGTTAGGCTGAGAAAGTATGTTTTAGCCCATGAATGAAAACGTGTGCGGTTCAGATTTGGGTTTCCTTCATCCAAGGCTGGCATTTAAATCACGGCACCCCATTGGCAAATCAAACCATTGGTCTATCTAGGTCACTATTGTCCCTACACTGACCCTCAGCAGCTCTCAAGCAGGGAATCTTTCCCAGTCGTACCTGGAGACGTCGGAGATTGAACCTGGAACCTTCTGCTCGCGAAGCAATTGCTCTTCCACAGAGCTATTCACCCTTCTTCCCCTCAATGCCAGTTCAGGTATTATGCTGAGGAAAACCTCCAAGTGTTCGCCTAACAAGACCAGTCAATCAGGGTATACTTATATATGACATGTTTACAGACATGTATTTATATTAGGGAAAACTACTCCTGACTTTAATTAAGCTTTGCATCTAGAATGCAGGCTTATTAAACATGCAAATTGCTTTATCCAGGGATTGGGAAGCTGAGCAGCATCAGGATTGCAGTGAGCACAGAGGGGAAATTGAACCATCTTATGGTTCTAGGCAAAAACATTCATGCCACGCTAGCATTTGCAGTGAGAAGAAATCCCTGCCAAGTCAGGGCAGAGCCCACCATCATTTTTCTGCACACTCAGGAGCTTGGGGAGTTGCCTTGCCTTGAGTTAAACCATTGGCCCATCCAGTTCAATATTGTTGGCACTCACTGGGAGAAATTTCCCAGGGTTTCTGGCGAGGGACATTCCCCTAGAGAGCTCAGTCGGTAGAACACGAAGCTCTTAATCCCAGGGCCGCAGGTTCAAATGCCACGTTGGGTGAAAGATTCTTGCAGTGCCAGGGGTTGGACTAGATGATCCTCGTGGCCCCTTACAACTCTAAAATTCAATGATTCTATCTGCAGATGTGGAGGATAGAATCTAGGACCCTCTGCATGCAAGATAGGTGCTCTATCACATACCCCACAAGTGTCCCGTTTTAAGCGAGACATGCTGAATCACAGAAGACTGATTGGATCCTGGAATGTCCCATTTTTGGGGTCCGATGAAACAGAAGATGCTCACTCTGGTGCAAGTCATCAGGGTCAGGTCAGAGTGCTGAGACAGAAGGGGCTCTGGTACGATCCTGCTGCCAATTGCTGGAGCACTAGACCAGAAGCTGCGCCCCTCCTGGCACCCTAATTTTGGGGATGAAAACAAGGCTAAAGAGCCTCCCTGCACACAAAAATCCACTCTATTCTTCTCCTGCCCGGGTTCTATCAGCCAAAAAAATATGCCATTTTTAAGTTGCTAGCCTAGTGGAAGGAAGCATCCACTTTTAAAATGTCCATCTTAATCCATTAGCGTGTGGTTGTCTAAGGCCAAAGAAATCACTTCCATTAGCCCAAGTCTCTCCTACCTTTCTCTCATCCCCTTTCATTGCTGCTCACAGCGGTAAGTCTGGGAAAAGCAGATAGATAAAGCTGGCCATTAAGATAAGTAGCTAATCTGTACGTAACAACAAGGCTTTTAATAGGAAAGTTCAGTGGGGAAACATCAGCAGATGCACTTAAAAGAATGTGTCCTCGCCTGTTTCTTTCGTTTGCCTTAGATCACATAACACAAGCGAAAATTGCGTGTTAGTCTTATGCAGCAAAAAGAATGATGGTGGGTGGAATTCAACATGGTGCCAGGTGGAAGGATCCCTCCTCACCTCCCGTCCCTTGTCCCACCTGGTGTTCTGGGGGTTCTCCCAACACACACAGGGAGCCAATTTCAGGGGGCATGGGGAGGAAATGAGAGAGGGAAAGTCCCATTGTGTAAGTGGAAGTTGCCACTCAGGGCTTTTGCTGATGGGGCTCACTAGGTTAATACCACCCAGAGAGTCCTACAGAACCTTAAAAACCAACATTATGTATTATGGTGAAAGCTTTTGTGGATTACAGTTCTCTTCATCAGATGCAGATATACTGGTATATGTGGAACGCACTCCCTGCTGAAATGCAAGAGTCTACTTCATATATTAGTTTCACCTTTTCAGTTGAATTACTGAAATAAATGAACTTTTCTCACGGCCATGACTTTCCCAGTGCTGAAGGTGGAAGACTGCTGGCTTGCACCAACCCTGGCTTGTTCCAGGGCATTGAAGAACCTGGTCCTTGCCTCTCCCATCTCCAATAATCTCCTGTTTGTGTTGTCTTTACAGATTGCGATTACACAAGAGATTACTGGGCGCAATACCTGCAAGGTCCTATCCAGCAGCTCCCTGGCCCCGCCCTTCCTGGCCTGTTTGGGTGAGTAACGATTTTCTTGCTGGGAAGTCATTAGTTTAGATGCTTTTATGGGAGACAAGTTCCCTTCTCCAAGTTGCTCCGGGTTCTTTTTTCTCTTGGAATTCTGGAAGCCAAGACCCAAGTTATGGCAAGTGCTCTTTGGTGAGAAAACTCTCCAGCAGAGCTTTAGCATGGCAAAACACGCAGCAAAGAGAAGTGTAGAAATATAGGCTGTGAAACCTTTCAAATGCGTCCTTCTGGTGAGTCACACAATGTCCCCTTTTAAAAGCTTTCCTCAAGCTATCCCACTTCCCTAGCACAGAGAGGGGCCACATGTCTAGTTAGTCATAAAGTGCTGTGCTTACAAACTGTCCAAAAGTCAGGTTCATGTGTGTCAGGACTGCCGCTAGGTCCCAGCTCACAGAGGACCAACGCCCAGTGGATATTATATACAAAAGTCTTTATTGAAGTTTAGTTTCCATTTCCAAGCTCTGGGCGCGCAGGCCCACGTCTTAACGCTAGACCGGCTAAGTCCCCTCTGACTCACTGCTCCACCCACACCAGTTTAAGATTCTAGCCCGGCTCCACCTCTTGCGCTGCTCTTTCCTGCGCTGGGTCCTTCTGCCCTCTGGGGTTCCCTCCTTCCTGGACTCCTCTGACGCGGAGCCTCCTGAGTCTTGCCCCTCCCTCCGGCGGGCTTTAGGACCTGGCTCCCTTCCCGGGCTCCCCGCTGTGCCGCGCTCCTGTACATTTGAACTTGGCGCGCGCGCCCAGCCGGTGACTTTCCTTCTGACCGTTTCCCCGCTTCCTGATGTGGGTGTTGCCAAACCTGACTCCTCTCCTCCCTCTGGTGGTGAGGACACTGGTCCCGACTCCTGGGACTCCCCCTCCCCACTGCGCTCTGGTGGAGACGCTGGCCCTGATCTCCAGCTGCTGTTCAGGGACTCCCCGCTGGCCCCTCCCTCTTGAGGTTTCTCCCTTGGAATCTCCCTTGCTCTGGCCACCGGCGCTCCCTTCTGTGAGTCCTCCGATTCGCTAGAGAGGCTTGTGGAATAACTCTGGCCACTGTCACTGCCTGCGCCCCCCTCGTACTCCTCCTCCTCACTCTCCATTTGCTCCCCCTCCTGTGTCTCTCCTTCTGAACCCCTGACAATGTGCTTTTCCATACAGCTGTCAGAAAAGATGCACAGGCAGTTGAAAATGTTGCTTAGTTACAAAAGGTAAAAGTAGAGGAGAGAAATGCTAGTTTCAGACTTCATTCTTTCTGAAACAAAAGAGGCTGGTTAAAGCCATGCGACTGGAGCAAACAGCTCCATAAACCCATCCCCAATGCCCCTTACCTTACCCTCTAGAAAGCCTTATTCAGAATGGTGGTTTGCATGACCTACTAAGAAGAACAACATAGTGAAATTCAAAACTGCCATGATGACTGTACATTTATTCAAAACCCAAATGAAGCTGTTCAATCAAATGGATGAATGTTATCCGGTGATGCCAGATTTTCAAAGTCTGATAAGTCTTTGGCAACTCCAGCGCCCCCCCCCCCAACACCTCCTTGCCTCTTAGCGCCCCACCCTGGGTAATCACACTGCCCCCTGGTGGCAGTCCCTTTCCTAGCATCTATACATATCCGTACAAAGACTATGGGCCCAGAATTGATTATTGCTGGATGCCAGTGGAGTCTCTTAAGAAGAGAGACCCAGGAGAATCCTGCCTGCCTTAAAGCATCCTGGATTACTTAAACTAGAAGGCCAAAGCTAGCCTATCAAAGTTTCCCTTTTAAGCTGCAAAGGAATGGCACTCTGCTGAACTCACAAATGTGAGCATGGAAGGATAATATCCAATAAATAGATCCTCTCCTAGCATCTATAAACATTCCTACAAGTACTGCCCACTTGGGAACCATTGGTCTCTAAAACAATGGCTGTCACCCACCTGAATAGAACTTTGCTAATTAATCAGATGCTTAATACTACTACTACTACTACAGTACTACTACTACTAATAATTTATTATTTATACCCCACCCATCTGGCTGGGTTTCCCAGCCACTCTGGGCGGCTTCCAACAGAATATTAAAATACAATAGTCTATTAAACATTAAAAGCTTCCCTAAACAGGGCTGCCTTCAGATGTCTTCTAAAAGTCTGGTAGTTGTTCTTCTCTTTGATATCTGGTGGGAGGGCATTCCACAGGGTGGGTGCCACCACCAAGATGGCCCTCTGCCTGGTTGCCTGCATCTCACAGCAAGGGAACCGCCAGAAGGCCCTCAGAACTGGACCTCAGTGTCTGGGGAGAACGATGGGGGTGGAGACACTCCTTCACGTCTACTGGACCGAGGCCATTTGGGCTTTAAAGGTCTGCACCAACACTTTGAATTGTGCCTGGAGACATACTGGGAACCAATCTAGGTCTTTCAAGACCAGTGTTATGTGGTCTTGGTGGCCACTCCCAGTCACCAGTCTAGCTGCCGCATTCTGGATTAATTGTAGTTTCTGAGTCACCTTCAAAGGGAGCCCCACGTAGAGCGCATTGCAGTAGTCCAAGTGAGAGATAACTAGAGCATGCACCACTCTGGTGACACAGTTTGCGGGCAGGGAGGATCTCAGCCTGCGTACAAGATGGAGCTGATAAACAGCTGCCCTGGACACAGAATTGACCTGTGCCTCCATGAACAGCTGTGAGTCCAGAATGACTCCCAGGCTGCACACCTGGTCCTTCAGGGACACAGTTACCCCATTCAGGACCAGGGAGTCCTCCACACCTGCCCACCTTCTGTCCCCCCAAAATAGCACTTTTGTCTTGTCAGGATTCAACCTCAATCTGTTAGCTGCCATCCATCCTCCAACTGCCTCCAGGCACTCACACAGGACCTTCACCGCCTTCACTGGTTCTGATTTGAAAGGGAGGTAGAGCTGGGTATCATCCGCATACTGATGAACACCCAGCCCAAACCCCCTGATGATCTCTCCCAGCGACTGCATGTAAATGTTGAAAAGCATGGGGGAGAGGACAGAACCCTGAGGCACCCCACAAGTGAGAGCCCAGGGGTCTGAACACTCATTCCCCACTACCACTTTCTGAACACAGCCCAGAAGGAAGGAGCAGAACCACTGTATAACAGTGCCCCCAGCTCCCAGCGCCTCTAGATAGTCCAAAAGGATGTTGTTACGGCAAAATCTGGGTGCGAGGCTGCTCTGCCACCCAGCTCATCGGACTAAGTCCGTGGGTCCCTGCGGAGGAAAATGAGCTCAGCCGTAGACAGGAGCAAACTGCAGAAGATCCAAGTTTATTGCGCAACAGGTTCAAGGCGAGATTGAACAGTGAGAAAGGGGTGACATGAGTTTTTGAAACTCCCTCCATGTCCCAGAATACAGTGCAAAACACGTCATGAATACATTAAAGAGAGGTTTGGTTACACAGATTACATCATGAATATATTAAAGGGAGGTTGGGTTACACAGATTAACATATGGAGGAGGGAGGGGGGAATATGCAGAGCTGGAGATATGCGCAGATAAGCGCTTCCTGAGTGCCGGTGATGGGAAGACAATGGTCCATGTATGCATAGTCTATCACCTGGCATTGCCCGGAGGAAAGGTTTGGCAGAGTGATTTGACAGGATTAGGGTCTTGACACCTTGAGGGATTATGGAGGACAGGGGAGGGGTGATGGAGTCCTAGAGAAATTGAGCAAATATATTGTAGCGAAGAAGGTGAAGAAGACATGCCCCCCCCTTCCGTAACAGTCCCCCATTCGGAGATAGATTTGCATTAAAGTTCTGTAAGAACTTGCAAATCTTTTCTCCGCACCCTAAATCTCGGTGAAGGTAGGGGTGCCCTGTGAGTGGGAATAGGCTCTAATGGAAAAGGAGGTGGGTTCAGCAGGGCAGCAAAGGAGGGAGCAACAGGGACCAATACAATGTATGTGTATGTTATATAGATATTCACTAAATAATAACTTTGTATCTACCGTACTAGATGTGTGGGTTTGTGCAAACCTGAAGGGGGCTTGCAAGCCATGCCTCTTAAGGTCATTTGCAAGTATAGTAGTGTAGATAGCTGGATATAGGATATCGCATAAAGGAACACCTGTTGTATTTTGTTCAATAGTGGTCTATGCTTTACATTTAGCAGGAAGGTCCACTACTGACTGAGGAAAAAAAAAATGCAGTTTGCTTTGTCCCCCGCCATTTTTGTGTTCTCAGGTGTCAAGGTAGCTCTTCTGTGGTCTCACACCGGCAATCCCTGGTGAATCCACTTAGGGCTTTCATATTAACCATGTTGCCTGGCACCCATCACAGCTGGCACAGGTTTGGATACGTCATGAGAGAAATATCCTTGCCTTGGCCATTCCATGGGATTTTATTATTATAAGCTCTGGTCTTGCAGTCATGGGAAGTTGCTCACTTGCACATTAAGGACCAAAAGCTAATTGCAGCCTGGATACACTTGCCCAATTCAAACTGAGTCCAATTTGAATTTATCTTGCCCCATGGTTCTCAACTTCCCAAACCAATCAGTTAAAATAAAACCATTCTTAAAGGGCACTCGTCCAAATAAGTCAATTTAACTCTATAAGGGATTATTCCTGCTAAACCAAAGCATATATACCTTCCTGAAGCTTCTCCTTGGTAAAGTGAGTTTTTAAGCACATTTTAAAATGGGTAGGGAAGTTGGCAGAGTGCCAGGTGAAACAATGAAATGTGGTTATAAATTTATCTAATTCTAAACATTGGACTACATAATAGCCTGATCTGTAAAAAGCATAAAATGTATGAGAATCCTCCACTGGGGTGTAAGGAATAAGACATCAAACATAAAAACAATTACACACAAAAATAGCCACAAATATAGCCCCCCCCCATTTGTGGAAATAACACACTGTCAGACACATTTCAACATTCCTACATAATAACACATAATACAAAACAAACTAAGTATCAGTTGCATATCTTGAGACAATTGTGATATTTTTTATGCATGTATCTAGAGGTTCAAAAGTGAGAAAATGTCCTTGCAATTCAACTCCACCCCCCTTTTTCAGCCCCACTTCCCCGGCAGTCTATATCCTTCGAAAGAGATAGCTGTGGCCACTTTGAAAAGTTTGGTGCCTGTTGTTGTTGCAGGTCTTGTGGTGGCGAAGAACTGAGTTGAGGGGTTGTTGCTGCTTTTTCATCATTGCACATCTGTAGAAGTGATATCCTGTAAGGGGTTAGGGGTTTTTTAGGGACTTAAAAGACAGAAAAGGGAGGAGCAAAAGCCCCCTCCCCAAGAAAATCTCCTTGAGTTATTAGCTGCAAATAATAAAATCTTAGCATGTTAAGCATTTTACTCATTTTAATATTATTATCACATTTTCATATAGTTACTGTTATTATCTGCTAAGTTTGTTTGCTTTCCTTCACTTAGTTTTTGTTGTTGATTTTTTCATATTATTAAATAAAAAAATTACTCCGCATGTATAGAAAGAGAACTGTAAAAAATACAACAAAGGTTAAAAAATAAAAAAAAGAAAGCAAAAAATGAGATTACCAGTCAGATGAAAACAGACTTGACACAAAGACATCAGATTTAGAAAAGAATTATTATTAAATAATAGAAAGATATTATGAAAACCACAGATTACTACTGGACTGAAAAAATGAGAAAACAATGGAAAAGGGCTTAAATGACTTTCAATATGTGATGGACATGTCCCCAAAGTAAAACACACACACAATGACCTATGAGGAACCAAAAATAATAATACTCAGGCAAAAGGTAAACAAATACCATTCCACAAACAATGTTTGGTTGTGCTTCGATTAATTTCATAGACATCATGGAAAAACTGATTAAATAAATGAAAAGAGATTATTTGTAACTTAAAGTGTCAAAGCCACAAAGAGCTGGAAGTCACTAATACAGCAGGGATTCAGACTTGTTTCACAGAACAGGAAAGAAAGTTGCTGTGGGAGAAAAGAAGGGACAAACACTTTGTTATCGGGGTTCACATATCCTGTTAAAATGCACACAAACAAAGTCCGTGATTTAAATCCCATTGAGGGGTGGAATGCTTTGATATTTAGCTGTGAAAAGAATTTGGCATGTTAAGATTTCAAACTTGGGACACATTAAGGGTGATTTCTCTCAATGGTTCCAAGTTTTACATAAACCTCCTCTCCCCCCCCCTACAGTTCCCCCTCCTTCATCCATCTCTCTCTCTCTCTCTCTCTCTCTCTCTCTCTCTCTCTCCCTATCTTTTTTTTTTTTAGCTGATCTAGTCTCTGTGCATGTGTGGAGTTCATGTCTCAGCAAACCTTTTATACTATTGAAATGTTGCATCTTTTGGCAAAATTAGAATTTGAATAAGGGAAGGGTAAGAAGTAGATTTTAAAAGAGGGTTAGATTTAAAACAAAAAAGAGAAACTCAGCAATTGAAGTATTCACCAACAAAAGCTAGCAATTTCAGCCCAAGCAAAGCGACTGCTTCCTTTATGTACAGGAAAGGGCTAATATCCCTCTGGCCATTCGTGGAACAATGCCACGCCCTTATATATGGGAAAAAATGGCCAGAGAGTCAGAATTCATAGGATTTTTTAACATTCTAAGTTATTTCGGCCTTACCATTTGCAGACAAAATTTTTCCTGCTCCTTTATTTACAGGATTGGTCAAGGCCCCTATGTATTTGTATGTGTTTAAACTTTGAATTGACTTTGAAGTCTGATTTTTAAATAGTAGACAAAATGATAAACACTGTAATCACTCAAATGCTTGATATTACCAGTTGTGCTTCAAAACATCACAGCTTCACCTCTCACCTTTTAAAACTAAAGAGCAAAGCTAGGCTGAATTTCAACTCCATCACCACACCAGAATTTAAGAATTACCCTGCAATGCTTGCGGACACATGTCCTTCCACACAGCCACAAATTGTCCTTCCACACAGCCACAAATTGGGAGAGTTGAAAGGGACCCTCGGGTCATCTAGTCCAACCCTCCAAAATATAGGGTTCACAGCAAGATTTCACAGCAAGATTTGTACTACCAAAGAGACACACACATACTTATGTACACAGGCACTACTGGGGAATAGAGCACACTCAATGCTCCTATCATGTACTAAGGAAGAGGAAAATAAAAGTATCCAGCTTTATACAGAACCCTCTAAAGGAAGAACAGTTTCCTAAGATAAGATAGGAAGAGAATCTGGGAGAGAATATTTTATAAGCATAGGGTTATTTCAGTTGATATACCCACTCAAATAATAAAACCAGTCCTGGATTTGATTTAATGTCTCTGAACTTGCATAGGAATAGTACGCCTAACTACGATTTTTAAATAACGATACATAGGAAGGTGAGATGTCGGGTACTTTTAGTAAAGAATGTGCCCCCCTCTCTTGTTGAAGGAAGCTTACTCAGGAGTAAATTCACTTGGCACAGAAGTAAGAAAGGGGGGGGGGACCTGAAAGAGACAGAAACAAGTGGGGGAGGTATTTTCCAGTAAGAAGCCAGGAAACCCTGGTTGATCTTAGAGACTGGTATCAGGACTGGACTCTATAGATAGACAATTGTTGTCTATCAAAGCTTCTACCTTTTATGTGCTTCATGAAATAAATACACTGCATCTTAGCTTGAGAGAGCAGTTGTGCTCAACTACGCTTTTGCAGCAGAAACATCTAATTCACATTAGAAACATTCACATTCCAGAAACATTAGAAACATTCACATTCCAAAATAGACTGTAGACTATCTGAAAAGTTGTGGCAAAGCAAGAGGTGGGGTAAACATTTGCACCCTTCATTCTCATTTGGTCTTATTTAAGACTGATAAGGTCCAGCATGGCTTCCTTAGATTTAAAATTTTGAAGCAAGCTTGCAGTTTAAACTATGCGCGCTTAAGAAAGGCAGTCTGTCAGAGACAGAAGGAACAGACAACACACATAACAGACAACATGTAAACACACATATTCTCATATATGTATTAACACACAACACACATAACAGACAACATGTAAACATATATACTCTCATCCTTTAGTTGGTTATTGCAAGGAGTTGGGCTGCTTCCTTTAGCTTCATTAAGTGAAATTAGTAGGAAGGTCCCACATGGTTTTAAGAGCCTAATTGCCTCTTCAAACACCACCAGTTAACCAAACTGGCAGGGCTCACAATGCTTAGTTGACTGGGTACCCCTTTATATATGCATGCGTTGTTGTTGCTTTTGTTGTTGTTTTCTTTTTTGGGGGGGGGATAGAGAAGGGAGAAGGAGAGAGGTTGATTAGGATTTGGGTAACTTGTACAGGGGGCTATTTAGGGTTTTTCTTTTTCCTTGTTGCTTGGCAACTTCCTAACAATTTAACGAGCTTCACCTACTCGGTTCCTTTTCTTCCTATTCCTGTCTTATTTCTTAGTTATATGTTTTTAACGAGCTCTACCCACTTGGTTCCTTTCTCTTTTCTAATATCCTGGGGTCCTTTTCCACTCTGCCGATCCTGCCCAATTCCTCATGGGCTATCCCTCCTGGCAACCTCCTACCTATCACCACAATCTCCGGAAAAGGGCCCCTACTGAACGCCCGCGCCGTGCGGTGCCAGATCGGGTGATCCCTGGATAGAGTTTCGAACTGAAAATCCCCCTTGCTTTTGGAAGCGGGCTCACGCACGATACACGTGTTACGTGGCACCGACCAGTGCGGCTGGGATTGGATAGAAAGCCAGACCCCTTCCTGCGCCCTCGGTGAGGACGCTCGTGAAGTTCGGAAGAAGAACTCCAACCCTTTGCTTTCAACTGGGACGTCCATTGCGGAGAGTCGGCTGTTTTTCAAGTCGGGTCTCTCCGTCTTACTTTCGGACTCCCAATTGGTGCAGCTGGCTGGAGAGGTTTTAGAGAAAGAGATAGAGCTCAGAACCCCCCTTTCGGGTCGAGCAGCAGTCCACGGTCTCTCTCACCAATTGGACCAAGAGACAGGCGAGAAGGAGCGATAGAGAGGAGGGCAGAGAATTCAGTTGCCAGGAGATTTCCACCCCTTTCCCACCAGTGCACTGGATTTTTCCTTTTCCTTATACTCACGTGTCTTCTATGATGATCCCGGGATTGATGAATAAGCCGGCTGGATCCCTCTTTGCTCCCTGGCTGAACTCCTGGGGCTTTCGATTACCGCCCGGAAGATGGCCGGGGGTCCAAAGGATCTTCCCAGGCAAAATGGCCTGGTGCCGGCTGAAGATTTCGGGGCCCCCGGTCAGCAACGCGGGAGAACCGCATGCCCCACGTTCGGGCGCCAAATGTTATGGCAAAATCTGGGTGCGAGGCTGCTCTGCCACCCAGCTCATCGGACTAAGTCCGTGGGTCCCTGCGGAGGAAAATGAGCTCAGCCGTAGACAGGAGCAAACTGCAGAAGATCCAAGTTTATTGCGCAACAGGTTCAAGGCAAGATTGAACAGTGAGAAAGGGGTGACATGAGTTTTTGAAACTCCCTCCATGTCCCAGAATACAGTGCAAAACACATCATGAATACATTAAAGAGAGGTTTGGTTACACAGATTACATCATGAATATATTAAAGGGAGGTTGGGTTACACAGATTAACATATGGAGGAGGGAGGGGGGAATATGCAGAGCTGGAGATATGCACAGATAAGCACATCCTGAGTGCCGGTGATGGGAAGACAATGGTCCATGTATGCATAGTCTATCACCTGGCATTGCCCGGAGGAAAGGTTTGGCAGAGTGATTTGACAGGATTAGGGTCTTGACACCTTGAGGGATTATGGAGGACAGGGGAGGGGCGATGGAGTCCTAGAGAAATTGAGCAAATATATTGTAGCGAAGAAGGTGAAGAAGACATGCCCCCCCTTCCGTAACAATGTTATGGTTGATGGTTGAAGAAACAGCTCTCACCTTTGTCCTTAGCCTGCCGGAGATCATCGACCAAGGCAGTTTCAGTCCCATGATGAGGCCTGAATCCCAACTGGAAGGGATCCAAATGGTCCGCTTCTTCCAGGTGTGCCTGGAGTTGTTCAGCAACCACTCGCTCAATCACCTTGCCCAAGAATGGAAGATTTGAGAGTGGGCGATAGCTGGCCATCGTGGCCGCATCTAAAGATGGTTTTTTAAGAAGCGGTTTAATGACCACCTCTTTCAGTGGGTCTGGAAAGTCTCCCTCACAGAGAGAAGCATTCACCACCCCGTGAAGCCCATCGGCCAGCCCTTCTCTGCTAGCTTTTATAAGTCAGGATGTGCAAGGATCAAGGAGACAGGTGGTTGGTTTCACTCGCCCAAGCAGCCTGTCCACATCCTCAGAGGTAACAGATTGGAATTGATCCCACGCCACTTGACTAGACAGGAGTCTAGCGCTCTCCCGCCCCGGCCCTGCTCCCACGGTGGAGTCTACCTCTTCCCGAATCTGAGCGACTTTATCTGCAGAAAACTTTGTAAAATCATTGCAGGAGATCATGTGGCCCGTATCTCTT
Organism: Podarcis gaigeae; assembly: GCF_964106915.1. Classification (NCBI taxonomy): domain Eukaryota; kingdom Metazoa; phylum Chordata; class Lepidosauria; order Squamata; family Lacertidae; genus Podarcis; species Podarcis gaigeae. Next base: position 2,469,937 of record NC_139682.1, on the reverse strand, counting down.
AATGAATTGCTTCAAAGGTGCATATATCTGCATGGGGGTAAAAAACCCAAGACCCCAATACTTGGGCAGTCTCCTTCCTTTTTTGCTTTTGATGGTCACACGCAGTTGCAGAGTAGTAAATGCTGACACGCCGGAGCTTGCGATGACCACAGTCAGAAGATCCCTTGTCCGCAATGGAAATGGCTGGCAAAGGGTTGTGTCGCAAGGAGCGTGTTTGCCTTGGGTCGTGGAAACTTCGGCTGGCGCTGCTCAGCCCCCTCCTAACAGCTCCTTTTCCATTTCTGCAGCTGCCGATTTGATGTCCTGAAGTCTGAGCGTGTGAGCGTGGCTTTCAGGCCGCCCTATGGAGTGGACGTGCATGTGTGCCTCGTGGTCCAGATCAAGTGCTCTGTGCCGTGAGTAAGATGCATCCCGGGTCGCTGGGCAGATTTGGGAGACCCTTCGTTGCCTAAAGTTGCAAAGACAAAACCGCAAAAGCCTTTGCGCCCGCTCTGCCCGGCTGCTCCCACACGGCAAGACTCTCCCCTTGGCCGTGACCTCTGTGGTTTGAGGACAGGGGGGTGCTGATCTCTTGGCACCCCCTTCCCTTCCAAAAAAGCTCTTGCTGTTCCCGTGGCGCCTGCTGGGCGTAAGGGGCCAGGCTGTTCTGGCTGGGTGGGAAAGGCAACCCCAGAGGTGAAAAGGGGCAAACCTGGCCTTTGCTCAGTAGGCAAGTGAAGGAACATCTCTACATGCCAAGATGAAATATGCAGGAGAATGAGTGAAAGGAATACATGGCCTGACTCATGACATCCTCTGTCTTGCATTTAAGAGCGCTAAAGAAAAATCAGATGGGAGGGTGGCTCTCCAGATGATTTGTCATTTCACATCATCCCCTGACAGCATGGCTAAAGGCACATAGAAAGATCGGGAGCTGCTTTTTCCTGGTCATCTAACTGCATGCTGTCTACGCTCTGGATGGACCTTCATAATATGGCCATCGTTCTCTTCTTTCTCTTTCTCTTAAGGTCTCTCTTTTCTTTTCGTTCTTTCTGCCTTTGTTCTTTTTCCCCAATTAAGTAGCTGTTTTAATTCCGTATATTATAAAAAGATACTTTGCTGTGGGTTTGTATTTTTTTATATCTTTGAATAGGTATCTCTAGCTATATCTATCTATCTATCATCTAAGAAATATTGAGCAGCAGAGAAGGGAATAAAAAAAGTTTGACATTTCTCATCTTTGTTTAGAGGAGCATTCCTAATGACATTTTCCTGGCTTTTGCATGCAAATTAAACCGAAGAGTAAAATTAGTGACTATATTTTACAGATTCCATTTCCTTGAGCACTTTAATAGGCTGAAAATATTGGCTCTTAAATTTTCAAGGGGGGAGGGAGGTAATCTTTTGTAATAATAATAATAATAATGATGATAATTTATTATTTGTACCCCTATGGCTTCCATAGAAACCAAAAAACACTAAAATATCACACATTAAAAACTTCCCTGAACAGGGCTGCCTTAAGATGTCTTCTGAATGTCAGGTATTTGTTTATGGCTTTGACATCTGATGGGAGGGCGTTCCACCTTGTAATATTGTTGCAGGATATATGAGCATTTACAGAGCAAGATTATAACATTTTTGCAAGCAAGGAAGAAGATCACAAGAATTCCACCCCACAGGTTCCTCCGCTGGGGAACATGATTTATAAGCGAATTTCAAGATTAGTCCCCCTCTCAAGATAACCTCACTTCCTTTTTTTTTTATATAAATATTGATTAAGTTTTTTTGTGAAAAAAATACATAAATAATAAACAACATTGCTTATATCATAACAAAATTTCATAACTTGTTTAGACTTCCTCACGTCTCCTGCTCCCACTTACATTGTTGAAAAGTTTTTTCAAGCAAATTATCATCTTGTTTGCAATCTTATATCCACTCCGTTAAATATAGTCTAATAATTCTCCGAAAAGGGTTTGTATTTTCCTTGATCTTACTTATCATCAAATTCCAGTCTAATTTAGTGGTGGCCAAATATTTATGATCAAGCATCCTTCTTAACATTCAACCAAATTACAATATTTTTGTAAATAAATCTTAAATTTCTTCCAATCCTCTTCAATCCTTTCTTCTCCCAGGTCTCGGATTCTGCCAGTCATCTCCGCCAGTTGCATATAGTCTATCAGTTGCATCTGCCACTCTTCCAGTGTGGGTAGATCTTGAGTTTTCCAATTCTTGGCAATGAGTATCCTTGCTGCCGTTGTTGCATACATAAAGAATGTTCGGTCCTTCTTTAACACCTTCTGGCCGACAATACCCAGGAGGAAGGCCTCTGGTTTCTTAGTAAAGGTATACTTAAATACCTTTTTCAACTCGTTATATATCATTTCCCAGAAGGCCTTCACTTTAGGGCAAGTCCACCCAAGGTGAAAGAATGTTCCTTCATTTCCTTTACATTTCCAGCATTTATTATCAGACGAATGGTATATTTTGGCAAGTTTAACTGGGGTCATGTACCATCTGTATATCATTTTCATTACATTTTCCTTCAAAGCATTACATGCAGTGAAGTTCAGCCCAGTGGTCCACAACCTTTCCCAGTCCTCAAACATAATGTTATGCCCAATATCCTGTGCCCACTTTATCATAGCAGATTTAACCATTTCGTCTTGTGTGTTCCATTTTAACAGCAAGTTATACATTCTTGATAGTACCTTAGTCTTTGGTTCTAACAATTCTGTCTCCAACTTCGATTTCTCCACCTGGAACCCTAGTTTTTTGTCATTTTTAAAAACTTCTTTAATCTGGGCGTAATGTAACCAGTCTCGCACTTTACCCTTCATTTTCCCCAAACTCTGCAATTTCCAATTGTCACCGTCTTTTTCTAATATTTCCCAATATTTTGGCCATTTGGCCTCCATATTGGGTCTTTTTCGGGCCTTAGCTTCCAGAGGGGAGAGCCACCTCGGAGTTTTGTTTTCCAATAAGTCTTTGTATTTTGTCCAGACATTGAATACTGCTTTCCTGACAATATGGTTCTTAAAGGCCTTATTGATCTTAACTTTGTCATACCATAAGTATGCATGCCAACCAAAAGCGTTGTTAAAACCTTCCAAATCCAACACATCAGTGTCTTCAAGAAGTAGCCAGTCTTTTAGCCAGCAGAAAGCTGCGGCTTCATAGTACAGCTTTAAGTCTGGCAGGGCAAAGCCCCCTCTTTCTTTCACGTCAGTTAATATCTTAAACTTAATTCTGGGCTTTTTGCCCTGCCAGACAAATTTAGAGATATCTCTCTGCCACTTCCGGAAGCACTCCGTCTTGTCCACAATCTGTCGTGTTTGAAACAAAAACAACATCTTTGGCAATACATTCATCTTAATAGCAGCAATTCGGCCTAGCAAAGAAAGCTTCAATTTTGTCCAACTGTCCAAGTCTCTCTTAATTTCAGACCAACATTTTTCATAAAAAGGTAAAGGTAAAGGTACCCCTGCCCGTACGGGCCAGTCTTGACAGACTCTGGGGTTGTGCGCCCATCTCACTCAAGAGGCCAGGGGCCAGCGCTGTCCGGAGACACTTCCGGGTCACGTGGCCAGCGTGACAAAGCTGCATCTGGCGAGCCAGAGCCACACACGGAAACGCCGTTTACCTTCCCGCTGGTAAGCGGTCCCTATTTATCTACTTGCACCCGGAGGTGCTTTTGAACTGCTAGGTTGGCAGGCGCTGGGACCGAGCAGCGGGAGCGCACCCTGCCGCAGGGATTCGAACCGCCGACCTTTCGATCGGCAAGTCCTAGGCGCTGAGGCTTTAACCCACAGCGCCACCTGCGTCCCAACATTTTTCATAGTTATCCTTAAATAGACTCAGATTTTTTGCTGTTATATTTGCCCCTAGGTACTTAACTTTTTTAACCACAGTTAGTTCTGTTTCTCTCTGAAACCGTTCTGACTCTGTATCTGTCAAGTTTTTCCCCAACACCTTAGTTTTCTGTTTATTTAGTTTAAATCCCGCCACCCGACCAAAGTCTTGAATCAGTTGTAATACTCTTTTTGTACTAGATTCTGGCTCCTGCAAAGTCAAAACTAGGTCATCTGCAAAAGCTTTAAGTTTATATTGTTTCGCTCCGACCTGAATCCCTTGCACCAACTGGTCCCCTCTAATCCTATTCAAGAGCACCTCCAGAACCGAGATAAATAACAGAGGGGAAATCGGGCAGCCTTGTCGTGTACCTTTTTCAATTTTAAACTCTTCTGTAACCACATTGTTAACTATCAGTTTTGCCTTCTGTTCTGAATATATTGCATCAATCCCATTCTCAAAACCCCGTCCCACTCCCATTTCTTTTAAATTTCCCTTCATAAATTTCCAAGAAATATTATCAAAGGCCTTCTCCGCATCTATAAAAATTAACACTGCTTTTGTATTTATGTTTGTTTGCAAAAGTTCCAAAATGTCAATGATGTTCCTTGTGTTAGCAAACATATGTCTACCTGGGAGAAAGCCTGCCTGGTCTTTATGAATTACTTCATTTAAAACTCTTTTAAGTCTGCTTGCCAAGATATCTGCAAATATTTTGTAATCCACATTTAAAAGGGAGATGGGACGATAGTTCTTGAGTTGTGTCTTCTCAATTTCCGATTTTGGTATCAATGTGATGAAAGCTTCCTTCCACGATTCCGGCGCCTTCTTTCCCTCCATAATTTCATTACTGACCTCCATCAATGGTTGTATCAAATAATCTCTTAATGTCTTATAATACTTGGAGGTCAGGCCGTCTGGCCCTGGAGATTTGCCCAATTTCATGTTCTGAATGGCTTGTTCAATCTCTTGTCGTGTTATTTTGCTGTTCAGGAGTGATCTATTTTCTTGTGAAAGTTTTTTAAGTCCATTTTCCCCCAAAAATTGTTTAATCTCAACCTCATCCTGCGGCCCTTGAGTGTATAATTTTTTGAAATATTTCTGAAAACACTTTCTAATCTCCACGGGGTTCTGAATGTTTCTTCCTTCAATTTCCAGGTTTGTAACTACATTTAGCTTTTGTCTCTTCTTCAACTGCCAAGCCAGCAGTTTCCCACATTTGTTTGCCGATTCAAAGGTTTTTTGTTTCATTAATTTGATCTTCCACTCTATTTCCTGGTTCATCAGTTTAGAATATTGTGCCTGATGGAGTTTAATTTCTCTCAGAATCGGCTGTGACTTCGGATTCAATCTTAACTTCTTCTCTAACTCTTTAATTTTCTCCAAGATCTTGTCTTTCCTCTCATTTTGTATTCTTTTCTTTACAGCATTCTGTTGTATCAAGAACCCCCTCATCACGGCTTTGCTTGCGTCCCAAATGATTCTTTTTTCTACCGTAGTGTTCATGTTTATCTCGAAGTAGTCCTTCAAAACTTTTTGGGCCTTCTTAATAATCTCCTGATCTCTAAACAAATTGTCATTCATCTTCCATCTAAAGGAACCGGTTGGTAATAATGTCATGTCCATTTTCAGTGCATTATGGTCGGAGCAGGTCTTTGGGCAGATTTCCACTTTCCTGACCTTGGGTGCCAGACCTCTAGTTATCCATATTTGGTCGATTCTTGTCCAAGTCAGCTGGGCTTCAGAGAAGAATGTTCCTTCTTTTCCCAAGGGGTTCTTCGTTCTCCAAATGTCAATCTAGTCCATATTGTCTGTCATTTCAAAAAAGGTCTTTGGTAGTCTGCCATCTTTCGTAACATTTTGGCTTTGTGACTTATCCATGTTAGTTGATACGACTCCATTCATATCTCCCATCATAATGATGTTGTCATAGTCCAGATACTCCAGCATTGTCTCATGCAACTTCTTATAAAATTCCGATTTTCCTTCATTTGGTGCATAAATTCCTAATAACAGAATCTTCTCTCCTTGATGTTGTATTTCGATTGCCAAAATTCTTCCATGTTCATCTTTGAATAAAAATTTAGGTGACAGGCTCTCTTTTGCATATATCACCACGCCTCTCTTCTTTACTATATCTGAAGATATAAATTCCTGACCAAGTCTTTTGTTTATTAACACTTTTCTATGGAGCCTGGTCACATGTGTTTCTTGTAAGCAAATAATGTCCAATTGTTCCTTTTTTAATATATGAAAAATTTTCCTCCTTTTTTCCGGAATATTACAGCCATTTATATTCCAACTCAACAGTTGCAGAGACATCCTGAATAAATCTGGTTATTTTTCTGGGGGTGGTACCTTGTTCACTGGGTCTTCAGAATCCAAGGGTGCCGGTGCCTCTGGTGCTTCAGGCCCTCAAATAGTGCTTGCTGGTATTCCAAATGGTGCCTCAAAGTAGCAATTCCAGACCCCCTCAGATTGTTTCCAAATTTATATTCAAAGTATCCAGATCTGCAGACTGACTGCTACAGTTACTCAGGCAGTTCCAGCACCTGGGTTTCTTCCTTAAATTGTAATTCCAATAGAAGAAGATATCACAGTCCAAATCAGAAACACAAAATCCAATGCTTACAGTCCTATTCTGCTTCAAAAGAGGTTCAATGGGTGCTCAGATCCATTAGGTTAAAAGTTCACTCTCTGCCTCCACTCCTCCTGCTCTTTGCTTTGAAGTTCAGTAGCAGCGGAAGACGGACTTCCTTTTTTTTGTCACTCCGCTTTCAGCCAAATTCCGTAGCTTTTAAATCTTTAGAATTTTTAAAAGTCCTTATTACTCACGGGTTGTTACTTTCCGAAACACAAATTCCAGGAAGAAAGGTCAGCACTCACCGGCAACAGCTTCGCGGCTTTGCTCCGTTGATTGCGGAACGACCCTCAGCGCCGCTACCCCCTCCGCGATCCGGAGCTCCTTACGGGGTTCCTTCAACGTTTTGGGGGCAGCTCCTGGCGCCCGCCGGGTCCCAAGACCACAGGCTTCTGCTGCCTGCGGTTTTCCGATGTGGGTCTCCGCTTCGCCGTAGCGGATGACCCGTTTCAGCGGAGCTTCCCTCTCCTAGTTAGAAGAGGGCAGCCATTACCGTTCGCGCCGCCTCCGGAAGTGATAACCTCACTTCCTTATTCCTTTCTTGTAAACTGCTGTCTTTTGCAATGATTCACCCATCACGGGAGTGGGGGGGGGGTGAAGGGATGCCAGGGATGCTGGGGCAGCTAAATCCCATTTGATTCCTCCAATATGGCGCCCTGTGCAAGCCCCAAATTTGGATGCCCCAAATGGATCTTCTCCATCACAGTTCTGCACAATTCTGTGCCCCCTTGGCTGGGCACCCTGCGTGGAGGAACCACCGGCAATGCCCTAAATCCGATTCTGCTCCATTCCTGGCAGTGGCTCTCCAGTCTTATGTGAAGATGCCAAGATTTGAACCTGGGACCATTTGTGTTCAGAGCGCACGCCTGGCCACTGAGCCGTTCCTCGTCTGGGGTGGTGGCGGCGGCCATAGTGCCCTCGTTTCGGCCTCGCCTCTCGAATCAGCGATGGATATCAGCTGACCTTCCTCTCCTCTCTGCTTAGGCTGCTACCGGCCACAGTGAGCGTCGCATTTTGTGCTACCGTCCGGCTGACGGTGGTACCTTTGGGGCTGAGCGTCGGCACCTGCTCTTCGGAGTACGTGGAAGTCAAAGTAGACCCACTGATCGGGTAGGTGACGCTCAACTTCTGTTCCTTGGCGGGGAGACAGGCGGGGGTGGGTTGAGCGCCTCTCTTTCCCACAACAAAGGGAAATGCCCTGAGCCGTCAAAGGTGTGTGAGATTCCAGCCAAGTCTATCACCAGATCTAGGAAAGCAGCATGTTCCACTGTGGAAGGAGGTGTGGGTCCAGAACTGGCCTCCACGGTCACTTATGGGCTCACTGGTCAAACCGTGTTTATGGAAGACAGTCTTCCTCGGCTACGAGGCATCGCCCAAGAAGAAAGACCCGGAAAGGCTAAGGGCTACAGCTTCCATGCAGGGGTGGAGTGCATGAAAATGCTGCCCAGGTGGGGTGTGCAAGGCGCCCCTCCCCCAGGGGTGTGGTGCGGAGGGAGCCCACTGCTGCAGTGGGGCAGGGGCTCACTCCTGCACCCCATTCCTGGAGAGGGCGCAGCAGTATTGCAACCCAACCATACCCACTTTCTGCCAGAGCTGCGGGGCCGGCCGTGAGGAAGCAGGATCTGATCTTCACCCTCCATGCTCTCCAGCACCCCCTGCTGGCAGGGCACAAGGGGGATCTCTGCCGGGGGGCTGGTTCAATTGCAGTTATGGGAAGCGATGCATAAATGAAATGAGTAATAACAACAGAATATGAAGAAAGGAAAGAGGAGCAGGATTCCAAAGAACCTCTCTGCTAACTTAATTCCTGCTCTCTCTTTTTGTAGTTTGCAGCTGCCAGTGGTTGCGCAAATCCTGGCCCCCGTGCTGGATCCTGTGGTAGGTCTCACACAGCATTTTATCTCCCCTCTGCTAGCAGCCCCACATCAACAAAGTGGTTCCAAAAAACAGGAAGCAAATTCAGTTGATCAGAGGCCTCTGCCTCTGCAATGCTCTCTTCAGGGGAATCTGGTGTCTCTTGTGCATCTATGCTTTATTGTTGTTGTTGTTTAGTCGTGTCCGACTCTTCCCTGCAAGTCAGGCCCTCCTGTCTTCCACTGCCTCCCCCAGTTTGGTCAAACTCATGCTGGTAGCTTTGAGAACACTATCCCACCATCTCGTCCTCTGTCTTCCCCTTCTCCTTGTGCCCTCCATCTTTCCCAACATCAGGGTCTTTTCCAGGGAGTCTTCTCTTCTCATGAGGTGGCCAAAGTCTTGGAGCCTCAGCTTCAGGATCTGTCCTTCCAGTGAGCACTCAGGGCTGATTTCCTTAGGAATGGATAAGTTTGATCTTCCTCCAGTCCATGGGACTCTCAAGAGTCGCCTCCAGCACCAGAATTCAAAAGCATCAATTCTTTCAATTTATTTTGAAGAAGTTTACTCACATTTCAGCTCACGATTTGATCCCTGAAAGGCAGGCTTTAGCTGGTAGTTACATAACAACCTGTGAGTTCGTCTCACATGGAGATTGAGCTCCTGTGCTGCTGGCTAAGAACCAGCAGACAGCAAAATTACATTAAGAGAACAAAATGGCCGCAGGAGAGCAGGTGAATGTGTGTGAGAGAGAAAGCTTAAGATGGCTGCATGACTCGGCTCTTTTATGGAGTCAGCCAGGGCTGTGCCCATCTCCCAGGTCACATGCAGAGGGAGGACAGTCCAGACCAGTGGAACAGGAAGTTTGACTGGCTGGACAATCATCCCCTGTATGTCCACTCTAGCAATACAGGTAATGTTGTACTTGACTGCTCCACTGGATCACATCCCACATCTAGGAGGTCCCCAAAAGGGTACATGAAGGCACCTGCTTGATCTCAAGTTGCGGGGAGTTCCAAGTTTCTGACCCACTGGACCTTCTCTTTTTCTGCAGGTTTGTGGCCAAGCCCAGAAGATAGTCATGCAGCTGAACATCGTCTTGGACTTCCCACTACGTAAGCGCTAATGGGGTGCACCGCTGGTTTACTTAAAAGACTCATGAGTCGCTTTGATATTTTAAGAAGTAGTACGCAAAAGAATAGGATGTCTACAACAGGCACAATAAGATGATATTTAGCCAGTGTAAGGTAAAACTCTACGCCTTCACAGTAACCCAGTGAAGGCCCGAGTTGGCCACTGCAGAAACCAATAACGTAGCTGAACTCTGCTCTGAAAATGAACGCAAATTCGGGTTTTGGCCAACGCAGAGGACACAAAACGGCATTAGGAATGAGGTCACCAGGGAGGAGGCTAAAGCTGATGGTTTGAGGGTCCAAAATGAGGTCTAGCATTAAATAGGTCTTTGGTTCCCAGTCCTGGGATTCTCCTTTTTTTTGTTTTTGAAGTAGAGGTTTTGGGAGGAAAAAGTTTCGTTTTGATTTTTTTTTTTTTTTGGGGGGGGTGAAAGTCCCTATTCTTCAGAACTCCCTGCCTATCAATACCTTGGCTGGTACTTTTTTCAACACCCACTAAAGCCATTTTTCGCTAGGCAAGCCTACTATGCATTTGCTTTTTCAAACTGCTGATTTTTGGCTTATATTTTTACAGGTTTTTTTAAAAAATGCATTGCTTTTAAAGCTATTGTTAATGGATATTGCACACCGTTCTATGTAAATGGTTAAGAGTTTTTTTTTCCCATTAAAGCAAAGTGTTATATCATTATTGCAAAATAAATAACAGAATATGACCCCGGCCCAGCCCACATTCCACATGTAAAACAATAGGATCCCATTCACAACCAGAGGTGCCACTGTATTAGATATTTGTTAAATGGTACAAGTCATAAAATGAATGGGTATTGGGGAAACATTGATAAGGGGGCAAGGTGAAATTAAGGGATGCAGTTAGTCTTAATGTAAAAGAGTTGTGAGAATCTGAGAATCAAAATGTAATTTAACGTATTTAAAATCTCAAGGGCATACGTTGCCTATTTACAGAAGGCTCATTTAATGGAACAGGATAAATCCTTATGAATGAAAGATTGGGGCGGGGGTAACAGGTATATGTCACGGATACTTTGACGGATGCTAAAGGTGTGGCCATTCGGTTCAAAAAGCATTTTTCTTATGTACTTCTAGCCGAGAGGTTGGTGCCACCTCTCGCCCCCCCCTTTAGTCTCAGTGCTGTCCCTTGCAGAACTCAGCAGGGGGCAAGATGGAGACCAGACTGTGTGGCCTCTGCCTGATATTGGCTCTCTGGCGCCACCTACTGCCCGACTCCCTGCCTCCTGCCCCAAGAGCTGCCAGCCATCCCTGCTTCGGCTTTTGTTCTGTTGTGCTTTGTGGTCCAGCTTTGGGAAACTCCCGATCTTTCTCCCCCAGCGCCAACGCCGTTCTTCACAGGCTGCCAGTACATCTGCACAAGGCCCTATCCGCCTCAACTCACCCCCAGCTACATGGATTTGCCTTTTGTGGTGAGTGGCTTCATCTTCTAGGAGGTTTGTTACAGGCTCAGAGGGGGTCTGTCTGAACGATGGATGCAGGGAGGGAGGGCTAGAATTAGGGCCGGGCGATATTTCAAGATTGTGATTGTTGTGTGTTGAGTCAAAGGATTTTATATCTGTATTATTATTGTCTGTATTGCATTAGGGTAAAGTAACTGCCTTTTGGTTCCAGAGGGTACAGCTACTATTGGTTCATTTAAGCTGCTGTATTTGGATCCTCTGTCTTATTGGTTTCCTCCAAAAGGCAGGACTGTGATTGCCTGATATTGTTCCCTTCAAAATTTATCCTTTCTAGCTAGTTCCCTGTCCCTATAAATGTAGCTCTCCCCTCCTCAGGCCCCAGTCTTGTTTGCTTTAATAGAGGGCCACATTCCTGAGCTACTGTGGGCCTGAGATCTTCAAGCTGGCCAAGGCATTGCCTGTTCCAGCGAAGCTAAGTGAGACATCTCTCAAAGATATTCTTGCCTGCCTAACAAGCCATTTGGCGCCTACTGAGACCAAGATGGCCTGGCGGATGGAGTTTCATAAGAGGCAGCAGCGTGCTGGGGAGTCTGTATCTGCATTTCTAGCTGAACTGCGGAAGCTCGCTCAGCACTGCGACTTCCAAGATCTGGAAGAGACTCTCCTGGATCGGTTTATCTGTGGTCTGAGCAGCAAGAAAGCCAGAAGACGCATCGTGGCTAAAGAAGAGGTTACCCTTGCTTCAGCCTTGAAGGAGGCCACCGCCACGGAGAATTATGAAAGAGAGGAGCTTGATGCCAGTCGCACGGCCCCTAAGCCACAGATAGAAGTTGCGCATGCCATGGACGAGCTAGAGGCTACTTTGAGCCAGAGCCCAGTCCGTGGGGTCGAGTCAGTGCGTCAGGCCTGCACAGTGCACAAAGATCACCGAGGCAGGTGCCCTGATTGTGGCGGAAACCATGAGCGGAAGAGTTGTCGCTTCCGGGATGCTATGTGCCGGACGTGCGGAAAGACAGGTCACATCGCCAGGGTCTGTAGACCGGCAGCGTTGGGAGCGACAGGAGCACCTAGACTGGAGCATCACAGACCGCCCACAGCAAATCATGTTCTACAGGACTGCCACTACGTAATGGAGATCAACGGGAGGGTCGTGCAGTTTCCAGCGCAAGGCAAGGCACACGTCAAGGTGAAGATTGAGGGTCAGCTGTGCGACATGGAGGTGGACTCCGGGTCTGGATTCACTATCGTGTCGGACCAGACCGCGAGGGCATTCTTCCCCAGGGGTAAGTTGCCCCCTCTGGAGCCCTTCCCGGCAACTTTGCAGTCATACTCAGCGGGCCGCATCCATGTCATGGGAATGTGTGCCGTGAGAGTACAGTTCCGGGACAAACAGGCGGTACTCAAACTGGTGATTGCGAAGGGCAGTCGCCCCAGTCTCCTGGGCACTGACTGGTTCCCCGCCCTGGGACTGAGTATATCAGGGCTTAATTCAATCCAAATCTGCCCTGAGATGAGCGAGGCATTATGCAAAGAATTTGCTGGTCTCTTTAATGGAAAACTGGGTTGTTATAAAGGGCCCCCAGTTGACTTCGAATTGGACCCTGGGGTGGCCCCAATCCGACTCAAACCAAGGCGAGTGCCATTTGCACTGCAACCCAAGATCGAAGCAGAGCTGGATAAATTGGTCAAGCAGGGAGTTCTCTCACCCGTGGACTCCGCTAAGTGGGAGACTCCAGTCGTCACGCCCCTTAAAGCAAATGGGGAAGTCAGGATCTGTGCTGATTACAAATGTACTATCAATAAGGCACTCAGGGAAAACTCATACCCCATTCCAGTCGTATCACATCTGTTGGCTAAACTGGCTGGGGGCAAGGTGTTCGCCAAAATTGACCTGGCACAAGCTTACCAACAGCTGCCAGTAACCCCACAATCAGCGGAAGCACAGACTATTGTCACACATAAAGGGGCGTTCAGAGTTAACAGATTGCAATTTGGAGTTTGTGTGGCCCCAGGGATTTTTCAAGGACTCATGGAACGCCTGTTAAGAGGTCTGCCGGGGGTCTTGCCATTTTTTGATGACGTTTTGATTGCTGGAAAAGACCCACAGGAACTGGTTGCGCGTGTCCGTGCAGTGTTGCTCATGTTCAAGGAGGTGGGGTTGCAACTAAAAAAGGAAAAATGCAGTTTTGGGGTGCCAACTGTGGATTTCTTGGGGTTTAAAATTGATGCATCAGGCATACACCCCACAGATGCTAAGGTTAAGGCCATCATCGAGGCACCACGACCACAGAACAAGACGGAGTTGCAGTCATTCCTGGGACTTATTAACTTTTATCATTCGTTATTACCCCAGAAAGCTTCGGTAGCTGAACCATTACATAGACTGTTGCAGAAAAAGAATGTGTGGCGATGGGGGCAGGGGCAGCAGAAGGCTTTTGACTCCTTGCGAGGAATGCTGAGTAGCAGGAGCGTCCTTGCTCATTATGATGAGTCGAAGCCTCTGGTCCTGGCATGTGATGCCTCTCAATACGGCCTGGGGCCGGTGCTGAGTCATAGGGAATCAGATGGGTGGGAAAAGCCCATCTCTTTCTATTCCCGTACGTTGTCGGCCATGGAGCGCAACTATGCTCAAATTGACAAAGAGGCGCTTGCAATTGTGGCAGGAATAAAAAAGTTCCATGATTATGTGTACGGTCGCCATTTCTCCATTGAAACGGACCACAAACCACTGTTAGGGTTGTTCAACCCAAACAAACAAACGCCACAAATTCTCTCCCCCAGAATGTTGCGTTGGTCTATATTCCTGAACGGGTTCCAGTACACCTTGACCCATGTGCCGGGGAAACGGTTGTGCCACGCTGATGCGCTGAGTCGATTGCCCCTTCCTGGCGGGAGCAATGAGGATCCTGCTCCAGCGGAGCACATAATGATGCTGAAAACACTTCCGGGGGCTCCTGTAACGGCTACTGATATAGCTGAGAAAATGAGGAAAGATGCTGTTCTCTCCCGTGTGCTCACTTGGGTGGGGAGGGGGTGGCCTGGTGGTCCACATGAAGACAAATTCAGGCCTTATGCGACAAGGCAGCACGAGTTATCCATGCATAAGGGTTGTCTCCTGTGGGGAGATAGGGTGATCATCCCAGCACCACTGAGAAACAGGGTTCTTGAGACGCTTCACATGGGACACCTGGGAATGGTCATGATGAAGTCGCTAACCCGATGTTATGTGTGGTGGCCTGGAATGGACCAGAACATAGAACAATGCGTATGAACATGCAAGGCATGGCAAGAGGTGCGGCCAGAAGTGGCCAGAGCACCAGTTCACTGGTGGGAGCAGTCCAGATCTCCCTGGAGCCGACTGCACTTAGATTTTGCTGGGCCATTCCAGGGGAAGGCCTTTTTGGTTATCGTCGATGCATATTCCAAATGGTTAGAAGTGGCAATGGTCCCTAGCATGGCATCAGCTGCCGTAATCAAGGTGTTGAGGCAGCTGTTTGCAACCCACGGGTTACCTGAGACCATTGTATCAGATAATGGGGCAGCTTTTGTATCCCAAGAATTCAGGGCATTCTTGGCTGATAACTTCATAAGAGGGGTCACATCTGCACCCTTTCACCCATTCTCCAATGGGCAGGCGGAGCGCATGGTAAGAACAGCCAAAGAATCCATTGCACGCTTAATGGAGGGTAACTGGTCAGCTCGCATCGCACGAATGTTATTTTTGCAGCATGCGACGCCGTGTACTGCGACGGGCAAGTCGCCAGCTGAGCTGCTCTTGGGTAGAAGACTGGTAACGGTGCTGGATTATGTCCACCCTGATAAAATGCCAAACCATAATTCAAGAGCAACCCTCCAGGCTGAGACTGACACAACAAGGTATCTCGCCCCTGAAGATCTGGTCTGGGTGAGGAACTATTCACGAGGTTCGCGGTGGGTGGCTGGTGTGGTCACCCGGACTAGAGGACCTGTGTCCTATTATGTGACCTTGGAAAATGGGCAAGTTTGGAAGAGACATATAGATCAGCTGAGGCGCCGGGCGCTCAGCAGAGAGGAGTCTGATAATTCATCCCTGGCTAACGACGCAGAGCTGCAAGACCAGGTTGAAAATGGCCCAGAGGTGCAGTCACCAGGGGCCTCAGCTAATGAACCAGGGTCTGCTGGTCCTCAGGATGACGAGGTACAGGTAGGGGACCCTGAGATGTCTGGGACTCCTTCTGTTCCTGACGAAACCCCTATAGCAGCCCCCCTACCACAGGTGACACCCAATCCAGAACCGGCAACACCTGTTGTCAGGAGATCAAGTAGAAGTTGTAGGACCCCACAGTACCTGAGAGATTACGTCTGCTGTGCTCACTAGGGGGGGAGGGGTGTTGTGTATTGAGTCAAAGGATTTTATATCTGCATTATTATTGTCTGTATTTGCATTAGGGTAAAGTAACTGCCTTTTGGTTCCAGAGGGTACAGCTACTATTGGTTCATTTAAGCTGCTGTATTTGGATCCTCTGTCTTATTGGTTTCCTCCAAAAGGCAGGACTGTGATTGCCTGATATTGTTCCCTCCAAAATTTATCCTTTCTAGCTAGTTCCCTGTCCCTATAAATGTAGCTCTCCCCTCCTCAAGTCTCAGTCTTGTTTGCTTAATAAAGAAGTGTTACTAGAGAACTGTCTCCAGCATATTATGTCAAGAGAGCTGAAATCACAAACCCCACATCACAACAAGGAGCTCAGGCAGGAAAGCAGGACAGGGTTCAGGCAGGAACTAGCAACCAACAATGTTGCTCCCTGGGACTGGGGCTGGCCGGCTTTTATCTGCCCCGAGGCATAGGGCGGCCCCGATCCTCTGGTGACTCACCTCTCCTGGCCTGGAGCGAGCACTCCTCCTGCAGGAACTTAGTTCCCTCCGCCTCTCTGCCCTGAGCCTCTGCAGCTCAGGAGAGGCTGGAGGGTTACCGGACCCAGAGGCAACCTCAGCTTCCTCTGACATGGGGCTGAGAGCGGAGCACCTGCAGGCAATGGGTCCTCCATCACCTCAGGAGCCAGAGCAGGCTCAGCTGACGCCTGCACCTGAGGATCCAGCACAGGTGAGCACCCTCCAGGCTCAAGCCCCAGCCCCGGCTCAGCTGGTTCTGGAGGCGGGGAATCCTGTGCAGGCTGGGATCCCTCAGGTTCAGCCTCCAAGTCCGAATCCCAGGCCATCACAGCGACTGCAGTTGGGTCCCACTGAATTTACCCCCTCTTGTTCTCCCTGCAGCCTGAATTGTCCTGCGGAGGAGCTGTGGTTCCGTGGCCCACCTATCCCATCTACTACCCGCCAGCCACCCTCATCCCTGATGGAAACATCTGTTATTTTTTTAACGAAGCTGACATGGGCAACATCTTTTCAACTTTGCTGGCAAGAGGATTGTTCAACCTTGAGGTCACCATGGTGAGTTTTGCACAATGAGGGCCCTTTCCCTGGGCAATTGACAACAAGCTGGAGGCAGTGATTGCCAATTTTTTTTGGGGGGGGCCCTGCCCCCTTGATTCCATAAGCTCACCCCCAGTGCCCCCTAACCTTACCCTATTAAAAAGCATCATTCAGAGCAGTGGTTTGCACAACCTGCCAAGGAAGAGAATAACACAATAAAATCCAAACCAGTAACAATTAATTGCACATTTATCCACAATCCAATTTATTTGTTCGTTTGGCTTAATTAATGCAGCCGAGGTGATCAACTTGATCCAGGGCTACCAGCTTTTCAAAGTCTAGAAGTCATTGACACCTCCAGTGCTCTTTTGCCCCTTTGCCTCTTAGTCCCCCCCCAAACCCTAATGCCCCCCAAGTTGCTCCACCACCTTTAGGAAGCAGTGAATCAGAGGGTCAACATCAGAAATATTCTTGCTGCCCCCGCTCAGTGAAATATGAAGCCTGTGCAAAGATGGCAGCTTGATCTGATTCAGCTGAAGCCCTGGGATTCAGAGCTTTAGGGGCCAGTTTGTTCATCTGGGCCATTAATATTCTGCTTCATACTGCTTAAAGTAAGGATAGTAGGAAAGGCTATATTGATTAATATATTGATTCTTCCTTCCCCTCAATATAGCAGGAAGTTACTTTGCAGATTTGTTTGAATCTCTTTAGCTAAGTGAAATATACTTGGGAGTCAAGAGTGGATTTCATGCTCTTTATTCAGCTCATAGTTGTGAGGAGGAATGGAATGAATGTCTGCTTTATATACATTATTTACACAATGGGCCCCACGTGATTGGCTAATTTCGGGATTCTCCTGTAGGCCAATCAGGTTGCAGATTCACTTCCACCTGGAGCTGGATTGGGTGGCTCCTGTGGACCAATCAGACTGCTGCATTCTGAATCCTATTGTTCTAGGACTAATCAGACTGCTGCATTTTGGGTCCTATTCAGCTCAGTACATAACATTAAGTAATCCAATTTGTCTTGCCCTGAGGGATTATTCCTGGTGTCACACTGCTTCAGATACACTGAAACAGAAGTCACCAGACCCTTATATATAGTGGGAGGGTGGGGTGGAGTTTTTATCAGGAGGGCAGTGGGAGATGGGGGATTGACTCAATGGGTATGGTAAACCTGTTGATGACTGTTAACAACTGCAATTAGTCCTACAGGAAAAAGCAAGGGATAGTATGCAGGTGACCCCACCCTCCCACTATATATAAGGGTCTGGTGACTTCTGTTTCAGTGTATCTGAAGAAGTGTGCATGCACGTGAAAGCTTATTCCCCCAAAAAACTTAGTTGGTCTCTAAGGTGCTACTGTAGAATTTTTAAATTTATTTTGAAGATGTTTACTCACATTTCAGTTCACGATGTGATCCCTGAAAGGCAGGCTTTAGCTAGTACAGTCATACCTCGGGTTGAAATAGCTTTTGGATAAGTATTTTTGGGTTGTGCGCTGCGGCGACCCAGAAATAACGGAGCGCGCTACTTCCGGGTTTCGCCGCTCGCGCATGCGCAGACTGTCAAAATGACATCATGCGCATGTGCAGAAGCGGCGAACCGCGACCCACGTGCGCGCAGATGCACAGACGCAGGTTGCGTTCGCTTTGGATGCGAATGGGGCTCCAGAACGGATCCTGTTTGCATCCAGAGGTACCACTGTAGTTACATAACAATCTGTGAGTTCGTCTCACATGTAGATTGAGCTCATGTGCTGCTGGCTGAGAGCCAGCAGACAGAAAAATTACATTAAGAGAGCAAAATGGCCGCAGGAGAGCAGGTGAATGTGTGTGAGAGAGAAAGCTTAAGATGGCTGCGTGACTCGGCTCTTTTATGGAGTCAGCCAGGGCTGTGCCCATCTCCCAGGTCACATGCAGAGGGAGGACGCTCCAGACCAGTGGAACAGGAAGTTTGACTGGCTGGGGTAACATCCCCCTGTCTGTGTCCACTCTAGGGATTGTGTAATTTGACTGCTCCAATGGATTACATCCCACACAAACACTCTCCGCTTTTCACATCTGGATCTCAAAGCAGATGTTATTTTTTTTTTAATGGGGGAATATACAGAAAGGAACAACTACAATTAAAAACCTCCATTTTAAAAACCCCACAACAATTAGCCACGATCCCCTTAGAGCAGTAGTACACTTGCCATTGATAACGTTAAAAATGTCTTATTAAAATGTGGCACCAGGGGGTGCTGCAGAGCAGAGAGCCACCGACAATGGGAAACTGCCATTAAGCGTTCTAAACGTTATTGAAAAATAACGTTCTGTAAGATCAATGTAGATCCAGCCCCTGTCATGAATATAAGGGTAGTATCCGGTGCTATTTGCCACAGGACACCCGTTTCTTTTTCTCCTCTCTGTGGCTTCACACAATCTCAATCCTCAGTTTAAGTATCCAGGGAGACATCCTTTCAGACAGCGTGTCTCCTCCCCCCCCCCAATTTTTTTTATTGATTTTCCAAATTTATAACAAACATAAACAAAAAAGAAAAAAAGATATAAAAAACCAAACAAACCTACAAACATTCATCCTAACTCTTATACTCCCACTTTTATTACCATTGTTAGTTAACGTCCTCAAATCCCTCTAGCTGATTTTCCATATATTTCATTGTAGCAGTTTTCCAATACTAATTTCCAATAAGATTAACTTAATCAATTAATATATTTCTTTCTTATCATATTCACTTCTATCCATAGTGTCATACAATTTAAAACATTTAACTCCCAAGCCAATTTGGTACTCACAGATATTACTACTTATATTATCTTAGAATATTTACTAAATAATCTTTAAACTTCTTTTAATTTAAGAAATCTCCTGGTTGACTCTTTGAACAGAACTCAGCATGGGGAGCGGGGGGGGGGGGGGGGACCATGGCAGAACATTATAATCAAGATGTATTTTCTTTCCACAGTCGACTGTGACCACCACTTCAATAATGAGCCAAATCTCTGAGGTAGGTGATCCTCCTTGGCTATGAGATGTTCTTTGGGTGTGTCAGGGGATGGGGAGATTTTCAGAGATTTGTTCATGGGCTGGCAGGGTGGCGAAATGGCTTCTTGGCTCCCCTGCGTGTGAGCGACGGACACAGCATTTTGGCAGCGATACCGACCACTTTGGAAACACCCCTCAACAAGTTCAGGACGACGATACCCTTTTCCTCTTCCCAGGAGAAGCTCTGGAAACCAGCCTTGCAAGTTTGCAGCTCGGTTCAGCTGAAGCTGCGCGGTGGGAGCCGATTGGCTAGTGCCTGTGTTGTCGCCAGCACATCTCTCCGCTCTGTCTATGGAGCAGTTTTGCAGCTGTTTTCAGGGGCTTCAATGGGGACAGGAAGGACTGCCAGCTGAATCAGGATTTGCTGGTCTTTCACACAAAGTGTGAAGCCAGCTGAAAGTGAAGAATCCTCTGGGCTGGCTTTTTCAAAAGCATTTTATTGTTTTCCCACGTAAGAGAAACACAATTTAAAATACAATAAACAGCAGCAGCTTATAGCTGGAATCGCTGCTTAGAACAAGCTTATGATGTGTATTGAAATCTCTCTGATAAGTCTCTCCAGATGTTTCTGTGGGTCTGGGGAGGTTGTCTCGGTTGATTGTCCCATCTCATATGGGGAGATATTGCCTCTGGCCTCCCTGAACTGGCAGGTCAGTTTCTCGACCAGAGCAACAGGGCCACCCCTGAGCAGGCCACGAATCTTATCGACAGGCCTGCTGCAGAAAACCAATGCTTAGCAATTTCTAAACAAAAAAGCCAGCATCTCCTGGTGAGATAAGTTGATTTCATAGAATTATAGAACGATTGAGCTGGAAGGGACACCCAGGGTCATTGTATATTATTGAAATTGTATATTATGTCCTACATCTTGCACCCATTTAATCAGTACTGATTTTCCTTCTTCATCTTTGGTCTCCCATTCCAAAAGGATATTATATGCCTTTTAAAAATAATTTTGTGTTTTCTTCTATCACTTTATCAAATTAGAGCAAATTATATAGCCAAGGTAGCCACCAACTGTAAAGGAGATGAATTTATTTGACCCTATCTACATCAAGCTATATTCTATCTTTATCACCAAACTCCGAATATAATTGCACATTGTATTAATTAATATTATTTTTAATATATTAGTGGTCATGTGATAATTTTAGCTTACAAATTTTATTGTTTACTGTCTAAATTTGTATAGTAAGGTACTTTTATAGCTCTGTTTAGAGTAGGTACAGTAATGTTTTGATAATATTAATGTTTTAAGTATCAATTCAGTATATTTTCATTTAATTGTTGAATGATTCTGTGTACATTGCGGCAGCCTTTGATAGCTCCTTAAATACCAAACTGGTCTTCCCTAACACCTTACATTAAAAATCTGACAGTACCAAACCATCGAAGGTTATTCACCAAAGCCAGACTAAACGTCTTTCCTTCTGCAGTGTTGGATGGCAGGTTGAGAGGAGTTCCCTACCAGGACAGACTTTGCTCGTGTGCCCAAGACATCGATTCTATAAAAACATATTTTGCTGTACTGTGCGAATTACGAGCAAGCCGGGGCTGAACTGATATTACCCTTGCTGGTACCTTTCCTGGGAAAATCAGAGGCTCGCTATGTCAGGTTCCTATTGGAAGACCGGACAAACGCTAGAACATTAACAGTGGCAAAGTTTTTATCGGTGGTTGCAAGAACCAATGATCCCTATATTCTGAACAAAATGCTTGTTTAATCTGGAGGTAGACTGTCTGAATTGCTTTGTAACGATTTGTTGGGTCTCTGGACCGTAATAAAGATTGATTGATTGATTGATAACTTCCACCCCACTGGTGACGTGCGCCAGAGCCAGGATAGATGATCCTGAGAGACCACATCTACCCTCTTTTCCGACAGATTGATTGTCCAGCGGATCTTCCTGCTTTTCTGAAGATCTCATGCAGAAGCATCTCCATCCAGTTTACTGCTAATTATGCCTATCTTGATGCTGAGCTGCGTCTCGATATTGGCTATTTGCAGTCAGAGTTTGTTGGCCTCCTTCAAGTTCAAGTGGTAAGTAAAAACACCGGGCAAGTGACTCTTCAGGAGCCCCAAATCAGGGGTGGACTTTTCTGAAAACCTCAATGAAGAATTTATCTACACCTATTTCCCTCCCCCATTCTTGTTTTGCTCCTTGGTCTCAACAAGAAGTGTGTCTCCCCCGATCTCCCCACCCTGCTGTACTGAAAAGATGAACTATTAGGCACACGTGCTTTCTAGGCTCCTAAAAGCAACCAGCACGCAGCTATAAATGAAAGGCAATAAACTGGTGAAAGACGAGCCACTCCTCTGTGCAACCTGAGCTTAGCATTTAATTTTGCACATACTTATTTCAGTTTAAAAGAAACATGCAGCGTCTGTGTGCAAGTGGTCGTTTGATACAAGACTCCATCTGATGTGAGCAAAGCTGGACGGAGTCTAAATCTCTTAAAAAACGGATTGCTCTCAATCTCACCTGGTCCTCGGTTCGACTTTGATGCCCTTTGCTTTCCAATTTTAGAAAGTGAGAATAATTGTGCGTCTGGCCATTGACTGCCAAAGACGACTGCTGCTGTTGTCGGTGGGTGAGATAAGGTAATGCATGCAAGGATCCATCCCCTGGTTTGGATTAGGTCCCTTGGGACCGTGGATGGAGGCCCTAGTGGGCAGCTGTGGTGGGCTTGGGGCAGAGAGCATTGTTTGTGGGCACCCTTGACACTTCTTCCTCCCTGCACACAACTCACACTCTGGAAGGTCCCCAGATGAGTAGGTGTTGAAGAGGCCTGTCTCAATGAAATATACTCGGAGTCGAGAGTGGATTTCATGCTTTTTATTCAGCTCATAGGGGTGAGGAGGAATGGAAGTTCCCCCAGAATGTCTGCTTTATATACATTATTTACACAATGGGCCCCACATGATTGGCTAATTCCGGGATTCTCCTCTAGGCCAATCAGGTCGCGAATTCCCTTCACCTGGAGCTGGATTGGGTGGCTCCTGTGGACCAATCAGACTGCTGCATTCTGGATCCTATTGTTCTAGGACCTATAAGACTGCTGCTTTTTGAATCCAACTCAGTACATAACACTCAGAAAGCAGGGATGCAGGACTCAGGCTGTGAATGCAAGGAAGGAAAGAGGCCCTATAGATTGGAAGTTGCAAAGAGACCTGGGCCTGGTTTGGGATTGAAAGTTGGGGAATGGATGGGGAGGGGATGGGTGGCTCTGCCCTCGCATCACAGCGGCTCATTCCTCTCTCCCCAGCGACCTCCAGATTACAGCTGCTTGCAGCGGGAAACCTTGCACGATTTCTGTAAGTATCGGGTGATTTAATGGGGGCAGCGGGGCTCATGGATGGAGCTGACCTCACTCAGCCCTTCCCCCCCCTCCAGCTTTTAGTCGGGCGAAATCAACATATCATGGGTTTTTGCCCAGGCCGTTGCAGGGCATATCGACCGCACAGATTTTAAACCGATTGACACATCTCTTCCTCTCTCTAGGGAATCATGGGCCCTGTGGTTTTGAGGGCGGCAGGGACCTCTAGCAGAGACCCCCCAGCCTTGCCACCCAACTACAATTCCCATGATTCCTTGAGGGAAAGCCATGACAGAGTGGAACTGGTGCTGAAACGATGCTGGTTGCAATGCAGAGAATACGCTCCCGCCTTGCATCTTGCGGTTTCTGGGCTCGATGGTTCTCCCCCTGCTATCTGGTCTTCCTTGGGGTCTTCGCGCCTCTAAAATTACTAGCATTTGCCCAAGCCCCCAACTCTTGATCTGTGCCATTCAGGGCTCTGTCCAATATACCTGAAGGAGCGTCTCTACCCCCATTGTTCTGCCCGGATGCTGAGGTCCAGCTCCGAGGGCCTTCTGGTGGGTTCCCTCACTGTGGAGGCAAAGCTACAGGGAACCAGGCAGAGGGCCTTCTCGGTGGTGGCGCCCGCCCTGTGGAATGCCCTCCCATCAGATGTCAAAGAGATAAACAACTACCTGACATTTAGAAGACATCTGAAGGCAGCCCTCTTTAGGGAAGTTTTAATGTGTGACATTTTAATGTGTTTTTAATCTTTGTTGGAAGCCGCCCAGGGAGGCTGGGGAAACCCAGACAGATGGGCGGGGTACAAATAATAAATTATTATTATTTGCAGGGAGGTGGGACCGATTCGGATGGTCCTCCCCTGCCACTTAATGGATCCAAATGGTTTCCAGAGAGTGGTAGGGGATGCTTTATCCCATGTTGATGGCCTTTCAGCCGATTCCCTGGTGGCCCGCTGGAATGTGGAGTCAACCAGGGCTATTGATTGTTTGGCTCCGAAGCGCCCTCTCCGATTGCATGGAGCCCGGAGAGCCCCATGGTTTTCCACGGATCTGAGGGCAATGAAACAATTGTTGAGACGGCTAGAGCGCCGGTGGTGGATAACTCATTCCGAATCTGACCGGACACAGGTTAGAGCTCAACGTCGAGCCTACCAAGTGGCGATAGCGACGGCGAAGAAGACTTTCTTCACCGCCTCTATTGCATCTGCAGAAAACAGCAGCAGGAGACTTTTTCAGGTGGTTCACAATTTAGCGGAACCACCTGCAACATCAGGGCCCAGTATGGGCCACATGTTCTCCTGCAATGATTTTGCAAAGTTTTTTGCAGATAAAATCGCTCAGATTCGGGAAGAAGTAGACTCCACCGTGGGAGCAGGGCCGGGGCGGGAGAGTGCTAGAGTCCTGTCTAGTCAAGTTGTGTGGGATCAATTCCAATCTGTTACCTCCGAGGATGTGGACAGGCTGCTTGGACGAGTGAAGCCCACCACCTGTCTCCTGGATCCTTGCCCATCCTGGCTTATAAAAGCTAGCCGGGAAGGACTGGGCGATGGGCTTCGTGGGGTGGTGAATGCTTCCCTCCATGAGGGAGCCTTCCCCGACCCGCTGAAAGAGGCGGTTATTAAACCGCTTCTTAAAAAAACATCTTTAGATGCGGCCACGATGGCCAACTATCGCCCAGTCTCAAATCTTCCATTCTTGGGCAAGGTGATTGAACGAGCGGTGGCCGAACAACTCCAGGCACGCCTGGAAGAAGCGGACCATTTGGATCCCTTCCAGTCGGGATTCAGGCCTCATCATGGGACTGAAACTGCCTTGGTCGCACTGGTTGATGATCTCCGGTGGGCTAGGGACAAAGGTGAGAGCTGTTTCCTAGTTCTGCTGGATCTCTCAGCGGCGTTTGATACCATCGACCATAACATCCTTCTGGACCGTCTTGAGGGGCTGGGAGCTGGGGGCACTGTCATACAGTGGTTCCGCTCCTTCCTCCTGGGCCGTGTTCAGAAAGTGGTGTTGGGGGATGAGTGTTCAGACCCCTGGGCACTCACTTGTGGGGTGCCCCAGGGTTCTGTCCTCTCCCCCATGCTTTTCAACATTTACATGCAGTCACTGGGAGAGATCATCAGGAGGTTTGGGCTGGGTGTCCATCAGTATGCAGATGATACCCAGCTCTACCTCTCTTTTAAATCAGAACCAGTGAAGGTCCTGTGTGAGTGTCTGGAAGCGGTTGGAGGATGGATGGCAGCTAACAGATTGAGGTTGAATCCTGACAAGACAGAAGTACTGATTTTGGGGGACAGGAGGCGGGCAGGTGTGGAGGATTCCCTGGTCCTGAATGGGGTAACTGTGCCCCTGAAGGACCAGGTGCGCAGCCTGGGAGTCAATGTGGACTCACAGCTGTCCATGGAGGCACAGGTCAAATCTGTATCCAGGGCAGCTGTTTACCAGCTCCATCTGGTACGTAGGCTGAGACCCTATCTGCCTGCAGACTGTCTCGCCAGAGTGGTGCATGCTCTGGTTATCTCCCGCTTGGACTACTGCAATGCGCTCTACGTGGGGCTACCTTTGAAGGTGACCCGGAAACTACAACTAATCCAGAATGCGGCAGCTAGACTGGTGACTGGGAGCGGCCGCCGAGACCATATAACACCTGTCTTGAAAGACCTACATTGGCTCCCAGTACGTTTTCGAGCACAATTCAAAGTGTTGGTGCTGACCTTTAAAGCCCTAAACGGCCTCGGTCCAGTATATCTGAAGGAGCGTCTCCTCCCCCATCGTTCTGCCCGGACACTGAGGTCCAGCTCCGAGGGCCTTCTGGCGGTTCCCTCACTGCGAGAGGCCAAGTTACAGGGAACCAGGCAGAGGGCCTTCTCGGTAGTGGCGCCCGCCCTGTGGAACGCCCTCCCATCAGATGTCAAAGCGATAAACATCTACCTGACATTCAGAAGACATCTGAAGGCAGCCCTGTTCAGGGAAGTTTTTAATATGTGACATTTCAGTGTATCTTTTATCTTTGTTGGAAGCCGCCCAGAGTGGCTGGGGAAACCCAACCAAATGGGCGGTGTACAAATAATAAATTATTATTATTATTATTATTATTATTATTATTATTATTATTATTATCCAACACACCCTGGTAGAAGTGCTACTTACCTACCTTTTCCCCAGTCTCCTTCCAGTTGCTTTGAAAGGGACCCCCAAAGGCATCTAGTCCACCCCTTTGGCCCAAGGGCTGGTGGTCTCCCACTCCTCCTCCTGCTCCACTCCCTTTCTTCCCTCTACGGAAAGAAAGTGCAAATGCAGTTAAGGTGCGATGCCTCAGAAGGTGGCCAATTCTCCTTCGTTTGGAGGCTGCATGGCCATGGAGTCTTTAAACGTGGTTCCTGCACTGCAGCGGCTTGGACTACATGACCCTCGGGGACCCCTTCGAAGTCCACAATTCCATGATTCCCATCTGCCTCTCTCTTGACGCATGGAGGGTTTTCTTTTCGCAGGGCTCCATGATAGAGGAGCTGTTTCCAATAAGGACACACTGCCAGAACTTATTCAACGGTGAGTGTTGCTCAGGGGCGCGTTTGGCTGAGACGGCTGGTGAGATTTGCACCGGCTCAAGCATCTCCTTCTGACTTTGCTGCAGCGAAATCTAGGGGATGGTCGGTTTAAAGGTTCCAGCATTCAGGGACCCTTGACATGAATGTCAGTGGCCCCCCAATCCTCACTTGCCCCCCAATGGAAAACCTTATGAGACTGGCAACTTCCGTGTGGGTAAAAAAAGAAATAAAAAGTGTGGCAGAAAAAAATAATAACTCAAATATTATGTGTTGCCAAAGGCTTGGAGGACTCTAAAAAACCTAAGCTGCTTGTTGGGACTTTATCTGCATCAAATGAAGGCCGGACTCCCTCTCTGCAGTATATAGTGGAGTTTGGGTTTCCTAATGGTCTTAAGCTCTCTACCAACCTAACAATAAGTCTTTCCCAGATATACCATTGTTACGGCTAAAATCTGGGTGCGGGGCTACTCTGCCACCCAGCTCGTCGGACTAAGTGTCCGCGGGTCCCTGCGGAAGAAAATGAGCTCAGCCGGGCACAGGAGCAAACAGAAGATCCAAGTTTATTGTGCAACAGGTTCAAGACGAGATTGAACCTCGAGAAAGGGGTGACATGAACTTTTGAAACTCCCTCCATGTCCCAGAATACAGTGCAAAATACATCCGAGTTACATCATGAATACATTAAGGAGAGGTTGGGTTACACCGGATTAACATATGGAGGAGGGAGGGGGGAATATGCAGAGCTGGAGATATGCGCAGATAAGCGCTTCCTGAGTGCCGGTGATGGGAAGACAATGGTCCATGTATGCATAGTCTGTCACCTGGCATTGCCCGGAGGAAAGGCTTGGCAGAGTGATTTGACAGGATTAGGGTCTTGACACCTTGCTTGAGGGATTATGGAGGACAGGGGAGGGGTGATGGAGTCCTAGAGAAATTGAGCAAATTGGCACGTTGATTTTCTATGGATTTTATAGATTTTAGTCCCTTTTGACATTGACAATTGGGAATAAATGGATATATTGTAGCGAAGAAGAAGGTGAAGAAGACGTGCCCCCCCTTCCGTAACACCATGTTGCTTTTTTATGCCCTTCTATTATTTTTGATGCCTTGATTTCTTTAATTTACTTCACCCACCTTCCTCATCCCTTTGGTGGTGCAGGAAAAACATCTTACTCTGTAACTTAAAGAAAACAAGAGATAATTGTGGACTTTAGGAAATGTAAATGGAATATTCAGCCACTTATTAATGAGGGGAAGTGCGTGGAACAGGTCTCGGTGTTTCGATTTCTGGGAATGGAGTTGAGAGATGACCTAACCTGGGGGGGAAACAGCAAAGACCTGATGAAGAGAGCACAGCAGAGGTTATATTTTCTGAGAATCCTCCAAAAAAACAATCCATCAAAGGACCTGTTGATGGCATTTTACCATTGCACTGTGGAGAGTGCATTAACTTATGGTCTCTGTGTGTGTTTTGGGAGCGGCACAGCCAGGGAGAAAACAATGCTGTCCAGGGTTGTAAAGACTGCGGAGAGAAGAATTGGGTGCACTCTTCCCACCTTGGATCAAATCTACGCTTCCAGGTGCCATAAGAAAGCTGCAGAGAAAGCGCAGGATAGTGCACACCCCAGAAATGATCTCTTTCAGCTTCTGCCTTCTGGAATAACGTACAGGGTTATAAAGACTAGGACCAGCCGCCTGGAAAACAGTTTCTACACAAATGCAATTCTGGTTCTAAACACAGCATAAGGAGTCTCTATAGTATATTGTGTTTTAAGATGGGGTTTCAGAGTTTTTAGGGGTTTTTGAATGTCTTATGTAGTTTGTCAATTTCATTGTTCTGTATGGGACAATGACAATAAAGATATTGTATTGTATTGTATCGTACGTGCTCCAAGGCAAAAATGCCAGAGGTATCAGTCTTTGGCTCTTGTGATGTGGGCACAGCCATAACTGCATGATAATTTTTTTATTCCCCGTCTTCTCCTGCAGAGAAGCTGAAAGACGGAATGTCCTGGCCTTCCCCCCAAAACTGTGCCTGTTCCTCCTGCGGTGACGTCATCATTGTCCCGGTGAGAAGAGAGACTTTAAATTGTATGCCAGTGTTGGGTGGGAGAGCATGCGGGACATAAGAAATGGGGGAATTGGGAAATAATGCAGGGGGGGCACAGTGTCCCATAATCCCTCTTCTGTATTCGTAAAAACTTGATCATTTAGTGTGGCAGCAGCTACCCTTTGGAACTCCCTGCCTCTTGATGTTGAGCTTGGAAAGGCTTGTGTGAATTTTATTCTGTTCTGGTATTTTAACTCCAGCTCTGGAGGCAGATCAGAGCCATTCTGGCTAGTAGCCATGAAAACGGGGGGAGTCTGGGTGAGGAAGGTCTACCTTTTGGCTATAGCTTGACTACCACCAAGGATCTCTTTAAGTGCCCCTGTCAGGCTCCCTCTCCAACCCATCCTGCTTTCCACTTCCCATAGTAAAGTTTCATTTATGACCCTTCTGCTGTGTCCCGAGGGACGCGGGTGGTGCTGTGGGTTAAACCACAGAGCCTAGGGCTTGCCAATCAGAAGGTCGGCGATTCGAATCCCCGCAATGACGGGGTGAGCTCCCATTGCTCAGTCCCAGCTCCTACCAACCTAGCAGTTCGAAAGCACTTCAAAGTGCAAGTAGATAAATAGGTACTGCTCCGGCGGGAAGGTCAACGGCGTTTCCGTGCGCTCCTCTGGTTTGCCACATGACCTGGAAGCTGTACGCCGGCTCCCTCGGCCAATAAAGCGAGATGAGCGCCGCAACCCTAGAGTCGGCCACAACTTGACCTAATGGTCAGGGATCCCGTTACCTTTACCTTTACTGTGTCCTGAAAGGGTCCCAGTTGGCCAGGATTTCTTCCATTGCCACCTTCCCCCCCCATACCCCCGTTCATTCCAAAAGGGCCTGTGCAGGAGAACTTCCCAAAGGAATTGTGCCCCGAGTTTATTATTTCATAAAAGTTATACATCCTCTTTGATTGGGAAAGAGAGGCCTTGCAAAAAAGAGAAAAGAAAATGTGTACAAGGAATGTGTAACAATGCAAGAAATATAATTGTACAAGGGAAATGTATAGGGAAAGTTTAATTACTGGAACAGATTAAAAGTCCTGCCAGCTTTCTAAGCACCTGGATGGGCTTGTCTAAAGAAGAATGTTTTTAGCAGGTGCCACAAAGTGAACTGCAAAGGTGCCACTTTGATGTCCATAGGCAGGGAGTTCCAAAGTGTGGATGCTGCCACACTAAATGATGGAGTTCTTACAAAGGCGACACGGGTGTTAACGTAATGCAGGGGCCCCAATTCCCCTTCCCCCGAGTGCATGTGTCCACTGTTTGGGTTTTCTGCCTCAGGTGCCAGAATTTACAGGGGCCTGAGTTGAAGAGGGTGGAATCCAGTGGCAAAATAGGAGGTTTATCATCCTCACCCAATCTCTTCTGGCCTTTTTTTCCTTTAAAAAACAGAAATTTGCCATGTGGTGCTGCAACCTGAACTACTTGCCCTGAGAACCTCGGGTGGCTGGAGAAGACCCTTCGACGGAAGCCAGAGGGGTCCCTTTGCTTCGCTCAGAAGGGGAAAAGGAGGGGAAACCCGGGTGGTTGATTTCTCTATGTTCTCTGTAGTGGGATGGGGTCAATCATGCACAGGGGTGTATCTTCAATTGTGCGCATCTTTAGATCTTGCAATCAGGGCTTTTTTCAGCTGGAACTCAGTTGGTGCCATTCTAAGAGAACAAGGGAGGCGTTTGTGGTGAGTTCTGGCACCTATTTTTCTAGGATAATAGCAGCGCTTATTCTGCTTAAGGGCAGTTTTCAGGGGTGATTTTAAGGGCTAAAGGGTGAGAAGAAAGTTGTTTCATTAAAGAATCTTTGGACTGCATTCCTGAGTTGTGGCATCTGATATTTATTTCTTTATTTAATTGCTTTGTCAAATTTATGCACCATTTGATTCTTAAAACAAACAAACAAAAAACAAACACACACACACCTCCAAGTGGTTTACGAAAAGGTGAAATGACAAAATCAGGAATGATCTGCGTTACTTTAAAACATGCAGAGAGTTAAAATGCTAAAACAGATTAAAACTTGCTAGCTCCTCACTGCTTGAGATATTCGCACCTAACCAAGCCTGTGCTTTGCACATAGGTGCATTGCTTACATGTTAGTTCGGGGGTCTCCAATCTTTGGGGGACACTGGTCCCATATGGAACTTGAAATGGGAAGTGCAATGGGCATCCGTCACAAAATGCCATGATGTGTGTGTGTGTGGCACAATGCAAAATGGAAGCCACAGCTAAAAGAGACAGGACCACAGTATGGTGCGGGGGAACCCCCAATCAATCGATGTGGAAAAGTTGCCTGTATGTGTTAGCAAAGTCACTTAAATAATGCAGATGGAGTCCAGAGAGAAATAAATCCACTTTACTGACTGGCCTGAACAAAAACAGTGTATGATGTGAGGGGAAAGAAACAGAGGCTTTGTATTTCTTGGCCCCTAGGCATTGGCTCCTATGGTGAGTTCTCAAACATTTCCTTCAAAAGTTCCTTGCCAAAGTTTCTCTCTTCCCCCAGCGTGGGAAAAGGACTACTAGTAAAAACAAACAAACAAAAAAGGTTTACTTGCAAACTCTTCAAAGGTCAGATTCATGTCCTTCAGAAAGTTGCACAGGCAGTACAACTTTGCTTGGTTACAAAGTGGGGAAAGTTCCTAAATTGTTGGTATAAGAACTCAGGAGTGGCTGGTGATAGCCATGCGGTCTGAGCACCCAGCTCAAACGCTCCCTACCCTCCAGAGCAGGAGAAAAAAAAGCTTGCCCCATCCTATTTGGGATGGCCCATGGCACCATTGGCCCCTTGCAGAACACACCCACAAAACCCCCACAGATCGGGAGGGGCCCAGGCCATGGCTGTGGGCTGAGTTCCCAGAGGGCGCCATGTTGGCGGAGGCTGGTTTAGACGACTACAGTTCTCCGACTGACTCAGTTTAGTGTCAGTTCCCCGCAGGCTCCTCTTCCCTTTGATGCCAACTTAGCAGACGGCACATTAGAAGAACTCCTTTTGCTGAGAGACTAAAAGCGCGGAGGACGCTTTGATGTCAGAGGAATTATGATCAAAGCTCCCGCCGGTGCCACAATGCAGCTGGCTCTGCAAGCGAGGAGGAAACAAAGAGGCCGCTAAGTGCACTCTGGTTATATTCAGATCGGGAGTGAGGAACTGATGAATGGAGGAGACCCCACAGAGACGCAAGGCCTGGCACTCGCTTTGATTGTCGCCCGGGGACTCGAAACCCAAAGCGCTTTACGGAAGAGGCTGGTCCGTGAGGGTGGAGCACGGCCTGACCAACCCCAGTTTTTCCTAGGGGTGTGAAGGCCTGGAGGAAGGATAATAAAAAATTGGGGGGGGGGGGAGAAACCACCCCAATTCCACCCCGTTTTCCTCCTTGTTTGTTTCTGAAGATTTGGAGAAATAACAGAAAAGTGAGGAGGGGGTGACCTCATTTTTCAGATATTTTTTTCTCTCCAAAAATTGCACATTTCCGATTTTCTCTCAGCCAGCCCCGACTTTGCTGACTTCTGACTTAGAAGCAGCCTAGCCCAGGGGGTGGCACTGCCAGAGAACTTCCTCTGGGTCTCTGGGTCCTTGGCCTCAGGTTTTGCCCTTGCAGAACTCATCAGTCAGGAGGATGGGGGTAAAAATGGAGAGAGATAGAGTTTGTGTGTGTGTGTGTGTGTGTGTGTGTGTGTGTGTGTGTGTGCAGCAGCAGCAGCAGCAATTTTATTATTTATACCCTGCCCATCTGGCTGGGTTTCCCCAGCTACTCTGGGCGGCTCCCAACAGAATATTAAAGGTATAGGTAAAGGGACCCCTGACCGTTAGGTCCAGTCGCAAACGACTCTGGGGTTGCAGCGCTCATCTTGCTTTACTGGCCAAGGGAGCTGGAGTTTGTCCACAGACAGCTTCTGGGTCATGTGGCCAGCAGGACTAAGCCGCTTCTGGCAAACCAGAGCAGCGCATGGAAACGCCGTTTACCTTCCTGCTGGAATGGTACCTATTTATCTACTTGCACTTTGACGTGCTTTCGAACTGCTAGGTAGGCAGGAGCAGGGACCAAGCAACGGGAGCTCACCCCATCGTGGGGATTCGAACCGCCGACCTTCTGATCTGCAAGTATTAGGCTCCGTGGTTTAACCCACAGTGCCACCCACGTCCCAATGTGAGTAAACTTCTTCAAAATAAATTTTAAAATTCTCCAGCAGCACCTTAGAGACCAACTAAGTTTGTTCTGGGAATAAGCTTTCATGTGCAAGCACACTTCTTCAGATACACTGAAACAAAAGCCACCAGACCCTTATATATAGTGGGAGGGTGGGGTCACCTGCATACTATCCCTTGCCTTTTTCTGTTGGACTAATTGCAGTCGTTAACAGTCGTCAACAGGTTTACCATACCCATTGAGTCAATCACCCATCTCCTACTTTGTTTAGTCGTGTCCGCCTCTTCGTAACCCCCTGGACCAGAGCACGCCAGGCACTCCTGTCTTCCACTGCCTCCCGCAGTTCGGTCAAACTCATGCTGGTATCTTCGAGAACACTGTCCCACCATCTTGTCCTCTGTCGCCCCCTTCTCCTTGTGCCTTCCATCTTTCCCAACATCAGGGTCTTTTCCAGGGAGTCTTCTCTTCTCATGAGGTGGCCAAAGTCTTGGAGCCTCAGCTTCAGGATCTGTCCTTCCAGTGAGCACTCAGGGCTGATTTCCTTCAGAATGGAGAGGCTGGATCTTCTTGCAGTCCATAGGACTCTCAAGAGTCTCCTCCAGCACCAGAATTCAAAAGCATCCATTCTTTGGTGATCAGCTTTCTTTATGGTCCAGCTCTCACTTCCATACATCACTACTGGGAAAACCATAACTTTTACTATACGGACCTTTGTTGGCAAGGTGATGTCTCTGGCAGGATGATACCTCACAGCAAATCAGGGAGCCCATGGTCCATCTAGTCAAGGGTCGACTCTGCTGGTGAGCAGCAGCTCTCTGTGGTCTCCAGTGAAAAGAGAGTCTGTTTCCCAGCTCTGCTTCCTGCAGTCTGGGACCACTGGTGTGCTAGGTCCTCCTCCCAAAAGGCTTTGCCATATAGAAAACCAGCTCCTTCATCTCTGCATTGGATGTGAAATTACTGTTAGGTCCTCTTCTCAGTGAGGCCAGTTTCATGTATACAAGGATGCAACCTGACTGCAAGACTGGTAAGAACCAGCTGAAGGGAAACTTACAGGCTCCATGTAAGGTTCAGGGAGGCTTCCAGCATGTACAGTAAAATAATGGGTTGAGAGATAGTGGGGTCAGATGAGAGATAGTGGGGTGAAAGCAGGTGGTCGGGCAGAGAATGAAAATGATTTACAGGTGGTACATGACCCCAGTCAAGCTTGCAAAAATTTATCATTTGCCCGATAATAAATGTTGGAAATGCAAAGAAAATGAAGGTACATTCTTTCACCTTTGGTGGATGTGCCCAAGGATTAAGGCTTTCTGGGAATTGATCTATAATGAAATGAAAAAGGTATTTAAATATACCTTCCTGAAGAAACCAGAGGCCTTTCTCCTGGGCATGGTCGGCCAATTGGTGTCAAAGAAGGATAGAACTTTCTTTATGTATGCCCCAACAGCAGCAAGAATACTCATTGCAAAGTACTGGAAGACACAGGATCTACCCACTCTGGAAGAATGGCAGATGAAGGTGATGGACTATATGGGATTGGCAGAAATGACTGGCAGAATCCGAGACCAGGGAGAAGAGTCGGCGGAAGAAGATTGGAAGAAATTTAAAGACTATCTACAGAAATATTGCAAAATTAATGAATGTTAGAATGATGTCGGATAGAAACTAAGTGGTTTCCAGCTGTAATGCTTTAAGAGAATATGGAAGGAAAAAAAAAGGTTTAGAAATAGGTTAAAATTTATTGATAAGGATTTGCTGAGCTAACAATTTGAATTGGAATACAAAAAAGGGAGGTATGAGGAGGTCTGGGAAATAGGTTAATGAAAAATAAGTAATGGAAAATTTATGTGTTTTTAATTATTTTTATTTTTGTATTTTTGTTATTTTTTCTTTTTGATTTTTATTGTATTATTATTGAAAACTTTATATATATATACATATACAAAGAGAATGAACAGCTAACATGGCATAGTTTTCGCCTTCGTGACATTTTCTGCTAAGGCAATTTCTTGCGCCAAGCTTGTTGAATGGTTTGTACTCTTGTGGCCTGTTTGTAGTTCTTTGAGCTGTATTGACCAGTCCAGCACAATGGGAGGCAGGGGGATAACCTCGTCTAGTGAGGTCTCACTCTGAACTCTCTTGCTCACTTCTTTTTTGGGAAATAACTGGTGATTTTGCTTTGCCTCCTTCGATGCTCTGTAGAGCTATGAGGCAAGGTTAGCATAACTCCCAGGTCCTTACAGTTCTTCCTGGTGAGGACCATAGTAGATCTAGAGCATGGAGTAATTGAATATCAGCAGTTCTCTGATGTCTCTCTGCTCCGGGGGGGGGGGGATGAGCTTGCCTTGGCAAATGCCAGAGTCCGGGTGCTAACACTTGGCGGGAATCACTAGCGAGGGCATGGATTTATAGTAGTTGCCACTGGAGCTTACTGATATCTCTGACAGACGATAAGATAATAGCTGATGCCAAATAGAAATTATTGAGCCAAACTTGCTTTCAGTTCCTCAGGTAATCAACCGGTTCTGGTTTCTAATTGCGACAGAGGTCTCGATGTCTTCGCATAGGGAGTGCTTTAGTCCCGTTTGCTAATAAGCCTCTTTGCAATATTTGTTATTGGTTGTCGAGCCTCTCTCAAAGTGAAGTTGTGAGCCTTGTGAAGCTTTACAAACTCATTAATAATGCCTCTCTTTCTGGGGGGGCTGGAAGAGAGCTCAGCTTTTCCTTTCCTGCAACCTCGCGGTGGAGGTTGTTAGTCCGATAAAATAGCAGGGTAGAGCATAGAACGCAGCTTTGAGAAGAGCTCTAATAAAGCATTAAAAGGTAGAACGGGGAGGCAGATAAACTGGTGCCAAGAAATAGATTAGGTGTGTAAATCTTGCCTTCAGTTAGGGAGTAGCCAGATTCACCATGTCTCCTCCATCTTGACCGGAACCGGAACCCTAACATGGCATATATTTTGCCTGTACTGCATAGTTTGTGTTCTGGGGGAAATGTTCTCACAGATTCTTTCAGCTCTGTCTGGTAATGCCATCCCAGATAAAGTCTGACCAACAGGGAATCTGGGTGTGAGTCTCTGTACTTGAAGCCTCAAGTAGACCTGAAGGAGCATCTCCGCCCCCATCGTTCTGCCCGGACACTGAGGCAGCTGCATGTCACAAGACAATGTTTACATTCCACAGTTCAGTTACTGTTGGGTTCTCACCGGAAAGGGAGACTGGATGTGACGTACACTGGTTTCCTGTTCCTTTGTTCTGTCGTTTCCTTGTTGAGTGAGTTGCTCTCTGCTCTCACAGAGGCAAGATGTACATTTGTGTGTTCTCGGTATAGCTGAGAAATAAAGTTTAGCAATGTAGCACTATACCTACTTATCCTTTCTTTGCAGACTACACTCTGCTGGGCTCAGGACAAGACGAGCCATATCAGCTCCAGATGGGCCGGAGCTGAATAAACTAACACTTGAAGCCTCAAGTATACCTGAAGGAGCATCTCCACCCCCATCGTTCTGCCCGGACACTGAGGTCCAGCTCCAAGGGCCTTCTGGTGGTTACCTCTGTCAGTGTTTGTAAAAAAAACAAGGGGGGGTTCTGACCTCCCTTTGTCACCTCAGCCTGGTCCTCGGACCCTTATCGGCATAAAAGAGTCCACAAGAAAAGTATCCTTGCGGAGTACTTTCTGCTTTTATTCTTAAAAGTCTTTCTGCAAAAGTGACTGACCAACTGTATACACATCAACACAACTAGCTTTCACTAACCAACCAACAACAATCGAACATTTCTCACTCTATATATACAACCCGGTGCAGGCCGCTGACTCATGCTGACCCAGCTTTTTAAGCATCAAAGAAACAGCGGCCAATTTTTAGCCGTGACAAGCTCGCTGCGAGATGCCAAGTTATAGGGAACCAGGCAGAGGGCCTTCTTGGTAGTGGCGCCCGCCCTCTGGAACACCCTCCCACCAGATGTCAAGGAAATAAACAACTATCTGACTTTTAGAAGACATCTTCTAAAACATGTTTAGGGAAGTTTTTAATGTTTGATGCTTTAGCGTGTTTTTAATATTCTGTTACGGAACGTGGGTGGTGCTGTGGCTTAGGGCTTGCTGATGAGAAGGTCAGCGGTTGGAATCCCTGAGACGGCGTGAGCTCCCGTTGTTTGGTCCCAACTCGTCAAAGTGCAAGTAGATAAATAGGTACTGCTCTGGTAGGAAGGTAAACGGCGTTTCCGTGCGCAGTTCTGGTTCGCCAGAAGCGGCTTAGTCCTGCTGGCCACATGTGGACAAACTCCGGCTCCCTCGGCCAGTAAAGCAAGATGAGCGCTGCAACCCCAGAGTCATTTGCGACTGGACCTAACGGTCAGGGGTCCCTTTACCTATACCTTTAATATTCTGTTGGGAGCCGCCCAGAGTAGCTGGGGAAACCCAGCCAGATGGGCAGGGTATAAGTAATAAAATTGCTGCTGCTGCTGCTGCTGCTGCACACACACACACACACAAACTCTATCTCTCTCCATTTTTACCTCCATCCTCAAGCCTGATGAGTTCTGCAAGGGCAAAACCTGAGGCCAAGGACCCAGAGACCCAGAGGAAGTTCTCTGGCAGTGCCACCCCCTGGGCTAGGCTGCTTCTAAGTCAGAAGTCAGCAAAGTCGGGGCTGGCTGAGAGAAAATCGGAAATGTGCAATTTTTGGAGAGAAAAAAATATCTGAAAAATGAGGTCACCCCCTCCTCACTTTTCTGTTATTTCTCCAAATCTTCAGAAACAAACAAGGAGGAAAACGGGGTGGAATTGGGGTGGTTTCTCCCCCCCCCCCCAATTTTTTATTATCCTTCCTCCAGGCCTTCACACCCCTAGGAAAAACTGGGGTTGGTCAGGCCGTGCTCCACCCTCACGGACCAGCCTCTTCCGTAAAGCGCTTTGGGTTTCGAGTCCCCGGGCGACAATCAAAGCGAGTGCCAGGCCTTGCGTCTCTGTGGGGTCTCCTCCATTCATCAGTTCCTCACTCCCGATCTGAATATAACCAGAGTGCACTTAGCGGCCTCTTTGTTTCCTCCTCGCTTGCAGAGCCAGCTGCATTGTGGCACCGGCGGGAGCTTTGATCATAATTCCTCCGACATCAAAGCGTCCTCCGCGCTTTTAGTCTCTCAGCAAAAGGAGCTCTTCTAATGTGCTGTCTGGTAAGTTGGCATCAAAGGGAAGAGGAGCCTGCGGGGAACTGACACTAAACTGAGTCAGTCGGAGTGCGGAAAGTGGCAGCAAGAGAACTGTAGTTGTCTAAACTAGCCTCCGCTAACATGGTGCCCTCCGGGAACTACAAGTCCCATCAGCCCACAGCTATGCCCTGGGCCCCTTCCGATCTGTGGGGGTTTCGTGGGTGTGTTCTGCAATGGGCCAATGGTGCCATGGGGCATCCCAAAGAGGAAGGGGCAAGCTTGTTTTCTCCTGCTCTGGAGGGTAGGAAGCGTTTGAGCTGGCTGCTCAGACCGCATGGCTCTCACCAGCCACTCTTGAGATCTTATACCAGCAATTTAGGAACTTTCCCCACTTTGTAACTAAGCAAAGTTTTACTGCCTGTGCAACTTTCTGAAGGACACGAATCTGACCTTTGAAGAGTTTGCAAGTAAACCATTTTTATTTATTTTTTACTAGTAGTCCTTTTCCCAGGCTGGTTGAAGAGAGAAACTTTGGAAAGAAACTTTTTAAGGAAATGTTTGGGAACTCACCATAGGAGCCAATGCCTAGGGGCCAAGAAATACAACGCCTCTGTTTCTTTCCCCTCACATTATACACTGTTTTTGTTTAGGCTAGTCAGTAAAGTGCTATCTGGATTTATTTCCCTCTGGACTCCGTCTGCATTATTTAAGTGACTTTGCTAACACGTACCGGCACCTTTTCCACATCGATTGATTGGGGGTTCCCCCGCACCATCTCGTGGTCCTGTCTCTTTTAGCCGTGGCTTCCATTTTGCATTGTGCCACACACACACACACACACACACACACACACACACACACACATCATGGCATTTTGTGACGGATGCCCATTGAACTTCCCATTTCAAATTCCATATGGGACCAATGTCCTCCAAAGATTGGAGACCCCCGAACTAACATGTAAGCAATGCACCTATGTGCAAAGCACAGACTTGGTTAGGTGCAAATATCTCAAGCTGTGAGGAGCTAGCAAGTTTTAATCTGTTTTAGCATTTTAACTCTCTGTTTTAAAGTATCGCAGATCATTCCTGATTTTGTCATTTCACCTTTTCATAAATGACTTTGAGGTGTGTGTGTGTGTTTGTTTTAAGAATCAAATGGTGCATAAATTTGACAAAGCAATTAAATAAAGAAATAAATATCAGATGCCACAACTCAGGAATGCAGTCCAAAGATTCTTTAATGAAACAACTTTCTTCTCACCCTTTAGCCCTTAAAATCACCCCTGAAAACTGCCCTTAAGCAGAATAAGCGCTGCTATTTTCCTAGAAAAATAGGTGCTAGAACTCACCACAAACGCCTCCCTTGTTCTCTTAGAATGGCACCAACTGAGTTCCAGCTGAAAAAAGCCCTGATTGCAAGATCTAAAGATGCGCACAATTGAAGATACACCCCTGTGCATGATTGACCCCATCCCACTACAGAGAACATAGAGAAATCAACCACCCGGGTTTCCCCTCCTTTTCCCCTTCTGAGCGAAGCAAAGGGACCCCTCTGGCTTCCGTCGAAGGGTCTTCTCCAGCCACCCGAGGTTCTCAGGGCAAGTAGTTCAGGTTGCAGCACCACATGGCAAATTTCTGTTTTTTTAAGAAAAAAGGCCCCTGTAAATTCTGGCACCTGAGGCAGAAAACCCAAACAGTGGACACATGCACTCGGGGGAAGGGGAATCGGGGCCCCTGCATTACGTTAACACCCGTGTCGCCTTTGTAAGAACTCCATCATTTAGTGTGGCAGCATCCACACTTTGGAACTCCCTGCCTATGGACATCAAAGTGGCACCTTTGCAGTTCACTTTGTGGCACCTGCTAAAAACATTCTTGTTTAGACAAGCCCATCCAGGTGCTTAGAAAGCTGGCAGGACTTTTAATCTGTTCCAGTAATTAAACTTTTCCCTATACATTTCCCTTGTACAATTATATTTCTTGCATTGTTACACATTCCTTGTACACATTTTCTTTTCTCTTTTTTGCAAGGCCCCTCTTTCCCAATCAAAGAGGATGTATAACTTTTATGAAATAATAAACTCGGGGCACAATTCCTTTGGGAAGTTCTCCTGCACAGGCCCTTTTGGAATGAACGGGGGCATGGGGGGGGGGAAAGGTGGCAATGGAAGAAATCCTGGCCAACTGGGACCCTTTCAGGACACAGTAAAGGTAAAGGTAACGGGATCCCTGACCATTAGGTCAAGTTGTGGCCGACTCTAGGGTTGCGGCGCTCATCTCGCTTTATTGGCCGAGGGAGCCGGCGTACAGCTTCCAGGTCATGTGGCAAACCAGAGGAGCGCACGGAAACGCCGTTGACCTTCCCGCCGGAGCAGTACCTATTTATCTACTTGCACTTTGAAGTG
Source organism: Podarcis gaigeae (assembly GCF_964106915.1). Classification (NCBI taxonomy): domain Eukaryota; kingdom Metazoa; phylum Chordata; class Lepidosauria; order Squamata; family Lacertidae; genus Podarcis; species Podarcis gaigeae. The sequence goes on along the minus strand of NC_139682.1, from coordinate 2,429,933 downwards.
CTTTCGAACTGCTAGGTTGGTAGGAGCTGGGACTGAGCAATGGGAGCTCACCCCGTCATTGCGGGGATTCGAATCGCCGACCTTCTGATTGGCAAGCCCTAGGCTCTGTGGTTTAACCCACAGCACCACCCGCGTCCCTCGGGACACAGCAGAAGGGTCATAAATGAAACTTTACTATGGGAAGTGGAAAGCAGGATGGGTTGGAGAGGGAGCCTGACAGGGGCACTTAAAGAGATCCTTGGTGGTAGTCAAGCTATAGCCAAAAGGTAGACCTTCCTCACCCAGACTCCCCCCGTTCTCATGGCTACTAGCCAGAATGGCTCTGATCTGCCTCCAGAGCTGGAGTTAAAATACCAGAACAGAATAAAATTCACACAAGCCTTTCCAAGCTCAACATCAAGAGGCAGGGAGTTCCAAAGGGTAGCTGCTGCCACACTAAATGATCAAGTTTTTACGAATACAGAAGAGGGATTATGGGACACTGTGCCCCCCCTGCATTATTTCCCAATTCCCCCATTTCTTATGTCCCGCATGCTCTCCCACCCAACACTGGCATACAATTTAAAGTCTCTCTTCTCACCGGGATAACAATGACGTCACGGCAGAAGGAACAGGCGCAGTTTATGGGGAACGGCCAGGGCATTCCGCCTTTCAGCCTCTCTGCAGGAGAAGACGGGGAATAAAAAAATTATCATGCAGTTATTGCTGTGCCCACATCGCAAGAGCTAAAGACTGATACCTCTGGCATTTTCGCCTTGGAGCACTTACGATACGATACAATATCTTTCCGGAGCCCCTTTCGCATCTATAAGCAAACGTAACCCATGTCCGCACGTCTGTGCGTGTGTGGGTCATGTTTCGGCGCTTCTGCGCATGCGCATGACATCATTTTGAGCGTCTGCGCATGTGCAAGCAGAGAAACCCGGAAGTAACATGCTCCGTTACTTCTGGGTTGCCACGGAGCGCAACTCGAATGAGCTCATCCCGAAGCACATTCAACCAAGGTATGACTGTATTGTCATTGTTCCATGCAGAACAATGAAATTGAAAATCTACATAAGACATTCAACCCCCCCTAAAAACTCTGAAACCCCATTTTAAAATATACTATAGGGACTCTTTATGCTGAGTTTAGAACCAGAATTGCATTTGCTTAGAAACTGATTACCAGGCGGCTAGTCCTGGTCATTATAACCCTGTACGTTATTCCAGAAGGCAGAAGCTGAAAGAGATCATTTCTGGGGTGTGCACTATCCTGCGCTTTCTCTGCAGCTTTCTTATGGCACCTGGAAGCATAGATTTGATCCAAGGTGGGAAGAGTGCACCCAATTCTTCTCTCCGCAGTCTTCACAACCCTGGACAGCATTGTTTTCTCCCTGGCTGTGCCGCTCCCAAAACACACACACAGAGACGATAAGTTAATGCACTCTCCACAGTGCAATGGTAAAATGCCATCAACAGGTCCTTTGAGAGATTGTTTTTCCGGAGGATTCTCAGAAAATATAACCTCTGCTGTGCTCTCTTCATCAGGTCTTTGCTGTTTCCCCCCCAGGTTAGGTCATTTCTCAACTCTATTCCCAGAAATCGAAACACCGAGACCTGTTCCACGCACTTCCCCTCAATAATAAGTGGCTGAATATTCCATTTACATTTCCTAAAGTCCACAATTATCTCTTTTGTTTTCTTTAAGTTAAAAAGTAAGTTGTTTTTCCTGCACCACCAAAGGAATAAGGAAGGTGGGTGGGGTAAATTAAAGAAATCAAGGCATCAAAAATAATAGAAGGGCATAAAAAAGCAACATGGTATATCTGGGAAAGACATTGTTAGGTTGGTAGAGAGCTTAAGACCATTAGGAAACCCAAATTCCACTACATACTGCAGAGAGGGAGTCTGGCCTTCATTTGATACAGATAAAGTCCCACCAAGCAGCTTAGGTTTTTTAGAGTCCTCCAAGCCTTTGGCAACACATACCGTAAAATTTGAGTTATTTTTTTCTGCCACACTTTTTATTTCTTTTTTTACCCACACGGAAGTTGCCAGTCTCGCAAGGTTTTCCATTGGGGGGCAAGTGAGGATTGGGGGTCCGCTGACATTCATGTCAAGGGTCCCCGAATGCTGGAACCTTTAAATTGACCATCCCCTAGATTTCGCTGCAGCAAAGTCAGAAGGAGATGCTTGAGCCGGTGCAAATCTCACCAGCCGTCTCAGCCAAACGCGCCCCTGAGCGACACTCACCGTTGAATAAGTTCTGGCAGTGTGTCCTTATCGGAAACAGTTCCTCTATCACGGAGCCCTGCGGAAAGAAAACCCTCCATGCGTCAAGAGAGAGGCAGATGGGAATCATGGAATTGTGGACTTCGAAGGGGTCCCTGAGGGTCATGTAGTCCAAGCCGCTGCAGTGCAGGAACCACGTCTAAAGAGTCCATGGCCATGCAGCCTCCAAACGAAGGAGAATTGGCCACCTTCTGAGGCATCGCACCTTAACTGCATTTGCACTTTCTTTCCGTATAGGGAAGAAAGGGAGTGGGCAGGAGGGGGAGGGGGAGACCACCAGCCCTTGGGCCAAAGGGGTGGACTAGATGCCTTTGGGGGTCCTTTTCAAAGCAACTGGAAGGAGACTGGGGGAAAGGTAGGTAAGTAGCACTTCTACCAGGGTGTGTTGGATAATAATAATAATAATAATAATAATAATAATAATAATAATAATAATAATTTATTATTTGTACCCCGCCCATCTGGTTGGGTTTCCCCAGCCACTCTGGGCGGCTTCCAACAAAGATAAAAGATACACTGAAATGTCACATATTAAAAACTTCCCTGAACAGGGCTGCCTTAAGATGTCTTCTGAATGTCAGGTAGTTGTTTATCTCTTTGACATCTGGTGGGAGGGCATTCCACAGGGCGGGCGCCACCACCGAGAAGGCCCTACGCCTGGTTCCCTGTAGCTTTGCTTCCGCAGTGAGGGAACCGCCAGAAGACCCTCGGAGCGGGACCTCAGCATCCGGGCAGAACAATGGGGGTAGAGACGCTCCTTCAGGTATACTGGACAGAGCCCTGAATGGCACAGATCGAGAGTTGGGGGCTTGGGCAAATGCTAGTAATTTTAGAGGCGCGAAGACCCCAAGGAAGACCAGATAGCAGGGGGAGAACCATCGAGCCCAGAAACCGCAAGATGCAAGGCGGGAGCGTATTCTCTGCATTGCAACCAGCATCGTTTCAGCACCAGTTCCACTCTGTCATGGCTTTCCCTCAAGGAATCATGGGAATTGTAGTTGGGTGGCAAGGCTGGGGGGTCTCTGCTAGAGGTCCCTGCCAGACTCAAAACCACAGGGCTCTCATTCCCTAGAGAGAGGAAGAGATGTGTCAATCGGTTTAAAATCTGTGCGGTCGATATGCCCTGCAACGGCCTGGGCAAAAACCCATGATATGTTGATTTCGTCCGACTAAAAGCTGGAGGGGGGGGGAAAGGGCTGAGTGAGGTCAGCTCCATCCATGAGCCCCGCTGCCCCCATTAAATCACCCGATACTTACAGAAATCGTGCAAGGTTTCCCGCTGCAAGCAGCTGTAATCTGGAGGTCGCTGGGGAGAGAGGAATGAGCCGCTGTGATGCGAGGGCAGAGCCACCCATCCCCTCCCCATCCATTCCCCAACTTTCAATCCCAAGCCAGCCCCAGGTCTCTTTGCAACTTCCAATCTATATGGCCTCTTTCCTTCCTTGCATTCACAGCCTGAGTCCTGCATCCCTGCTTTCTGAAACAGGCCTCTCCAACATCCGGGGACCTTTCCAGAGCCAGGAAAAGTCAGGTTGTGTGCAGGGAGAAAGAAGCGTCATGGGTGCCCACAAACAACGCTCTCTGCCCCAAGCCCACAACAGCTGCCCACTAGGGCCTCCATGCACAGTCCCAAGGGACCTAATCCAAACCAGGGAACGGTTCCTTGCATGCATTACCTTATTAGATCCACCGACAACAGCAGCAGTCCTCTTTGGCAGTCAATGCCTGGGCGGAGAATTATTCTCAGTCTCTGAAATTGGGATGCAAAGGGCATCAGAGTTGAACCGTTGGCCAGGGGAGATTGAGAGCAATCCGGGGGTTTTTTAGGATGGAAGAATGAGGAAATCCTGACTAAAGAACAGTGGCAAGAGAAACTGATGGAATTGGCAAAATTGACACATAAACTACGTGACAAGGATAACTGTGACATTAAAGAAGAATGGGAACCTTTTACGAAGTACTTAAAGAAACAACAAAATGAACTGGACTCCTTGGCAGGTTTGGAATAAACATTCACAAACTCTTTATTGGTAATATAGGTAAAGGGTAAAGGGACCCCTGACAATTAGGTCCAGTTGTGGCTGACTCTGGGGTTGCGGCGCTCATCTCACTTTATTCGCTGAGGGAGCCGGCATACAGCTTCCGGGTCATGTGGCCAGCATGACTAAGCCACTTCTGGCGAACCAGAGCGGCGCACGGAAACGCCGTTTACCTTCCCGCCGGAGAGGTACCTATTGATCTATTTGCACTTTGACGTGCTTTCGAACTGCTAGGTTGGCAGGAGCAGGGACCGAGCAATGGAAGCTCACCCTGTCACGGGGATTCGAACCACCGACCTTCTGATTGGCAAGCCCTAGGGTCTGTGGTTTAACAGAGCCACCCACATCCCATAAAGCATGTGCAAAATTAAATGTGAAGCTCAGGATGCACAGAGGACAGGCTCGCCTTTGACCAATTTATTGCCTTTCTTTTATAGCTGCGTGCTGGTTGCTTTTAGGAGCCTAGAGAGCACGTGTGCCTCATAGTTCATCTTTTCAGTACAGCAGGGTGGGGAGATCGGGGGAGACACACTTCTTGTTGAGACCAAGGAGCAAAACAAGAATGGGGGAGGGAAATAGGTGTAGATAAATTCTTCATTGAGGTTTTCAGAAAAGTCCACCCCTGATTTGGGGCTCCTGAAGAGTCACTTGCCCGGTGTTTTTACTTACCGCTGTGGCTTGAAGGAGACCAACAAACTCTGACTGGAAATAGCCAATATCGATATGCAGCTCAGCATCAAGAATGACAGCGTTGGCAGTAAACTGGATGGAGATGCTTCTGCACGAGTACTTCAGCAAAGAAGGAAGATCCGCTGGACAGTCAATCTGTGGGAGAAGAGGGTAGATGTGATCTCTCAGGATCATCTATCCTGGCTCTGGCGCACGTCACCAGTGGGGTGGAAGTTATCAATCAATCAATCAATCAATCAATCAATCAATCCTTATTACGGTCCAGAGACCCAACAAATCGTTACAAAGCAATACACAATTCAGACAGCCTACCTCCAGATTAAACAAGCATTTTGTTCAGAATATAGGGATCATTGGTTCTTGCAACCACCGATAAAAACTTTGCCACTGCGAATGTTCTAGCGTTTGTCCGGTCTTCCAATAGGAACCTGACATAGTGAGCCTCTGATTTTCCCGGGAAAGGTACCAGCGAGGGTAATATCAGTTCAGCCCTGGCTTGCTCTAATTTGCTCTAATTTTCCTGCTAAACCCCAGGAAGCGCTTTCTGACAGGAAGAGCTGTTGGACAGTGGAACAGACTCTCTTGGGATCTGGTGAACTCTCCCTCTTTGCAGGTTTGTAGGCAGAGGTTGGGTGGCCATCTGTCAGGGAGGCTTTAAGATGAGATTCCTGGACATGATAATAGATTTGGATGGCATGCCTACCTCTGGTATGGAAAAGCAAAAGTGTATAAAGGATTCCACAGTCATTTAATAAGAAGATCACTGTTTAAAGTATGGGAGAAATACAAAGATTTATTAGAACCCAAAGCGCCATGGTGGCTATCACCTATCGAAGCACTATCACTTAAAAGATTGGGTGGAAAAGGAGAGCGGCCAACATAAAGATAACTGTTGGTGGAACAAGAGGGGCAGTTAAAACTGAAAGAATATGATGAAATAAGGGAACATCTTCAAAGCTGGTTACATCATAGACAATTACAGGATATATTTAAGGAGGATAACTAAAAAGGCTTCTCATATTTGGCTTCCAAATTCCAAAAGGAAGTGATAGAAGAAAACACAAAATTATTTTAAAAAGGCATATAATATCCTTTTGGAATGGGAGACCAAAGATGAAGAAGTAAAATCAGTACTGATTAAATGGGTGCAAGATGTAGGACATAATATACAATTTCAATAATATACAATGACCCTGGGTGTCCCTTCCAGCTCCACCGCTCTATAATTCTATGAAATCAACTTATCTCACCAGGAGATGCTGGCTTTTTTGTTTAGAAATTGCTCGTTTAGAAATTGCTAAATATTGGTTTTCTGCAGTGGCGTAGCGTGGGTTATCAGCACCCGGGGCAAGGCAAGTAATTTGCGCCCCCTAACCCATGGATTTGCGCCCCCTAACCCGTGGATTTGCGCCCCCTAACCCGTGGATTTCCCTAACCCCCAGATGTTGCGCCCGGTGCGGCCGGCCCCCCCTGCACCCCCCACGCTACGCCAATGGTTTTCTGCACCTGTTGCTCTGGTCAAGAAACTGACCTGCCAGGTCAGGGAGGCCAGAGGCAATATATCACCATATGAGATGGGACAATCAGCCGAGACAACCTCCCCAGGCCCACAGAAACATCTGGAGAGACTTATCAGAGAGATTTCAATACACATCATAAGCTTGTTCTAAGCAGCGATTCCAGCTATAAGCTGCTGCTGTTTATTGTATTTTAAATTGTGTTTCTCTTACGTGGGAAAACAATAAAATGCTTTTGAAAAAGCCAGCCCAGAGGATTCTTCACTTTCAGCTGGCTTCACACTTTGTGTGACAGACCAGCAAATCCTGATTCAGCTGGCAGTCCTTCCTGTCCCCATTGAAGCCCCTGAAAACAGCTGCAAAACTGCTCCATAGACAGAGCGGAGAGATGTGCTGGCGACAACACAGGCACTAGCCAATCGGCTCCCGCTGCACAGCATCAGCTGAACCGAGCTGCAAACTTGCAAGGCTGGTTTCCAGAGCTTCTCCTGGGGAGAGGAAAAGGGTATCGTCGTCCTGAACTTGTTGAGGGGTGTTTCCAAAGTGGTCGGTATCGCTCCCAAAATGCTGTGTCCGTCGCTCACACGCAGGGGAGCCAAGAAGCCATTTCGCCACCCTGCCAGCCCATGAACAAATCTCTGAAAATCTCCCCATCCCCTGACACACCCAAAGAACATCTCACAGCCAAGGAGGATCACCTACCTCAGAGATTTGGCTCATTATTGAAGTGGTGGTCACAGTCGACTGTGGAAAGAAAATACATCTTGATTATAATGTTCTGCCATGGTCCCCCCCCCCCCCGCTCCCCATGCTGAGTTCTGTTCAAAGAGTCAACCAGGAGATTTCTTAAATTAAAAGAAGTTTAAAGATTATTTAGTAAATATTCTAAGATAATATAAGTAGTAATATCTGTGAGTACCAAATTGGCTTGGGAGTTAAATGTTTTAAATTGTATGACACTATGGATAGAAGTGAATATGATAAGAAAGAAATATATTAATTGATTAAGTTAATCTTATTGGAAATTAGTATTGGAAAACTGCTACAATGAAATATATGGAAAATCAGCTAGAGGGATTTGAGGACGTTAACTAACAATGGTAATAAAAGTGGGAGTATAAGAGTTAGGATGAATGTTTGTATGTTTGTTTGGTTTTTTATATCTTTTTTTTCTTTTTTGTTTATGTTTGTTATAAATTTGGAAAATCAATAAAAAAATTGGGGGGGGGGGAGGAGACACGCTGTCTGAAAGGATGTCTCCCTGGATACTTAAACTGAGGCTTGAGATTGTGTGAAGCCACAGAGAGGAGAAAAAGAAACGGGTGTCCTGTGGCAAATAGCACCGGATACTACCCTTATATTCATGACAGGGGCTGGATCTACATTGATCTTACAGAACGTTATTTTTCAATAATGTTTAGAACGCTTAATGGCAGTTTCCCATTGTCGGTGGCTCTCTGCTCTGCAGCACCCCCTGGTGCCACATTTTAATAAGACATTTTTAACGTTATCAATGGCAAGTGTACTACTGCTCTAAGGGGATCGTGGCTAATTGTTGTGGGGTTTTTAAAATGGAGGTTTTTAATTGTAGTTGTTCCTTTCTGTATATTCCCCCATTAAAAAAAAAAAAAAATCTGCTTTGAGATCCAGATGTGAAAAGCGGAGAGTGTTTGTGTGGGATGTAATCCATTGGAGCAGTCAAATTCAACAATCCCTAGAGTGGACACAGACAGGGGGATGTGACCCATAAAAGAGCCGAGTCACGCAGCCATCTTAAGCTTTCTCTCTCACACACATTCACCTGCTCTCCTGCGGCCATTTTGCTCTCTTAATGTAATTTTTCTGTCTGCTGGCTCTCAACCAGCAGCACATGAGCTCAATCTACATGTGAGACGAACTCACAGATTGTTATGTAACTACAGTGGTACCTCTGGATGCGAACAGGATCCGTTCTGGAGCCCCGGTCACATCCAGAAGCGAACACAACCTGCGTCTGTGCATGTGCGTGCACGTGGGTCACGATTCACCGCTTCTGCACATGCGCATGATGTCATTTTGACAGTCTGCGCATGCGCGAGCAGCGAAACCCGGAAGTAGCGCGCTCCGTTATTTCTGGGTCGCCGCAGCGCACAACCCGAAAATACTTATCCAAAAGCTATTTCAACCCGAGGTATGACTGTACTAGCTAAAGCCTGCCTTTCAGGGATCACATCGTGAACTGAAATGTGAGTAAACATCTTCAAAATAAATTTAAAAATTCTACAGTAGCACCTTAGAGACCAACTAAGTTTTTTTGGGGAATAAGCTTTCACGTGCATGCACACTTCTTCAGATACACTGAAACAGAAGTCACCAGACCCTTATATATAGTGGGAGGGTGGGGTCACCTGCATACTATCCCTTGCTTTTTCCTGTAGGACTAATTGCAGTTGTTAACAGTCATCAACAGGTTTACCATACCCATTGAGTCAATCCCCCATCTCCCACTGCCCTCCTGATAAAAACTCCACCCCACCCTCCCACTATATATAAGGGTCTGGTGACTTCTGTTTCAGTGTATCTGAAGCAGTGTGACACCAGGAATAATCCCTCAGGGCAAGACAAATTGGATTACTTAATGTTATGTACTGAGCTGAATAGGACCCAAAATGCAGCAGTCTGATTAGTCCTAGAACAATAGGATTCAGAATGCAGCAGTCTGATTGGTCCACAGGAGCCACCCAATCCAGCTCCAGGTGGAAGTGAATCTGCAACCTGATTGGCCTACAGGAGAATCCCGAAATTAGCCAATCACGTGGGGCCCATTGTGTAAATAATGTATATAAAGCAGACATTCATTCCATTCCTCCTCACAACTATGAGCTGAATAAAGAGCATGAAATCCACTCTTGACTCCCAAGTATATTTCACTTAACTAAAGAGATTCAAACAAATCTGCAAAGTAACTTCCTGCTATATTGAGGGGAAGGAAGAATCAATATATTAATCAATATAGCCTTTCCTACTATCCTTACTTTAAGCAGTATGAAGCAGAATATTAATGGCCCAGATGAACAAACTGGCCCCTGAAGCTCTGAATCCCAGGGCTTCAGCTGAATCAGATCAAGCTGCCATCTTTGCACAGGCTTCATATTTCACTGAGCAGGGGCAGCAAGAATATTTCTGGTGTTGACCCTCTGATTCACTGCTTCCTAAAGGTGGTGGAGCAACTTGGGGGGGGGCAGTAGGGTTTGGGGGGGGCACTAAGAGGCAAAGGGGCAAAAGGGCACTGGAGGTGTCAATGACTTCCAGACTTTGAAAAGCCAGTAGACCTGGATCAAGTTGATCACCTCGGCTGCATTAATTAAGCTAAACGAACAAATAAATTGGATTGTGGATAAATGTGCAATTAATTGTTACTGGTTTGGATTTTATTGTGTTATTCTCTTCCTTGGCAGATTGTGCAAACCGCTGCTCTGAATGATGCTTTTTTAATAGGGTAAAGTTAGGGGGCACTGGGGGTGAGCTTATGGAATCAAGGGGGCAGTGCCCCCCCCAAAAAAATTGCGCCCACTGCCTCCAGCTTGTTGTCAATTGCCCAGGGAAAGGGCCCTCATTGTGCAAAACTCACCTGGGTGAGCTCAAGCTTGAATAATCCTCTTGCCAGCAAAGTTGAAAAGATGTTGCCCATGTCAGCTTCGTTAAAAAAATAACAGATGTGTCCATCAGGGATGAGGGTGGCTGGCGGGTAGTAGATGGGATAGGTGGGCCACGGAACCACAGCTCCTCCGCAGATCATTTGAGGCTGCAGGGAGAACAAGAGGGGGGAAATTCAGTGGGACCCAACTGCAGTCGCTGTGATGGCCTGGGATTCGGACTCGGATGCTGAACCTGAGGGATCCCAGCCTGCACAGGATTCCCCGCCTCCAGAACCAGCTGAGCCGGGGCTGGGGCTTGAGCCTGAAGGGTCCTCACCTGTGCTGGATCCTCAGGTGCTGGCACCCGCTGAGCCTGCTCTGGCTCCTGAGGTGATGGAGGACCCATTGCCTGCAGGTGCTCCGCTCTCAGCCCCGTCAGAGGAAGGTGAGGTTGCCTCTGGGTCCGGTAACCCTCCAGCCTCTCCTGAGCTGCAGAGGCTCAGGGCAGAGAGGCGGAGGGAACTAAGTTCCCGCAGGAGGAGTGCTCGCCTCCAGGCCAGGAGAGGTGAGTCACCAGCGGATCGGGGCCGCCCTATGCCTCCAGACAGATAAAAGCCGGCCAGCCCCAGTCCCAGGTTGCGGGAGCAACATTGTTGGCTGCTAGTTCCTGCCTGAACCCTGTCCTGCTTTGTGTCTGAGCTCTTGACCCACCCTGGCTCCCGGCTTGCATGCCTGTTCCTGACTTCACCCGACTCCCTGCCCTGCACCCAGGTTCAGCTACTACGGACTGCCTCCACGTTGCACCTCTCACCACGGGCCGGACTTGGACCTCGCCTCTTGGGTCACCCATGGGACCAGCACAGTCGCCATGAGTCAGCCTGCGCCCGAACATAAGATCTGGAGGCAACAGGAAAGCCACTGGCTGGAAAATGACTCAAGGCAGGTCCAGCGGCCATTCAGAAAGCAGGTGGGAAGGTCAGAGCGCCAACTGCTAAAGGAACTGCCAGCCCAGAAAGCAGCAAGCTGAGACACCTGCGCTGCAGCCGGTTGAGCTAGATAACCCTTGTGGCCGGGGCATAGCGTGGGTTGCTGGCACCCGGGATGGGGCAGGTGTTGCAGCCCCCGGTGGACTAGTCAGTCCTTTCACCGGCCAGCGTCTAATCAAGGGAGTCTCTCTTGCAAATCGCCCCAACCTGGGAGATGGGGGCTAGAGCAGCGGCGGGGGGGGGGGCACCCTCCTGTTCCCACCCTCTCAGCCGAGGTCAACACGTCGCTCCAGCCATGAAGGTCCAGCCTGGGCACAGCTTGCGGCCCCACAACTCCGGCCTCAATGAGGAATCCTGTCATGGGCACCCCCTCAGAAATTTGTGCCTGGGGACATGGTCCCTCTGGCGCCCCCCAAGCTATGCCTTGGGGTCCCTTCCTCCTACAATTCTATGAGCAAGACAGTTCCAGCCTCTGCAGCAACAAGGAGGTGAACTTATTATATTGGTATGCGCCACCCCAATCTCCTAGTGGGAAGAGACTCCAGGGGGTTCCAGGTGCTTCATAGAATCATAGAATTGTGGCGTTGGAAGGGAACCCAAAGGTCATCCAGTCTAACCCCCTGCAATGCTTGCCCGGGTTCAGGTTCCTTGGAGCGAAGTTCAGTGGCTTTATTTTCACTTATATGAGTCCAAGATGGAGTGGCTCACAGCATTAGTTGTGGCTCTCCCAACCTGGCTCATTCTTTCGGGATGCTTTGGGGACGACGGATTGGCAGCAAAGGTCCTTGTCCCGCAAAGACTAGCAATAGAATCCTCTGGTTCTAACTAAGGCTGGGCGATATATCAATCTATAATCCGAAACCGGTTTGAAGTCCATATCATGATGTCGGTTCTGTAATTTCTGGCCTGGCAGTTTATCGTGAATCATGATGTGTGTTAGCTCAGGGTGATGTATCATCCCAAACTGGTTTGAAGTCCATATTGTGATATTGGTTTCGTAATTTCTGACCTGCCAATATATTGTGAATCTGTGTGCGCTATCCAAAAATCACGATGCGGGGAAAACTGTGAAGCCAGCCGATGCCTGTACATAAAAGGTAAAGGGACCCCTGTCCATTAGGTCCAGTCGTAGCTGACTCTGGGGTTGCAGTGCTCATCTCGCTTTACTGGCCGAGGGAGCTGATGTACAGCTTCCAGGTCAGGTGGCCAGCATGACTAAGCCACTTCTGGCAAACCAGAGCAGCGCACGGAAACACCGTTTACCTTCCCACCGGAGCGGTACCTATTTATCTTCTTGCACTTTGACGTGCTTTCAAACTGCTAGGTTGGCAGGAGCAGGGACCGAGCAACGGGAGCTCACCCCGTCGCGGGGATTTGAACCGCCAAACTTCCGATCGGCAAGTCCTAGGCTCTGTGGTTTAACCCACAGCGCCACCCGCGTATGCCTGTACGTAGCTTGATCCTTATTTCAGGCATAGTGATTATCAGTATATTGCAATGTTTCGCTGGTGATATATCACAATCTTGGGATATCGCCCGGCCCTAATTCTAGCCCTCCCTCCCTGCGTCCATCATTCAGACTGACCCCCTCTGAGCCTGTAACAAACCTCCTAGAAGATGAAGCCACTCACCACAAAAGGTAAATCCAGGTAGCCGGAATTGATTTGAGGCGGATAGGGCCTTGTGCAGATGTACTGGCAGCCTGTGAAGAACGGCGTTGGCGCTGGGGGAGAAAGATCGGGAGTTTTCCAAAGCTGGACCACAAAGCACAGCAGAACAAAAGCCGAAGCAGGGATGGCTGGCAGCTCTTGGGGCAGGAGGCAGGGAGTCGGGCAGTAGGTGGCGCCAGAGAGCCAATATCAGGCAGCGGCCACACAGTCTGGTCTCCATCTTGCCCCCTGCTGAGTTCTGCAAGGGACAGCACTGAGACTAAAGGGGGGGGGGGGAAGGCGGGACCAACCTCTGGGCTAGAAGTACATGATCGGCAGGGAGTTCTAAATAATAGGGACTTTCACCCCACCCCAAAAATCCAAATGAAACTTTTTCCTCTTAAAACCTCTACTTCAAAAACAGAAAAAGGAGAATCCCAGGACTGGGAACCAAAGACCTATTTAATGCTAGACCTCATTTTGGACCCTCAAACCATCAGCTTTAGCCTCCTCCCTGGTGACCTCATTCCTAATGCCGTTTTGTGTCCTCTGCGTTGGCCAAAACCCATTTGCGTTCATTTTCAGAGCAGAGTTCAGCTACGTTATTGGTTTCTGCAGTGGCCAACTCTGGCCTTCACTGGGTTACTGTGAAGGCGTAGAGTTTTACCTTACACTGGCTAAATATCATCTTATTGTGCCTGTTGTAGACATTCTATTCTTTTGCGTACTACTTCTTAAAATATCAAAGCGACTCATGAGTCTTTTAAGTAAACCAGCGGTGCACCCCATTAGCGCTTACGAAGTGGGAAGCCAAGGACGATGTTCAGTCGCGTCATTATGTTCGGGGCTTGGCCACAGACCTGCAGAAAAAGAGAAGGTCCAGTGGGTCAGAACCTTGGAACTCCCTGCCACTTGAGATCAAGCAGGTGCCTTCATGTACTCTTTTGGGGACCTCCTTGATGTGGGATGTGATCCAGTGGAGCAGTCAAGTACAACATTACCTGTATTGCTAGAGTGGATATACAGGGGATGATCGTCCAGCCAGTCAAACTTCCTGTTCCACTGGTCTGGAGTGTCCTCCCTCTGCATGTGACCTGGGAGATGGGCACAGCCCTGGCTGACTCCATAAAAGAGCCGAGTCATGCAGCCATCTTAAGCTTTCTCTCTCACACACATTCACCTGCTCTCCTGCGGCCATTTTGTTCTCTTAATGTAATTTTGCTGTCTGCTGGTTCTTAGCCAGCAGCACAGGAGGTCAATCTCCATGTGAGACGAACTCACAGGTTGTTATGTAACTACCAGCTAAAGCCTGCCTTTCAGGGATCAAATCATGAGCTGAAATGTGAGTAAACTTCTTCAAAATAAATTGAAAGAATTGATGCTTTTGAATTCTGGTGCTGGAGGCGACTCTTGAGAGTCCCATGGACTGGAGGAAGATCAAACTTATCCATTCCTAAGGAAATCAGCCCTGAGTGCTCACTGGAAGGACAGATCCTGAAGCTGAGGCTCCAAGACTTTGGCCACCTCATGAGAAGAGAAGACTCCCTGGAAAAGACCCTGATGTTGGGAAAGATGGAGGACACAAGGAGAAGGGGACGACAGAGGACGAGATGGTGGGACAGTGTTCTCAAAGCTACCAGCATGAGTTTGACCAAACTGGGGGAGGCAGTGGAAGACAGGAGGGCCTGACTTGCAGGGGGTCCAGGGGGTCCCGAAGAGTCGGACACGACTAAACAACAACAACAATAAAGCATAGATGCACAAGAGACACCAGATTCCCCTGAAGAGAGCATTGCAGAGGCAGAGGCCTCTGATCAACTGAATTTGCTTCCTGTTTTTTGGAACCGCTTTGTTGATGTGGGGCTGCTAGCAGAGGGGAGATAAAATGCTGTGTGAGACCTACCACAGGATCCAGCACGGGGGCCAGGATTTGCGCAACTACTGGCAGCTGCAAACTACAAAAAGAGAGAGCAGGAATTAAGTTAGCAGAGAGGTTCTTTGGAATCCTGCTCCTCTTTCCTTTCTTCATATTCTGTTGTTATTACTCATTTCATTTATGCATCGCTTCCCATAACTGCAATTGAACCAGCCCCCCGGCAGAGATCCCCCTTGTGCCCTGCCAGCAGGGGGTGCTGGAGAGCATGGAGGGTGAAGATCAGATCCTGCTTCCTCACGGCCGGCCCCGCAGCTCTGGCAGAAAGTGGGTATTGTTGGGTTGCAATACTGCTGCGCCCTCTCCAGGAATGGGGTGCAGGAGTGAGCCCCTGCCCCACTGCAGCAGTGGGCTCCCTCCGCACCACACCCCTGGGGGAGGGGCGCCTTGCACACCCCACCTGGGCAGCATTTTCATGCACTCCACCCCTGCATGGAAGCTGTAGCCCTTAGCCTTTCCGGGTCTTTCTTTTTGGGCGATGCCTCGTAGCCGAGGAAGACTGTCTTCCATAAACACGGTTTGACCAGTGAGCCCATAAGTGACCGTGGAGGCCAGTTCTGGACCCACACCTCCTTCCACAGTGGAACATGCTGCTTTCCTAGATCTGGTGATAGACTTGGCTGGAATCTCACACACCTTTGACGGCTCAGGGCATTTCCCTTTGTTGTGGGAAAGAGAGGCGCTCAACCCACCCCCGCCTGTCTCCCCGCCAAGGAACAGAAGTTGAGCGTCACCTACCCGATCAGTGGGTCTACTTTGACTTCCACGTACTCCGAAGAGCAGGTGCCGACGCTCAGCCCCAAAGGTACCACCGTCAGCCGGACGGTAGCACAAAATGTGACGCTCACTGTGGCCGGTAGCAGCCTAAGCAGAGAGGAGAGGAAGGTCAGCTGCTATCCATCGCTGATTTGAGAGGCGAGGCCGAAACGAGGGCACTATGGCCGCCGCCACCACCCGAGACGAGGAACGGCTCAGTGGTCAGGCGTGCGCTCTGAACACAAATGGTCCCAGGTTCAAATCTTGGCATCTTCAGATAAGACTGGAGAGCCACTGCCAGGAATGGAGCAGAATCGGATTTAGGGCATTGCCGGTGGTTCCTCCACGCAGGGTGCCCAGCCAAGGGGGCACAGAATTGTGCAGAACTGTGATGGAGAAGATCCATTTGGGGCATCCAAATTTGGGGCTTGCACAGGGCGCCATATTGGAGGAATCAAATGGGATTTAGCTGCCCCAGCATCCCTGGCATCCCTTCACCCCCCCCCCCACTCCCGTGATGGGTGAATCATTGCAAAAGACAGCAGTTTACAAGAAAGGAATAAGGAAGTGAGGTTATCTTGAGAGGGGGACTAATCTTGAAATTCGCTTATAAATCATGTTCCCCAGCGGAGGAACCTGTGGGGTGGAATTCTTGTGATCTTCTTCCTTGCTTGCAAAAATGTTATAATCTTGCTCTGTAAATGCTCATATATCCTGCAACAATATTACAAGGTGGAACGCCCTCCCATCAGATGTCAAAGCCATAAACAAATACCTGACATTCAGAAGACATCTTAAGGCAGCCCTGTTCAGGGAAGTTTTTAATGTGTGATATTTTAGTGTTTTTTGGTTTCTATGGAAGCCATAGGGGTACAAATAATAAATTATCATTATTATTATTATTATTATTATTATTATTATTATTATTATTACAAAAGATTACCTCCCTCCCCCCTTGAAAATTTAAGAGCCAATATTTTCAGCCTATTAAAGTGCTCAAGGAAATGGAATCTGTAAAATATAGTCACTAATTTTACTCTTCGGTTTAATTTGCATGCAAAAGCCAGGAAAATGTCATTAGGAATGCTCCTCTAAACAAAGATGAGAAATGTCAAACTTTTTTTATTCCCTTCTCTGCTGCTCAATGTTTCTTAGATGATAGATAGATAGATATAGCTAGAGATACCTATTCAAAGATATAAAAAAATACAAACCCACAGCAAAGTATCTTTTTATAATATACGGAATTAAAACAGCTACTTAATTGGGGAAAAAGAACAAAGGCAGAAAGAACGAAAAGAAAAGAGAGACCTTAAGAGAAAGAGAAAGAAGAGAACGATGGCCATATTATGAAGGTCCATCCAGAGCGTAGACAGCATGCAGTTAGATGACCAGGAAAAAGCAGCTCCCGATCTTTCTATGTGCCTTTAGCCATGCTGTCAGGGGATGATGTGAAATGACAAATCATCTGGAGAGCCACCCTCCCATCTGATTTTTCTTTAGCGCTCTTAAATGCAAGACAGAGGATGTCAAGAGTCAGGCCATGTATTCCTTTCACTCATTCTCCTGCATATTTCATCTTGGCATGTAGAGATGTTCCTTCACTTGCCTACTGAGCAAAGGCCAGGTTTGCCCCTTTTCACCTCTGGGGTTGCCTTTCCCACCCAGCCAGAACAGCCTGGCCCCTTACGCCCAGCAGGCGCCACGGGAACAGCAAGAGCTTTTTTGGAAGGGAAGGGGGTGCCAAGAGATCAGCACCCCCCTGTCCTCAAACCACAGAGGTCACGGCCAAGGGGAGAGTCTTGCCGTGCGGGAGCAGCCGGGCAGAGCGGGCACAAAGGCTTTTGCGGTTTTGTCTTTGCAACTTTAGGCAACGAAGGGTCTCCCAAATCTGCCCAGCGACGCGGGATGCATCTTACTCACAGCAAAGAGCACTTGATCTGGACCACGAGGCACACAACCACATCCACTCCATAGGGTGGCCTGAAAGCCACGCTCACACGCTCAGACTTCAGGACATCAAATCGGCAGCTGCAGAAATGGAAAAGGAGCTGTTAGGAGGGGGCTGAGCAGTGCCTTGCGACACAACCCTTTGCCAGCCATTTCCATTGCGGACAAGGGATCTTCTGACTGTGGTCATCGCAAGCTCCGGTGTGTCAGCATTTACTACTCTGTGACTGCAGAGTGTGACCATCAAAAAGCAAAAAAGGAAAGAGACTGCCCAAGTATTGGGGTCTTGGGTTTTTTACCCCCATGCAGATACATGCACTTTTGAAGCAATTCATTAAGAGATACGGGCCACATGATCTCCTGCAATGATTTTACAAAGTTTTTTGCAGATAAAGTCGCTCAGATTCGGGACTCCACCATGGGAGCGGGGCCGGGGCGGGAGAGCGCTAGGGTCCTGTCTAGTCAAGTGGCGTGGGATCAATTCCAATCTGTTACCTCTGAGGATGTGGACAGGCTGCTTGGGAAAGTGAAACCAACCACCTGTCTCCTTGATCCTTGCCCATCCTGGCTTATAAAAGCTAGCCGGGAAGGGCTCGGCGATGGGCTTTGCAGGGTGTTGAATGCTTCTCTCTGTGAGGGAGACTTCCCAGACCCGCTGAAAGAGGCGGCTATCAAACCGCTTCTTAAAAAACCATATTTAGATGCTGCCAATATGGTCGCACTGGTTGATGATCTCCAGAGGGCTAGGGACAAAGGTGAGAGCTGTTTCCTAGTTCTGCTGGATCTCTCAGCGGCTTTTGACACCATCAACCAAAGCATCCTTCTGGACCGTCTAGAGGGGCTGGGAGCTGGGGGCACTGTTATACAGTGATTCCGCTCCTTCCTCCTGGGCCGTGTACAGAAAGTGGGGGGGGGGATGAGTGTTCAGACCCCTGGGCTCTCACTTGTGGGGTGCCTCAGGGTTCAGTCATCTCCCCCATGCTTTTCAACATCTACATGCAGCTGCTGGGAGAGATCATCAGGGGGTTTGAGCTGGGTGTTCATCAGTATGCGGATGACACCCAGATCTACCTCACTTTCAAATCAGAACCAGTGAAGGCAGTGAAGGTCCTGTGAGTGTCTGGAGGCGGTTGGAGGATGGATGGCGGCTAACAGCTTGAGGTTGAATGCTGACAAGACAGAAGTACTGTTTTTGGGGGACAGGAGGTGGGCAGGTGTGGAGGACTCCCTGGTCCTGAATGGGGTAACTGTGCCCCTGAAGGACCAGGTGCGCAGCCTGGGAGTCATTCTGGACTCACAGCTGTCCATGGAGGCGCAGGTCCATTCTGTGTCCAGGGCAGCTGTTTATCAGCTCCATCTGGTACGCAGGCTGAGACGCTCCCTGCCCACATACTCCCTCACCAGAGTGGTGCATGCTCTAGTTATCTCTCGCTTGGATTACTGCAATGCACTCTACGTGGGGCTCCCTTTGAGGGTGACCTGGAAACAACGACTAATCCAGAATGCGGCAGCTAGACTGGTGACTGGGAGCAGCCGCCGAGACCATATAACACCAGTCCTGAAAGACCAACATTGGCTCCCAGTACGTTTCTGAGCACAATTAAAGCCCTAAACGGCCTCTGTCCAGTATACTGGAAGGAGCATCTCCACCCCCATTATTCTGCCCGGACACTGAGGTCCAGCTCCGAGGGCCTTCTGGCGGTTCCCTCGCTGTGAGATGCCAAGTTACAGGGAAGCTGGCAGAGGGCCATCTCGGTGGTGGCACCCACCCTGTGGAACGCCTCCCACCAGATGTCAAAGAGAAAAACAACTACCAGACTTTTAGAAGACATCTGAAGGCAGCCCTCTTTAGGGAAGCTTTTAATGTTTAACAGACCACTGTATTTTAATATTTTGTTGGAAGCCGCCCAGAGTGGCTGGGAAACCCAGCCAGATGGGCAGGGTATAAATAAATTATTATTATTATTATTAAGCATCTGATTAATTAGCAAAGTTCTATTCAGGTGGGTGACAGCCATTGTTTTAGAGACCAATGGTTCCCAAAGTGGGCAGTACTTGTAGGAATGTTTATAGATGCTAGGAGAGGATCTATTTATTGGATATTATCCTTCCATGCTCACATTTGTGAGTTCAGCAGAGTGCCATTCCTTTGCAGCTTAAAAGGGAAGCTTTGATAGGCTAGCTTTAGCCTTCTAGTTTAAGTAATCCAGGATGCTTTAAGGCAGACTGGATTCTCCTAGTATTTCCCTTTTCTTCGGTCTCTCTTCTTAAGAGACTCCACTGGCATCCATCAATAATCAATTCTGGGCCCATAGTCTTTGTACGGATATGTATAGATGCTAGGAGAGGGACTGCCACCGGGGGGCAGTGTGATTACCCAGGGTGGGGCGCTAAGAGGCAAGGAGGTGTTGGGGGGGGCGCTGGAGTTGCAAAAGACTTATCAGACTTTGAAAATCTGGCATCACCGGATAACATTCATCCATTTGATTGAACAGCTTCATTTGGGTTTTGAATAAATGTACAAGTCATCATGGCAGTTTTGAATTTCACTGTGTTGTTCTTCTTAGTAGGTCATGCAAACCACCATTCTGAATAAGGCTTTCTAGAGGGTAAGGCAAGGGGCATTGGGGATGGGCAGTAGCCCCCAAAAGTATGGGGCCGCCAGAACAACATAACACCAGTCCTGAAAGACCAACATTGGCTCCCAGTACATTTCCGGTCTGAGCTGTTTGCTCCAGTCGCATGGCTTTAACCAGCCTCTTTTGTTTCAGAAAGAATGGAGTCTGAAACTAGCTGTTCTCTCCTCTACTTTTACCTTTTATAACTAAGCAACATTTTCAACTGCCTGTGCATCTTTTCTGACCGCTGTATGGAAAAGCACATGAACCTGACCTTTGGACAGTTTGTAAGTAAAGCACTTTATGACTTACCGGACATGTGGCCTCTCTCTGTGCTAGGGAAGTGGGATAGCTTGGGGAAAGCTTTTAAAAGGGGACGTTGTGCGACTCACCAGAAGGACACATTTGAAAGGTTTCACAGCCTATATTTCTACACTTCTCTTTGCTGCGTGTTTTGCCATGCTAAATCTTTGCTGGAGAGTTTTCTCACCAAAGAGCACTTGCCATAACTTGGGTCTTGGCTTCCAGAATTCCAAGAGAAAAAAGAACCCGAAGCAACATGGAGAGGGGAGCTTGTCTCCCATAAAAGCATCTAAACTAATGACTTCCTGGCAGGTCATTAGTTACTCACCCAACCAGGCCAGGAAGGGTGGGGACAGGGAGCTGCTGGATAGGACCTTGCAGGTATTGCGCCCAGTGATCTTTTGTGGAAAGGCAATCTGTAAAGACAACACAAACAGGGGATTATTGGAGATGGGAGAGGCAAGGACCAGGTTCTTCAATGCCCTGGAACAAGCCAGGGCTGGTGCAAGCCAGCAGTCTTCCACCTACAGCACTGGGAAAGTCATGGCCGTGAGAAAAGTTCATTTATTTCAGTAATTCAACTGAAAAGGTGAAACTAATATATGAAGTAGACTCATGACATGCAAAGTGAGATATGTCAAGCCTTTATTTGTTATAATTGTGATGATCATGGCATACAGCTATTTGCAATCCTTGTTTTGCTGATTTCATTTAATCTAATTTTCTGAGATTGTTTATTTGGGGTTTTCATCAGCTGTACACCATGATCAGGTGGCGCTGTGGGTTAAAGCCTCAGTGCCTAGGACTTGCCGATCGAAAGGTCGGCGGTTCGAATCCCTGCGGCGGGGTGCGCTCCTGCTGCTCGGTCCCAGCGCCTGCCAACCTAGCAGTTCGAAAGCACCTCCGGGTGCAAGTAGATAAATAGGGACCGCTTACCAGCGGGAAGGTAAACGGCGTTTCCGTGTGCGGCTCTGGCTCACCAGAGCAGCGATGTCACGCTGGCCACGTGACCTAGAAGTGTCTCCGGACAGCGCTGGCCCCTGGCCTCTTGAGTAAGATGGGCGCACAACCCCAGAGTCTGTCAAGACTGGCCCGTACGGGCAGGGGTACCTTTACCTTTACCTTACACCATGATCATCACAATTATAACAAATAAAGGCTTGACATATCTTGCGTTGCATGTCATGAGTCTATCTCATACATTAGTTTCACCTTTTAAGTTGAATTACTGAAATTAATGAACTTTTCCACGATATTCTAATTTTCCGAGTTTCACCTGTATATAAAGCTGTATAAAAAAATTATAATCAGAGGTCAGCTAGCTCCTACAGAAAGATGCCATTCTTAATTGCCTGCTCAAGGCTGATGGAATAATTGCAAAAGTTTTCAGCAGGTATCTGGAAGTTGGAACATCTGGCTAAGCCTTTCCCACCTGGGAAGGGAACCCATCTAGGAGAAGGAAAACGGTCATCCTAAACATCCACTGCCTTGCAAGGCATCTTTGGGAGAAGAAAAGGTTCTGCTTTCCTCTGGACCACATCAGTGGGGCCTCTGGGCATCCCAGGACCTCCAAACAGACTGCCCAGACTTGTGCCCCAGAGAGGTCGCTTTGGTGCTGCTAGTGCAGCAGTTGGACTTCACCCCCGGAGGCACACTCCAATGTCTCTGAAGACAGACAGGTGCCAACCACAACCCTATAGATGCCACACAGCTTCAGAATGCACAAGGTGGTGCACAAGGAAAGGGGCAGGCCCAAGAACTCTCTGCGCCCTCGCAAAACTACAGTTCCCCTGGTTCTCTGAGGGAGGGGAGGCATGGCAAGGAACCATGTCTGGAACCTGTTCGTATGGGTTGTTGTTGCATCCGAGAAACACACCAAGCGTTGAGCTACCTGGGGGTTTTCTGCAAAACAAATAAATGGTTGGCTTGGGGATTTTAAGCGTCACATCTGCAGTAAGGGCAGATTCCCTTACAGTTTTCCAGCCCAGTTTGAGTGACTCTGCAGCCGCTGATGCCCAAGGCGCCATGGAAGGAGAGGACGACACTCAGAAGGGCGACGCTCAGAAGGACGGTCTGGGCCATGGCGGCTTCTGCAGCAACCTGGAGAAAGAGAGACAGCCAAATGCATCAATGGGCTTTGTTTGGCCCCCTTCGTTAAAGCAGCCCGTCTCTAGCTCACAATTTGAAATGAAAGAATGTTTAATTACTGTTGAAAATGATATGTTGAAAAAATTATTTAAAATTATATTTAAAAAAAGAAGACCCCCTTCCAAGTCTACCCCTCCACTTCATCTCGACCCACCCCTCCTCCCAGTCTCCTCACCTTCTGTTGCTGGTTGATCTGGGCTGAGTGGTTGGCTGCTGCCTTGGACAACCGTCCCTCAGGTGGCAAAAGGTGTGCATTATATAGACCAGCAAGGCAGGGCCAGTGGAGCCGAAAATTGGGAAGGCGTGGCCAAAATAACAGCTCAGAGAGAGGGGTCAACCTGCCAAGAGCCAAGCCACTTCAGACTGTGAGAAAAGCTTGAATGTGCTCCTTAGCTCTCAACAGGCCATTCAGACCAGGAGCAGCCTGGCTGGTGCACAACATGGGCTCTGAACTCAATGCTTGTTGAGTGTGCTGTCTTTGGTGCGCTTAGGGTGGAAAGAAAGAAAGAAAGAAAGAAAGAAAGAAAGAAAGAAAGAAAGAAAAGTCAGGGTTTTTTTTAAACAAGGTTCCTCACCCAAATTCTACAGGTTATTTGGCTGCTATCTGCAAAACACATTTCTATCCATTAAGCCTGAAAATACGTTATTTTTCAGCTTCCGGTTTGATGCCATTTGTTCTAGATAAGAATCAGCAGCAGTTTAATTTTGAAGTGGCATCACCATGCGCTGCAAGCCTGACGGACAGAGGCAGGGAAGAGGTTCCATTAATTCTTGGGTTAAAGGCAAACCTATAGAATCCGCGCTTTCCAAGACAATGCGCAAACAGAAAGGCTGGAGCCAGCCTTTGGAATTCGCACTTCCCTGACCGTTGCAGTGCTGTTTGCCAGCCCAGGGATGCGCACAAAAACAAATATACCAGAGCAAATGGTGCATAAAAATGCCTGCAGTAGTAAAAACTACAGTGGTACCTCGGGTTACAGACGCTTCAGGTTACAGACTCCGCTAACCCAGAAATAGTATCTCGGGTTAAGAACTTTGCTTCAGGATGAGAACAGAAATTGTGCTCCGGCAGCGCGGCAGCAATAGGAGGCCCCATTAGCTAAAGTGGTGCTTCAGGTTAAGAACAGTTTCAGGTTAAGAATGGACCTCCGGAACGAATTAAGTACTTAACCCGAGGTACCACTGTATGATGTTAATGATCAGGGCATGGGCAGAAATGGTTGGTGCCCACCCACTCGAACGCCACTGCTGTGACCAAGACCAAGACCCTGTATGCTTCAGAATATTTTGGAAAAGGGGGTGATATTGATAGATAGGATTGTAAGTTGTTTTTATATGCAGTGACAGCAGCAAGAATATTATTGGCAGAAAAATGGATGCAAGGAGAACTGCCGATGAATGAAGAATGGAGGATGAAGTTGATGGACTACGCAGAATTAGATAAATTAACAGGAAGGATTTGAAACCTGCGGGGCCAGAGATTCTTAGAAGACTGGATTAAATATATGAACTATTTGAAAAGTAATTGTGATGAGCAGATTACGCTAGTAGGACTGCAAGAGGTTTTGTAAGGTGGATTATTTGAAATATTGCAATAATAATAATATATTTTTTTATTTATATCCCGCCCTCCCCAGCCGAAGCCGGGCTCAGGGCGGCTAACAACAATAAGACAGTACAAAAGTACAGCACAAACAACACTCTAAAATCATTCATTATAAAATTAATTAAGACTATGAAGAGAATCATTAGTTAAGGACAATTAAATGTAGTATAGAAACTAAGAAATGCACAATAAGTGATAAAGAACGGAAAATCATCCGAGGTGTTGATGGAAGTCTAAAAAATATTGTATAAGATGAGAAGTTATGTTGTATGACTGTTGGAACTGGTATGTTAAAAAATCAATAAAAATGTATATTAAAAAAAATCACAGAATATTTTGGAAAAGGGTTGGATGGAACCGGAGGAGGTGGAGCCGGGATATGGAACGCGGGACGAACGAGTCGCGTGAGGTGGCGGTTCGCAATGGCTGACGAGATCAGCAAGGTGCAGGTGGTGCAGCCGGGAGGGGACACCATCTTTGGGGAGGGAACGAGGTTTCTTAAGCTTTATTTTTCGTGCTTTCTCTTTCGCTGCGTGCACTGGGTCACCCTCCCTAATTTTAGGTCTTGTGTGTTGACCTTGCTATGCCTGTCATGGGGTCGTCTGCCGTTGGGGCAGGGGCCTGGTAGGAATTTTGTCCAATTGGCTGATTGGTGCCATTTGGTTTTTGCCTACTGTTTTAATCCCGTATATTACAAAAATATACTTTGCTGTGGGTTTGTATTTTTGTATATCTTTGAATAAGTATCTCTAGCTATATCTATCTATCTATCTATCATCTATCTATCTATCTATCTATCTATCTATCTATCATCTAAGAAATATTGAGCAGAAGAGAAGGGAATAAAAAAATGTTTGAAGTTTCTCGCCTTTGTTTAGAGGAGCATTTCTAATGACATTTTCCTGGCTTTTGCATGCAAATTAAACTGAAGAGTAAAATTATCAATGTATTGAATATCTATCTATCTATCTATCTATCTATCTATCTATCTATCTATCTATCTATATCTATCTATCATCTATCTATATCTATCTATCTATCTATCTATCTATCTATCTATCTATCTATCTATCATCTATCTATCTATCTATCATCTATCTATCTATCTATCTATCTATCTATCTATCTATCTATCTATCTATCTATCATCTATCTATCTATCATCTATCTAGAGTAGAAGAGAAGGGAATAAAAAAAGTTTGACATTTCTCATCTTTGTCTAGATGAGTTTCTAATGACATTTTCCTGGCTAAGCATGCAAATTAAACGGAAGAGAAAAATTTTGTGTGTGTTTTATAGATTGTTTGTGCAGACCATGCCATAGTTATCACTTTGCCCTCATTTTACAGTTTCTGACCTTCTTGTCCAGTGTTTCTTGTTTTAAAATATATTAATAATTTTTTATTGGTTTTTCCACATATTTCCCAGCATATCATACTTTTAAACAGCATTTCAAAATTTTTGGCTACCACAGCCTAAGACTTCCTTCAACCTCAACTGATGGTTTTCTAAAATCCTTCCTAATTATGCATTTTGTTACTACAGTTATTGCTATAAATTCAAATCTTAACACCTATTCTTAATTCTTTTCACAATAATGTTTATATTACTCCTTACAAAACTTATTTTAACCCTACAAGCGATGTCAATTGGTTATAGTTGCTTTCCAAATATGTCGAAAACTTCCTCCATTCCTTTAGGAAAGTCTGGTGCTGCTGGTTCCGAATTTTCCTGGTGAATCTCGCCGTCTTAGCCTAGTTCATCAATTTCTCTTGCCACTCTTCTTTCGTGGGCATTTCTTCTTGCTTCCATCTTTGGGCTAACAATATCCTTGCTGCAGTTATCACACATAAAAACAATTTTTTATCATTCATATGAATTTCTGTACCCACAATACCCAACAGAAGGGCTTCTGTTTTTTTAAACAAATGTATATTTCAACATTTTTTTCCATTCATTATAAATCATTTCCCAGATGTCCTTTCCTTCTTACATTCCCCCCACATAAGGTAAAAAGTACCCTCCTTTTCTTTACATTTTCAACATTTGTTATCACTTTTGTACATTTTAGCTAACTTCACTGGTGTTCTATACCACCTGTAATTCATTTTCATAATGTTTTCTTTCAGTGCACTGCAAGCAGTAAATTTTATTTCCTCTTTCCATAATTTTTCCCAATCCTCTATTTGTATATTATGACGAATATCTTTGGCCCAATGAATCATAACCGATTTAACTTCCTCACCTTTCAAATGCCATTCCAATAGTAATTTATCCATTTTAGATAATATTTTAACTCTGTTATTTAATAACTCCAATTCAAATCTTGATTTTGTATATCTGAATCCATTTTTATTTTTAACTTCTTTAAACATTTCATTGACTTGACAATCATGCAACCAATCATTCGCCATACATTTTACATCATATGGCTTTAGTTTCCATTGGTTCTCCCTCTCTATTACTAATTGTTCATAAGTGGCTCAATTTTTACTCATTTTTCTCTTTTTTACATTCATTGCCTCAAGTGGCGAGAGCCACCATGGTGTCTTACGTTCTAATAGATTTTTATATCTATCCCACACCTCATACAATGACTTTCAAAATATGTGGTTTCCAAATCCATAATAATAATAATAATAATAATAATAATAATAATAATAATAATTTATTATTTATGCCCCGCCCATCTGGCTGGGCCTCCCCAGCCACTCTGGGCGGCTTACATAGAAACAAAAAATACAGTAAAATATCACACGTTAAAAACTTCCCTGAACAGGGCTGTCTTCTGAATGTCAGGTAGTTGTTTATCGCTTTGACATCTGCTGGAAGGGTGTTCCACAGGGCGGGTGCCACTACCGAGAAGGCCCTCTGCCTGGTTCCCTGTAGCTTTGCTTCTCGCAATGAGGGAACCGCCAGAAGGCCCTCGGCACTGGACCTCAGCGTCCGGGCAGAATGATGGGGGTGGAGACGCTCCTTCAGGTATACTGGACCGAGGCCATTTAGGGCTTTAAAGGTCAGCACCAACACTTTGAATTGTGCTCGGAAACGTACTGGGAGCCAATGTAGGTCTTTCAAGACAGGTGTTATATGGTCTCGGCGGCCGCTCCCAGTCACCAGTCTAGCTGCCGCATTCTGGATTAGTTGTAGTTTCAGAGTCACCTTCAAAGGTAGCCCCACGTAGAGCGCATTGCAGTAGTCCAAGCGGGAGATAACTAGAGCATGCACCACTCTGGTGACACAGTTTGCGGGCAGGGAGGATCTCAGCCTGCGTACAAGATGGAGCTGATAAACAGCTGCCCTGGACACAGATTTGACCTGTGCCTCCATGGACAGCTGTGAGTCCAAAATGACTCCCAGGCTGCACACCTGGTCCTTCAGGGGCACAGTTACCCCATTCAGGACCAGGGAATCCTCCACACCTGCCCGCCTCCTGTCCCCCAAAAACAGTACTTCTGTCTTGTCAGGATTCAACCTCAATCTGTTAGCCGCCATCCATCCTCCAGACACTCACACAGGACCTTCACCGCCTTCACTGGTTCTAATTGAAAAGAGAGGTAGAGCTGGGTATCATCTGCATACTGATGAACACCCAGCCCAACCCCCCTGATGATCTCTCCCAGTGACTGCATGTAAATGTTGAAAAGCATGGGGGAGAGGACAGAACCCTGAGGCACCCCAAAAGTGAGAGCCCAGGGGTCTGAACACTCATCCCCCCCCACCACTTTCTGAACACGGCCCAGGAGGAAGGAGCGGAACCACTGTATGACTGTGCCCCCAGCTCCCAGCCCCTCAAGACGGTCCAGAAGGATGTTATGGTTGATGGTATCAAACGCCGCTGAGAGATCCAGCAGAACTAGGAAACAGCTCTCACCTTTGTCCCTAGCCCGCCGAAGATCATCAACCAAGGCAGTTTCAGTCCCATGATGAGGCCTGAATCCCGACTGGAAGGGATCCAAATGGTCCGCTTCTTCCAGGCGTGCCTGGAGTTGTTCGGCCACCGCTCGTGCAATCACCTTGCCCAAGAATGGAAGATTTGAGACTGGGCGATAGTTGGCCATCGTGGCAGCATCTAAATATGGTTTTTTAAGAAGCGGTTTAATAACCGCCTCTTTCAGCGGGTCTGGGAAGGCTCCCTCATGGAGGGAAGCATTCACCACCCCACGAAGCCCATCGCCCAGTCCTTCCCGGCTAGCTTTTATAAGCCAGGATGGGCAAGGATCCAGGAGACAGGTGGTGGGCTTCACTCGTCCAAGCAGCCTGTCCACATCCTCGGAGGTAACAGATTGGAATTGATCCCACACAACTTGACTAGACAGGACTCTAGCACTCTCCCGCCCCGGCCCTGCTCCCACGGTGGAGTCTACTTCTTCCCGAATCTGAGCGATTTTATCTGCAAAAAACTTTGCAAAATCATTGCAGGAGAACATGTGGCCCGTCCTGGGCCCTGATGTCGCAGGTGGTTTCGCTAAATTGTGAACCACCTGAAAAAGTCTCCTGCTGCTGTTTTCTGCAGATGCAATAGAGGCGGTGAAGAAATTCTTCTTCGCCGTCGCTATCACCACTTGGTAGGCTCGACGTTGAGCTCTAACCTGTGTCCGGTCAGATTCGGAATGAGTTATCCGCCACCGGCGCTCTAGCCGTCTCAACAATTGTTTCATTGCCCTCAGATCCGTGGAAAACCATGGGGCTCTCCGGGCTCCATGCAATCGGAGAGGGCGCTTCGGAGCCAGACAGTCGATAGCCCTGGTTAACTCCACATTCCAGCGGGCCACCAGGGAATTGGCTGAAAGGCCATCAACATGGGATAAAGCATCCCCTACCACTCTCTGGAAACCATTTGAATCCATTAAGTGGCGGGGGCGGACCATCCGAATTGGTCCCACCTCCCTGCAGAGGGGAAGGGTCGCGGAGAAGTCCAGTTGCACCAGGAAGTGGTCTGACCATGGCACTTCTTTCGTTTCGCTTTTACTTAGTGTCAGATCACCAACATCCGTAGAGGTAAACACCAGGTCCAAGGCATGTCCGCGGCTATGGGTTGGGCCAGACTTATTCAGGGACAGCCTCATGGAGGCCATGCTTTCCACGAAGTCCCGAGTGGCCCCATGTAAGGTTGTGTCGGCATGGATGTTAAAATCCCCTAGGACAACCAAGCTAGGTGTCTCCAGGAGAACATCCGCCACGACCTGAAGCAGCTCAGGCAGGGAATCCTTGGTGCAGCGGGGAGGTCGGTACACCAAAAGGAATCCTGTACTGCCCCTATTGCCCAACTTCCAGAACATGCACTCGGAAAACTGGGTCTTCCCAATAGGATGCCTGGTGCAAACTAATGACTTCCTAAAAATCACTGCAACCCCCCCTCCCCGCCCACATGACCTGGGTTGCTGTGCGTAAGAGAAACCTGGTGGACAAGCAGCGGCAAGGACAGGCCCATCTGCTTCATCCAACCAAGTCTCTGTTACACATGCCAGGTCAAGTCCTCCATCCATGATCAAGTCATGGATGGCAGTGGTCTTATGAATCATTGACCTGGCATTGCACAGCAGCACCCTCAGGTCATGTGGGTATCCCTTGCTGATTCTACTATCCATCCGGTCAGGACCAGACCCGGAGGCAGGAATAGTCCTCAGACAACGACTAAACCTGCCCCCTCTGTAATGACATGGTCTAGTCTTAGCATAACTCCTCCTCCTACCCGTGATCACTGAGATCGGTTGTTGATCACTGAGATCGGTTTATGAACATTTACTTTGCCATACCATAGATATGCGTGCCATCCAAATCTGTTGCCAAATCCTTCTAGATCTAAAAGATCTGTATTCTCCAATAATATCCAGTCCCTTAACCAACAAAGGCATGATGCTTCATAATACAATTTCAAATGTGGTAGGGAGAAGCCTCCTCTTTCTTTTATATCTGTTAACAGTTTAAATTTAATTCTTGGCTTCTTCCCGTGCCAGATAAATCTTGAAATTGCTTTTTGCCACTCTCTAAAGATACCAACTCCGTTAATTATTGGGATTGATTGAAATAAAAACAACATTTTCGGTAGCACACTCATTTTAATAACTGAAATCCTACCCATTAAGGATAGTTTCATTCTTCCCCACACTTCTAAGTCACTTTTAGTACCAATCCATACCAGTGTGTAATTGTCTTTAAATAAATTTATATTTTTCGATGTTAACCAGATTTCTAGATATTTAACATTTTTAACAACCTCTATTCCACTCTGATGCTGCAATGTATCAATCAAATCTCAGTTCATATTTTTCAATAACATTTTTGTTTTCTTCTTATTTAATTTGAAACCTGCTACTTGTCCGAATTGTTCTATTCTTTCTAGTGCTTTTCTAGCACTAGTTCCAAAGAGTAAAATTAGTGGCTATATTTTACAGATTCCATTTCCTTGAGCACTTTAATAGGCTGCAAATATTGGCCCTTAAATTTTCAAAGGGGAGAAGGTAATCTTTTGTAATATTGTTGCAGGATATATGAGCATTTCCAAGGCAAGATTATAAAATTTTTACAAGCAAGGAAGAAGATCACAAGAATTCCACCCCACAGGTTCCTCCGCTAGGGAACATGATTTATAAGCGAATTTCAAGATTAGTCCCCCTCTCAAGATAACCTCACTTCCTTATTCCTTTCTTGTAAACTGCTGTCTTTTGCAATGATTCACCCATCACGGGAGGGTGTGTGTGAAGGGATGCCAGGGATGCTGGGGCAGCTAAATCCCATTTGATTCCTCCAATATGGCGCCCTGTGCAAGCCCGAAATTTGGCTGCCCCAAATGGATCTTCTCCATTATAGATCTGCGCAATTCTGTGCCCCCTTGGCTAGGCACCCTGCGCGGAGGAACCACCGGCAATGCCCTAAATCTGATTCCTGGCAGTGGCTCTCCAGTCTTATGTGAAGATGCCAAGATTTGAACCTGGGACCATTTGTGTTCAGAGCGCATGCCTGGCCACTGAGCCGTTCCTCGTCTGGGGTGGTGGGGGCAGCCATAGTGCTGCATCAGCGCCTGCCGGGCCCTTGAACCCCCAGCCCTCGTTTCGGCCTCGCCTCTCAAATCAGGGATGGATAGCAGCTGACCTTCCTCTCCTCTCTGCTTAGGATTCTACCAGCCACAGTGAGCGTCGCATTTTGTGCTACCGTCCGGCTGACGGTGGTACCTGCTCTTCGGAGTACGTGAAAGTCAAAGTAGACCAACTGATCGAGTAGGTGATGCTCAACTTCCTTTCCTTGGCGGGGGGACGGGACAGGCGGGGGTGGGTTGATGCTTTTGAATTCTGGTGCTGGAGGAGACCCTTGAGAGTCCCATGGACTGCAAGAAGATCCAACCTCTCCATTCTGAAGGAAATCAGCCCTGAGTGCTCACTGGAAGGACAGATCCTGAAGCTGAGGCTCCAAGACTTTGGCCACCTCATGAGAAGAGAAGACTCCCTGGAAAAGATCCTGATGTTGGGAAAGATGGAGGGCACAAGGAGAAGGGAATGACAGAGGACGAGATGGTTGGACAGTGTTCTCGAAGCGACTAGCATGAGTTTGACCAAACTGCGGGAGGCAGTGGAAGACAGGAGTGCCTGCTATGCTCTGGTTCAGGGGGTCTCGAAGAGTCGGACACGACTAAATGACTAAACAACCACAACATCATCCTGCCATTGACTGGGTGGGCGCAGAGGAATGGTGGGAGGAACCAGCTGGGAAACCCCCCAGGGGAAGAAGGTGAAGAGGCTGGGGCTTGGTGGTGGGACAACAATGAGTGGTCAGAGGGAGAAGAGGGAGAAGACTGGGAGGAGGATGTGTCAGAAGGTGAAGAGGCAACAGGGCTTAGTGAGCGGGGAGAGTCTGTGGCAGAGAGCAGTCCAGACTCAGAGGCAGAAGCTGAAGTGGGAGGGAGGGCAAGAGAAAGAGATGGGTCAGGTTGGTGAAGAAGCAAAGGTGTCTTTTCCTCCTGCTGTAATGAGCTCCCCTTCGCGCTGGTCTCCCAGAACCAGGAGAGGCATGAAGAGGGCGGAGGAGAAATTAGCTTCACACAGGCACAGTCTCAGATTGCTTGGGGAAAACCCTGGAGAGGAGGGGATTGTGGGGAGGCAGGGACCTTCAGTCTCAGCAACTGCTTCTTGGGAGGCAAGACCTGTGGGAGATGAGTTGCTGTGCTCATTAGGCCTGACGCTCCTGTGCAGACCCCGCTTTTGCTAATAAAGATTTAACTCTAACTTCCTCAGTGCAATTTACCGCAGGCTCGCTCCTGTCACATGCTATGAATCCTATGTCCTGTAGTTAAATATTATATTCATAGCGATTCTGCACTTGGGTTCCTCCACCCAGGTGACCTGCATCTCCTGCATCCCAGAATAAGTGTCTTCATTGAGCTGGGACCCTGAACAGGAGAAACCCAGAGAAAAACGGCTGCTTCAGATTTTCCCAAAGTAGCTGCACTTATGCTTGCTGCCACTGGGGAGCACTAAAAGACAAGGCAAAGATTGTTTCTAGCCGAGCTTGCAACTCAGTTAGCTCAAAAAGTGCCCCCCCAAAAAAACCTAGTTTAAACCAATGAAAGCAAGCAAGCCTGGTTCCAAACTGACTTAAATTCCTGTACTTCAGCTCAGTTTAAGCTGAGCAGGTGGCTACTGCATTTGAAAAGTGAGGAAAGCAATGTGTTGGGTATGTTGGGGCTCCACCCCCATGGTAATGACTTCTGATGATGATGATGATGATAATGATGATGATGATAATAATGATAATGATGATGATGATGATGATAATAATAATAATAATAATAATAATAATAATAATAATACATTTTTTATTTCTATCTCACCCATCTGGCTGGGTTTCCCCAGCCACTCTGGGCGGCTACCAACAGAAGGTTAAAAATACATTTTTAGACTACAATGAACTGGGTCAGCACTTTCTCTCTCTAAAGCAATTAATTGCAGCTTCTGCATCATCTCACTTCTCTTGAGAAATCTGGAGTCCTCCTGAACAGGAGTGGAAGAATCTGTCAGTTTCAG
Organism: Podarcis gaigeae; assembly: GCF_964106915.1. Lineage (NCBI taxonomy): Eukaryota > Metazoa > Chordata > Lepidosauria > Squamata > Lacertidae > Podarcis > Podarcis gaigeae. The sequence goes on along the minus strand of NC_139682.1, from coordinate 2,396,827 downwards.
GTTTTTTCCTCAGGTTCTCATTTTCACAATCTTAAACCCAGTTCTCCATGTTTCTATATCAGTTTTTTTTTACAAAGTCTTCACAAACATTCATCAATATTTGAGTGCAAATTTCTCCTGACACATTATATTGTTTGGTATACACAAATGGGCATACCATACCCTCCAATATTTCTCTGACGAAATAGGGACGTCTCATTACACAGGTTTGTACCCCACACATCTGACTGGGTTGCCCCAGCCAGCTACCAACTTATATAAAAATATAATAAAACGTAAACATCAGAAAAACCCTCCCCTATTCAGGATTGCCTACAGAGGTCTGGGAAGTTGAATAACTCCATACCCTCCAATGTTTCTCCACTGAAAATTGGGACATCCTAAGTGCAGATGACACAACCTTGATGGCAGAAAGTGAGGAGGAATTAACAAACCTTTTAATGAGGGTGAAAGAGGAGAGCGCAAAATATGGTCTGAAGCTCAACCTCCAAAAACTAAGATCATGGCCCCTGGTCCCATCACCTCCTGGCAAATAGAAGGGGAAGAAATAGAGGCAGTGAGAGATTTTACTTTCTTGGGCTCCATGATCACTGCAGATGGTGACAGCAGTCACCAAATTAAAAGCAGAGACATCACCTTGCCAACAAAGGTCCATATAGTGAGGTATGGAAGTGAGAGCTGGACCATAAAGAAGGCTGGACCATAAAGAAGGCTGATCGCCAAAGAATGGATGCTTTTGAATTATGGTGCTGGAGGAGACTCTTGATAGTCCCATGGACTGCAAGAAGATCCAGCCTAGCCATTCTGAAGGAAATCAGCCCTGAGTGCTCCCTGGAAGGACAGATCGTGAAGCTGAGGCTCCAAGACTTTGGCCACGTCATGAGAAGAGAAGACTCCCTGGGGAAGACCCTATGTTGGGAAAGATGGAGGGCATAAGGAGAAGGGGATGCCAGAGGACGAGATGGTGGGACAGTGTTCTCAAAGCTCCAAACATGAGTCTGACCAAACTGCGGGAGGCAGTGGAAGAAAGGAGGTCCATGAGGTCACAAAGAGGCGGACGCGACTAAACAACTCAACAACAACAAAGGAAAGTGGGACGATCTGGGATTCTTCTTCTCTACATCAGAGATGTCCCTGAAAAATAGGGACACTTGGAGGGTCTGGTATACACACATATCTATTATAAACACACGTGTATGGCTGTTGGGTCCATGGGCATGTGAACAATTACGATACGAGGCGGATGCTGTACTCAGCAGTGAACTGGTCCTCAGTTTTTGTACCTATTTAGACTTTATTTAAAAAATGAGTAGAACTTTTTGGAATTAAATGGAAAGCACAGAAACCTTCCCACTTCTTCTTCTTCCTGTGGTCTGTTTTAGTAGCTGAGATTGGTTCACAGAATCTAGTGTGTCTCATTTCCGCCCTCGAGTGCTTCTTCGGCCTGTCGCCTTCCCCCTCAGGCTTTGATGCTCCTGTCGCTGATGCAATTCCAGCAACACCTGTGGCTCCCTGTCAGAAGCAATCAGTTCTAAGGGACTGAACTCACGGAGTTGGCGCTGGAGATGGTTTATGGGCTCAGCCGCCTCCATCAGGAGCTGTCTCCCTTTGCAAACAGATTTGTTAGCCTTTGCCTCAAAGTAATGGGATTTGGCTCGGGGATATTCTTAATAAGCAGAGGCTGTGCAATTTCTTCCCTTCTTGCCCGCCTGCTCTTCTCATGTTTTCGACAAATGACAAAGAAAGCGCCACCCTTTGCCATTGGAGGAAACGGCAAATATCTTTTCCGAAAGTCTCTCTCCGCCATCCCAAATCCGCTGCATATTTTGGATATTTTCTGCTCCCAAGTCAAATGGACAAATTTGGGGGAAACGAGACAGGGGACTCGTTTTAATATTCTGTTTTTAATATTCTGCTGGAAGCCGCTCAGAGTGGCTGGGGAGGCCCAGCCAGTTGGGCGGGGTATAAGTAATAAATTATTATTATTATCAGTACTTTTTTTCCTAAAAAAATGTTTAGGGGTACTCTCATTTTCCTACTCATATTGAAATACTGCCCCTCAACGAGGCCAAACTTAGATTCACAAAATATTTAGGAGTATGTCAATAAAAAGTTTGTGAATGTTTATTCAAAACCTGCCAAGGAGTCCAATTCACTTTGTTGCGTCTTCAAATATTTTGTAAAGGTTCCCATTCATCTTTGAAATCACAGTTATCCTTGTCCCATAGCTTATGCGTCAGTTTTGCCAGTTCTACATAGTCCATCAGTTTTTCTTGCCATGATTCTTTAGTAGGAATTTCTTCAGTCTTGTGCTATTAAGGACTCTTGCGGCTGTTGTCGCATACATGAAGATGTTTTCCAGCTTTTTTGGCAGGTCTTTCCCTACAATCCCTAACAAAAATGCTTCAGGTTTTTTGTTAGATGGTACATTTTCTTCAATTCACAACATTATGACGGAAGATTGGGAAAAATTATGGAAAACTGATTTGAAATTTACGGACTGTTCCCTGTTGACGGAGAATGATATGAAGATGATGGACAGATGGAATATGACACCAGTGCAATTAGGGAAAATGTACAGAACTAGTTCAAATATATGTTGGAAGTGTAGGGAAAAGGAGGGGACATTTTATCACATGTGGTGGGATTGTAAGGTAATTAAAATTTGTTGGGAAATTGTATACCCCCACCAGCATTTTGACTTTGTGTGCCTGAAATCCCCCTTCCATGAGAGCCCACCCCCGCCGTGCCAGTTCCTATTTCATTCCCTTGCAGATCATTTCCTTTAGTGATTTCCACCACTCCCTCAGCCAAGCCGTTTTGTCAAATTGAAAAGCTGGGAGAAGAGGAGAGGAGCAGGAAGAGAGACGTCAAGATCTGGTCTGGCAGGTTTTTCCAAGTGATCAGAGGGAGCGCTGAGTAAATAGCCAACTTAGAACCGCAGGACATAAATCACCCTGCCAGTCAGCCAAGCCAAGGGGAGAAAAAGAGATCCAGATATAACAGCATTTAAGGAGAACTGGAGAATGTCTGCAGTCCATGCAAAGAACAGGTTAAATCATTAGCAGGTTTAGAGTAAAAGCAGCTGTAAAAGTTGTATTGAGACTAAGATGAGAAAAATAACGTATAGTTGGATTATAATGTGCAGCAGTAATTGTTATTTGGAGGCAACCATGGAAGTCGACGTTTAATGTATTGTTATTAATAAGGTGTGAATAAATGTATTGTTGAAAAATTATGGTTGTTTTTTTTTTAAAGAGAAAGCTTCTGAAGGTTTAGGTCAGGGGTCTGCAACCCGCGGCTCCGGAGCCGCATGTGGCTCTTTTACACCTTTGCCGCGGCTCCGGGGCGGATACTAGCGAGGGGAGGAGGCGCATTGTGCACCCTGACACTCCCCACTGTGACGGGCGCTGTACTGGCTGTGATGTCGCATGGGGGCGGTGCATGCGTTAGTCACGCACTGTCCCGACGTCACCTTCCCACCCGCTGTCAGATCGCGGCTCTGGAGATATATTTGTTTTAAATGTCGCAATGGTTTTGCGGCTCCCAGTTTTTTTTCTTCTTCGGAAATGGGTCCAAGTGGCTCTTTTTGTCTTAAAGGTTGCAGACCCCTGGTTTAGGTTTAAACAGCATCCACAGAGGGATGGGGTGTGTGTGTGTGTGTGTGTGTGTGTGTGTGTGTGTGTGTGTTGGGTGTGTGAATTGCTGGTTGTGCTCATTTGTCCACACAGACACACACAGAAACCTGTATCTTTGAATCCTGGACCCCTGTGATTCAGGCAATACAGGAATCACAGCTAAAGCATCCCTGAGAGATGGCTATTCAACCTCTGCTTAAAAACATCCACCACCTTCACAATTAATAATGTTCCTCTCTTATTTGCAGTATGTTTCCTTTGCATCAAAATAAATGAGGTGGAATAACGTAACTCCAATGTATTTCACATAATTTTGCCGCAGTGGGCAGCAATACAAATAATGTGCTTTTGGGTGGAAGGCAAACTGCAGCAGAACAGGGAAACCTTCTTCAGAGAAAGCATTTCAAGGTCCGGATAGCAGTTTTCACATCTAGGAGGGCTTTGGTCTCTCCCCAAAAGTTGGCTGCCGATTCCAAGAGGAGAATGTCACTGCAGGGCCACAGTCAGCCTATCTGATAGTCCAGCCTTGCTTTTTGTTTAAGAAGCGGCCTTTATCTGTGAGAAAAGAAAGAAAGGAATGCAGTGTGTGATCAGGTGAACCGCTCTGAGACCTCTGGGTATAGGGCGGTATATAAATTCAATAAATAATAATAATAATAATAATAATAATAATAATAATAATAATAATACTACGGATATCCTTGATTGTTCTGCAACCTTATCACGGAGCCTCCACTGGAAAATTCAATTTATGCAGTTCACAGACCACAGTGTGAGAACCTCAGTCTGGTTGAAACAGATCAGGATTTTCCCCTTTCACATCTGTGGGACACACTCAGCATTTTGTAGAACAACAGATTCCACAGCACAACACCCCCCATTTTTTTTTTTTTAAATTTTTGGCTGCTGAGAACACTTCATAAGAAGATCATTTGCTGGTTCAGGCCAATGGCCCATCTAGTCTATGGTTACCAAACGTCCCCGTTTCATGGGGACAGTCCCCGGATTTACAAATCTGTCCCCGGACAAAATCCATCCCTGGAATGTCCCCGGATTTCATTTAATGTCCCCGGATTTATATTTTAAGTGTTGTAGATTTATCAGTAGGGAATGAATGTTGCGTGAGTGGTTCAACGGCACATGACACATCATATGGGGACTTCTGGCGAGGCAAAATGGTGGGCGCCACGGCAGCGAGCAGCTCCTGGGACCTGGCTGGGGCCGAGAGGAAGGCCGCCCGACGGAGGAGACCACAGAAGAGAAGATATATCTTCTTAATATATATATTTAAAAAAAAAACTTTATTTTTTTTTTTTTAAAAAGGGTCCCCGGATTCTTTGAAAAAAAAAAAAATCTGGTAACTTTAATCTCGTCCAGCCTCCTGTTCTCACAGGGGCCAACCAAATGCCCATAATGGGAAAGCTGCAAGCAGGATTTGAGTGCAAGAGCAGCTCTCCTCTCCTGCAGTTTCCAGCAACAGGCGTTCAGAAGCATTGCTGCCTCTGACTGAGATCTTCGCCATTGTGGCTCATAACCCCAGACCTCCAGGGATGTCAGCAAGTAGCGCTAAGGACACGTCAGCCAAGGATTTGCCTTTGGAGAGGAAAGTGAGCAAAGCCCTGGCTTAGCTTTTGGGTAAACACTTTTTGTTGAACTTTGAAGAGCCTGTGGCCTTTCTGCCATGCTCACGCCCTCTTCGTAAGTCGCTGTGGTTTTCTAAGAGCTTTATGCTTGATAAAGCATGGGAGGGCTGCCCAGCCCATCTCACCAGGTCCTTGACGTTAGTTTTGAATTTCAGAAGAAGAACGCAAGGGGGAGGTTCTTCTGAGGGCTCCACCGACACAGCCAAATTGGTGTGTCAGAAATATACATAGCTGTCAACTTTTCCCTTTTCTTGTGACGGATCCTATTCAGAATAAGGGAATTTCCCTTAAAAAAAGGGAAATGCTGACAGCTATGGAAATATAGCAATGTGTAAGACATTATCCACATCTTGTGAAATATACTCAGAGTCCTGGAGTGATTTCATGCTCTTTATTATAGCTTGTAAAACAGTGATTGAATTGCTCCTCAAACCTCAGGCTTTTATATACATTATTTACACATTGGGTCCTGTCTGATTGGCTCATTCTGCTTCCCTCCTGGAGCCTGATTGGTCTTTTCCTGCAGGCCAGTCAGTTGTTGCATTCTACGATCCTACTTGCCTATTGCTCTAGGATCCAAGCTTTGTACATAACACCTTGCCTCTTTGCCCCACTCACTTCCAGTACCTGCAAGTCAGTGGTAAGACCGATACGGTGGTACCTCGGGTTACATACGCTTCAGGTTACATACGCTTCAGGTTACGGACTCTGCTAACCCAGAAATAGTACCTTGGGTTAAGAACTTTGCTTCAGGATGAGAACAGAAATTGTACTCTGGCGGTGCAGCAGCAGCAGCAGGAGGCCCCACTAGCTAAAGTGGTGTTTCAAGTTAAGAACAGTTTCAGGTTAAGAACGGACCTCCGGAACGTATTAAGTACTTAACCTGAGGTACCACTGCATGTTGGACTGCAGTTTTGCATATGTCATCCTCAGGTCCTGCTTGCCAGATTCCTGCAGACATCTGGCTGGTCACTGTGACAACAGGATGCTGGTCTGATCCAGCAGATGCTGTTCTTAGAATCATAGAATTGTAGAGCTGGAAGAAACACCAAGGATCACTTAGTCCCACCCCCTGCAATGCAGGGATCTCAACTGAAGCATCCATGACAGATGACCAGCCAACCTCTGCTTTAAAAACTCAAAGTCCACCACCTTTTGTTGAACAGCCCTCAGAAAGTTATTCCTGATGTTTAGTGGGGATCTCCTTTCTTGGAACTTGAAGCCATTGGTTTGGGTCCTGCCTTCCAGAGCAGAAGAAAAGAAGTTTGTTCCACCTTCCACATGACAACCATGAAGATGGCTATCATATTTCCTCTCAATCTCCTGTTATCCAGGCTAAACATACCCAGTTCCATCAACTGTCCTCCTAAAGCTTGGTTGCGTGCTGAGTTCCCCCCGCCCCCAGTGGAAATAATGACACATGACACAATTATTAAGGTTAATGGACTAAATAAGGCCACACCTTTATAGGTTACAGGTGATGAGCGGTATTGGCTTAGGCATTGGTCCTAACCGACTATATCCGACTTCAGCCTGTCCGCTTGAAGTCCGGGAAGGGTTAACCACCAGTAGGGGGAGTCCTGTTGAGGCACATCAACTAGGAACTCCCCGGGGTCACCAATAGGGGGAGTGCCTTAGGCCCTCACCTCCCCAGGCTTCGGATTGGTTGGCCAGGAGGCCATGCGGCTGGGGATCTCCCCAATCGCGCGAGGGCTGGGTTCCAGCTGCCTCACGCGAGGTGGGGCCGTGAAGTCCACAACTCCTCCTCCTCCGAAGGGCAGAAGTGACTTTTCCAGACCCTTGACCATCTTGGTTGCCCTGCTCTGCACACCTTCCAGCTTGTCAACGTCCTTCTTAAAATGTGGTTCCAGAACTGGACACAGGACTCCAGGTGGGGTCTGACCAAGGCAGAATAAAGTAAAGGTAAAGGGACCCCTGACCATTAGGTCAAGTCGTGGCCGACTCTGGGGTTGCGGTGCTCATTTGCTTTACTGGCTGAGGAGCCGGCATACAGCTTCCAGGTCATGTGGCCAGCATGACTAGCCGCTTCTGGCGAACCAGAGCAGCGCACAGAAATGCCGTTTACCTTCCCGCTGGAGCAGTACCTATTTATCTACTTGCACTTTGAGGTGCTTTTGAACTGCTAGGTTGGCAGGAGCAGGGACCGAGCAACGGGAGCTCACCCCATCGCGGGGATTCGAACCGTTGACCTTCTGATCGGCAAGCCCTAGGCTCTGTGGTTTAACCCACAGCGCCACCTGCATCCCTCAGAATAGAGTAGGACTATTACTTCACTTGATTGAAACATTCGACTTCTGTCACTTTTTCCGTTATACTTGTGGTCTGCTAAGACACCAAGTCCCTTTTCACCTGTGCTACTGGCAAGCCAGGTGTCACCCATCTTGTATTTGTGCAGTTGGTTATTCCTGCCTAAGTGCTGAACCTTAAGTGATGCTCTCCAGTGTGATGGGCAGGTGAACCCAAAGGTGAAACCTTTGTGGTTTGCTCCTAATTGGCAGAGAAGGCAGCCCTTTTGCAACTTCAAGATCTCTTTAGTCCAGGATCAGGATGCTGAAAGATGGGAAAGGACTCTGAAAGCAAATAAGCCTGCTAGTTCATAACAAAGGGATGCCTAAATGGCTTAGGAACTCAGGAGAAAGAGTGTTGACTCAGAGATGCCTTGCTCTTGCAACTTTCACTGGGGCGTTTCAAAAAGAGCCATTAATTCCTCCCCCCCCTGCCCATTTCTAGTGCTGTCTCAACACACAAAAGAGCCAGGAGATTAAATCCCATATCCAGGCATGTCGTAAGCGATGCACACAGACCTCCTCTCCTTTGCAAAAGTTATTTGGGCAATGAACTGAATTTTAGGAAACCTGCCCCAGAGTGGGAAGTCACATTTGTCTGTGGCAACCAAACCAAGATGATGCCCTAACAGCTTAGACGGGGGTCAGCAAACTTTTTCAGCAGGGGGCCAGTCCCTCAGATCTTGTGGGGGGCCGGACTATATTTTGAAAAAAATAAAATAAAATGAACAAATTCCTATGCCCCACAAATAACCCAGAGATGCGTTTTAAATAAAAGGACACATTCTACTCGTGTAAAAACACACTGATTCCCGGACTGTCCATGGGCCGGATTGAGAAGGTGATTGGGCTGGATCCGGCCCCTGGGCCTCACTTTGCCTACCCATGGCTTAGAAGATTAGCTAGAAGGCAACCTTGAAGTCTATGGTTGCTGTGGAATAGTTGAAAGGCTGAGCTTTGAACCTTGAAAGCCTCTCTTGGACTTACTCAGTGCAAACCCTTCTCTTTCTGCCTCCATTTGCAGGGTGGCTTTGCTAACAATGGCCTACCTCACTAGGGAGGGACAGACTGTGTTGCGTAGTGGTTAGAGTGCTGGGCTGGAGAGGCCCAGGTTCAAATCCACAGACTAACCTACCTCAAAAGGCTGCTGTGAGGATAAAATTGGGGCAGTGGGGGAGGACTATGCATGCCCCCTTGGAGGTCCTTGGAGGAAAGGCACCTAGGACAGGGGCCAATGAAATGATGTGAGGATTATTGAGATAATACAGTTATGTGCCACCCCATTCTCAAAGCAATGAGAGGTTCTGGGAATTCCAGGTCCTTACCCAGAGTTTGGTTTCCTTGGGATGAAGGTCCCCAGAGACTCTGGAGTTTTTAACATATATGGTTTTATTTACACATTTATACAACTTGAGCATGGTCGTGAGTGGCGCTGTGGGTTAAACCACAGAGCCTAGGACTTGCCGATCAGAAGGTCGGCAGTTCGAATCTCCACGACAGGGTGAGCGCCCGTTGCTCGGTCCCTCCTCCTGCCAACCTAGCAGTTCGAAAGCACGTCAAGTGCAAGTAGATAAATAGGTACTGCTCCGGCGGGAAGGGAAATGGCGTTTCCGTGCGCTGCTCTGGTTCGCCAGAAGCGGCTTAGTCCTGCTGGCCACATGACCCGGAAGCTGTACACTGGCTCCCTCGGCCAGTAAAGCGAGATGAGTGCCGCAATCCCAGAATTGGCCACGACTGGACCTAATGGTCAGGGGTCCCTTTACCTTTACAACTTGAGTACAGGATGGGGGGTGCTCACAGCATCAACACCCCAGGAGATATTTCTTCTCCATCAGTCACAGCTTTGGTTCCAGCACAGAGCAAGCCGTTCTCTGTTTCTCCAGCTCAACTCACAGCCCAAAACTGTGGGTGTCCTTCTTCTACCTAGCAGCCAGGTGAGCTGGGGGGAAGGAGGAAAGGCCCATCCATGATCCTGGAGGGCCTAATAATAATAATAATAATAATAATAATAATAATAATAATAATTTATACCCCACCCATCTGGCTGGGTTTCCCCAGCCACTCTGGGTGGCTTCCAACAGAATATTAAAATACAGTAATCCATCAAACATTAAAAGCTTCCCTAAACAGGGATGCCTTCAGATGTCTTCTAAAAGTCTGGTAGTTGTTTTTCTCTTTAACATCTGGTGGGAGGGCATTCCACAAGGCGGGTTCCACTACCCATCCCTTCATTGCAGCTCCTGCAACACAGCTTCTTCGGATCAGGACCCTTGAGTGGACAGCGGAGGTCATTGCCTTCCAAAGAAACTTGTTCAGCAGTAGAATCTGCCATTAGATTTTAACTCACACCGGGTACGGGACCCCAAGAATTCATCCAGATAGACCCCCCTCGGACAAACAATACAAATGAAATGGCTTTCATCCTTTGCAAAGGAAAAAAAAGTGTCATAAAGGGCTATCAGTTCCTACTGGATCCTAAAGTTTGACTTGGTGGGGTCTGAATCCCAGATGCCTTGTCATCTCAGAAGCTCTGAGACCTGCTAATCCTCTCCCCGTTTGACCAGGCACGGTGCTTCTTTGAGAGTGATGGATGGATGGATGGATTGGTTGCATCCCAAATATACATTGTGGGTTGTGTGCAGAAAGCAGGCTCCCCATTTTCCCACAAGTAAACGTTTCACGCCCTCGGCAAACCTAAGCTTGACATGTCTCCTGACCTTCAGCTTTTTGCCCACACCTGGAAGCCAAATAAAAGCCAAGTCTCCTTCGCCCACAGAAGCAAGGGAGGCAGCAGAAGTGGTCCAGCCAGTGTCTCTGGGATCTACCACCTTCCCGAAGCAGTAAGGTAAGATCTGAGTCTCTGGGTGGGCTGGCGAGTTCAAGTACCCCTGAAAGACAACCATCCAACCTCTCTTTAGAAACCTGCAAGGAAGGAGAGTTTGCCGCCTGCAGCCAAAGATACACCACCTTTTCCATTGCACCGTAAAAGCCAAAAAATCACAGCATCAGAGAGCTGGAAGGGAATCTTGTGGCTGGACACAGGTTGTAACTGCAGCATCCATGACCGATGGCTCTCCAGCCTCTGCTCTATATTATTATTATTGTTTGTTGTTTAGTTGTTTAGTCATGTCCGACTCTTCGTGACCCCCTGGACCAGAGCACGCCAGGCACTCCTGTCTTTCACTGCCTCCCCCAGTTTGGTCAAACTCATGCTGGTAGCTTCAAGAAGACTGTCCAGCCATCTCGTCCTCTGTGGTCCCCTTCTCCTTGTGCCCTCCATTTTTCCCAACATCAGGGTCTTTTCCAGGGAGTCTTCACTTCTCATGAGGTGGCCAAAGTCTTGGAGCCTCAGCTTCAGGATCTGTTCTTCCAGTGAGCTCTCAGGGCTGGTTTCCTTCAGAATGGAGAGGTTTGATCTTCTTGCAGTCCATGGGACTCTCAAGAGTCTCCTCCAGCACCAGAATTCAAAAGCATCAATTCTTCGGTGATCAACCTTTTTTATGGTCCAGCTCTCACTTCCAGCTTTCAATTATTATTATTATTATTATTATTATTATTATTATTATTATTATTAATATTATTATTATGTCATGCAGCAAGAATGCCCAGGCTACATAGGTGGGCATGCGCAGAATGTTACTAGTTCTGCTGTGGTCTCAACCACGGAGCCTCTTGGGCTTGCCGATTGGAAGCTCGGCGGTTCGAATCCCCGTGATGGGGTGAACTCCTGTTGCTCTGTCCCAGCTCCTGCACAGCCTAGAAGTTTGAAAGTTTGAAATTATGGAAAACTGATTTAAGGGAGCTGGGCATGTTTAGCCTGCAGAAGAGGAGGTTAAGGGGTGATATGATAGCCATGTTCAAATATATAAAAGGATGTCACATAGAGGAGGGAGAAAGGTTGTTTTCTGCTGCTCCAGAGAAGCAGACACAGAGCAATGGATCCAAACTACAAGAAAAAAGATTCCACCTAAACATTAGGAAGAACTTCCTGACAGTAAGAGCTGTTCGACAGTGGAATTTGCTGCCCAGGAGTGTGGTGGAGTCTCCTTCTTTGGAGGTCTTTAAGCAGAGGCTTGATGACCATATGTCAGGAGTGCTCTGATGGTGTTTCCTGCTTGGCAGGGGGTTGGACTCGATGGCCCTTGTGGTCTCTTCCAACTCTATGATTCTATGATTCTATGAGTTATGCTGGCCACCTGACCCGGAAAGCTGTCTGTGGACAAACACTCCCTTGTCCTGAAAGTGAGATGAGCGCTGCAACCCCATAGTTGCTTTTGACTGGACTTTACTGTCCAGTAATAATAATAATTTATTTAAACCCTGCCCATCTGGCTGGGTTTCCCCAGCCGCTTTGGGCAGCTTCCAACAGAATATTAAAATACAATAACCTATTAAACATTAAAAGCTTCCCTAAACAGGGCTGCCTTCAGATGTCTTCTAAAAGTCTGGTAATTTTTGTTCTCTTTGAGAACAAAAAGGCCCTCGGCGCTGGACCTCAGTGTCCGGGCAGAACGATGGGGGTGGAGACGCTCCTTCAGGTGTACAGGACCAAGGAGTCCTTTACCTTTTTACCTTGTGAGTGAGTAGGCATTTCAGGTTGTAGCAGGTTGAAGGCACTATTTGCTCTCATGGACCTTCTGTTGCTGGCCTACAGAAGCTGCAAGATCCTTTGGGCTTTGACCATTGTCCTTTGGGCTTTGACCATTGTACTTTCTCTCGTGCCTCTTCCTTTCCCCCTAGGTTGCCCAACGGCTGCACCACAACGCAGAAGATGTTGAAGCTTTGCATCCTGAGCATCTTCCTTTGCCTCCTTGTCCCCTCGCGAGGGTCCACCCCAGGGACTGTAGTGAGGGTCAACCAAGAAGCCCTTGAGTATGGTGAGTGCCCTCTACACAGCCCCTTGCATCTCTTGAAGACCTGGACTCAACATTGGTGAATTTTTGTATTCATACAAGAATTAGCACGAATGACACAGCCCAGCCGACTCAGGTTCCTGGACGCTTGTAGGTCCTTCGGTGCTCTGTGGTGCTATGCAGTCTATTCAGAACCTCTTCTGAATGGGTTTCCCCCCAAATTGATTTTTGAATTCTGAATTTATTGTTATTCATGCTTTATACTGTATTTTATGCTGGTTCTTGTTGCATCAATTAAGTGTTTTAAATATGTTGTTAGCCGCCCTGACCCCGGTTTTTGAACCGGGAAGGGCAGGGTATAAATAAAATTATTATTATTATTATTATTATTATTATTATTATTATTATTATTATTATTCAGAGTAGACAGCTAATTCTCCCCTGGCCTCCTCGCTGGCCCAAGTAGGACCAATTCAGCCAGCTAGCCCTGGGGATTATTTAATTGATTTTTGAATTTTATTGTTATTCATGTTTTTATACTGTATTTTATGCTGGTTCTTGTTGCATCAATTAAGTGTTTTAAATTTGTTGTTAGCCACCCTGAGTCCGGTTTTTGAACCAGGAAGGGTAGGGTATAAATAAAAAAATTATTATTATGTTATTATTTTGGACCTAAGTTGCGCATGCCTGTTAATTAGGGCTGCCATATTTCAAAAAGTGAAAATCCAGACACAAAAGTTGTTGAGCTCTTTTTTGGGGAAATTCGGCCACTTCTGAATGCCATTTGCTGTACCTGGATTTCCCCAGACATTTTCAACCCATTTTGGAAAATTCTGGCAGGACACATATTTTGATGGAGAAATCCCAGATATGGAATGGAAAACAAGCGAGGTCCCAACCAAAGAAGAATTGCCACTTACGCTAGTGGAATATGGGCAGCTTGCAGACATATAGAGAACAAGAAAAACATAATGTTTAGAGAAGATTGGGAAATGTTTATTGAATATATAGGGGGAAATTGTGTACACTTGAAAACACAGGCAGCATTAAGATAAATTCAACGGTGTAAATAAGTTTTGATGGATGCAATAATGGAATACTGAATGGTATAGTTTTTGTAAAATATGCAGGGATTTATGATATGTAAAATGAACAACGGAAAGGGAAGAAGTTATTGATATTGCAAGGATGTTTAAATGAGTATTTAAAATTGCAAAACAGGACCAGGGAGAAGAGATGCTGGAAGAAGATTGGAAGAAATTAAAAATCTATTTACAAAAACATTGTAAAATTTTTGAATGTTGATGACATTGAAATGAAATGAATGGGTTCTAGTAAAAAAGGTAAAACAAGAATATGATAGACATTAGATAAAAACAACAAATAATAAGGAATTTGCTAATTAATTTTAAACTGGAATACGAGAAAGGGGTGTGTGAGGAAGTCAAGAAAATAAGTTTATGAATGGTAAGAAATTAAAGAGAGGGATTTTTATTTTTAACTTTTTAAAATTTCTTTTTTTCTTTTTTCTTTTGTTGTTTTTCTCTTTTAAGTGTTTTAACTTTTTCTTTTTTCTTGGTCCCCCCCCCTTTTTTCTTATATGTTAATTGTTGATTTTGTATGTTTATAGGTTTGAGCTGTTTGGTGTTTTTCTTTATGTAACTTTTCTCTTTGATAAAACTTAATAAAATATTATAAAAAAATAAAATAAAATTGCAAAACAGAAAATCTAATAAGAATTATACAAAAAATGGCCCCTTCTCTTAATATCTCCACAGTCTGCCAGCAAGGGAAGCCATCCTTGCTGCGAGGTCTCATGGTCATCCAGATCCCGAATTTCATGAGCCCACGAACCATTATCGGATCACTTCTGAAGGTCGTGGGGTGAGTGATGTCTCTCGCAGGGGTTTCTGGAACCCAAGGAGGTGTGGCCCCAAAAAGTTTAGGAACCACTGCATTTGAGTTTTGATGGTTATTTATTTTTTCCCTCCCCTCCCCCTCCTTTTGCAGAATCCGAGTTTTGAATGCTCAGCTCCCTCATCTCTCCGTGAAGCTGATCCCAAGGACTGGCGTCCAGCTGTCCCTCAGTGCCCAGCTGCACATCCGAGGCAGCGTGTGAGTGACCTGCTTCCGGTTCGGAGTTCTACGGGGTGGTTAACTTAGGATACTAGCAGCTGCTATCAGACCCAGGTGTCAGGGCAGGTGCCGCAGGGCCGTGAGCAAGGTAATCTGGAAGGCCTGAATCGCCAGATGGGTGAGAGGGCCTTTAAATATTTTTTTTAAGTATTAAGAAGACTGCATGCAATTTGCAAGCTTCAGCCCATCAGAATATGGCTGCAAATTGAAGCATACACTCTCTGGGAGATCTGCTCTCTTCCACTATTGAATATGAATATGAATACCAATACGAATATTATATTATTTATAACTCGCCCATCTGTCTGAGTTTCCCCAGCCACTCTAGTCGGCTCCCAACAGAAGGGATGCTTTCAGATGTCTTCTAAAAAGTCAGATTGTTAATCCCTTGACATCTGGTGTAAGGGCGCTCCACAGGGAGGGCGCCACTACTGAAAAGGCCCTCTGCCTGGTTCCCTGTAACCTCACTTCTCGCAGTGAGGGAACCTCCAGAAGGTCCTCAGCACTGGACCTCAGTGTCCAGCTGAATGATGGGGGCTCTCTGTCTCTCCTTCTCTCTCCTATTACTTTCTTGATCTTCCTCCCTCCCTCCTTCCCTTCCTCCTTCCTTCCTTCCTTCCTTCCTTCCTTCCTTCCTTCCTTCCTTCCTTCCTTCCTTTCTTTCTTTTACTGAGTTTTAGGTGCAAGTGATGCAAACCAAGAGTTTATGTTGAGTAAACATTGATAGTATACTTTGGAGTATGAAAGCTCCATGTTTGCCAGCTTGACATTTAGATAGATAGATAGATAGATAGATAGATAGATAGATAGATAGATTCTTTATTGTCATTACACAAGTGCAACATTGCACAAGTGCAACGAAATTGGATGCCATCCCTTAAAAACAACAAAAGCAACACAACAACAACAACCAAACAAACCACATTCCAGCCACACCCACACCCACACCCATCAAACTCCCAGGTCACACTATCGAGGTTGAAAATAATAAGAGGTTGAAAAATTCAATTGTGTAGGAGGTTTTGGAGCAGCAAATTCAATTCAGCTACAGAACTGTGGGCAGGTTAATTCAGCTCCCATGAGAGCAGCAAGCTATGCACTCCTTAGTCTTGGGGCGAACTGAGAGGCGTGAGCTCCCTGGGCCCCCAGCGCCCTCAACTGACCTTTCCCCTTGCCCCTTGGTGCAGCTTGATAGCTCCAGTGGAGCTGAAGGTGGGCTCCTCCATCCTGCTCGACGTCCGTGTCATGAGAAGCCCCCATGGATTTCCCATCCTGAGCGTCACGGCCTGCAAGTCCCTTCTCGGAGACGTGGACATCCTCCTGGGAGGTAGCAAGTGAGTAGTGGATACCTGTGCACAGGTTGCGCTTGACTTGTGCTTTCTTGCAAGGGGGATGAAGTTTCTCCTTAGCTAGATTTCGTTCTCCTACCCTGAAAAAGAGAGTTTTGTTGAGCAGCCTGGGTCTATGCTATATTCATCTCCTGCTAGCGAACTCTCATCACCTGAAGAACATCTGAAGAACATTTTTATGTAATCTGAAGAACATTTTTATCTAATCCGCTCCCCTGCCACTATGTCCCACTTGTCTTCCATCATGGAACTCAAGGTGGCAAGCAGATGGGTCCTAGGCAGTCTCCCTCCAGCCCACCCCACAATTTTTTGGGATACAAACTCTTCTCCCTGGGAGAGAAATCTCTGCCCATAGATTTGCAGAGGGGATGAGGGTGGTGGAAAAAAAGACTAGAGGTTCCCTAGGAAAAAGTGGGGTGGGGAAAATGCCACCCTCCTGCCAATGATTCTGTCCCCTTAAAGGTAATTTGTGTTGATGGTCTTTTGTCCCCCTCTATTGTGAATTGTATGGGACGCAGGTGGCACTGTGGGTTAAACTACAGAGCCTAGGCCTTGCCGATCAGAAGCCCCGCGACGGGGTGAGCTCCTGTTGCTTGGTCCCTGCTCCTGCCCACCTAGCAGTCCGAAAGCACATCAAAGTGCAAGTAGATAAAGAGGTACCGCTCCGGCAGGAAGGTAAATGGTGTTTCCGTGCGCTGCTCTGGTTCGCCAGAAGCGGCTTAGTCATTCTGGCCACATGACCTGGAAGCTGTACGCCTTCTCCCTCGGCCAGTAGAGCGAGATGAGTGCCGTAACCCCAGAGTCGGCCTCACTTGGACCTAATGGTCAGGGGTCCCTTTACCTTTTTATTGTGGATTGTGGATGATCACCCCTTGGTTCTCTTCTAATGGAAAAAAAATATACATATGAAAGTTGTATGCAAGAGAAAAACAGAAAGTGTTTGAACACTTGCTCTTTCTGATTCTTCTTCTCTGTGTCCTGCTCTCCAGTTTGCTGGGCTTCCTGAAACCCCTTCAGAACCACATCCGTGCTGTCTTGGTTGACAAGGTAAACTGCTTTGCTCATTCCTGTTTATTTTAGCGTGCGTGCGTGCGCACGCGCACGCGCGCGCGCACACACACACACACACACGAGAAAGGTCTTTGCTCTGGATCTGATCATGAGGCAATGTGAGGCAGTCATCTCAAGCAACCGAGTTTCTTGGGTTCTGCAGGGTTGCTGTCGACAAAGAGCGTTGGGATGTGAGAGGCAGGATGCCTTGGACTTGCCTCTTGCGTGGCGAGTTCCCGCCCCACCCCCAGCGGAAATAAAGACACATGACACAATTATTAAGGTTAATGGGCTAAATAAGGCCACAACATTATTGGTTACAGGTGATGAGCGGTATTGGCTTAGGCACTGGTCCTAACCAACTATATCTGACCTCAGTCCGTCCGCTTGAAGGCTGGGAAGGGTTAACCACCAGTAGGGGGAGTCCTGCTGATGACATCAACTAGGAACTCCCCCGGGGTCACCGCTAGGGGGCGTGCCTTAGGCCCTCACCTCCCTAGGCTTCGGACATTGCCACGCCCCCCGGAATCCTTTATCAGACTAGCCTTCAATATGTGGGGCAGTTGATGGCGCTTCCTCACCTCTTCTATCTACAGAGCAATACCAATGCCTAACCGCCAATACCTGAAAAGTTGTGACGATTTGCTACGAGGTAGGCGAAAACCAAATGGCTGGTGCCAACTTGCCAAGTGGAAAAATTCCTACCAGGCCCCTCAACGGCGACCAACCAAGGTCCATAGCAAAGTCAAGGAATGGAAACCTTATAGGGCGGGAGGGTGGGAAAAGCAGGAACAGCTGGTGGGCCAGCAAAGAGGGAGATCCCTGGCCACGTCCTGGTTGAAATAAGGCAGGCCACGCCCCCAGAGCCAGCCGATTGGCTGGCCAGGAGGTGACATGGCCGGGAATACCCCAATCGCGTGGGGGCTGGGTTCCGCAACTCCACCTCCTCCAAATGGCAGCAGTGGCTTTCTCCTCTCTCCCCTCCCTTTCCCTAAGGACAATAAGACATGGATGAAAGGGTAAAGCAATCAAAGATGTAGAAGGGTTGGGGGAAAGTGAGGCAGTGGCTCTATGACCCCTCTGGCTCCTACAATTTAAGAAGGATACAGACAAGCTGGAGGGTGCACAGAGGAGGGTGACCAAGGGTCTGGAAACCAAGCCTGATGACTAACAGTTGAGGGAGTTGGGTATATTTAGCCTGGAAAAGAGGAGACTGAGAGGAGATATCAGAGCCACCTTCAAGCACAGTGCCACAAGGCAGGGTGGCCCACCTGATAGCCGCACAGTGACCTGTTGATGAAACTCTCGCATGATGAGACAAAGAGCAATCCCCTTGCAGCTGACTCACTGGCCCTCCTTCCCCACCCCTCACTTTCCCTTTCACACAGATGTGCCTGAGCCTCTCCAGCGTGGTCCTGGGACTGAATGCCAGGCTGGGCACCTTGGTTGGTAAGTTGCCGCATGAAGGGAGGAGCTTCTGGGTTCCTCTGCCCGCCCATCCCATAACTCATAGCAGAATCGAGGGTTATCTGTGCACCACACATTGCGGAAACGCAGAGTAAAAAATATTCCATTGTTATCAACAACAACAGCAGCATCAACAACAATAATAAAAAATTAAGAAGTGCACCACCTCCCAATGGTGAAACAGCCATGTAATGCATTTCAATGCATTTCAATTGACAAGTGTGAATGCAAGGGCCATTAAAAATGCACCAGAGAAAAGACTTCTTCACAGCTTCGGACCCTCGTACCTACAGGACCGCCTCTCCGGATATGCCCCTTAAGGACCTTAAGGCCCATAAATAGCAACACCCTAGAGGTCCCGGGCCCTAAGGAACTCAGATTAGCCTCAACCAGAGCCAGGGCCTTCTCAACACTGGCCCCGGCCTGGTGGAACGCTCTGTCTCATGAGACCAGGACCCTGAAGGATCTGATTTCTTTCCGCAGGGCCTGTAAGACAGAGTTGTTCCGCCTGGCCTTTGGCTTGGAATCAACTTGATCCCCTTCCCCTTTTTCCTTTCTCCTTCTGTGATGGAACTCCTATCTGGGGACTTCCCTGTCTTTTTTCTGGCCCACGCAGGACCAGTCTGGATAGTTAGCCTTGGTGAAGACCTGACATTTTCATCCCCCCAAAGGTTTTTGAGTTTCTGCTGAAATGAGGCTGCATTTTAATGTTGTATTTTAATCTTGTTTTTTAAAGTTGTATTTCAATCAAATTTTTTTATATCTGGTGTTAGCCGCCCTGAGCCCAGTCTTGGCTGGGGAGGGCATATATAAAATTTATTATTATTATTATTATTATTATTATTATTATTATTATTATTATTATTATTAAACTATGGAACTCCCATCCATGGTAAGGGCCAGCAGCCTAGATGGCTTTAAATGTAAAGGTAATGGTAAAGGGACCCCTGACTATTAGGTCCAGTCGTGACTGACCCTGGGGTTGCGGTGCTCATCTTGCTTTATTGGCCAAGGGAGCCAGCGTACAGCTTCCGGGTCATGTGGCCAGCAGGACTAAGCCACTTCTGGTGAACCAGAGCAGCACATGGAAACGCTGTTTACCTTCCCGCCAGAGCGGTACCTATTTATCTACTTGCTCTCTGATGTGCTTCCGAATTGCTAGGTTGGCAGGAGCAAGGACCGAGCAACGGGAGCTCACCCTGTTGTGGGGATTCGAACCGCCGACCTTCTGATCGGCAAGTCCTAGGCTCTGTGGTTGAACCCACAGCGCCACCTGCATCCCAGGCCACCAGCCTAGATGGCTTTAAATGAGGATTGGGCAAATTCATGGAGGAGGGGAGGGCTATTGATGGCTACTAGGCAGGATGGCCTTCCCCCACAGCTGGAGGCAGCAATGCTTCTGAATTCCAGGCCACAGGAGGGAAGGATGCTCAAATCCTGTTCAGTTGCTGTGAGAACAGGATGCTGGACTCGATGGGCCAATGGCTGATCCAATAAGCTCTTGATATATCCTTAGAATTTCTCATGATGGCATTGGAAAATGCCAACGATGAGAGGAAAGGTGAAGAAAGGGGGAACAGCTTGAGTCTTTTACATAACTTGCTTGCAAAGAGATTGGGCAGAAAACCAACCCACCCGATAGGTGTGGAGACCTTGTTGATGCAAGGTTGAGCTCAGTTTACCTGTTGGAGGAGCAACTTCCTCTTTGCTCTGCTCCAGAGCCCAGTGTCAGTTTCTCCAGAGCCCCTCTGTCCTTTTTTGGATCCCTCTTAATGGGAAAATTAAATATGCTTTAAGGGCCGTGTAAGGAGGAAGGTCAATATTGACCAGCACCTGCTCAGTCAACAGAAGATTACAAGAGCCACCTTCCTGCAACAAGGTCCTGGAGCTGAGCCAGCTGGGAATATATTTCGGAGAATTGCAGTGGCCTGTGTGTTTATGTGTGTTCCTGGTGAATGTTGGGGAGCCTTGAGGGTTCCTTTTCTTTTGAGTGTATCAGAGATATTTTGCTGAGAAAACAGCTGCAAGGTTCATTCCCTGACTGGCTCTCTGTTGGCCTACTGGCTTTGACCAGGTTCATACTCGTTCTCTTGTGAGATCTTGGGGCTGTGCGATTTTGTGTGGGTTCTCATAGGCAGTTCCAACAGCAAGCCGAGAGATCTGGGTCAAGGGGAGAGCTTCTCCATGTTCAGGATACCAACACAGCCCCATTGGGTAGATCTCATGCATCCCCTATAGAAGGTTCAACTTCAGTCCTCCATTCTGAGGCTGCTGAGATAGCAAAGACCACTGTAAGGCAGAGTAGAACCTAATTTGTTATCAACACAAAAATATGACGCTTCCGTGTGCAGAGTCAGCCCATTGATCCGCCTAGTGGCTGTATGATTATAGTTCGATAACAAATTATTTTGCATACTTTCTTATTTCCCCAATTAGAGATTGAAAGCTTGTAGCAGGGATTCTCCCCACCGTTAAAAAGCACACAACTTTATTGAAAATTGTAAAAACAATTGCCAAACACAAAGTGTTGTCTCCCAAGACAAATGCATGCACAGATGTTACGTCTTGTATGCAGCCATCCATACGGCATCAAAACAAACTTGGAAAATCTTTTCTATTACAGATTAAGCTCACAGGATAGGTTTCAGTCTAAAGCGTTCAGGTCATTTTTCCATAGTGGTGTGCTTTTAAATCTTACTCACAACATTTATACCCTGCTCTGCAGTATATATATATATATATATATGCAGGTTTTGGTGTCCTCGGGTGTCTTCCCGTGTAAAAGTTGGGGTGTCTAGGCGACGTTTCGACGAGGTCTCACTCGTCATCTTCAGGCTGGTGCTTTCGGCTTCTTGTTACTGGAACAGAGCGGGATCTCAATGTTTGAGTTCCTATAAATACTGTAGAGGGGGTGTGGTGTCTAGCCTCCAATGTTCTGGGCAGAGAGGAAGTTCCCAGGCTAGTGTGCCTTTTCTTCTTTTGTTCCTTAATTACTTGAGAGATACCTTGAGTGATTTCTTGAGTGATATCCTGAGTACCACTTAGGTGGGTCATTAGGTGTGGATTAGTTGCTAAAGCCGAAAGCACCAGCCTGAAGATGACGAGTGAGCAAATTCATGCAGAAGTTCTTAAAAGTTGCAGCTGATGCCCGTGGCAGTTCTTGGTGTCTTCACAGGATCATAGGACTTTGGAGTTGGGGGGACTCCAAGGGTCATCTAGTCCAGCCTGCTGCAATGCTGGATTTTTAAATTGCATTTTAACCTGTATTTTAAATTGGGGTTTCCCCCCCTTCTCCCTCTCTTTCCCCCCTATTATGTTTTTACTGTGATTTTATTTTATTGGTGTTATCCGCCCTGAGCCTGGCTCTGGCCTGGGAGGGCAGGGTATAAATAAAATTTTTTATTATTATTATTATTATTATTATTATTATTATTATTATTATTATTCCCTTGATAAAGAGCAGTCCTGCCCTTGAATCACCCTCCAGATCAGACCCAGGAGCACAGGTAGTGGACAGGGTCCAGACCAGGGGGCAGGCCACCTTTTACAGCACTTGAATTGGAAGGTACTTCATTACGATGATTGATTTATGAATGATGATGAAACTGCAGAGTTAAAACTGCATCTTTGTGCCATCTTTTCGCCCCCTGCAGGCCTGAATTCCATCAACCCCATGTCAAGCCTCCAGTACGCCATGATGGAAGATCCTGAGATCACCGAAGATTACATCGATTTGGATTTAAACGTAGGTTCCCTACACCCTACCCCAAGCCTGCGGGGCTCCCACTTAGCCTGGGAACCACGCCTTGCATGAACCCTGATGTGCCATATAGCTCAGGGTCAGGACAGCTGCTCTGCATGCAGAAGGTTCCAGGTTCAGCCTGAATCAACATCTGCAGGTAGGAGCGAGGAAGTCTTCTGCTAGTGGGTATTGTAGACCCGCCTTCCCCCAACCTGGTGCCCAACAGATCTTTTGGACCACAAGACATATCTGACATAGTCAGCTGGACTCATAGCCCAGAATGACTGGAGGGGATCAGGTCGTAGAAGATGGATGGAAACAATATTGATGGATCCTCGGTTTGTCTTGCAGGATAACCTGGAAAATGATGACCAAAAGTCCAGTGGTAGAATTATTATCAATTTAAGATAGAGTAGGAGGTTCACAGGCTATGAGGACTTGCTCACAAATCTATTGACAGCTGGACAAACTATGATAGCCAGGAAGTGGAAGGGGCAAGCAGAATATAAAATGGAAGAATGGTATAAAGAGGTGTGGGATATAGCTATTAACGATAAATTAGCGCCAGCCAGTAAGGTAAGACAGGGAATATGCAGGAGAGATGATTTTGAGGAGAGATGGAGGATTATTTGTAGAGGCAGGAAATGCTTCTGCATACCAGTCGTTGGAAAACGGAGGAAGGGAGATGGCACTTAATTCTCTCTGTCTCTTCCCAAATCTCCGCAGGCTGTCATTGCGCTGATGGGGAAGCCAGTCGACTTCGAAACCGCCGGCCCTCTGCCCCCCTTCTCTCTGCCGCCCCCAGAGACGGTTTCCGACGACTCCATGGTGAACATGGGTCTCTCGGAGCATCTCTTCGCCAGTCTTTTCGCCAGCCTGGAGCAATCGGGAGCCCTGAACCTCCAAATCGGAGGCCAGTCGGTCAGTAGAGGGAATGTGATTTGTGTGTAGCGAATGCCACCCTAAGCCGAGCCGAGCCCAAACCTGTTTATTTATTTCCCAACATTTATACCCTGCTTGATTGCAATACACACACACACACACACTCACACACACACTCACACTCAAAGTGGTTTATGGAAAATATAAAACAATGGAATCACCAATGAGAAGAAGTCACAGCAATAATTTAATTATTTAAATATCCTTTATTCATAAAAAAAAATTGCCTACAGCTGTGTGATTTACAAAAATCTATCAAAGCAGTTGCTTTTGTTGTTGTTGTTGATTATGTTTATTTAAATCCCTCCTTTTTCCCTGTCAAGGACTTGAAGTGGCTTACAGATAAAATAGAAACTGCTAAACACATAGGGAAACAATTTTTAAGAAGGAATTAAACACACACACACACAAGTTTAAACTTGCATGTATGTATGTGTGTGTGTGTGTGTGTGTGTGTGTGTGTGTGTGTGTGTGTGTATATCTACACACTAGTCTAAAAGAAAAAAAAGTGTTTGCAGATAATGCAGAAATGGGACAGACTTATGGAAACAGACAAACCTGGAATGCCCTGGACTCTCAGAGCAGGGAGACAGGGGAGATCCAAGCTGTTCCTAAGGCGCGAGACTGAGAATTCTTTGCTTCTTTTCAGAGCCACCTCACCACCTCCATGCTGGAGCAGGCCATCCCCTCGGTAAGTAATCTCCAGGAACCAATGCAGGGCTGGCGAACCCTTTATTTGATCTGAGAGGTATTTTAAGGTAAAGGTAAAGGGACCCCTGACAGTTAGGTCCAGTCGTGGCCAACTCTGGGGTTGCGGTGCTCATCTCACTTTATTGGTCGAGGGAGCCAGCGTACAGCTTCCGGGTCATGTAGCCAGCATGACTAAGCCACTTCTGGCTAACCAGAGCAGCGCACGGAAACGCCGTTTACCTTCCCGCCAGAGCGGTACCTATTTATCTACTTGCACTTTGACATGCTTTCGAACTGCTAGGTTGGCAGGAGCAGGGACTGAGCAACAGGAGCTAACCCGGTCATGGGAATTCGAACTGCTGACCTTCTGACTGGCAAGTCCTAGGCTCTGTGGTTTAACCCACAGCACCACCCGCGGACCATAGCTATCAACTTTTCCCTTTTCTTGCGAGGGATCCTATTCAGAATAAAGGAATTTCCCTTTAAAAAGGGAAACGGTGACAGCTATGCCAGGGACGGGGTACACATGGGCATGCAACTGCCTAATGGCATCCGCGTCACCCAGGGGATTGCAGCTACAGAGATAAGAAAAGAAGAGTTGTTCCATTGTCTGGAGAGGTCACTTTCTGGTTTGCATGGAAAAGCCATTTTCAACGGAGCCCAGCGACAGAAGTGTGCAGCTGTATTGAGGCAGCGCTGGGTCTTGACATTTTGCGCCCCTAACAATTTTGCGCCCGGAGCAACTGCCCCTTGTGGTTCCCCCCACTACGTGATTGGGTAGAGCGTCTCTGCCAGGGCTAAAGGGGCCTAATTCTGCCTAAGGCAGCTTCAGGTGTGCGATGGGCCGCAACAATGCAGATAACAACCCCCTCCTTCCATTCCCACTATAGATCTCAAAGCGTTATCCCCAGTCTGTTGCCTTGATGCTCAACGTGGTGGTCAGCAAACTCCCCATCATCAGCTTCCATGAGGGCGCAGCGATCCTGCGCCTCAGTCCCGCCATCCAGGTGGGCGTGGCTGAATCCGGATCTTTCCAACAGTCACAGGCACTCTTCACCTTGGGCGTGGTGAGTGAAAGCAGCAAGCCTTTGTTTCTTTGTTCTCCTGCCTTGGCAACTTGCAGCTCTCAGGGAGATGACGGCTTGCTGAAGGCTGGATGTCAAAGCTCTTGCTGGACACCAGCCGTTGTGCTGGGCCCCATCTGACTGCAGCCGGGACGAGTCTCGCAGTGCAAATGCACATCTGTGTGTGAATCGCCATCTACAATGGTTGTACATCCACATGGAGCTCCTAAGGGACCATCTCACCTCATATATCCCTGTACTGCAGCTATGCTCCTCAGATGAGGGCACTGCTGAGAGCACCATGTGACCTAGAGATGTGCTTAGTATGTACCAGAACCTGGGCTTTTAGTGTTGCAGCTCCAGCCCTCTGGAACGAGTTGCCAGCTCAAATAAGACAAGGGTGTAGCACATTGATATTTTATGCACTGTCCTCTTGAAAATCAAGCAAGCGATGCATCTAAGAAGAAGTCTCCTCTTGAAGTCTGACCTTGAAGTCTCCTCTTGAAGTCTGACCTTTTAGGGAAAATTAATTGTACTATTGTAGAAATGGGGCTATTTCTTTTAGTTTACCAAGTCTGCAATTTTTATTTACAGTCTGTATTTTATCATACTATCCACCTCTTTGGCAGCTTTCAATTGTCAAGTGGTTTATAAATATTTGCACTTGTCCATCGACACTCTGGAGACTGAGTGTGCCTGCCCATGAGGATTTTAAAATATAGGATTTCTGCTCTCAGTGGGCAATGGGTTGGGTGAGCTGTGGGTGGGTCAGAGAGCTGAAGCAAGCTGCACAGGCGGTGGGGGTGGGGGGTGCGGCAGGTTGGGTGAGGTGTAAAAGGAAGAGGGTTGACAATGGGTGGGTTCAGTAGGGTGTGGGGTGTGTGTGACAAGCAACACAAGCTCCTATTATTACTACAGTTGTGCCTTGGTTGTCGAACGCCTTGGTACTCGTACGTTTTGGCTCCCGAACTTTCAAAACCCGGAAGTGAGTGTTCCGGTTTTTGAACTTTTTTGGGAAGCTGAACATCCGATGTGGCTTCTACTATTGTTTCCGGTGCACCTGTGCAATTGGAAGCCAACCGGAAGCTGTGCCTTGATTTTAGAAGTCGAAAGGACTTCCAGAACGCGTTTTGTTCAAAAACCAAAGTACGAGTGTACAGTCATACCTCGGGTTGAAGCTGCTTCAGGTTGAGCGCTTTCTGGTTGTGCTCCGTGGCAACCTGGAAGTAACGGAGCGCGTTACATCCAGGTTTCGCCGCTCACGCGTGCTCAGATGGTAAAAATGATGTCATGTGCAGAAGCGGCGAATTGCGACCTGCACACACACAGATGCGCAGTCGCAGATTGCATTCGCTTCAGGATGCAAGCGGGGCTCCAGAACGGATCCCGTTCGCATCCTGAGGTACCACTGTATATTACTATTGCTATTGCTATTAAAATTTGAATACCACCTTCATTTGAAGATCGTAGCATGGTTCACAACATAAAAGTATTATAAACAAACAAGGAAACAAATAAACAAAGGATAGAGCCTTTGTAGCTTTCTCTCATGAAAATGACCCCCTCCTGGTCCTCCTTTTGCAGGACCTGAGCTTAGCTGTCAAGCTGGATGTCACCATTACAAGTCTCCATCTGACAGTTGCCGTCCATGGGTGAGTTCAGTCAGACATTTTACTTTCCTTACCATTTTACTTCCTGCCTCACCCCCCACCCCGCCTGATGAGGGCCAACTGTTTTCTGCTTTCATTGTGGCGAAGGATGAAAGGGACACTCCACTCCCCGTCCTTTCCTCAGGGACCTGTTGGACCCGAGTGTCCAGTTCAGTTGTACAGCTGACACCATCATGGCTCATGTCGTTCTGCTTTGTCTTGCAGAGATGTTGGTCTGGAGGTGGAGTCTTCCAGCGTGGAGATATCAGAGGTATGCCATCTGCCTTTTGCCTTCCTTGCTGTGTTCCATGGGCGTAGCCAGAATTTTTACTTGGGGGGGTTAGCTGGGGGGGGGGGTTAGCTGTGTATTTTACGCCCATACTGTGCTCCCAAGTGGGTGCAATAGGTGTTCTGAGCCTGTTTAGGCCATGTCTTCTGCAGTATCCCAGGACTCTAGGGGGCTCTGGGTGCTTGAGCACCCACAAAAAAATTGTGGGTGCTCAGCTCCCACACCGCAGGGTCCCTGACGCAACCTCTGAGGTTCTACAACAGGGGTCAGCAAAATTTTCTCTGGCCGGCTTCCAACAAAATATTAAAATACAGTGGTCTGTTAAACATTAAAAGCTTCCCTAAACAGGGCTGCCTTCAGATGTCTGCTAAAAGTCTGGTCTTCGTTGTTCTCTTTGACATCTGGTGGGATTCCAGATGTGTAAAAGCCCCAGGTCTGACCCTTAGAGTCATCTCTAACTTTTGGTTTCTCCTACTGTACGTGGATCCTCTGTGTTGTTTCACCAGCAATGAATTGTAGTCTCTCTGCAGAGGGTTGTTTCATTCTTACTCTGTGCGCACATGTATCCGGGGACCAGGCGGCCCAAACCTCCCTTGCATATGGGGGAAGGACCACAGGGCAGTGGGTGGCACACCCGTTTTGCTTGCAAGAAGTCACAGGTTCACTTCCTGCCATAATAATAATAATAATAATAATAATAATAATAATAATAATATATTATTTATACCCCACCCGTCTGGCTGGGTTTCCCCAGCCACTCTGGGTGGCTCCCAACCGAATATTAAAAACACAATACAGCATTAAACATTGAAAGCTTCCCTAAACAAGGCTGCCTTCAGATGTCTTTTAAAAGTAAGATAGTTGTTTATTTCCTTGACATCTGAAGGGAGGGCGTTCCACAGGGCGGGCGCCACTACCAAGAAGGCCCTCTGCCTGGTTCCCTGTAACCTCGCTTCTCGCAGGGAGGAAACTGCCAGAAGGCCCTTGGCGCTGGACCTCAGTGTCTGGGCTGGACGACAGCATCTGCTGGTAGGGCTGTGAAGCAACCCTGAGTCTACAACCCTGGGGAGTCACTGCAAGACATGGAAGAATCTGTCCATTTCAGCTGCTGTGGTTTCTCTTTCTTCCATTCCTAAATTCAGTTCTCCACATTTTGCAGCAATTTGTGATGTTTAATAAAGTGAAACCTCTCTAGCATCTTAGTGCAAATTTTGCCTAATAAACACATTTTTATATGCAGTTTTGACTGAAGAGGCATTTTTTTGCAAGCAATTTCCCCATATGCAATGTATTTTTTGCCTCTTATATCTTCATTTTCATATACTCTTCCCTTCACCACATGCATTCTTGTAAACGTTGGTTGCTTTGAGAACTGCATCGCAAAATTCAGGCGAGTGCGGATTTCAAAGCCTAGTCCTGTGTTTCGGTCTGCCTATTGTTTCGAAACGTGTGAATTGGATAGAATAGGCTTTCGGTGCTTTGTCAATCAAATTTCTCCCCCATTCCTAGTTGCTGTCAGTCAGCACAGATGAAATTGTGCTAGGAAGACCAGTGGTCTGACTCTGCATAAGGGAGCTTCCTTTGCTCCTCTGTACTCACTCATGTCATGATCTGGGATCAACCCATTGCCTTTTCTCTCCCTGGCAGATCTCCCATTTGAGACGTGTGATCCTCTCCGAATTTCAGGATGCTTTCCTGGCTCACATGAACGGTAATGCAGGCGAATCGCTTCAACAGCAGCTCCACTGAGGTCCTAGGAGCTCAGCACCTAGAGGGAGGGGGGCTGCGTGAAGAGCATGGGCCCTCGCCCCACAGTTGCCCCATCAAGTTGGGGGTGTTGACTGTGTTGTCTTTTTCCGTTTGCAGCTGCTCTGAGTGTGGGGATCTCTCTTCCCAAGCTCAGCAACGTCCAGTACATCGAGCCCGAGATCGAAATTCATGAGGTGAGACTCCTCGGGCTGCGCTGCCTCCGTCCTTTCCTTCACCCCCACTTATTTAGCTAAGACATCCCCAAATCACCTGCCTGAGGGTTTCCCCACAATGGGCATCTGGTTAGCCACTGTGAGAACAGGACGCTGGACTAGATTGTGGGCCCTTTGGCCTGGTACAGCTGATGTTCTTCTGAGTGGTCCAAGATGAACACAACAGCTGAAAATGCTCAAGGTCTTCTCCTTAAACTCTGAGCATAACTGAGGTCAGATTGGCCCGCCTTTGGAAAACATGGCAGACTGTCCGTAGTAGTAGTAGTAGTAGTAGTAGTAGTAGTAGTAGTAATAATAATAATAATAATAATAATAATAATAATAATAATAATTTATTTATACCCCACCCATCTGGCTGAGTTTCCCCAGCCTCTCTGGGCAGCTCCCAATCGAGTGTTAAAAACAATACAGCATTAAATATCAAAAACTTCCCTAAACAGGGCTGCCTTCAGATGTCTTTTAAAAATAAGATAGCTGCTTATTTCCTTCACATCTGAAAGGGAGGGTGTTCCACAGGACGGGCGCCACTACCGAGAAGGCCCTCTGTCTGGTTCCCTGTAACCTCACTTCTCGCAATGAGGGAACCACCAGAAGACCCTCGGCGCTGGACCTCAGTGTCCGGGTAGAACGATGGGGGTGGAGATGCTCCTTCAGATATACTGGACCGAGGCCGTTTAGGGCTTTAATTTTAAACCCTTTGAATTGTGCTCGGAAACATACAGGGAGCCAATGCAGATCTCTCAGGACCGGTGTTGTGGTCTTGGTGGCCACTCCCAGTAACCAGTCTAGCTGCCGCATTGTGGATTAATTGCAGTTTCCGGTTCACCTTCAAAGGTAGCCCCACGTAGAGCGCATTGCAGTAGTCCAAGCGGGAGATAACTACAGCATGCACCACTCTGGCAAGACAGTCTGTGGGCAGGGAGGGTCTCATCCTGCGTACCAGATGGAGCTGATAAACAGCTGCCCTTGACACAGAATTGATCTGTGCCTCCATGGACAGCTGTGAGTCCAGAATGACTCCCAGGCTGCGCACCTGGTCCTTCAGGGGCACAGTGACCCCATTCAGGACCAGGGAGTCCTCCACACCCGCCTGCCTCCTGTCTCTCCCCCCACCCCGTCCGGGCAGAACGATGAGGGTGGAGACGCTCCTTCAGGTATACTGGACTGAGGTCTTTTAGGGCTTTACAGGTCAGCACCAACACTTTGAATTGTGCTCGGAAACGTACTGGGAGCCAAATGTTGTTGGGCCACATACGACTCCCATCATTGCTGACCCTTGGCTATGCTGGTTGGGCTGATGGGATTTGGAGTGCAACCCCATCTGAAGGGGCACTGTGTTGGCTCCTGAGTGCCATCTTGCACCCAGTCTCCTGAGCCCCAGAAATAAACTGCTTCTGTGTAGGATAATTTGAACACCTTTCCATATTGTTCCTTTACCCAAGATCCCTTTGGCAGCATGTATTGACTCTTCTCTTGCCTTTTAACTTACAGGGTTATGCTCAGGTCAACTGTGACCTTGACTACCAGCCCTGAGCTGAAAAGAAGAGCACGGAGTTCTCCTCTGCAAGCACATTTATCTCTGCTCTTTGCACCTGCAAATCCTTTCGCTTAAGAATGAAGGAGAGTCTACCTTTCTTTGCTGCATGAAATAGAGGAAACACACCTGGTGGTTTGGCAGCAGGCGATGAACAGGGGTGTGATCTGGAACTCATTCACTCAGAAATAAGGCCTGCCAATTTAAAGGAAACTTACTTCCCAGTAACGCACGGGTTCATGCATTCATTAAGTGTTCTGCTTTCTCAATTCTTTTCCTGTAAATGTTGTTGAGTGAAATAAATACTATGGGCAGCAATCGAGCCAAAGCAAAGTGTGTTGATTACAATGGATTCTTAACTTTTCCTGCAGAAATCAATGGGATTTGCAAGTGCTGAAATGCAACTGGATCATGTCCATCATGTGTTGTTTTGTCTCATTAAAATACTTTCTGATCTCAATTGCTTGGGGGTGTTCCAGCCATTGTCAGAATGAAATAGCCGACCATCATGCTCTGTAGGGTTTTAGCCAATGAAGTTTCTCAGTTACAGCACAAGGGCTTTCGCCTTCACAGTGGGACTTCCTCTCCCTCTCCTCTCCCCATGCACCCCCATATCTATTTTAGGGGTTCCCCCAGTCCTTAGTTTTCCTGGTGGGAGATGTATATGGCCCAGAGTTAAAATACGAGAGGGCCACGTCTGTCTCCTTTGCAGAGGGTGTTCAGGAGGAACCCTTGAGTGGATCTTGGCCATGCCTGATCCACAAGTTGGATTATAGCGGCCCGTGCTCCATGTGCAGCTGGCTCCCTCCACATGCTACTCCCTCCTTACTTTTAAAAAGCACACGGTGGCATTTTTATTTTCCAGGTGTTTTAGCGGCTTCACAACCTCCTCTTCCCCTGGGTCTCCTTCTACTGTAATCCCAGTATCTTTCCCCTTAGTCTTTGCTTACAGGAGCCCTTGCGCCAGACAGTGATGCAAAGAGCTGCTGTGCAAATGACAACATTAGTCATGTAACAGTGAAGGGTGTTTATGGTTTAATACCCCCCTGGAGCCCATAACCAGGAGAGTAACTCTCCGCAGGGGCCCAGAGCAGTTGTTGCGTTGATGTTTTATGGATGTCAGCCCTGAAATACTGGATGCAGCTGCTGTTTCTGGTTGCGGGCAAAGGAGTCAAAGCAGGCGCAAGGATCATGGGCAGCTTCACAAAACAGAAACACCCATTGGCCGTTGAGAAAAGCGAAGAAGTTTTATTGTGGAGAGAGACACCATGAGCGTAGAATATCACCCACGATCCAGCGCTCAAAGCTGAAAAAGCACCTAAATTGTACAGGTGACTGTGGGACAAGAAACTGTAGTTGACATCTGTCTATCTCGGGAGACAATGGAGAAGTGTGCCTTTGGGCATGAAGCTTAACAAGTGCCTTTGAATAAGGTCATTTGAAAACTGTGCATATCAAACTATTGTTTTCTCCCTCTGGGGCGATTCCTCTGATTCATAGAGTGGAGTGGTGAAGGTCATACCTCAGGTGGAGGCTTGCATGTTTGAATGCGCCCCCCCCCCACAAAATTGTGCCTCCCTCCCTGAACACAGAAATGTAGCATGCCAAGAAGAAGCCTATGCTGAACTCTTCGATTCAATCTGCTAGCTTTCTATGTCTAGGGAGATGCTCTGTTTCCATAGGAGAAAACACTCAAGGCCTAACCACCTACAGACTATGCAAAGGCTCCTGCCTCCTATTTGAGAGTGTCCTGCTACTAGCATTTGTGCAAATCGCCCTCAACTTGACCCCAGGCAGGAAACAAAATGCAAAATGTTATCATTGTTTTTTATTATTATTATTATAATTATAATTTATATACTGCCCTATACCCGGGGGTCTCAGGGCGGTTCACAGTTAGGAAAATAAAGGATAAGATAGGTATAGGTTCTTCTTTCTTGCTAAGATATCCCTCTTGACTTTCTGCCACAGCCGAAACCAGGTGGAATGTCTTCGGATGTGAGGTCCCCTTGGGCATCTCACACACACAATGCCAGCATCCCCTGCAGACGTTGGAAAAGCGAAAAGTTTAGCTCATTGTTGCCCATAAATAACAGATGGTGACACGAAATTAAAAGATGCCTGCTTCTTGGGAGAAAAGCAATGACCAACCTAGATAGCATCTTAAAAAGCAGAGACATCACCTTGCCAACAAAGGTCCATATAGTTAAAGCTATGGTTTTCCCAGTAGTGAGGTATGGAAGTGAGAGCTGAACCATAAAGAAGGCTGATCGCCGAAGAATGGATGCTTTTGAATTATGGTGCTGGAGGAGACTCTTGAGAGTCCCATGGACTGTAAGAAGACCAAACCTATCCATTCTGAAGGAAATTAGCCCTGAGTGCTCACTGGAAGGACAGATCCTGAAGCTGAGGCTCCAAGACTTTGCCCACCTCATGAGAAGAGAAGACTCCCTGGAAAAGACCCTGATGTTGGGAAAGATGGAGAGCACAAGGAGAAGGGGACGACAGAGGACGAGATGTTTGGACAGTCTTCTCAAAGCTACCAGCATGAGTTTGACCAAGCTGTGGGAGGTAGTGGAAGACAGGAGGGCCTGGCGTGCTCTGGTCCAGGGGGTCACAAAGAGTCAGACATGACTAAACGACTAAACAACAACTCCCATAAATAAATGGTGGGGATCGTATTAGGACAGGCCTACATAATTTAGGAAGAAGCTGAGTGCTGGAGGAAGCTCTAAGCAGTGAAGATAGATAGATAGATAGATAGATAGATAGATAGATAGATAGATAGATAGATAGATAGATTCTTTATTGTCATTACACAAGTGCAACATTGCACAAGTGCAACGAAATTGGATGCCATCCCTTAAAAACAACAAAAGCAACACAACAACAACAACCAAACAAACCACATTCCAGCCACACCCACACCCACACCCATCAAACTCCCAGGTCACACTATCGAGTTACTGCATTTAAGAAGGCCACAGCTCTTGGATAGAAACTATTTTTCAGTCTATTTGTCCTTGACTTGATGTTTCTGTATCTCCTGCCAGAAGGCAGTAGTACAAACAGACTGTGTCCCGGGTGAGATGCATCCTGCAGGATATTGTTTGCTTTCCTAAGACAACGGGAACCGTACAGTTCTTCCAAAGATGGGAGGGGATGACCAATAATCCTTTGGGCTGTGGTTATGACCTTCTGGAGCACCTTCCTCTTCCTAGCTGTACAGCTGGAGAACCAGGCACAAATACAGTATGTGAGAATGCTCTCTATGGAGCCTCGGTAGAAGGACACCAGCAGTCTCTCACTCAGATTGTTCTTCTTTAAAAGTCTGAGGAAATAAATTCTCTGCTGGGCCTTCTTCACCAGAGCAGTGGTATTTGCGCTCCAAGTCATGCCCTGATCGATAGTCACTCCCAAAAACCTGAATTCCGCCACCCTCTCCACCCGTTCCCCGTTGATATACAAGGGCTGAATGTCCGCCTTTTTTTTCCTGTAATCCACCACCAATTCCTTGGTCTTAGTCGTATTAAGAGCCAGATTGTTCTCTCCACACCAAGCACAAAGCCGCTCCACCTCGTCCCGATAGGCGGACTCATCCCCTCCTGAAATGAGCCCCACCACCGTAGTGTCATCAGCAAACTTGATGATTTTGTTGCTGGAATAAATGGCTGTACAATCATACGTATAGAGAGTATAGAGCAGGGGACTCAACACACAACCCTGTGGTGAGCCGGTGTTAAGGCTAAGGGCTGTGGACATATGTGACCCTACTCTAACCCTCTGAGAACGTTCTGACAAAAAGTCCAAAACCCAGAGACAGGTGGAGTTGGAGAGTCCAATCGCCTCTAGCTTGGACACCAGTCTATGGGGGAGGATAGTGTTAAAAGCAGAGCTAAAATCCACAAACAGCAGCCTCACATAACTCCCCGGCTGCTCCAGATGGAACAGAGCAGCATGGAGAGTGGTAGTGATAGCGTCTTCCGTGGATCTATTTGCCCTGTATGCAAACTGGTAGTTGTCAAAAGTTGATGGAAGACAGGAAATAATGTGACGGCGCACCAGTTTCTCAAAACACTTCATGATGATTGGAGTCAGTGCAACTGGTCTGTAGTCGTTCAGACTACTGATTGTGGATTTTTTAGGCAGAGGAACAATAGTTGACGACTTCAGGCAGGGTGGGACAATAGACTGGTGTAAGGACTTGTTGAAGATCTTAGTAAAGACCCTCGCCAGCTGATCCGCACAGCCCTTCAACACCTTTCCCGTGATGCCATCAGGTCCAGCAGCCTTCCTCGGATTCACCATCCTCAATAAGATGAGAAGCAGAAAGATCTAGGAGTCTTCATGCCTTCTCTCTGCATTACAGCCCATGGAAACGAGGGATAGAAGAATCTATCCATTTCAATTCCTCTCCGTTTTTCCCCATCAGCTATCCACATCAGTTTGTAATTTTATTTAAAGTCCTCCTGCTGGGAATTTCTGGGAATTGCAGCAGGGGAGAGTGCTCTTGTGCTTGCATCCTGCTGGCTGCTGTGGGGTTGGCTGCTGTGAGAACAGGCTGCTGGACTCGTATGGAAACGTACTGGGAGCCAATGTAGGTCTTTCAGGATCGGTGTTATGTGGTCTCAGTGGCCGCTCCCAGTCACTAGTCTAGCTGCCGCATTCTGGATTAGTTCCAGTTTCCAGGTCACCTTCAAAGGGAGCCCCACGTAGAGCGCATTGCAGTAGTCCAAGCGGGAGATAACTAGAGCATGCACCACTCTGGAGAGACAGACTGTGGGCAGGGAGGGTCTCAGCCTGTGCACCAGATGGAGCTGGTAAACAGCTGCCCTGGACACAGAACTGACCTGCGTCTCCAAAATGACTCCCAGACTCCGCACCTGGTCCTTCAGGGGCACAGTTGCCCCATTCAGGACCAGGGAGTCCCCCACTCCCGTCCGCCTCCTGTCCCCCCAAAACAGTACAGTTATACCTCGGGTTACAGGCACTTCGTGTTGTGCGATTTCGGGTTGCGCACTGCATCCAACCTGGAAGTACTGGAACGGGTTGCTTTCAGGTTTTGGCGCTTGCGCATGCGCATGCGCAGAAGTGCTAAATCACGCTTTGCACATTCACAGAAGTGCCGAATCGGCACTGCGGGTTGCGAACGCTGCAGGTTGCGAACGTGCTTCCTGAACGGATCACGTTCGCAACCTGAGCGTGCACTGTAATTCTGTCTTGTCAGGATTCAACCTCAATCTGTTAACCTCCATCTTATGTTATTATTATGGGATATGCATCTCCATCCAGAGCCAATAGTTCTTACTCATAGTTTACCACAGCTAGAGCTGAATCAGGGCTACACTGTAGAGAAGAGGGTCTGCTAGGGAAGTAATATATAAGGAATATTTCTCCCGGAAAGCAGATTATCTGGCTGGTCCAGTAGTCCTAGCATGTAGAAATTCATGGAAAAGCATCTTATGTGTGGGATTTGCTAATGGGGAGAACATGGAGCAGAGAGTCCAGACACGTTTGGATGTGTGGCTGGGTGGAAGGTGCCACTGGTTGACTTACCTGCGTAAAGTGAATTGCCGGATAATTCCAGCGAATGTGCAGCACTGGAGGCAGAGGGACCCCGACGTCCAGGCACTCTGAAAAAAGCAACCAGAATAAGCACAATAGCAAAGAACAGCAGAAAGGAGCATTTTCTTTTGGTCATGTCTGAGCCATAGTCTAGATCAGCATCCCCAAAATTGTTCATTGGCCTAGATGGGTCAAACCACTGCATTAGCAACACTGAAGTGACCTCCTTGGGTGTGATGGCCTGGGACTCTGGCTCGGATTCAGACCCAGAGGATCAGTCCGCACCGGATCCTTTGCCTCAGGCATCATCTGAACCTAGTCTGGGGCCTGATTCTGAAGAGCCCCAGTCTGCACAGGTTCCCCTGCAACAAGCACCAGCTGGGCCGAGTCAGGGGCCTGAGCCTGCCCTGGCTCCAGATGCGGGGATGACCTCGTTGCCTTCAGCTGGGCCATCACTTACAGCTGCTCCACTACCGGTTGGCTCAGGGGAGGCTGAGGCGGCCTCTGGGTCTAGTCACCCACCGACGTCTCCCGAGCTGCAGAGACTGAGGTCTGAGAGAAGGAGAGACCTGAGTACTCGCAGGGGGAGTGCTCACTTTCGGGTGAGACAGGGAGGTGAGTCACTGGGGGATCAGGACCGCCCTGACAGAGATAAAAGGCTGTTGGACCCTGCCCCAGGTTGCGGGAGCAAGGTTGCTGTTTGCCTGAACCTGCCTGTGATCCTGTGCCTGACCTCGCCTGGTTTCCTGCCTCGTGTCCTGCCTTGGCCCTGTTTAAATACCGTATTTTTCGCCCTATAGGACGCACCATCCCATAAGGCGCACCTAGTTTTTTTGGGGGGGGAAATAAAGGGGAAAAAATTATTTCCCCCCAGGCGTGGGGCTGGGGCAGGGGAGGCCCGAGCTTCCCCCAACCCCAGTCCCCAAACAGGCAGCTCTCTGCAAGCCGTGGGAGCCCAGGGCTGGCTCCCGCTGCTTGCGGAGAGGTCCGCGAAGCCTGGAGAGCGAGGGGGGTCTGCGCGCACCGACCCCTCTCGCTCTCCAGGCTTCAGCGAAAGCCTGCATTCGCCCCATAGGACGCACACACATTTCCCCTTCATTTTTTGAGGGGAAAAAGTGCGTCCTATAGGGTGAAAAATACGGTAACTCCTCGTGGAACCCTTGGATTTGGGACCGGACCTGGATCGCGTTACTTGGGTTATCCCTGGGCCCAGCACACCGGAGCACAAGCCTAGGCAGTGCCCAACAAGACCGCCCTCTCAGCCTCACTGATGTGGTCTAAAGGGAAGCAGAACAAGACTTTTGGCACCAGTTGGGCTGCAGGAGTTGCCGAAAGGAGGCGTACAAGGCGCCAACCAAATCCAAGTACAAAGAAACGCGCCAATAAAAATGGAGAATACATTTTTTAAAAAACCAGAAGCATTTTTACTTGGTATTATAGGTCAGGACATTAATAGGCAAGATGTTAAATTGTTTTTATATGCAACAACTGTGGCAAGAGTATTGTTAGCCCAGAAATGGAAACAAGAAGAAATTCCGACGAAAGAAGAATGGCAGACGAAATTAATGGACTATGCAGAATTGGACAAAATGAGAGGAAGGTTTCGAAATCTGCGGGACCAGAGATTTACAGAAGATTGGAAGAAGTATATGAACTATTTGAAAAGCAATTGTAGCCTACAAATTATGCTAGTAGGACAACACGAAGTTTTGTAAGGAGGAATATATGAAGTGCTACAAAGTAGATAAAGAATAGAGATATTGGTTATGAGTTTTAAATGTAACAGGGAAAATAAGAATCATAGAATCATAGAATCATAGAGTTGGAAGAGACCACAAGGGCCATCGAGTCCAACCCCCTGCCAAGCAGGAAACACCATCACAGCACTCCTGACAAGAAATGTATACTAAGAGATTACATTGGAAAATTTTCAGACAGGACTGATGGAAGTCAAAAAAATTGAATAAGATGTAAAAATATGTTTAATTACTGTTGAAAATGGTATGTTAAAAAAAACTAATAAAAATTTATTTATATAAAAAAACAAAAATGGAGAATCTAAACGGTCTTATGCATCAGTAATCGGATGCAGTTGTGGCTCCATGAACATGGGGAGGTTGAGATAGGTATTAGAGCTTATCCGTACTTCCAGCTGCTTTCTCCAAGGAAAACTGCTCTTTAGTGCTCCATCGGAGCAAACAGCTATTTGAATTTTCTCCAGATTGCCGTTTGCTCTGATTTAGAGCCAAGGTTTCCCCTGGAAAAGGAGCAGAACAGGGAAAGCCACTTGGACCCATTCTTTCTAGGCACAGCGCATGTGGAAGTGTGAGAGGGCTTTTCATGTATAGAGGGTGTGTCAGAGATGGGACTTAAGCTGTCTTACCGTTGACTTGTGGCACAAACGTTTCTGCTATAAGCAACTTCATCAACTTCACAAGGACAGAGACCTGTAAGACAGAACAGCGGAGGCAGTGATCCAGGAATCAAACTGGCAGAGAATGTATGCGCCGCCGCAAGGGGGATTCAGACTGGATCCGGCTCAAGAGGGGCATTTTAACCGAGGTGCGTGGGCTGGGGCGGTTTGCTTTCTATCAGCGCAAATGACCTCCTCAGCAACTGCTTCTTGTGAGATGAGTTGATTGATCCCCATGGAGGATTTAAGTCTCGGGTGGTTTGCAGTGCCTCCATAATCAACACCTCTCCAGGAAATACGATCTAGAGAAGATTGTGTCAATTGCAGGGCAGCAAAAAAGGGTCCTCCAGTGGAATTCATTCAGAGTCAGGATACTTTCTATTTGCAGCTTAGCAGTCACTTCTTTGGCTCCGAGTGGTGCTGTGGGTTAAACCACAGAGCCTAGGGCTTGCCGATCAGAAGGTCGGCGGTTCGAATCCCCATGACGGGGTGAGCTCCCTTTGCTCGGTCCCTGCTCCTGCCCACCTAGCAGTTCGAAAGCATGTCAAAAGTGCAAGTAGATAAATAGGTACCGCTCAGGCGGGAAGGTAAACGACGTTTCTGTGCGCTGCTCTGATTCGCCAGAAGCGGCTTAGTCATGCTGGCCACATGACCCAGAAGCTGTACACTGGCTCCCTTGGCCAATAAAGCCAAGATGAGCACTGCAACCCCAGAGGCGGCCACGACTAGACCTAATGGTCAGGGGTCCCTTTACCTTTACCTTACCCACTTACACCAGTTTAGCATTTAGGCAGCTATTCCCAGGTTTGCACTCATTGGGGCATTTGCAGCAACAGTGGACCACTCCCCCTCCACCAGTTTATGTACCTCCCCCTAACGGACTTTATGCATGCAGCCAGAGACTATGCCTGCGTGGAAACTGTCTCTGCTCTTCCCTCTTCAGTCCCCTCCTGGTTCCGGGATACTGTGGTGCAGGAGATGGAGCGGAAGCACCTGGCCCTTCACTTGCCTGACCTGCTTCCTCCTCCTCTTCTGACCCATCCTGTGCCCCACCTTCTGGCCCTGAAGCTTCCCCCTCCTACGACTCTTGTCTCCTGGCTGGTACACTTCCCTACAAATCAATGGCCCCCTCTCCTGAGTCAGAGTCCTACCCCTACCCCCCTGAAGCTCTCTGGAGCCAAATTTCATCTCCCTTCCACAAACACTGCTCCATCTCTCTGTTTTGCCTGGCTTCCCACGGCCAAGATGAAGCTTCTAGGGCAGGCATAGGCAAACTCAGCCCTCCAGATGCTTTGGGACTACAACTCCCATCATCCCTAGCTAACAGGACCAGGGGATAGGGATGATGGGAGTTGTAGTCCCAAAAACATCTGGAGGGCTGAGTTTGCCTATGCCTGTTCTAGGGGGTCCCCTATTTAAGCAAATGTTTGCGTGTCAGAGCGTTCTGTCTCAGTCTAGCTAGCTGTGTCTCTATTTCTGCTCCTTTAATACTGTAGCCAATTCTTGTCCCTACGGAAGGTGCAATCAAGGCGTCAAATCAATTCAGTCAATCACTAAATGGAAAAGAGCTTACGTTAACAGGTCCAACTTGGGAAGAAACCAGGAGCAGCTCAAGACTGTGGAAAGAAGAAGTTGTATACAAGGGTCAAGAGAGACATGATGGAGGACCCAAGTGAGCGAGTTACATCCCAAAAGAAAGGACAGACATGACAATTCACGTCATGCTGCCTCCCAGGACTGGCCAAAATAGGGAACTGCTGGACGCCCAGCCACACAGGCAACTAATCCAGAATGCGGCAGCTAAACTGGTGACTGGGAGCGGCTGCCGAGACCACATAATACTGGTCTTGAAAGACCTACATTGGCTCCCAGGACATTTCCGAGCACAATTCAAAGTGTTGGTGCTGACCTTTAAAGCCCTAAACGGCCTTGGTCCAGTATACCTGAAGGAGCATCTCCAGCCCCATCATTCTGCCCGGACACTGAGGTCCAGCTCTGAGGGCCTTTGGGCGGTTCCCTCACTGTGAGAAGCCAAGCTACAGGGAACCAGGAAGAGGGCCTTCTTGGTGGTGGCACCCGCCCTGTGGAACGCCCTCCCACCAGATGTCAAAGAGACAAACAACTACCAATCTTTTAGAAGACATCTGAAGGCAGCCCTGTTTAGGGAA
Source organism: Podarcis gaigeae (assembly GCF_964106915.1). Taxonomy (NCBI): domain Eukaryota; kingdom Metazoa; phylum Chordata; class Lepidosauria; order Squamata; family Lacertidae; genus Podarcis; species Podarcis gaigeae. The sequence goes on along the minus strand of NC_139682.1, from coordinate 2,356,347 downwards.
GCTTTTAATGTTTAATAGACTATTGTATTTTAATTATTTTTTTTTGGAAGCCCAGCCAGAGTAGCTGGGGAAACCCAGCCAGATGGGCGGGGTATAAATAATAAATTATTATTATTATTATTATTATTATTATTATTATTAGGAAGGCTCTTTATCCCAATAGACCAGAGTAAGTCAGGTGATATCCCTTGAGCCTTATAAAGGCTTCTGGTTTCCAGGTCAGGCTTGCTTTCTGGCCTGGACAAGACTGCTGGGCTTCTTTCACTCCAAGTTCAACCGCACAGCAGCAGGGTCTGACTGCAGCCGACGGGAGCTATAGTACAAAAGATCTGGAGGGCACCAGGTTGGGGAAGTCTGCTCTATTGAAGGACCACACATATCTGCTATTGGGTCCCTGAAGCACAGATTCACACAAAGCGGCAAAATGTCCTTGCAGGTTACTAACAGGATTTTTATTTGAAGTGCATATGCAAATCAAAGGTACGGGGCGATCAGTACGCAACCTGCACACAGTAGTCAGGGTGCGCCCCCTTTATATAGATTTGCAGAATAGAATATCACCTGATCTCCTGTAAGCCACCTGATTTCTTGTAAACCGAAAATTATGGCAACTTCCTATGTCCTTACATGGGCTTGCCCCCCCCTTTCCTTCCTGTACCAGCCTCTCCGCGCCATGAGCCTCGACACGTGTTCAAATGTAAAACATGTGATTTATACTGATAGCAATAAGATGGGGCTTTGTCTCCTGCATTTTACTCCTCCCGACTGAGGCCCATTCAACCTTGCTCTTATCTTTATTGCCTAAGCTAGACCTTCCAACGAGAGGCCCATTTGCACCGTAACATTTAAGCAAGAAGAAGCTTTGTTCTTCTGGCTGGTGAAAAACCTCAACCCTCTGGAAAAACCTCGCCTTAAACAGTTTTTGGGATCATATAGAGAACAATATTCTAATGGCCACTTCACTATAACATCCCACAAGCTGCAAAGAAGTCCACCCCTGCTCTGCTTCGACTCCCCGAGACTAAGCGATCGTGCAACAGTGAGGCAAGATACCTGGCCAGTTTCGTAGTGAAGAACAGTCTGCCGCCGAAAACAGAGGCATGGACACTCAGTTTTAAGTTCTGCAATCAGACAAGGGGGGAGGAAAACGTCTCAGATGGCGGGGAGACTGGAAAAGTCCTCCCTCCCTGCCAATCATTCTCTGGACTTGAAAGCCAAGCCACGCAGAAAACTCTTGATTCCAACACTTACGGCCTTCATGACAAAGAGTCCAACGAGGGACCCGGACGGACCTTTCGCCAACAAGGCAATCTCGACAGAAAGCTCAATGACGGCTCTCTTGGGCTCCAGGATAATCCTCCGGATCCCGACCAAAGAGATGGTGATTTTCAGCGGCGCCTTCAGAGGACACTTGGGGCACTGTGAAAAGTGTGGGGCACAAAGGATATTTTTGATGCGTTTCTCTCTCCTGGTTTTAACGTATCTGTGCGGGGCTTATTATCTGTTTGTTTGGCTGTAAGTTGCTTTGCTGGGCAAGAAAAAGCGATGGACAAATTGGACAAACAGACGAAAATAAAAGATCCCTGTACGTGGGCATGTGGTTGTGGTGAGTCACTGGGGCACCCCATCGACGGATCTTTTCCCCAAGGTCCCTCAGACCTGCAGCCGGTGGAAGCTGGTTCATTAAAGCAAATAGGGCACTGCCCCACAAACATCAGCCTGCCCCCAATTCCCTGCCTCCCTAACTTATAACCAGTCTAGGGCAGGGTTTCCCAAGCTTAGGTTTCCAGGTCTTTGGACTACAGTTCCCATCATCCCTGACCACTGGTCCTGCTAGCTAGGGATGATGGGAGTTGTAGTCCAAAAACAGCCAGAGACCCAAGTTTGTGAAACCCTGGTCTAGGGCAGTCATTGGCAAACTCCAGCCCTCCAGATGTTCGGGACTACAATTCCCATCATCCCTAGCTAACAGGACCAGTGGTCAGGGATGACGGAATTGTAGTCCCAAACATCTGGAGGGCCGGAGATTGCCTAGTTTCCTGCTCTTCCTTGGCCTCAGCAGAACTCAGCTGGGAAAAGGAAGATGGGGGGGGGCATTGACTCTGCTTGTCTGTGGCTCTGGTTCCCCCTACTGTTGGCCTCCTAGCCTTCCGCCTGCCAGTCTCACATTGCACCAACCACAGCTGCCTGCAGCAATGCTTTCCCTTTTTAAATGTCCGGCCAAAGACTTGTCTGCTTCAACAAGCCTTTGATACTTTTTTGCTGGGGGCTTTTTGCACATTTTCTACCCCCGCTGCTTGCGACAGGGCTGTGCCCTTTATGAACTTCTCTGCAGTTTCCTACATAAATATTTTTGTTGGATTTTGCCTGCTAAGGGTGATTTGCTGCTACTTTGCTTTGCTGAGCTCCGATACAGTCCCCCCCCCTTTGATGGTTTTTATCGCTATCCTTATCGACGGTGTGGCTTTTGAAGATAAAACAAGGCACACACTTCTTAAAAGCAAACATCCGCTCACCTTTTGATGTGACAGAAGAGACGCAACGGCGGTCGTCAGCTCGCTGGCAGCGGAGAACTGTTGGCACAAAATGGTGTTGCGTTGAAAATGGCAGATCTTTTCAAAAGACAGAAGCACTGTTTTGGGGGGACAGGAGGTGGGCATGTGTGGCCACATGACCCGGAAGCTATACGCCGGCTCTCTCGGCCAATAAAGCGAGATGAGCGCCGCAACCCCAGAGTCGGTTATGACTGGACCTAATGGTCAGGACTCCCTGGTCCTGAATGGGGTAACTGTGCCCCTGAAGGACCAGGTGTGCAGCCTGGGAGTCATTTTGGACTCACAGCTGTCCATGGAGGCGCAGGTCAATTCTGTGTCCAGGGCAGCTGTCTACCAGCTCCATCTGTGGACTGTCTCACCAGAGTGGTGTATGCTCTAGTTATCTCCCGCTTGGACTACTGCAATGCGCTCTACGTGGGGCTACCTTTGAAGGTGACCCGGAAACTACAACTAATCCTGAATGCGGCAACGAGACTGGTGTCTGGGAGTGGCCGCCAAGACCATATAACACCAGCCTTGAAAGACCTACATTGGCTCCCAGTACGTTTCCGAGCACAATTCAAAGTGTTGGTGCTGACCTTCAAAACCCTAAACAGCCTCAAAGTCCCAGTAGACCTAAAGGAGTGTCTCCATCCCCATTGTTCTGCCCGGACACTGAGGTCCAGCGCCAAGGGCCTTCTGGCGGTTCCCTCCTTGTGAGAAGCAAAGCTACAGGGAACCAGGCAGAGGTCCTTCTCGGTAGTGGCACCCGCCCTGTGGAATGCCCTCCCATCAGGTGTCATATAGAACAACAACTACCAGACTTTTAGAAGACATCTGAAGGCAGCCCTGTTTTTAATGTTTAACAGACCACTGTATTTTAATACTTTGTTGGAAGCCGCCTGGGGGGCTGGGGAGACCCAGCCAGATGGGCGGGGTATAAATAATAATAATAATAATAATAATAATAATAATAATAATAATAATAATAATTAAAGCTTCATTTAAATTAAGTGGGTCATTGTTGCACCACAAAGACCCTCTCACTTTGACCCTCCAGCATACAAGGTAGTTCAAGGGGTGCTCTGACGTGTCAGAACGCCCTTCCCTAAGGACATAGCAGAAGGAACATCTGAATCCATTTTGCTTTCTGCGATGAAGGGTGACACGAGGCCTCTCCTTATTCTTTTATACCCAGCCATCCAATGGCAGAAAGCGTTTAACTGTGTTGAGATGTTTTAACTATGATGTTGTAGCATCAGCATGTTTGCCGCCCTGGGCTCCTTTGGTGGAAGGGAGGGATATAAATTTAGTGAATAAATAAATGAAATCTTTTTTTAAGATAAACTACTGCACTGTCAATTGAAATGTGCCTAAACATTGGCGACAGGATAGATAAGCGTCCTCTACTAAAAATGTTTAAAATAACCTTTGTTAAAAAACCAGAAGCTTTTTTGTTAGGAATTTTAGGTACCGACATCCCAAAAGATCAGAAAAGACTTTTTGTGTATGGGACAACAGCCGCTCGGATGCTACTAGCCCAGAGATGAAAAGAAGGCAAAGTGGCTACCAGAGAGGGATGGCAAGTTAAGCTGATGGACTACGCCGAAATGGCAAAACTGACTGGAAAACTTGGGAACCAAGAGGACAAAAACTTAAAAATAAAATAAAATAGTGGTGCAATTGAATTCCGACAAGCACAGAGAGCGCAAACCAGACTGAGTGTATGGAGGAGGGGGGCTCATTTAATCTCACTGCACACAGGTGGTGTAGTGACAATAAAAGTTTATTATTTATTATTACAACTTTTAAAAAAAATGGGGAAAATTTGTAAGTTATTTAAGAGACCACTGCAAGCAGATGGAAACATCAGCAGAATTTTAATCTCCCTTGTAATGTAACAAATACCATGGATAATATGGATTGAGGTAGAATATAGATTATGGAATAATATGCAGTTATAAGTGTTGATAATGAGACCCAGGGAGGAGATGGGGGGAAGTTGCAAGATTCAGAGTAATCTCTATATATGGAATATATTAAAGTTTTAAGCGTCTATATGCTTATCACATATATAAATTTATTGTTGTACATTGTTTTAACGGTTTGTTTTCTTCCTGGGGAGTTACCCCCAAGTGTGTTTTATACGCTGGTCTCTGACCGTAATAAATTATCTATCATCTATCTATCTATATCTATCTATCATCTATCATCATCTATCTATCATCTATCATCTATCTATCTATCTATCTATCTATCTATCTATCTATCTATCATCTCTATATCTATCTATCTATCATCTATCTATCTATCTATCTATCTATCTATCTATCTATCATCTATCTATCATCATCTATCTATCATCATCTATCTATCTATCATCTATCTATCTATCTATCTATCTATCATCTATCTATCATCTCTATATCTATCTATCATCTATCTATCTATCTATCTATCTATCTATCTATCTATCTATCTATCATCTATCTATCATCTATCTCTATCATCTATCTATCTATCATCTATCTATCTATCTATCTATCATCTATCTATCTATCTATCTATCTATCTATCTATCATCTATCATCTATCTATATCTATCTATTATCTATATCTATCTATCTATCTATCTATCTATCTATCTATCTATCTATCATCTATCTATATCTATCATCTATCATCTATCTCTATATCTATCTATCATCTATCTATCTATCTATCTATCTATCTATCTATCTCTATCTATCATCTATCTATCTATCTATCTATCTATCTATCTATCTATCTATCTATCTATCATCATCTATCTATCTATCATCTATCTATCTATCATCTATCTATCATCTATCTATCATCTATCTATCATCTATCTATCTATCTATCTATCTATCTATCTATCATCTATCATCTATCTATCTCTATCTATGGAAATACATTTGGACTGTTATAATTTTGTATTTGTAAAAATTTGTAAAAAAAAAAAAGATTAGAAAAATAAAGAAAAAGTAAGCATCCTCTTCTGCACCCAAAGGCAAAAGGCTAGCTGGGTGCTGGGGTCACATGACTCAGTCTCTGCCCCCTTCTGCCTCCCCCTGCAAATTTTGATGAGCCAAGCAGAGAAATTTGCAAGCCTTCTACCTGACGTGCCGCCACTTACCACTTCCGGCGTGGAAATGAACTCTTGCGTCCGGATCTGGATCAGAACCATGAGGATGGCGTCCAGGCTGGCCTGAGACATCCCGAGGCAGAAACCATGGTGATGCAAGACCGGGAGGGTGACAGGCCCTGCGCCGACAGGGAGGGTAATGTATCGTCCCCCAGTTCGGATGATCATCTGAAAGCAGTTGGAGAAAGAGCGAAAAAGCACAGCGCTGTTACTCAAAATAATGGTAGCCTTTATCACTTTATTGGGTGGTGCTGTGGGTTAAACCACAGAGCCTAGGACTTGCCAATCAGAAGGTCGGTGGTTCGAATCCCCGCAACAGGGTGAGCTCCCGTTGCTCGGTCCCTGCTCCTGCCAACCTAGCAGTTCGAAAGCACATCAAAGTGCAAGTAGATAAATAGGTACCGCTCCGGCGGGAAGGTAAACGGAGTTTACGTGTGCTGCTCTGGTTCGCCAGAAGCGGCTTAGTCATGCTGGCCACATGACTCGGAAGCTGTACGCCGGCTCCCTCGGCCAGTAAAGCGAGATGAGCGCCGCAACCCCAGAGTCGGCCGCAACTGTACCTAATGGTCAGGGGTCCCTTTACCTTTATCACTCTCCAGCCCATAATCTTGGAATCCTGGTACAGTGGTACCTCGGGTTACATACGCTTCAGGTTACAGACTCTGCTAACCCAGAAATAGTACCTCGGGTTAAGAACTTTGCTTCAGGATGAGAACAGAAATCGTGCTCCGGCGGCGCAGCGGCAGCAGGAGGCCCTATTAGCTAAAGTGGTGCTTCAGGTTAAGAACAGTTTCAGGTTAAGAATGGACCTCCGGAACGAATTCAGTTCTTAACCCGAGGTGCCACTGTATCTGGGAATTGGATCCCAGCAGTTTCTTGACATGCTGAATGTACCCGCCTAAGAATCTAAGAGCACAAAAATACCTCTCCTCCTCCCCCCATGTACTGTTCTGGGGGTTCTCCCAACACCCCCACGTCAATTGGAGCTGGGGGAAGGGTGCAGGTGAGGAAGGAAGCCCTGGTGGGCTAGCAGAAGTCCTAGCACAGGCTAGTGGGATTGGTGAGTTGAAACTGGCCCTTTTTGGCTGCCACGGCTAACGTCCGCCAACCAAACCGATTCCGTTAATCCTTTAAAAAGAGCCATTTTAATTTTTTTTGCAAGCAGCCAGTGCAACATCCCATGACTGTGAATATTCCCTAGGCTAATTCTGAGTGGAAGGCAGATCTCCTCTGTGTGCATTTTGTATGGAGCTCAGCTTCCCTTCAGGAGGAGAGAGACCCTGGGCTGGGGGGGGGGGGGCTTTGCAGTCACACACGCTCCTTACGTTGAATTCCAGCGCGACGTAGTTTGAAGTTATCAATGGCAGGCTGGCGAGCTGATATTGCATGGTGGCCACTGTGCCCATGGAGAAAAACACTGCAAGGAAGAAAACACAGCGATGGCGTTACACTCTCACAAACGCACATTTCAGACGCACACATTCTTTGCCAGCAGTACCATATGCTGTCTACAGTATCCTAGTTGCTGATAGCCGGGCTTCAAAACGAGGGTATCACTCTATATCTTGTTCACAAGGAGCCATTTCCTGCTAAACACGGGCATCACATACAGACCACGCTTCGTTTGCCTGGCACAAGGGATACATTTAGTGCATGGCACAGGGAGTGAAGATAAGGAAAGGATCATAGCGCCCTACGTGGGGCTACCTTTGAAGGTGACCAAGAAACTACAACTAATCCAGAATGCGGCAGCTAGACTGGTGACTGGGAGCGGCCGCCAAGACCACATAACACCGGTCTTGAAAGACCTACATTGGCTTCCAGTATGTTTCCGAGCACAATTCAAAGTGTTGGTGCTGACCTTTAAAGCTCTAAATGGCCTCAGTCCAGTATACCTGAAGGAGCGTCTCCACCCCCATTGTCCAGCCCGGACACTGAGGTCCAGTGCCGAGGGCCTTCACTGCAAGAAGTGAGTCTACAGGGAACCAGGCAGAGGGCCTTCTCGGTGGTGGCATCCGCCCTGTGGAACGCCCTCCCACCAGATGTCAAAGAGAAGAACAACTACCAGACTTTTAGAAGACATCTGAAGGCAGCCCTGTTTAGGGAAGCTTTTAAAGTTTAATAGGTTATTGTATTTTAGTGTTTTGTTGGAAGCCGCCCAGAGTGGCTGGGGAAACCCAGCCAGATGGGTGGGGTATAAATAATTTATTATTATTATTATTATTATTATTATCAGTGCATTCTATCTGGGGACACCCGGACCACTCCAAAGGAGCGGCAAAACGTTTGTTGACCCCCAGTTACAGCTATTGCTGAGTAGGGTTGAATGAAGAATAATCACTGGATGTAAGAAACAGGGAAAACAGGGAAACTCTGTTAGGTCCTTGCGTGCCCACATTTAGCCAGGAAGGTTCGCTTTTGGATGACCCAGCTGGCTGTAACAGATTATTATTATTAACAATAAGAAATTGCTTTGGGGATTTTTAAAGTGGGCATCGATGGTGAAATTTAACAAACTAAACTAACAGCAATGACAATAATGAGTTATTGCTTAATTCCAAAATAGGCTTTTAAGTGGTTTACGAAGCATAAGAACCAGGGTACTGCAAACTCTACTTTAGCCACTGAATATTGGTCCAGTAAACCAAATGTTAAGACTAACAATAGGAACCTGTGTTTTTATGCTCTTGGGAAACTTTTTCACCCTGTTAATAAACCAAGGTGAAAGAACGATCTCTCTGCTCTCATGCAAAGAATACAGTATATGTGGGCAGGTCAGGAACTGGTGTTGCCTCTTGACACCCACCGGGAGCAGTTTGTGATGTTATCCGTGTTTCTTTTATGCCTATTTATCTACCACGGCCTTGTAGCTGAATGTATGCATTTAACCAATGCATTTATAAAGCACTGATACTGCTGACAAGGCAAGTTGATGCTGCCCATAAGCACTGAGGCCCAGGAGCCTTTTGTGGCTCCTTTTCTAGAAGAAAGAGGAACAAACATTCAAGAAGTTGGCAAGGAGAATGAAGGAGAGAGACGCTTTGGCAGCTAGTCAAAGAAACTCACCATTGGCAGTGTGTAGAAAGTCGACCCCTGAGACGTTGATGACCACTTCCACCGCTGTGCACACCTGAAATGCAAGGCAAGGGATTTAAGACAAAGGAGAAGCCTTGGTTTCCCACCCTTGAGCTTGTTTGCTTCTGGGTTGTCTTCAAAACATCTCCAGGAGTAAGAATTCATGCTCTTTGCATCAATCTCTGGACCCCACTATTGCTCTGTCCATGGTTCTGTTCTCCCTCTCTGGCCATTTTAACTTGGAATTTAGGCTTTGCGCTTATGGCTTATGGCGAGTTTCGACCTGTGCCACAGTTCCCATGGAGTGATCCTCAACCCCTGGAGGAGACTCTTGAGAGTCCCATGGACTGCAAGAAGATCAAACCGATCCATTCTTAAGGAAATCAGCCCTGAGTGCTCACTGGAAGGACAGGTCCTAAAGCTGAGGCTCCAAGACTTTGGCCACCTCAGGAGAAGAGAAGAGTCCCTGGAAAAGACCCCGATGTTGGGAAAGATGGAGGGCACAAGGAGAAGGGGACGACAGAGGACGAGATGGTGGGACAGTGTTCTCGAAGCTACCAGCATGAGTTTGACTAAACTGCGGGAGGCAGTGGAAGACAGGAGTGCCTGGCGTGCTCTGGTCCAGGGGGGCACGAAGAGGCAGACATGACTAAACGACTAAACAACAACAACAATCCAGTTATACACAAGTTGTGGTTTCTCCAACAGAGCAAACAATGGCTGATACAGGATGCCAGCTGGAAAATTGAATGAGCCCCCCCGTTTTTGTTTTTATTTTAAAAGTACCCGAAGACATCATTGTAGGGGCATCTTGTCTACCTTGGTAATCTGTAAATATATGTATTATGATATCCCCAAGACTTATTTAACCCTCTTTCATGGCTGACACACACTGGGTCCATGGAGCTGCAACTCACCGTCTTGTGGAATGATGCTGCAAGGATGGTCGTTACAAGGGGCCTCACTTTATTCACCAACAAGCTGCAGGGAAAAGAGAGTAACAAAAGAGGGAAGGAAGAAGAAGAAGAAGAAGAGAAGAGTTTGGATTTGATATCCTGCTTTATCACTACCTGAAGGAGTCTCAAAGTGGCTCACATTCTCCTTTCCCTTCCTCCCCCACAACAAACACTCTGTGAGGTGAGTGGGGCTGAGAGACTTCAAAGAAGTGTGACTGGCCCAAGGTCACCCAGCAGCTGCATGGGGAGGAGCGGGGAAGCGAACCCGGTTCACCAGATTACGAGTCCACTGCTCTTAACCACTACACCACACTGGCTCCCAAAAGGGTCTGGGACAGCAGCAGCTTGTTATAAGCTCATTCTGAAGCCCACATTCTCGGTGAGTGCAAAGCTTATCTTACAGATGTGTAAGACACTTCCAAGAACTGGAGACATTGGGCTGCATTATGTTTTCCCCGCATTGTGATTTTTGCTGGCACCTGCTCTTGTGATTTATTGCCTCCCTGAATGAGGCAGAATTAACCCTGGACCAGCACAATTGCCAAGGGCTGCAGGAATTGAGAGAAGCTTTGGCTGGTTCACGCTTTTCCCCCCATTGCGAATTTTACATAGCACGCACGCGTGCGCACACACACCATGATTCATGATATATTGTCAGGTCAAAAATCATGAAACCGATATCACAATGTGGATTTCAAACTGATTTGGGATGATATACAGTCATACTTTGGGTTAAAGTTGCTTCATGTTGAGCATCTTTGGGTTGCACTCCAAGGTGACCCGGAAGTAACGGAACACGTTACTTCCAGGTTTTGCTGCGTGCACATGTGCAAACGCTCAAAATGACGTCATGCGCATAAGCGGCGAATCATAACCCGTGCACATGCAGACGCAGGTTGCATCCCGTTCGCATCCAGAGGTACCACTGTATCAATATATTGCCCAGCCCTAATCTCTAGTCATGCTGCCAGGAGAAGCAAAGTTCCTTCTTCTGCCACTAATGATATTTTTGCATTGCTTGGAATGTAAACATGCTTTCAATATTGTTTTTGATATTGTAGTACTGTACTGTACTGTACTGTACTGTACTGTACTGTATTGTTATATTTTACATTTCTATCCTACTCTTCCTCCCAAAGAAGCCCAGGATGACAAGCAGCAAGCAATGAAACAAAATAAAGAATGTCTCAAAACTTCATTGAATGGTTATCCTTTGATGGTCCCACAACACCACCTTTAGGCAGTGAAGCCGAGTGTGTGCTGAGGCTGGGAAGGGATCTGGTTTCCTGAAAGGATTCCGGGACCAACTCTGGCAGCTCTCTCAACCAAAGGCATGCAGACGAAACTGTAGGAATGAGCACGCTGAGCGAATTGCGTCAGCACTTACTGCGAAGGGCAGATGATCCTTGCGATTGCAAATTCACTCTTGCACACTTGCATTCTGATGTGGAAGCCGCCCGCAAAATAGCTCTCAAACCTGACTTCCGCTTTGATGTCCACGTCTAGGATGATGTCAATTCGCTCAAAGTGTTTTCCAAAAAAGCTAGGAGATGAAAAGACATTGAACAGAACCCCAGTGAGATTCCTCCCCTACTGCATTCCTTAACCTCCAACCAAACCACTGTGTTTCTGGGCAAAGCATTGTGTTTTTAATCCAGCAGAGAGCATCAGTATTTGGGGTTCTATGGCTTGTGTCCAAAGCTTGCCCTATATAGAGACCTCTGGCCTGATTTGGTACAAGGCAGTTTCCTATGCTCCTACTTAAAATCATAGAATCATAGAATCATAGACTTGGAAGAGACCACAAGGGCCATCGAGTCCAACCCCCTGCCAAGCAGGAAACACCATCAGAGCACTCCTGACATATGGTTGTCAAGCCTCTGCTTAAAGACCTCCAAAGAAGGAGACTCCACCACACTCCTTGACAGCAAATTCCACTGTCGAACAGCTCTTACTGTCAGGAAGTTCTTCCTAATGTTTAGGTGGAATCTTCTTTCTTGTAGTTTGGATCCATTGCTCCGTGTCCGCTTCTCTAGAGCAGCAGAAAACAACCTTTCTCCCTCCTCTATGTGACATCCTTTTATATATTTGAACATGGCTATCATATCACCCCTTAACCCCCTCTTCTCCAGGCTAAACATGCCCAGCTCCCTTAGCCGTTCCTCATAAGGCATCGTTTACAGGCCTTTGACCATTTTGGTTGCCCTCCTCTGGACACGTTCCAGTTTGTCAGTGTCCTTCTTGAACTGTGGTGCCCAGAACTGGACACAGTACTCCAGGTGAGGTCTGACCAGAGCAGAATACAGTGGCACTATTACTTCCCTTGATCTAGATGCTATACTCCTATTAATGCAGCGCAGAATTGCATTGGCTTTTTTAGCTGCCGTGTCACACTGTTGGCTCATGTCAAGTCTGTGGTCAACCAAGACTCCTAGATCCTTTTCACATGTACTGCTCTCAAGCCAGGTGTCACCCATCTTGTATTTGTGCCTCTCATTTTTTTTGCCCAAGTGCAATACTTTACATTTCTCCCTGTTAAAATTCATCTTGTTTGTTTTGGCCCAGCTCTCTAATCTCTAATGATCAGCTTGCAGCTGCCTTATGCTGAACCTAAGCATATATAGTCCAAGGGCTGAGCTCCGGCAAGTCATTGCCACCCAGTGGTGTTAACCAGTTTTGCTCAGACTTATGGGTTCAGTAGCAGATCTCTGAAGGCCAGTGGCTGCGAACAAACACCAGGAAGGAGCTAACACTTTCCTGCCCTGTCCGTGAGCATCCTGAAAAGGCTTCTGTTGGAACCAGGATGTCAAGGTCAATGGGCCTTTGGTCTGACCAGTGGGGCTTATCCTATGGCTTTCTGTACCCAGTGGATGGCATATTTCTCAACCACTGCTTGCTCCCAGGTCACAGTCTTGTGGACCCCCTCCTGAACTGGCAGTGCCACTTGGACAGAACACTTTAAAACAACAACAACAACAACAACAACCACAGGGGAACAAAATGTTCAACCCGGCAAGTGATAAATCGTGCCTTCCAGACCCTCTCCTACAATATCCACAGAGGAACGCCTTAACTTGGGAGGCGACCCCCCATCCCCCCACCCAAAACAAAGACAACCAGTAGCAATGAAATAGGCAGAAAGCATGCGGGGGGAGTGGGAAAGGGGGTGCAACTCACAATTTACCGCTGAGATGAAATCTGGCCTTGATGCACACTAAGGAGTCTACCTTTTCGTACAGCTCCAGACTGACCGATGGAGTGAAGACCCTCACGACATGCAACCTGGAGATTGAAAATCAGGCAGCAGAGAGAAATGAAGTGGGCGTTCAATTGGCCATGGCTGGCTATATATGGGGGGGGGGGACTAATGCTGGGGTGGTGGTGACTCACTAAAATTCAAGAGCATGAGATAATCCACTTTACAGCTGGGAGCTGGTGGTCAAGCAGTGGTGAGGAACCTGGAGCCCTTCAGATGTTAGGATCCAGCTCTTATAGAAGGCTCAGCCCATGTAGCCCATTATTATTATTATTATTATTATTATTATTATTATTATTATTATTATTCAGTGATGGTGGTAGCTTTGCCATTCACCCCCTCCCGCAAACTGGTAAGAACTTAAGAACATAAGAAGAACATCGGCTGGATCAGGGCCATGGCTCATCCAGTCCAGCATTGTGCTCTCCCTGTGACCGACCAGATGCCTTTGAGAAAGCATAAGAGCAAACTGAATCTGAGCAAACACCCTCTCCGTGGCATGGATTGCAATGTTGCTCAATTGCACCAAAGGGCAGAAACAGGGGAAAGAGCTCCAGATGATTCTTTTTACGCTCACTTCAACCTCTCACTTGTCCTTTAAGATATCTGAGGTCAACAAGAGCCTGGACTTGGGAGAAGCATTTGTGTACACAAGAGGTAAAAGAGATCCTTTATTTCAGGTAGGCTCAATGCCAACCTCTCAGGCCAGAGATCATGGCAGCCTGTCCACTGTCTTGTCACGGGGCAACAACAATTCTCTTCTCTGAGTGGCCATGTAATGGCAACCCACAACTCACTGAAGGTGGTCCTTTGATGGTTTTTGTTTAACTAAAACTATGGAACTTCCTCCCACAGAAGACAGTTGGTTGTCACCAACTTGGATGGCTATAAAAGAGGTTGAGACAAAGTCATGGAGCAGAGACCTATTGGGGGCTCCTAGCCAGAAAGGCCCTGATCCGCCTCCACAATCGGAGGCAGCACTGCTTCTGAGTAACATTTCCTGGAAACCTCAGGAAGGGAGAGTTGTTCTTGTCCTCGGATCCTGTTTGCAGGTTTTCCCACAATGGGCATCTGGTTGGCCCCTGTGAGAACAGGATGCTGGCTTAGACGGTCTCCTTTGGCCTGATGCAGATGATGCTCTTCTGAGTGGTCCATGGTGAACATAACAGCTGAAAACGCGCAAGGTCTTCTCCTTGAGTGGCATGGGCTGAATTTCGTTGATATGCCAATAAAGGTTTGACATTGAGCATGCAAGCTTTGCTGCACTTGGGCGCAACTGAACTCATGCGATTAAAGGAAAGGGGAAGGATTGCCAGGAAGCATACGTGGCAGAAATTTATAAAATCATGCATGAACTGGAGAACGTATCTAGAGACAGATTTCTCCCTCTTCATCTCCTATAGCATCAAAATGAGGAGGTAGGGATGCATGAATTAGTCAACTTTGTATTCACTCAAATTCTCTCTCTCTCTCTCTCCCCCCCCCCCAATCTTGAGTTAATTTCACCACATTTCCGCATCAGCCTGCAATTTCCATGCCTGCCGTTTAAACCCTTCTTACAGGATTTACTATAATGTAAAAATAATACCAGAAAATTACGCTGGTATCCTTCAGAGAAGACAATGAAGAACCAAAGTGGCAGTGATTGGGGGGAGTTTTTAAGTCCTTCTCCATGCCTTGCATGGTCCCAGGTGTGGGCAGGTTCTCCCAGCACCTGCAGTTCACATTTCTCCAAAGATTCATGCAGCTTAAAGAGGGATGTGTGCGCTTCGCCCCTTTAGCCGGGAAGTCTCTTGGGGATAGGAAATGGATGCAGTGAGAGATTTTACTTTCTTGGGCTCCATGATCACTGCAGATGGTGACAGCAGCCATGAAATTAAAAGACGCCTGCTTCTTGGGAGAAAAGCGATGACAAACCTAGACAGCATCTTAAAAGGTAGAGACATCACCTTGCCAGCAAAGGTCCGTATAGTTAAAGCTCTGGTTTTCCCAGTAGTGATGTATGGAAGTGAGAGCTGGACCATGAAGAAGGCTGAGGACGAGATGGTTGGATAGTGTCTTCAAAGCTACCAGCATGAGTTTGACCAAACTGCAGGAGGCAGTGGAAGACAGAAATGCCTGGCATGATCTGGTCCAGGGGGTCACAAAGAGTCAGACATGACTAAATGACTAAACAACAACAACATCAATTGTCTTGTGCCAAGTGACCATTTGCATCTATTGACCTCTGGCCACCTTGATCTTGGAGGTTGTCTTCTTTGGCGTTTTTTTTTTTTGGGGGGGGGAGGATGGGACTTGGCTCCTTTGGGCACCAAAGTTTGTTTTTATATGTCTGCCATGTTCTCTTTGCACCTCATCTGGCTTTGAGTTTGGGCTAACAAAAGCCAAAGGAGATTAAGCAGTCAGGTGCTAAAAGGAATAAGTAAATTCAGATGTATTCCTGGCGAGCCCTGAACAAAGCCAGCCAAGAACTACATTGAATTCTATTAAAAATCACAGCATGTTCCCTGCTGTTCCAGAAAATGAGATAACAGCCCTCTTGGAACCATCACAAGGCCTCCTTTGGGTCCGGTTCTTTTCCTCGATTCCCCTTCCACTCTGAAATATGGCGCTGCAAATGCCTTGTCATTTACTTACTCCTTAATCCAGTTTTCTGGGTGCTTATCTTTGTGAGGGACATCTGGGAACTGAATGGCCAAGAAGTGGCTCTGGAGAAGCTCATGCCGAAGGAAGATGGAGGAGACATCTGAAACATACAGGAACAGGATTACGGCACAGGATCTTGTGGATGGAAAATAATTTGCTTGGCGTGGGTTGTCTGTTATTACATACTATGCAGCTTCACCCCCGGCAACAATTAAACACACACACACACACACACACACACACACACACACACACACACCATTTTCAGTGTTTACTGAACACTGAGATATATTATATTGTATTTCTCTACCAGTTTTCTCTCACCAAAGCAGTGCTCTCAGGTAAAAAGGTAAAGGGACCCCTGACCATTAGGGCCAGTCGTGACCGATTCTGGTGTTGTGGCACTCATCCCGTTTTATTGGCCGAGGGAGCCGGCGTACAGCTTCCGGGTCATGTGGCCAGCATGACTAAGCCGCTTCTGGCAAACCAGAGCAGCGCACAGAAACGCCGTTTCCCTTCCCGCCAGAGCGGTACCTATTTATCTACTTGCACTTTGACGTGCTTTCAAACTGCTAGGTGGGCAGGAGCAGGGACCGAGCAACGGGAGCTCACCCTGTCATGGAGATTCAAACCACCGACCTTCTGATTGGCAAGTCCTAGGCTCTGTGGTTTAACCCACAGCGCCACCCGTGTCCCAGGTAAATCAAAGTAAATGTTCAAGGAGCCATTCAGCCTTATTGCAATGACTTTCAGGAAATGTTATGCTGGAAACTGGTTCAAGAAATCTTGTTTCTTTTTTGCCAGGGCTCAGGACCCTGCAGATGACGTGATGGAAGGATTGGGGTGGTGAACTTTGGAGCAGAGGAGAAGATACCCGAAGGGCACAGTCTCGCAGCCCATTCCTATCCATGTCTACTCAACAGTAAATGTATCTAGGATTGCAACCTTAGCTGATTAGGCAGATAAGGGAGCTGCAAAAAAAATTGTAGAAATTCTAACTTGGCTAAATTTTACCCAAAAGACTCTGGGGTTCCTAAAAGCAGGTGATGACACACCTTTCTCAACTTTTTTTTAATTGCTGTTATTTTTTTAAAGATGGGGTTTTTGTTGCTGCATATTTTAGTGGGTTTGATTCATTGCATACTACAGTGGTACCTCGGGTTAAGAACTTAATTCATTCCAGAGGTCTGTTCTTAACCTGAAACTGTTTTTAACCTGTTCTTAACTTTAGCTAACGGGGCCTCCTGCTGCCGCTGCACCGCCGCGCTGCGATTCCTGTTCTTATCCTGAAGCAAAGTTCTTAACCTGAGGTACTATTTCTGGGTTAGCGGAGTCTGTAACCTGAAGCGTCTGTAACCTGAAGCATCTGTAACCCAAGGTACCACTGTACTTGAATCAGGGAGCTTTATATTGCAATGTTTGCGAAATTGGCTTTTGCACTTGTAAAGCATGTGTTACGGAAGGGGGGGGCATGTCTTCTTCACCTTCTTCGCTACAATATATTTGCTCAATTTCTCTAGGACTCCATCACCCCTCCCCTGTCCTCCATAATCCCTCAAGGTGTCAAGACCCTAATCCTGTCAAATCACTCTGCCAAACCTTTCCTCCGGGCAATGCCAGGTGACAGACTATGCATACATGGACCATTGTCTTCCCATCACCGGCACTCAGGAAGCGCTTATCTGCGCATATCTCCAGCTCTGCATATTCCCCCCTCCCTCCTCCTTATGTTAATCCGGTGTAACCCAAACTCTCCTTAATGTATTCATGATGTAATCTGTGTAACCCAACCTTTCCTTAATGTATTCATGATGTAACTGGGATGTATTTTGCACTGTATTCTGGGACATGGAGGGAGTTTCAAAAGTTCATGTCACCCCTTTCTCGGGGTTCAATCTCATCTTGAACCTGTTGCGCAATAAACCTTGGATCTCCGCATTTTGCTCCTGTCCGGCTGAGCTCATTTTCTTCCGCAGGGACCCGCGGACACTTAGTCCGACGAGCTGGGTGGCAGTGTAGCCCCGCACCCAGATTTTAGCCGTAACACATGTAGATGCCACTTTTGGCAGCAGTCAAGAAGAACAGTGATAGCAAGATGTGCTGTAAGCCAAGGTCAACTCACGGCTCCCCCACCTGAACATCACAGCTCAGCTCAGACTCCTCTGTTCACAAACCTGCTCTTCAAAACAACTGTGATGGCCTTCCTTAAATACCCAGACTGCCTTCCTGTCCACTACCACAAGCAGCACAAATTTCTCCCCCTTGATCTTCAAAACGTCGCCATGCCAACCCCTCATAACTCAAACTGTCTCCCCTCCAGGACTCCTATTTCTCCAGCTCAACCAAACTCAGCTCCCTGAAGCATCCTTGGGCTCCCTTGAAGGTCTCTGCTGCTTAGCCCTTGTGGTTGACGCTTATCCCTAAAAGATGCTTCCTAGAACATGCCTCTTATTCTTCTCCCAAGCCCCTTTCCATAGCTCCCACAAAGCTCTTGGCTTTAACCCCTAAGTCTTTCTGACTGCTGCTCTGTCAAACGCCTTGCACTCTGGTGGTGCCAAGGAAAGAAATAAGCAGGTGTCAGCAACGGGCAGGAAACCAAACCCTTCCTAAAAAAATCCATGGAAATCAATAAAAAGGTTCTTTTGCACGTTTAGGTGGTACCAGATTCGGAGCAAGCAGAAAAGGGAGCTACTCACGCCTGTCTTCTTACTAACCAGTGCAAACACGAGTCGCAAAGCATTCTTACATTTGTGAGCAGTGGCCGGACTGACGATGGACACGATCCCATGTGAAAATCCTTTCGGGCCTCCTTGAGAGGGGCTGACCAGGCTGCAGAGGACAAATAGCCCCAAGAAACTCCACATCTTCGAGCCTGGAGACCTGCTGGGAAAGTTGGGTCAGGTCATCACCCCTGCTGTGCAAAGAAGCAGTAATCTGGGGAAAAGCTCCTGAGAGAGATCGCTGGGGCTGATAAATCCCGTTCTCCTAGTCACTGGAGACTTGATTTGTGGGAAGACCGGGCTCATCGGCCACACAGAGATTTGTAAGCGGGGAGATCCACAGGATTTTGCAGAATTCCTGATACAATGGAGAGATCCCGCCACACGTGTGCCTTTGTGTGCGTAAGTGTGTGCGTATGGGATTCTCTGTACATATTCTAATGAGTAGGTTAAAGTAGGAGTGTACTCACACTATGCTTTTCTCATTTACATCCTTTTTAGCCCTTTTAAATATCTGAAAAGGACACCTCCTGTCACTTACTCAAGCGGGGAAAAATGTTGGTAAAGGTTCTATCTATCATCTACCTATCTATATCTATCATCTATCTATCATCTATCATCTATCTATCTATCTATCTATCTATCTATCTATCTATCTATCTCTATCTATCTATCTATCTATCTATCTATCTATCTATCTATCTATCTATCTATCTATTATCTATCTATCTATCTATCTATCTATCATCTATCTATCTATCATCTATCTATCTATCTCTATCTATCTATCTATCTATCTATCTATCTATCTATCTATCTATCTATCTATCTATCTATATCTATCATCTATCTATCTATCTATCTATCTATCTATCTATCTATCTATCTATCTATCTCTCTCTCTCTCTCTCTCTCTCTATCTATCTATCTATCTATCTATCATCTATCTATCTATCATCTATCTATCTATCATCTATCTATCATCTATCTATCTATCTATATCTATCTATCTATCTATCTATCTATATCTATCTATCTATCTATCTATCTATCTATCATCTATATCTATCTATCATCTATCTATCTATCATCTATCTATCTATCATCTATCTATATCTATCTATCTATCTATCTATCTATCTATCTATCTATCTATCATCTATCTATCATCATCTATCATCTATCTATCTATCTATCTATCTATCTATCTATCTATCTATATCTATCATCTATCTATCTATCTATCATCATCTATCAATCTATCTATCTATCATCTATCTATCTATCTATCTATCTATCTATCTATCTATCTATCATCTATCTATCTATCATCTATCTATCTATCTATCTATCTATCATCTATCTATCTATCTATCATCTATCTATCTATCATCTATCATCTATCATCTATCTATCTAATTTTTATTAAATTTTCTGTTTTGCAATTTAAAATTCTCATTTTACATCCTTACGATATCAGTGACTTCCCTTCTTCTCTTTCCATGGTTCACTTTACATATCATAAATCCCTGCATATTTTACAAAAACTATACCAATCAGTATTCCATTATTGCATCCATCAAACTTATTTACACTGTTGAATTTATCTTAATGCTGCCAGTGTTTTCAGCTGTACACAATTATTTCCCAGATATTCAATAAACGTCTGCCAATCTTCTTTAAACGTACATTCTTCTTGTTCTCTTATTCTATAAGTTAAGTCTGCGAGTTTTGCATATTCTGTCAATTTAAGTTGCCATTCTTCTTTGGTTGGGACCTTGCTCGTTTTCCATTTGGGAGCTAGCAAATCACCGGCCACAGGTGTAGCATACATAAATAATCATTTCTGACACCTGGGAATTTCAGCCTGAATTATCCCCAACAGAAAGGACTCAGAGTTTTTTCTGGGGGAAAATACTTTTAAACACCCCCCCAATTAATTATAGATTATTTCCCAATACTCTTTTGCCCTTTTACATGTCCATGGTAAAGGTCATAATGTCTTATGGAGTCCAGGAACATCATTCATTAGGAAGATCTCCTGCACAAGCCCCATTTTTTGCACGCTCTATTTCTTTCCTTTGTGTGGATGTGCAAGAAAAGCCCCACAAAGTCGTTTTTGACAGCTGCTTGATCAAATAGCTTCCCCCAACATTCCTCAAATCCTTCGTTTAGGCTGCCATTTCCACATTCACCTTGAATTGCACATTTTTGGGGAATACGAGGGCCACGCTCCGCTGTGAAACATCTCTACAAGGAAAGGGCCCTGCCTGTTTCTCTACTGTTATCGCGCTGGTTATTAGCACGCAAAGTTCTCTGCATGTATCCATGTCATTGGTTTGATCCTGCCAAAAACCGACAACCTTCATTGCAAGCAAAACTTTCAGTGAAAAGACCTCTCAAATCTCCGCTGAGTTATCAGGTTTGTGGTCCCATTGATTGGCTGGGGGAAATGTGCCAACAAGTGGCCCTAAACCACACCATGCAGTTTAATGCATGCATGGGACTCAAATGATTCTTTTTGTTCTATTCTGTGACACTCCCGCCCCACTCCCTTTCAGAGCCTTCACACAGAAATCGCAGCATCTTGCAATTAATGCTGATGTCTAGAGTAGAGGCTTACCTGCCCAGGTTGCTTTCCAACCAACCCTCTGCCCCATTCCCCCCACTCATCGGCCAATTCAACCATCTACCTGCAACTTTCCTTACCTTTGTCCTTACTGGAAACAAAATATAAAAAATTCCTTCCAGTAGCACCTTAGAGACCAACTAAGTTTGTTACTGGTATGACCAACACGGCTACCTACCTGTAACTAGAACTTTGTCCTGACTGGTCACTCCTGAATTTCTTGACCTTCCCAGGCTGGAGAAAGCAATTTCCTCTGAGCTTTATATAGCGGCCACAACTGGACTGATACAGTGATAAACATCAGCCGGGGAGCTCCTCCCGGCTCTATTGTAAAGATGTTGCAGGGGATCTGAATGTCCCTTGATGTAGGCCATATGTAACACAATGTGATTTACATTGTTCTCCAATGCCTTCAATTGTGTTGCTTAGTGGGCTGAAGATTTAAGTAAAATATTAAGCTGGTGCCATGGAAAATGCACTTCATTTTGAATGGACTTCAAATGCCAGCAATAATCTTTGAAACCAGGTCAACTAAATGTGTACCTATATTTATTATTATGTATTTAATTTCTGTCCTGCCCTTTGTTTGAGGATCACAGGACAGTTTGCAATATACAACACAAAAATGCCTAACAAAGTCAAAAAGAAAGCAATCTCCCCCCCTCCTCAGTTTAAAAGGCCATTGATAGATCAGTTTTCAGTAAAATTTCTGGGGAAAGCCGGATGCACAGCAATCCAGTGTCGTTTGCCAACTTTCCATAAAAATAGCTCAAAATTCTATGCGATTTAGCAAAAGGAAAAAAAAAGTTCAACAACTTTGACCTCCCCTCAAAAAAGGTCAAAACCAGGATCAGGCCAGGATCAGTGCAAGATGCTCAAAACCTCATCTTGCCCTGCTGAGCAATTTGGCCGCTGATTTCTGCACTAGCTGGGGCTTCCAGATTGTCTTCAGAGGCAATCTTATACCTTCAGAGGTATAAGAACGTAGGCAGCAGAAGCTAAGCTATCTCTATCCCATCCCCGCCAACATTTCTCTGGCGAAAAAGGGGACATTCAATCTTGCTGCACACATAGACCTAACATCCACATCTGCATCAGTCGCCACCTCACGTACCTCGCAGGATTGTTGTAAAGAAAGGATGTGAGAGCAACGGGACTGTAGGTAACACCTTCTGGAATGAAATAAGATTTCAGCGCTTATCCTTATCCTTAACAACAACAATGGAATCTATGAGAATGACCAGGAACATAAAAGGTAAAGATACCCCTGACCGTTAGGTCTAGTCGTGGACGACTCTGGGGTTGCGGCGCTCATCTCGCTTTACTGGCCGAGGGAGCCGGCGTACAGCTTCCAAGTCATGTGGCCAGCAGGACTAAGCCACCTCTAGCGAACCAGCGCAGCGCACGGAAACGCCGTTTCCCTTCCCGCCAGAGTGGTACCTATTTATCTACTTGCACTCTGACGTGCTTTTGAACTACTAGGTGGGCAAGAGCTGGGACTGAACAACAGGAGCTCACCCCATTGTGGGGATTCGAACCGCCGACCTTCTGATCGGCAAGCCCAAGGCTCAGTGGTTTAGACCACAGCACCACCCGCATCCCTGCGATCAGGAACATACCAGAGAGTAAATCCTATTGAACTCAGTGGGACTTACTTCTGAATAAACATGCTTAGGATGGCAGTGTAAGGCTGCCCAATCTTTACTCAGTTACCTGGGAGTAAGCTCCATGGAATACAGTGGGACTTACTTCTGAGACAGTGTCAATAAAGGATTCGACATTCCCTGCATTTCCTCAGAAATGGCCAGCTGATGCCATGTGAGCTAGATGAATAAACACCCAGCAATAAAAGATAATGGGAAGAGGATTTCCCCCAGCAAATTATTTGTCAAAATTAGAAATACCTAAATACAGATGGTCATTTACCCTCGCTAGATTCAACGTGCTGCCATCTGCCTTATTGCAGGGCAAATTCGAGGGTAAACCGTATGCGGAACGAGTCTGCCCCTGCGACTTGATGGAGGTAGAAACTGTCTCTCATGCCTTGTTACGCTGCTGTTTCTATGGGGATATACGCTCGGTATTTATTACCCCTGCTGTGCAAAAATCTCCAAATGAATCCAAACTTCAATGTCTAAAATCCCTGGTAGAGGACAGGGATCCTGAGATCACGTTACAGGTAGACAAATTCTGTGTGATTGCCATAAAACTTAGGGAACAAGCTGTGCTATTGAGTAAGGCCTTAAATGATAATTTTAGGTTATACGTTAGTGACTAAGTTTTAATTTATATATATTTTTAACTGTTGCTATAACTGTATTGTCCCTGTTATACCTAATTGCAAATTAAAATGTATCCCTATCATGTTTTATGACTTCCTTGATATTGTATGTGGGCTGGAACTGGTCTGCTGAAGCATTGAAATTAAAGAACTTAATGTGGATTGGTGACCTTTCCCTTCCAAAGTAGAGGAAGGGCTTTGTATGCTAGTTTCACCATGTCCTTCATTTGGTGCAGGGATTTTATTTTCTGTATAAACCGGACTCTGTTCTTGCGCCCCTGACTTTTTATGGTTCTCCGAGACATGGAGGGGAGGAAAAAAGAAGACTGGGACATGCCAGGATCAAATCATGAACTGGGATGGCTTCCCTGGAAAATCAGGACACTTGGACAGTATGCTATTCGGATAGGGGCATAGCTGGGCCACCAGCCTAAACTGATGGAAGGCACTCTGGACCACCGAGGCCCCCCGAACCTCAAGCCCTAGCAATGGATCCAAACTGATACCTGCTCCTTCCAAGGTCATGTAACCCCCTCAAGAGCAGGCAGCCTCCCATCCATTCAGCTGAGGAAACCACCTACACTGAGAGCAGTGTGGTGTAGTGGTTAAGAGCGATAGACTCGTAATCTGGTGAACCGGGTTCGCTTCCCCGCTCCTCCACATTCATCTGCTGAGTGACCTTGGGCCAGTCACACTTCTCTGAAGTCTCTCAGCCTCACTCACCTCACAGAGTGTTTGTTGTGGGGGAGGAAGGGAAAGGAGAATGTTCGCCGCTTTGAGACTCCTTCGGGTAGTGATAAAGCGGGATACCAAATCCAAACTCTTCTTCTTCTTCTTCTACTACTCTTATCTGAGCTTCACTACCTAATCAGAGCATTTGCTTCGATCGTATTCCTTTGGCTGGTGGACGTCCAGCAATACTGTTTTGGAATTATAAGGATGGTTTTCAGATTTGACAAGGACAACATCCAAACCCTGTCTATTAAGATGTTTCTGCTCTGGTTCTCCAGTCATTTGAGGCAGCTTATTAATATATTTTGAATTATGGTGCTGGAGGAGACTCCTGAGAGTCCCATGGACTGCAAGAAGATCAAACCTCTCCATTCTGAAGGAAATCAGCCCTGAGTGCTCACTGGAAGGACAGATCCTGAAGCTGAGGCCCCAAGACTTTGGCCACCTCATGAGAAGAGAAGACTCCCTGGAAAAGACCCTGATGTTGGGAAAGATGGAGGGCACAAGGAGAAGGGGACGACAGAGGACGAGATGGTGGGACAGGGTTCTCGAAGCTACAAACAGGAGTCTGACCAAACTGCGGGAGGCAGTGGAAGACAGGAGTGCCTGGCGTGCTCTGGTCCAGGGGGGTCACGAAGAGGCGGATACGACTAAATGACTAAACAACAACAACAACATTAATATACAGTGGTGCCTTGGTTTTCAAATGTCTCGGAAGTCAAACTTAATCAATGTTTTTCAGAAGTTGAACATGCCACGCAGCTTCCATATTGAGTTATCTGGAAGTAAATGCTTCCAGAAGGGAATGCTTTGGTTTTCAAACGTTTCAGAAGTCGAACGGTCTTCCGGAATGGATTACATTCAAAAACCAAGGTACCACTGTAGTGCAAACCAGAAGCGGCGCTCCTGAGACCTCCATTAGGGAAGATTTTCTGAATGTCATACACAGTCAAGGCCTAAGCCGATTTGCTCTTTGCAAACTGGACTTTGCTACCCTAACTCTTCCAGTTCCTTCTTGTTTCTGCTGCCTTTCTCTCTTTGCCCCTTTCCTCTCTCATGAGATGTTGCCAAAGCAGAGGCAAAGACCTGCTCAAAGAATATGTCAGGAAATTTAAACCACTTTCAAAACGGGCTCATTGTTGCTGCACCAATGCAAAAAAAATGGGAGATGTGAGTTGGTGAGAGATCAGTTTCTCATTTTTCTTAGAATGACAAATGTAGGGGAACTGCACCAGAACACAGCCTCCCTCTCCTGGCTTTCTCAAGACTGGACGTGTGCTAGACCTCTTCTCCAATTTGTCCCCCCCAACAAGAAGAAGAAGAAGAAGAGTTTGGATTTGATATCCTGCCTTTCACTCCCTTTAAGGAGTCTCAAAGCAGCTAACATTCTCCTTCCCTTCCTCCCCCACAACAAACACTCTGTGAGGCGTGTGGGGCTGAGAGACTTCAGAGAAGTGTGACTGGTCCAAGGTCACCCAGCAGCTGCATGTGGAGGAGCGGAGACGCGAACCCGGTTCACCAGATTACGAGACTACTGCTCTTAACCACTACACTACACAACCTCCATAAACTCCCATCAGTACTGGCCTACAAATTCCTGCTTCTTGCAGATTACACAGAGCAAATCTCCTTACTTCACCATACTACCTGTTCTTACTCTCTGAGTACATAGACAAAGCCAACAGCTGCAGCCAGATTTCCATGACACAAGCAAAGCACGCCAAGAACCAGAGATCACTATCATCTCTGTTGCACCATGCGCTGCCTGTGATGTTATCGTCAATAGTGCACAAGTTCAAAAGCTCCTCGGAAACAATGGGCTCTGATGTGCCACAGGAACTGCAATGCACTTCCATGCACAGATGCGGAAGCTTCATGTGCACTTGGCAGCGCGGGACGCAGACCTCTGGCCTGTGATGGGTGCAAAAGATGGACGCTGCAGAGTCAGTGCCCTTGGGCTGTGTGGCTCCATGTGTGGGTTGGCTGTGGCCATTGCCTGTTGTGGATTGTGGCTGTTGCTTGATGCTGGCGGTACTGTGGGCTGCCTCTGTCATGGAGTAAAGCGAAACATTTGAGGGGTGAGGGAAGAAGGCAGGAATGTGCATCTGAGTGGTTCTGCAAGGATTCTTAAAGGGTTGGCCATAGCAAGGGGCTATGATGTTTCGGCTTCATGTTGGGACACACACATGAGCTTAGCATCTTTGAGCAAAGCTCTGTAGCTTATTGGTGGAACATCTGGTTTGCATGTGAAAAGTCTCAGGTTCCAGGAAGAGCTGGCAGGGGCTCTGCCAGAGACCTGTAAAATACTGCAAGCGGTGAACAGAATGATTTAAAGCAGGATATTATTGTTATTATTTAAATTTGTACACTGTCCTGTACCTGCAGGTCTCAGTACAGTGGTACCTTGGGTTAAGTACTTAATTCATTCCGGAGGTCCGTTCTTAACCTAAAACTGTTTTTAACCTGAAGCACCAGTTTAGCTAATGGGGCCCCCTGCTGCTGCTGGAGCACGATTTCTTTTCTCATCCTGAAGCAAAGTTTTTAACCTGAGGTACTATTTCTGGGTTAGCGAAGTCTGTAACCTGAAGCGCATGTAACCTGAAGAGTATGTAACCCGAGGTACCACTGTAGTTGATTTAAGGCAGCCAACTTCTAAAGTCAACCACAATGCATTTTTTACCTGACCCCTGGTCACCACCTTGGCACATTGTATTCAAGGTGCGGCAAAGAGCTAATGGCATGGATAGCCTTGTCTTCCACAGATTAGGTCTTCTTACCCACACGTTTCTGAAATAGTTCCCTGATTAAGAGAAACAGGAGCTAACTGATGGTTGGTCATAAAGACTGGAAACAATATTATATATACAACTGTTTGCAAAAGGGAAGTTTTTTATTATGAGTGAGAGAGAGGGCTAAATGGATGTCTGGCAGCCCCCCTCTAGGGCCCGGAGGGGGGATTGGGCTGGGTAGATTCCAAAGGCTAATTGCTAACTGTCTGAAATATGGCTACATTGCAAACAGTCTGCTTAAGAGTAAATCAACAAGGAGTTGCAGAAGGATGTTTCTTTGATAACATCTAAACGGGAAAGATTAACGATTTGGGAGCTGCCAAAATAGCAACTTTCAAAGAGCTGGACAGAAAAGTAAAAAAAGGTACAAAAATACAAACGAAAAATACAAAATACATGAAAAATAAAAAAGAATTAAAAACAAATCATTCTTTTCATGCCTTATATTTCATTTACTTATTTCCCTGACCTCCTCACACCTCCCTTTTTTGTATTCCAGTTCACATGGTTAATTCAGCAAATCCTTACCCTCTTTGTTTTTATCTTAATTCTATATCTTAACATATTATAGCTTTATATTTTCATCGATTATCAATCCATTTTTACATGTTCTTATTAACCTTGTTGCTAAGGCCGCTTCATTTCAATCCAACATCATTTTAACATTCATTAATTTTACAATGTTTCTGCAAATAGTCTTTGAATTTCTTCCAATCTTCTTCCACCAACTCTTCTCCCTGGTCTCGGATTCTGCCAGTCATTTCCGCCAGTTCCATATAGTCCATCACCTTCATCTGCCATTCTTCCAAGGTGGGTAGATCTTGTGTCTTCCAATACTTTGCGATGAGTATTCTTGCTGCTGTTGCGGCGTACATAAAGAAAGTTCTATCCTTCTTTAACACCAATTGGCTGACCATGCCCAGGAGAAAGGCCTCTGGTTTCTTCAAGAAGGTATATTTAAATACCTTTTCCAATTCATTATAGATCATCTCCCAGAAAGCCTTAATCCTTGGGCACGTCCACCAAAGGTGAAAGAATGTACCTTCCTTTTCTTTACATTTCCAACACTTATTATCAGGCAAATGATATATTTTTGCAAGCTTGACTGGTGTCATGTACCACCTGTATATCATTTTCATAATATTCTCTCTTAAGGCATTACATGCCATAAATTTCATACCTGTGGTCCACAACTGTTCCCAGTCAGCAAACATTACATTATGTCCAACATCTTGTGCCCATTTAATCATAGCAGATTAAACCGTTTCATCCTGAGTATTCCATTTCAACAGCAAGTTATACATTCTTGATAATATCTTAGTTTTGGAATCTAACAGTTCTGTTTCCAATTTTGATTTTTCCACCTGGAAGCCAATTTTTCTGTCCAAATTGTAAGCCTCCCTTATTTGATAATAATGAAGCCAGTCTCGCACTTTGTCTTTTAATTTCTCAAAACTCTGCAATTTCAATTTGTCACCTTCCTGTTCCAAAATCTCCCAATATTTCGGCCATTTGGCCTCCATATTGAGCTTTTTCTGAGCCTTCGCTTCCATCGGTGATAACCACCTTGGGGTTTTGTTTTCAAGTAAGTCTTTATATCTTATCCAGACATGTGGAATAATAAAATATAGCCAATAATACTTCCTCCTCTTTCGGTCAAGAAGGTGGGGAAGGCAGTTATTCCGTAATCTTCGCATTAGGCAAAAAGAGAGTTTTTTACACTTACAGCTCGAATGAGGTTGTTGCGACATTGTTGTTTTTAAATCTGCAGAGACCGGAAGAGGTGAAAGGGGATCTCACGATGGCACCAAATCACGCTGAAATGTTCTTGATGTCCTTACTGTACAGAGTGTTGGTGCCCAGGGACTTCCTGTCTTCGCAGAGAAGGATATGGAGTGATTGTATTACATGCCACAAAGTCATCTTTAGTGTTCTACAGAGTTCTCTTAAACCCCCGCTAATTGTGAAATCTTAAAGCCCTGTCAGATAAAGGTGGAAATCTTCTAAGGTGGAATTTAAGCCACATGTCGTGCTTAGAGGAGGCAGAATGCAAAAAGTCGTTGCGGTGACTTTGGGACTAGCAGGTACATTATGCATTGGGAGCTTGTAGGAAAGTGCTTGTTTTATCAGAGGGACAGGCAGAAGGAGGGCAGGAAGAGAGAGAGAGAGAGAGAGAGAGAGAGAGAGAGAGAGAGAGAGGAGTTGGGAGTGCAGTGGAGAATAAAACAAGCTAGTGAAAGGAGAGCAAAGGATAAAGTTGTGCAGCAATAAAACTGCAAGCACATTTGCAAAGATAAACAGGGTCTGACATGGTTGCAAATTGGATGAAGGACTGCTTGTTGAGATTCCTCCATTGCAAGGGGTTGGACAAAATGACCCTCTGCGTCTCTTCTATGATTCTATGAACAGGAGTGCAGCTATATACAGCTGCAAATAAAACGTTTTGACTGTGTTGTCAAATGCAATATACAATTGTGACACTAGGTGGCAGCTCTGAGCTACAGCAAATTCAATGCATTTTTCAAAACTATTTTATTTTTTTTTTAAAAAAAGCATTTTCACAATGTTTTTAACATGCATGCAGATTCCGCCCTAATTGCTGGCATATATACAAATGTGTAACCTTTATCTGGGCCGCAGAACCGTCCACCCCCATCGTTCTGCCTGTACACTGAGGTCCAGCGTCGAGGGCCTTCTGGCGGTTCCCTCATTGAGAGAAGCAAAGCTACAGGGAACCAGGCAGAGGGTCTTCTCGGTAGTGGCGCCCACCCTGTGGAACACCTTCCCATCAGATGTCAAAGCGATCAACAATTACCTGACATTCAGAAGACATCTTAAGGCAGCCCTGTTCAGGGAGGTTTTAATGTGTGATTTTAGTGTATTTTTGGTTTCTGTGGAAGCCGCCCAGAGTGGCTGGGGAAACCCAGCCAGATGGGCGGGGTACAAATAAATAATAATAATTATTATTATTATTATTATTATTATTATTATATATTATATATACATGTTGAGAATACAGTTTCTAGAGGTAGAAGAAGAAGAGTTTGGATTTGATATCCCACTTTATCACTACCCGAAGGAATCTCAAAGCGGCTAACATTCTTCTTTCCCTTCCTCCCCCACAACACTCTGTGAGGTGAGTGGGGCTGAGAGACTTCAAGGAAGTGTGACTGGCCCAAGGTCACCCAGCAGCTGCATGGGGAGGAGCGGGGAATCGAACCCGGTTCCCCAGATTACAAGTCTATTGCTCTTAACCACTACACCACACTGGCTCTGGTACATGATGCAGTTCTTTTACAAATGTTAAACTGTCCAGCCCTGTACTGGGTAGGAGACCCCTGGGACTGGAACCACAACATCAGTTGCTCCAGGTTCCTTGGAGGAAGGACATGTAGGGTTGAAACAATGAAACAGTACTCCTTGAGAACATAAGGAGAGTCTTCTGGATCAGGTCATAGAATCATAGAATCATAGAGTTGGAAGAGACCCCAAGGGCCATCGAGTCCAACCCCCTGCCAAGCAGGAAACACCATCAGAGCACTCCTGACATATGGTTGTCAAGCCTCTGCTTAAAGACCTCCAAAGAAGGAGACTCCACCACACTCCTTGGCAGCAAATTCCACTGTCAAACAGCTCTTACTGTCAGGAAGTTCTTCCTAATGTTTAGGTGGAATCTTCTTTCTTGTAGTTTGGATCCATTGCTCCGTGTCCGCTTCTCTGGAGCAGCAGAAAACAACCTTTCTCCCTCCTCTATGTGAAATCCTTTTATATATTTGAACATGGCTATCATATCACCCCTTAACCTCCTCTTCTCCAGGCTAAACTTGCCCAGCTCCCTTAGCCGTTCCTCATAAGGCATCGTTTCCAGGCCTTTGACCATTTTGGTCGCCCTCCTCTGGACACGTTCCAGTTTGTCAGTGTCCTTCTTGAACTGTGGCGCCCAGAACTGGACACAGTACTCAGGTCAACCAAAATGGTACACAGTACACAGTACACAGGTCAACGGCCTGCAATGGTCTAGCTTTGTGTTCTCTCATGGTGACAACTAGATACCCCAAAGTGAGCACAAGATCACTCTCCTTTTCTCCAATTTTCAGCGACCGGGGTTCAGAACCATTACTGCCTCTGATCTTGGAGAAACAGCCACGTTAAATGTTGGCTAATCTCACCAGGAGAATCTGCGACTAGAAAGTAGAGGACTACCAAGAAGATTGGGGACGCAGGTGGCGCTGTGGGTTAAAGCCTCAGCGCCTAGGACTTGCCGATCGAAAGGTCGGCGGTTCGAATCCCTGCGGCGGGGTGCGCTCCTGCTGCTCGGCCCCAGCGCCTGCCAACCTAGCAGTTCGAAAGCACCTCCGGGTGCAAGTAGATAAATAGGGACCGCTTACCAGCGGGAAGGTAAACGGCGTTTCCGTGTGCGGCTCTGGCTCGCCAGAGCAGCGATGTCACGCTGGCCACGTGACCCGGAAGTGTCTCCGGACAGCGCTGGCCCCTGGCCTCTTGAGTGAGATGGGCGCACAACCCCAGAGTCTGTCAAGACTGGCCCGTACGGGCAGGGGTACCTTTACCTTTACCTTACCAAGAAGATTGGAAGAAATTTAAAGACCATTTGAATAAATATTCTAATATTAAAGATATGTAACCACTTGAAAGAACCAATCAGGTCTAGGACTAAATTAGACTTAAATGTATAAATAAGTAAATGTACAATAAGAAAGGTAAAGAAATTGGAATATGACTGTAATATTGTTTTATGAAATAATGATATTGGAAACTGCTACATTCAAATTCAGAGGAAATTCAGATGGATGAGATTAGAGGAAGTCAACTAAAATGTTTATGAAAATGGATTTTAATTAATTAATTGAGTTTCTCCCCCCCCCTCTCTTTAGGTATGTTAAGTTTGTTATTCTTTTTTCTTCTTTTTCACTTCTTTATTGTGTTGTTGTTGTTGTGTTGTTGCATATTCTCTTTTTTGTTATGTCTATTGAAAATTAATAAATATTATTGTGGGAAAAAATAAATAAATGTTAAGGAGGTGACGTCTATTTAATGTGAAACAGTTTATAGGACCAGGCTGGAGTGGGGGAAAGTGTTGGCTGCCTTCTCCGTCAAATGAAACCCCCCTTACAAGGAGGGACAGGGATGGGAAACCATAATAAGTAAACCAATAAAACCATAGCAGGGGAGAGCAGCCAGGGCTGGTGAAGCCCTGGTGAGAAAGTGCGAGCCACGTGTCGCACGGTGCACGTGTGTGTCGTCCTCCTCTCTGGACATTCCCGTTTTCCATCCATCTCCTCCTGCTCTTTTTAGCGTCACCTGCTGGGCTCCTGTGGCCTGATCCAGTGCCTTGCCTCTGTGCGCCTCCCAGAGAGTCATATGATCCCTGGCACTCAGTGACTTCTCCAAAATTTTCCAATATGCCAGTAAAAATATTTACCTTGGAAGATGCCACCGTGTGCTCACTTCGCACATCCCAGCGCTTATCGAAGCTCTGAATTGGTTCTTTCATTCCTGGTGTGAGTATATAATATCTGGCGCTTCCCTATCATCAAAGAGGAGATTAGCAGGTGAAGCTCTGTCTGTTCCTGAGGAATCTCCAGTCCAGCCGGACAGGTAAGTGAGCGATGCAGTTGCCCCAAGACACCTCTGATGGTAGGAGATCTACAAGAAAGAGAAATGTTCTGGAGACAGCCTTTGAGGCTGGAGACTTTGCTGATTTTGCATTCTCTGCACAAAAAGTCCTTTTCATCAAGTGCGATTATGAAACAAGCCTGTAATTACTACTAAATCCAAAATGGCTCGTATGTCACCATTTGCTTGCAGCTAATTCAGAGAGCCTCCAAACCGCCGTTAATTGGCAGGAGGGAAACAAGCACATATCAGAAATTTAGGTTTGCAAGATTAGCGCCGTATAAAGCGCTCTGCTACCAGTCACTTTCAGACAACTTTTTAAAAATCAACATCCGTTCTGATTTGCTTGTAGGGAGATTAGGTGATGCTGCATCAAAAGCAAGCATGCGCCAGGAAATTGCATTTCCCTGTAACTTTCCTTCTGGCAAAAGAGTCCAATCTTTTGGGGAAGCAGGTTTGTTTTGCAAGAACTCCAGATCAGCTTGAATTGCCCTGAATTTGCCAGGATGTGATTAAATCCGGCTTGAAAATAGCGACAGCCCAGAAGCACCCACCCTGGTGCAACAAATGCACTTCCACGACTAGGAAAGTGATGTGGAAAATGTGCACAAAAGTGTGAAAATAGTGAACCGTTTACAGGAAGCCATAGAAACGCCTCACAAGGAAATTGGAACAGATGCTCAATAAAGCATAGACACAGTCTGACCTTAGCAGAAGCTTTGTGCAAGCGAATCAAGAAGCCTCATTCTCATATAACTGGCCCCCAAATAAACCAGAATGAATGCTCAGTAAACACAGGACTGTGTCTAACCTCCAAGTAAACCTTAGGCAAACAAAACATGGCAAATGCAGGGTAAACAGGTCATTTGGACAAACCCTAAAATGTTGCATAAATTAGAATTTAGTTTGATAATAATAATAATAATAATAATAATAATAATAATAATAATAATAATTTTGTATTTATATCCCACCCTCCCCAGCCGAAGCCGGGCTCAGTTTAGTGTGACAGCACCTGTACTTCAGGACTTTGTGCCTTTTGACACCCACTTAAAATATTTTTGTTTAGGCAAGGCTATCTCGGCACGGAGGCACGGAGATGCTTTAATGTGCTTTTAGCTTATGGTTGATTTTAATTTCTTCTTGACTGTTTATTGCTTTATTTTTATGGAATTGTTGCATGTCATGTGCTCTAATGCAAACAGAGCTATATCTCAGTGCAAACACGTCAAACAGTTTAAAGATGAAAATGAATAAAAACCACGTTGCAAAAATCATTCTTTAAATCTTTTAAATACTTAGTTCTAACTTTCTAGTCAACAGAGTTAAGTCTTTTATTTTACATTTTTTGTAAACCACTCAGAAGCTAAACAAATAAATGAAATATGGTGGGAAATAGAAAACGGTAGTAGATAGATCTTTCAGTCTGAACGGAGAGGTGTGCTCTGCTTTATATGGCCTGTACAGACTGAATCTAGGACTGCAGTGAAGCATTCCACTCCTATCTTATTCAGGGACTGGACCTCTACTCTCTATAGTGTTTTGAGAATTCTGTCCCATTGCATCTGGTTTTCATCTTTTTGCAAATCACTTCGAGATTCTTGTGAATATAAAGCAGTTAAGAAATATTCTAAATAAATAAATAACTTCCCCTGGGGGAAAAAGCGGAGCCGATTGATTCATAGATCTTCTCAAAAGTAATTGCGGCTGCGTAAGAACTCATTTGCTTCTCCCCGCAGACAAGTTAAAAATACAGCAATGGTGACTTAATGTTTGTGTGACTTAGACATTTAATTGAATGAAAAAATTCCGGCAACACATTTGAACTCACTTTTTGTACACCTTGAAAGTCCCCCATTTTGGGTTCTAAATCTCAACCACCGTAATTCATCCATAACCCAAACTAATAATGTGTTGTTGTGGGTTTGTTTTTTCCACGTTTGCTCCTTCCACCTCAGGTCCTCGGGTCCCGTCTTCTTCCGTACGTGGTGGTGACGCATCATGGGGTTCTGTCTCAAGGCAACACAGGTCTGCCTGCTGCTGCTGTTCTGCAGCCGGGCAGCCCTTTCTGACGAAACCTCCGAGTGCCGTCAGCCCATGGTGAAAATTGATAAGCATACAATAATGGTCGGTAAGTGACATAAACTTAAACATAAAGTTGTTGGATGTACAAATATGTCTCTCCTGGGAAGCAGCCGATCTGCCATGACTCCCAAACCAGTTCCTTTCGCTACCCTGAGAAAGAAGCGGATTAGGAAGGGAATAGGCTGTTCCACTTTCAGTGGGGGAGAAAGACCCTTATCCCCTTTCCCAAGCTCCTTCTGAACCGAGGATGTAGCTTGCTCAGACTCAGAGAACCAGTTCTTCCCTTACACACCATAAACGCAGCATAAACCTAGCTACATAGGGAGGCAGGGCCAACCACTGGATAGACGGAGTCAGCTCTTTGCTGAGACAACATTTTCTGAAGCTCAGCCATTGGGAGCTGCTCAGGGAGATGTGCCTTCACCTTTGCCTGGACTTGACTCAGCCTTCTTGCCTGGTTAGACTAGACCGGCTTGACCAGGTTTTGGCTTCCGCTTCCCCTGCAAACCCCACGCTTCAAGAGAAAAGGAAATATACCTCCCCAAAATCACCTCCAATGCAACTCAGTTAAAATGATTTAAATGGGAATAAAACACATCTTTCTGTTTTTGTGGTCCTTTAGAGACACATCAGATTTCCATACCAGACAGGCACATTGTTGCTGTTGTTTAGTCGTGTCTGACTCTTTGTGACCCCCTGGACCAGAGCACACCAGGCCCTCCTGTCTTCCACTGCCTCCTGCAGTTTGGTCAGACTCATGTTTGTAGCTTCAAGAACACTGTCCCACCATCTTGTCCTCTGTCGTCCCCTTCTCCTTGTGCCCTCCATCTTTCCCAACATCAGGGTCTTTTCCAGGGAGTCTTCTCTTCTGAGGAGGTGGCCAAAGTATTGGAGCTTCAGCTTCAGGATCTGTCCTTCCAGTGAGCACTCAGGGCTGATTTCCTTAAGAATGGATACGTTTGATCTTCTTGCAGTCCATGGGACTCTCAAGAGTCTCCTCCAGCACCATAATTAAAAAGCATCAATTCTTTGGTGATCAGCCTTCTTTATGGTCCAGCTCTCACTTCCATACATCACTACTGGGAAAACCATAGCTTTAACTATACGGACCTTTGTCGGCAAGGTGATGTCTCTGCTTTTTAAGATGCTGTCTAGGTTTGCCATCGCCTTTCTCCCAAGGAGCAGGCGTCTATTAATTTCGTGACTGCTGTCACCATCTGCAGTGATCATGGAGCCCAAGAAAGTAAAATCTCTCACTACCTCCATTTCTTCCCCTTCTATTTGCCAGGAGGTGATGGGACTAGTGGCCATGATCTTCATTTTTTTGATGTTGAGCTTCAAACCATATTTTGCGTTCTCCTCTTTCACCCTTATTAAAAGGTTCTTTAATTCCTCCTCACTTTCTGCCATCAAGGTTGTGTCATCTGCATATCTGAGGTTGTTGATATTTCTTCCGGCAATCTTAATTCCGGCTAGGGATTCATCCAGCCCAGCCTTTCACATGATGAATTCTGCATATAAGTTAAATAAGCAGGGAGACAATATACAGCCTTGTCGCACTCCTTTCCCAATTTTGAACCACAGTTATTCCATATCCAGTTCTAACTCTAGCTTCTTGTCCCACATAGAGATTTCTCAGGAGACAGATGAGGTGATCAGGCACTCCCATTTCTTTAAGAACTTGCCATAGTTTGCTGTGGTCAACACAGTCAAAGGCTTTTGCATAGTCAATGAAGCAGAAGTAGATGTCTTTCTGGAACTCTCTAGCTTTCTCCATAATCCAGCGCATGTTTGCATTTTGGTCTCTGGTTCCTCTGCCCCTTCGAAATCCAGCTTGCATGAAATCCAGCTCGCAAGCTGGACTTCAAAGACAGGCACATTAGCACTCTCTATTCCCTATCCTGAACAACTTCCCCATGTCTTCTGTTATATAAGGAGAAGCTTGCAATGAGCTGAATTGATCAATCCACAGTTATGGATTAGTTATTAGTTAGACAAGCCTGTTCACCCCTTTGCGTGTGGCGGCATTGCGGGACGGAGGAGGCTTCACTAGGCCCCCAACGTCAGAATTCAAACTGACGCCTATCAGGAACCGAATCCTAGCCTTGGCCCATTTAAGCAGCCAGCACCTGGGGCTCAGCTTGTTTGTTCCTGCAGGCCAAAGTATTTAGATTGCCCCATGCCCAAGCCAAACCTCTTTCATCTGCATTCAATAAAGTTGTGGCCTGTTTTGACCCCAAACCCAGTCTTATTGGTCTCTTATTATACGGGTTGGGGTCCAACGCCTGGTCCTGCAAGTTGTGTTGACAGTGAATGCTTTTATTAACACCTCAAATGTGAACCCGACACATTCTCATATTAATATCATTTAGGTGTTGTTAATATGTCTATGTAACCTATCGAGATATGCTTTTTTAAAAATAGCAACTGTTTTTATTTGATGCAGTTTTATTAGATGTTGCTAAAATTATTTTTCTTGATGATAGCAGACTGTGTTTCATCAAAATAATGGCGAAAGTTGCAACACTTGTGATTTATTGGATTCTTTTGTGTAGATGGATATTTTGCGGAATGAACCCTTCGTTTCTTTATTGTTACTTTTATTGAGAAAGCTTTGAAGAATATAGCTCCTTCAGAGGCAAAAAAAATTAGTATAAATATCCTTTCCTTTGAGCATCTAACCCTTTTTCTTTCAAAAGGACTCATATTGCCTTTTGTGTGTGTTCTGGCCTTGGTAACTCAGAAAACTTATGATTTAATAAGGGCTCATCAGTTCTGCACCAGTATGCTAGATTTATAGTGTTAGGTTATATTTCATGGTGTATATAAGCTGTTTCATAATGCTCTTCTGATCTCCTCTTCTGTAACGCTTGATTAAGTTTTACTTAGTGAAAGTAATATATTTGCTAAGCCTATGGGTCTAAGGGGCGCGGGTGGCGCTGTGGGTTAAACCAAAGAGCCTAGGACTTGCCGATCAGAAGGTCAGCGGTTTGAATCCCCGCGACAGGGTGAGCTCCCGTTGCTCGGTCCCTGCTCCTGCCAACCTAGCAGTTCGAAAGCACGTCAAAGTGCAAGTAGATAAATAGGTACTGCTCTGGCGGGAAGGTAAACGACCCCTGACCATTAGGTCCAGTCGTGGCCGACTCTGGGGTTGCAGCGCTCATCTCGCTTTATTGGCTGAGGGAGCCGGTGTACAGCTTCCGGGTCACGTGGCCAGCATGACTAAGCCGCTTCTGGCAAACCAGAGCAGCGCACGGAAACGCCGTTTACCTTCCCACCAGAGTGGTACCTATTTATCTACTTGCACTTTGATGTACTTTTGAACTGCTAGGTTGGCAGGAGCAGGGACCCAGTAATGGGAGCTCACCTGTCGTGGTGATTCAAACCGACGACCTTCTGCTTGGCAAGCCCTAGGCTCTGTGGTTTAACCCACAGCGCCACCCATGTCCCTGAAGTCATCATGTACCCAAACCGTATAAGGAAGCTTTACAAAGCCTGGTTAAAAATCTTGGTTAAACAAGAACCCTGACTAGACTTAACTCTTTAAAGGGGGGAAATTTAGAGAGGGGTTGTCCTGCTAATAATAAGCTAAACGGAGGCTGGATGGTGATCTGTCAAGGATTCTTTAGTTGTGATTCCTGCGTTGCAGGGGGTTAGACTAGATGACTCTTGGTGTCCCTTCCAACTGCACAGTTCTACAATTCTAATAGTAATGGAGGAATGGCCTTACCTGTGGGCTGCCTCATAGTCAGCTATGGCAACCTGGCTCTGCTGGTCTAATTCACGGGCTGGCATATCTCTTTCAGCTGCCAAGAAATCCATGACTGACAGCAACATTATGGAGGAACTGGCAGAAGCTGCGGCCAAAAACCAGGGTGGCGCGAAAGCTATCAAAGGCATCAAAGGGTGAGGCATTTTGGGGAGGGGGCGCTATCTCAGCCTGTACCAACTGGAAGCGGACCTGGCATGCCAGTGCGCCAGTAGAAATGTGTGGAGAAGACCTTCTCTGGCGATCCCTTGCAGCCGCGTAAGATTGTCTTCCATGAATATACTCTTAACGGTGTGTCTGTAGGTGACTGTGGAGGCCAGTTCTGGATCCACACGTCCTTCCACAGTGGGGACATTGGTTTCCAGGTGGGAGTTTATCACGGTGAGGGTTTGCCAAGCGTGCCTTCCTCTTAGCATGTTTCTCTCTTGTGTCTTGAGTTCGAGTGTCTTCAAAGCCCAGGACACCTTTGGTAAAAGCTGTTCTCTAACTGGAGCGCTCGCAGGCCAGTGTTACCACATTATCAGTGTTTATACCACATTTTAAAAGATTTGCCCTGAGTGAGTCTTTAAACCTCCTTTGTTGACCACCAGCATTACACTTTCCATTTTAAAGTTCAGAATAGAGTATTTGCTTTGGAAGACGATCATCAGGCATCCACAAAACACGACCAGTCCAATGAAGTTGATGTTGAAGAATCATTGCTTCGACACTGGTGATTTTTGCTTCTTCCAGTACACTGGTATTAGTTCGCCTGTCTTCCCAAGTGATATAAAATAATATGAAAAATATGTAAAAGTGCGGCTTTCTCCTGTTTGAAGTGCAGAGTGTTTGAGGACCGGGACATTCGCAGGGAATCTAAAATGCTTGTTTACAAAGCTATTGTACTACCAACCTTACTGTATGCTTGTGAAACATGGACCACTTACAAACGCCATCTCCAACTCCCCAAAAGATTCAATCAATGGTGTCTCCGAAAAATTATACATATCACTTGGGAGGACAGGCGAACTAATGCCAGTGTACTAGAAGAAGTTGAGAAGATCAACACATATTTTAACTTGGCCCACGGAATGCTGTCCCTGTATGCAAAAACTATAAGTGACAGCCTCTTGCAATGACCTGCTTTAATGTTTTAATGCTGTATTTTAGTCTTGTTCTTAAGTTGTATTTCAGTTTGTTTTTATATTGGGTGTTAGCCGCCCTGAGCCAGGTCTTGGCTGGGGAGGGCAGGATATAAATAAAATTTATTATTATTATTATTATTTGGAAAGCGCTGTCCTGTCACACAAATATTTGGGTCGGTATGGGGAAGGAATTTTATTTAAAAATGTATTGACTGGGGTAACAGCGTCTATAAAAATGCATACTTTATTGGGGATGGGTAAATACAACAATGCATTATATTAGGGAAAAACTGCTTTGCCAAAAATATGTAAATTTGGCAGAAGCGCATACAAGCCTGTGCAGATTAGGAAATTTTTTCCCCACAGTGCTGATGATTTCTTTTGCGAGGACTTTTTAAAGAATAAATAAGTGATGTGGAAAATAAAGACTAGAAATAAAGAGAAGCTGATATATTTCTCCTAATTTATTCCCCAATGAGTTGCATTTATTTTATTTTATTTTATTTATTAAATTTCTATAACGCTGTCCACCTGAGGATCCCAGGGTGGTTTACACTATAAAAAACACAAAAATACATAATATAGTAACCTCCCCCCACCCCCACCCAGTTTTTGTTTTGGGGTCCCAGCGCTTTCCCCCAGAAAACCCTCATTTTACTATTGAATCAGAGCTTTACGCTGATGGCTGCTTAGACTCCATTCTTTCCATGGTCTCTCTGCTTCAATGTATTGTGTCTTTTGTCCCATAGGCTGAAAGTTAAAGATATCCAGCCCCCCGAGATTGAAATATACTTGCAAGAACCTGCGAACATCAAAATGCCAGTGGGAACTCAGATAACAATTGCTGGGAAAAGGTGAGCAAGAATCTGCTTCCAAATACAAGGCAAGGTCTCAGAGGGTGGTTCGGAGAAAGACACAGCAGCAGTCCAGTCCTTTAGGTGACCCCAAGGATGCACTAGGTCAGGGGTGGCCAACATGGTGACCCCCAGAGTTTGATGGGCTCACTTCTCATCAGCCAGTAGATTCTGAATTTAGACAACGGTTTGGTCACTGTGAAGTGTGAGGGAGGGCCAAGTATGTCAGAAACTGCTGTCCCTAAGAACCAGATTTCATTTTGTGCAGCTTTATAGGTGGCACCATGGAGATCACGGTGAAATCAAAAATGACAACAGTCAGCTGCATGGAATACGATGACAATAAAGAACTCAGGTTGAAAGCAAAGAGTTGTATGGTGGAGCTGGTAAGCTGCAAAACCAACCTTCCCAGCAGGTGAGTCCCAACAAGATTCCAAGGAAGAGCTTTGAATTCTGCTCTGGCCAGCAGTCCAGTTCTCTGAGTATGCAGAATAGGGATGTTTTCCTCCTGTGTTTTTTGATGGCAGCATCCAGTCGAAAGGTTTCCCATCGCTATTGGTCTGCAAGGCATTCCCTGAGCAGGCAAAGCTGCTCTGTGTTGCCAGTTGCCCCGTCTTAGGAGCCAGACTCCCCCTGCCAACTGCTATCAGAAGGGACAGAGAAGGAAATTGTGTTCGTCATTGTGGCGATCACACAGGGTCCCCAGACATTTGAGCTTCCTGCAGCCAATGGGAAGCTGGCCAGCGTCGCCAAAGGCGGTCCCCGCTCTGCTCCACGCTGGTTTAGTGTGGTGCATGGAAGCCCATGGGCCTTAGGTTGTCAACTCCTGCCATAGATGGTTTCATTAGCCAAAGGCCTGCGAGAAGAGGGATGTTTTTGCCTGGTGTTTAAAGACATGCGATGAAGACACCACGTAAACCTCCTTAGCATGCTTTCAACCAGAGGGTAGAAAACAAGTCATGATTCGCAGGAGGTACCGTATTTTTCGCTCTATAGGACACACCTTTTCCTCTCCAAAAATTAGGGGGAAATGTGTGTGCGTCCTATAGAGGGAATGCAGGCTGCGCGGCTAAGCCCAAAGCCAGAACCCCGCTGCTCTGCGGAGGCTTCAAAGGCTGCGCTCTGGGGGCTCCAGGCAGCTATCTGCAAGCCTTCCGAGCGGATAGCTGCCTGTTCTGGGGGTCGGGGGAAGCTCGGGCTTCCCCCGCCCCAGCCCCGTGGCTGAAAACGAAGCCAAGACAGCAAGCGGGATCCACCCCGCTCACTGTCTTGGCTTCTGCCAAAGCCGCGCACAGCCTCTCCCGGGGCTGGGGGGGAATAAGATTTTTTTTCTTGATTTCCCCCCTAAAAACTAGGTGCGCCCTATGGTCCGGTGCGCCTTATGGAGCGAAAAATACGGTATTTGCTCCCCAGCAGGGATCAAAGTAGCTTCCCTGGAGACTGGGGTTGGGGTGTTGGCACAGGACAAGTGGAAGTGTGGACAAGCTGTTAGATACCCTCTGGAGGAAAAAGACCCCCCCCAAAAAAAAACTTCAATTCATTGGTGAACAGAAGTTCCCTGGGCATTGCTGGTCTCAAAACCTATGAGGATGGCTGTGTATCAATGGCAACTCTTATTAAAAGCAGCCACATTCATAGGTTTTGATGCCAGGAAAGAAGCGATGGCTCTTGTTCTCAGCTCAGATCTCCCAACACCTCGTGTTCACGAAGTCCCTTTACCTCCCCACAGCATGCTTCCGAAGATTGTGAACAAATTTCTTAATTCTACCCTCACTAAAGTCCTCCCTGGCATGGTGAGTCTGATGGACCTGAAAGAGAACTTACGGGGGTGGTCTGTTGAGGTTGTGCAGAAATATGCTTGGTGCACAGCTCACATGAAAACGTGTTAATAGCAGCTGAGTCCGCTTCAATGCCCTTCGGGTTTCTCTCTCTTCTAGATGTGCCCAGCAGCAGACAAAGTGCTTCTACACATAGAAGAGAAAATGAAGAAAGCATTTGGTAAGCTCAGGTGACACCTTCTATGCCAGCCTTGGTCAACCTGTGCCCTCTGGGAGTGTTGGTCTTCAGCTCCCAGCCAGTGTAGTTCAAAATGCCTGGAGGGCACCAGGTTGACCAAGGCTGTTTGTTCTATACTGCTCCTTTTAACTCTTAAAAACTGGTGGCTCGGTTCAGGTCAGTGCCCCAGGTATGTGGCGAACTAGGACCAAGATGACCCACAAGCTTTATGAATGAAGGACCCTGTTCATTCTGTTATATATAACCCAGGTGGTTATCTGAATATGGATTTAAACAAACAGCTCCTCCAGTGGTCCTCAACCTGTCCACAGTTCTTTCCACTTTGACTTACTTGCCAAGGAAATCCTGCACATTGCAATGGGAATCTTGCAAGTGGGCATTCGGCAGAGAATGTGCACGTTCATTTTTCTCAGACTGACTGAGCCATAGCTTTGGAATAGAGCTCAGGAACTAAAGCTACGGCCTCTGGCATCCTTCTTTCTTAGCAACCTGTTCTGGCTTATCATAGAATCTATGACAGAGATGGAAGGGACCCCAGTCAACCCCCTCCCCTGTAGTAGTAGTAGTAGTAGTAATAATAATAATAATAATAATAATAATAATAATAATAATAATTTATTTGTACCCTGCCCAT
This sequence comes from Podarcis gaigeae, assembly GCF_964106915.1. Lineage (NCBI taxonomy): Eukaryota > Metazoa > Chordata > Lepidosauria > Squamata > Lacertidae > Podarcis > Podarcis gaigeae. The sequence goes on along the minus strand of NC_139682.1, from coordinate 2,313,444 downwards.
CTGGCTGGGTTTGCCCAGCCACTCTGGGCAGCTTCCAACAAAGATTAAAAATACAGCAAAATGAAGGAATCTCAACTAAAGCATCCATGGCATCCATGGTCTTCCAACCTCTGCTTAAAAACCTCCACAACCTCCCAAGGGAGATGTCACCTACCTTTCCTCCGTTCTTTCCACGCACAGCCTGTGATTTAAAGCTCAGTGTTCACGTACCCTTGTTTTTGCTCTGGGCTTTCCCCATGAAAACCTGCTCTTTAAAACTCAATCGGAGCAAACAGCAATCTGAGGGAAACCCAAAGACGTTTGCTCCAATTGAGCGCTAAAGAGCAGATTTTTGCAGGGAAAGCTCAGGGTGATGATGATGATGTTTGGACTTGGAGCTTTCAAGCATGGACCTGTGCCTGGAAAGGGCAGGGGAAAAGGTGAGTGCAGATAAGCCCCGAGTCAGATTTATTCATGGAGGAAGACATTATTCTGCCAGGGCAGTAGCCTAAGGACTTAGGAATTGCCTTGCAGGAGTGGACGGGCTTCCAGGAAGCCTCAGGCAAGGTGCGAAGGCAATAGTTACATCGCCCATGGTTATTTGCCCTGTCAGATGCTGCAAATCATTTTCCATGTCATTTCCCCAGAGGAATGCCCTATCGGTGAGCGGGGAACAATGCAGTATACAATGGACGGCCTGCCAGAAGTATATGATGACTCCTTGAACATGAAGTTCAAGGTAAGTGTGGATAGCTCTGCTGTGTGCCAGTTATATCTTCTTGCACTTAGTACCACTTTTCATGATCTTTCAGAGCCTCCCCCCTTTCTATGAATTGAAATTGCCCAGTGAAGGCTCTTAAAGGAGCGAACCAAGAGGTGTTCCCATTCTGCAGCCTGTACCCCTTGACTTTGAGAAAAGCAGGGGATCTGCGCAGCTGTGAAGCAGAGGCAGAAGGTAATAGGAACATGTGAAAAGCCCTGCTGGATCATACCAAAGGCCCCTCTAGTCCAACATATTGTTAACCAGTTTTATTTGGAACCATGGAGTCACAGAATTGTAGAGTTCAGTATATCTGAAAGAGCGTCTCCACCCCCATTGTTCTACCCGGACACTGAGGTCCAGCGCCAAGAGCCTTCTGGTGGTTCCCTCACTTTGAGAAGTGAAGTTACAGGGAACCAGGCAGAGGGCCTTCTTGGTGGCAGCATCTGCCCTGTGGAACGCCCTCCCACCAGATGTCAAAGAGAACAACAGCTACCAGACTTTTAGAAATCTGAAGGCCTTGTTTAGGGAAGCTTTTAATGTTTAATAGGTTATTGTATTTTAATAGTGGTTGGGGAAGCCCAGCCAGATGGGCGGGGTATAAATAATTATTATTATTATTATTATTATTATTATTATTATTATTATTATTATTATTAGAGTTGGAAGGGACCCTGTACTGTTTTTAAATGCTGTACTGTTTTTAACACTGATTGGGAGCCGCCCAGAGTGGCTGGGGAAACTCAGCCAGATGGGCAGGGTATAAATAATAAATTATTATTATTATTATTATAACCGCCTGCAATGTGGGAATAACAGCTAAAGAATCCATGACAGATGGCCATCCAACCACTGCTGACAAACCTCCAAGGAAGGGGAGTCCATCCCCTTCCAAGGGAGACCATTCCACTGTCAGAAAGTTCTTCCTGACTTCAGTCAGAATCTTCTTCCTTGTAACATGAGTGCTACCCATAGAGCAGGAGAAAACAAGCTTGCTCCATCTTCCATGGGACAACCCTATAGATATTTGAAGATGGCTCTCGTACCATCTCTCAGTCTCCTCTTTTCCAGGCTAAACATTCCCAACCCCCACCCCCACCATTCCTTATGATGAGAGCCAGCATGGTGTAGTGGTTAAGAGCGGTAGACTCGTAATCTGGGGAACCAGGTTCACTTCCTTGCTTCTCCCCATGCAGCTGCTGGGTGACCTTGGGCTAGTCACACTTCTCGGTGGCCCCCTCAATTTCTTACCCAGCCTTCACCGTAAGAATAGTTTGGTTCCTGAAAATATGTATCTGAAGTGTCAAAGGCCAGGGCAAAGAGGTTCATGTTCAGCATGCAATGGAAACTAGATAATGAAGGATCCAGGTCCACCTCTGTGGGAAGGGAATGCCACATCTCAGGGGCTGCCACAGAGAAGGCCCTGTCAAGGAGGATGTAATTTGCCCACATACTTGGAAATGACCAAAAGAACAAAGAAAAAAGAAGGTGGCCAAGGTCCTACATCCCATTGAATGTAAATGTGGATTATGCTTTTGGGTTGTTTTCAAATGATGCAACCATTATTCTTACCTTCTCCTTTAGCCGGTGGTCCGTGACAGAGATGGAAATGAAATTCCAAATGTCTGTGAAGCACCAGGTTCTGAAGGTTCTTCCGCAAGACCTGATGGCATTACTCAAGTCATCATACCAACGGGTATCCTGAACACTGTGCTGGAACTATTCAAGAAAGACATGGACTGCGACGCTACTAGTGACTCGGTGAGTGGGCAGATATTTGATTCCTTGAATCTGTTGGCGTGTCCACTTCTGTGCCTGTGACAGAATTTCCTCTAAAGGTAATGCACCATTAATTCTGACTGGAGAACGTCAGTGGTGGCTGCTGTCAGAGCAGAGGTCCTCCTAGCCTCCTGACAGTGGCATTTCTGCAGCTCACCTGGATGGGACAAAAAATCCAGTGGTGAGGTCAAGGCTATATGGATGAACCAGTGGAATTGGCTCTGTTGGTTCCGACTTTGCCGCTGCCCCGCCTAGGGCTGGGAGTCAATTTCAGTTTCTTGTAGGTTCTCATATTTCTGGTCTTCAGTCTTCAGACACAGCCAGAGATCAGGGATATCAAGAGGTAGGAAGTAGGTGGAGATTTGCTGAGTGGCACTTTGAGGCAAGCAAGAGTAGATCATTTGAAAGCGTTCACAACTAGAACTGCTGGTTTTAGGTTCCCTTTTGTTACTGGAGCCATCTGGCTGCTTGCAAGCTTTCCAGAATTTGCCATTGGATGATGAGTTTGCACCTTTGAAAAAGAAACATTTCCACTTGCATTTGCAAATAATGATTTCCATTGACCAAGCCTAGGCTCAACCACTACTGAAAGCAGAATTCCCTGCTTTTGTGGCATCTCTTCGCATTGCTCCCCTGGGCTCTGCCTTTGAAACAAGCTGTTCCTGCTTTTGGATGGAGCCACTGCTGCGTTTAAAGCTGTCCATTCATGTGGTTTTTCCTCACTCTTTCGGCAGATTTCTGATCTAACAGTGGGCAAGATGAAAGAAATGATACCAGGGGTGAGTTCTCACTGCTTATCGCAACATTTCTGTCAGGGAACTGCCATCAGGTCAGAGACGAGAGGGGGAAGGGCAGTTGTGTTATGGGGAACCTCTGAAGGTCTTGCGAAGCAGCTCCTCCTCTGGCGAGGAGGAAAGACCCACCTCCAGTGGAGAGGAGGTGGTGGGACCAGGGGATGCTAGGGAGAGCCCCAGCACCGAGGCTGAGCAAGCTGGAGAAGAGGGAAGTACCCCTTTGCCAGTGCCCAGTCTGCGCAGTAGTTTTCGGCGCAAGGAGGGGAGGAGAAGGATGGGGGTCACAGGACTGTTATGCTGGAGGAGGTACAAGGACTGCCCACTCCCAGATTCTGCTAGCGACTGAGCCAGACATGAACTTGTGACGCTCTTCACTGTAAATAGGTAAAGGTAAAGGGACCCCTGGCCATTAGGTCCAGTTGTGGCCGACTCTGGGGTTGCGGAGCTCATCTCGCTTTACTGGCCGATGGAGCTGATGTTCAGCTTCCAGGTCAGGTGGCCAGCATGACTAAGCCACTTCTGGCGAACCAGAGCAGTGCACTGAAACACCGTTTACCTTCCCGCTGGAGTGGTACCTATTTATCTACTTGCACTTTGACGTCCTTTTGAACTGCTAGGTTGGCAGGAGCAGGGACTGAGCAATGGGAGCTCACCCCGTCGCGGGGATTCGAACCGCCGACCTTCTGATCGGCAAGTCCTAGGCTCTGTGGTTTAACCCACAGCGCCACCCACATCCCTTCACTGTAAATAGGTTGTACTAATAATAAAGCCTGGAAAAGACAGGTTGGAGTCTTGCCCGTTTGCTCTCTAGCAACCACACCACCACCTGACAACTGCCATTGAGAGATCTGGGGGAAGAAAGGCTGCGTCTGGTCGTTCTTCAGGAAGGTTGAATTCTGAGGGGGCAGAAACCCCTGTGAAACAACCCTTTGATTTGCAGCCACAAGAGGGGTGCCAACCTGACTAAAATATTAGGGGGGCACGTAAGCCCCACCCAACACAACCAATCACATGATATAGTGTTCACACACCATTAGAGTGGCCATGCCCATCAACTTTGGGGTGACTCAGCCACCTCAAATATTTTTTCCCTTTTCTTTTTTATTGGTTTTCACATATTACATTACAATACAGATGTACCAAAGCCAACACCATTTCCTCCCCATTCCCCCATACATTTACATTTATATTTTCTCAATCCATCATATTATTCTTTTATCCTTCCTCTCAGTTCCCTCCGTCCCCACTTGATTTCCTCCTATACAATTCACAATAATATTTGCATTCTACAATCTTCTCAAATCATCTATATATTCTTATTATCTTTCCTTACTAATTTTTCTTCCATCCAGTACTTCACATTTTAATCTAGGCAGTATCTTTTTTTGAGCAATATTTTGCCATATATTGATCAAAACATTTCCACTCCTTTTTAAATTTTTGATTCGACTGATTTGATTTGACGGACTCTCACAAGTGGGTTGGGGAAAGTGCTCTGACACTGACACCCACCCACCCACCCCTCAAATATTTTAGTGGGGCTGAATACCCCATGGCCCCTAGGCACTGGCTCCTATGAGCCACAGTGTGATTGGGTGAAAAATTTATTCCCTTGACGTTCTGCTGCAGATTCATTGTGAAAGCCTCACATCTTCTCAACCAATTAACAAATGATCCGAAGAACTCAGTATAAGAAGAGCATCTGCTGATCAGGCCAATGGCCCATATGGTCAAGCATCCTGTTTTCACAGGGGCCAGCCCATTATGGAAAACCTGGAAACTCTTCCACTTGCCCCACCCCTTCCCTCCCGGAATCGGAACATAACGTCTGCAGAAACCGGGGTCAGGACTATATCAGAGCCTTAGAGAAGCATCTTCAGACAATGCAAGCTTAATGATAGGTTCCCAAGAACAAACATGGCGCATTTTCTCAGAATGCACTTAATATACCCCCCCCAAACAGAAAGTGCCAGAACACTGGCCCTTCTTAGTTCAAGAATGACCAGCATCTTAAATATAAATGTAATGGGGCACTTGAAAGTTGTTCAGGGCTGAGAGCATGACACCCTGTGCTTTTCTTTGGTCTTTGATAACATTTGATATCCCCCACTACAGTGGTACCTCCGGATGCAAACGGGATCCGTTCCCGAGCCCCGTTCGCATCCTGAAGCGAAAGCAACCCGCGTCTGCACGTATGCGGCTCGCGTTTCGCCGCTTCCGCACATGCGTGTGACATCATTTAGACCGTCTGCGCATGCGCGAGCAGCAAAACCAGGAAGTAACGCACTCCGTTGCTTCTGGGTCGCCGCAGAACGCAACCTGAAAATACTTAACTTGAAGCACATATATCCCGAGGTATGACTGTATTTAAAAAAGGCCTTTGGGAAATATTGAATGGCTGGCAATACCTGAGTCGACAGAGGAGGAAGAGGAGGAGGAGGAGGAGGAGGAGGAGGAGGAGGAGGACTAGACGGACTAGACTTGGAATAAGAATACCTGCAAGAGCTTTTGGTTCTCTCCTCCCTTACACTGCTGCTTTTAATTGCATTCTGACTTCCTGCAGCTTCCAGATATGGACCCCTCAAAGAAAGTGAAGTTGGAAATCAGATCTGTAGAAACACCCAAGGTTCGCATCGAAGACGGCAAAAGTGTCATGGCAATCCATTCGACAATAGACGTCAAAACAGACCCAGACAACGAACCCGTCTGCACCATAGACATGGTAGGCAGAATTTATGTCTCACTCCCAGGGGCCAGCAGTTCCTGACATGTTTTCCTTGCACTGCCTCCCCTGCTGGGCTTTCCCCCCACAAGCCCCCCCTGCCCCCTCCCCAAAACATATTCAGGATTTGAATGAACTGAGCAGGTATTTCACCCCAGGTTTTCCAGACGCCTGGTGCCACATTTTAGAAACTGGCTGATAAAGTTAAAAACAAGTCACTAGGATTTCTGGCCTCATTGCTAGTTTGCACATCAACAGCTGGACATTTCTCCCTCCCTCGCACACACACACACACACACACACACACACACACACACCCCTTTAAAACATTTGCAAAGGGTGGAGCCTTTGTCATTTTCTCCCTCTGCTGCAGACTTGCGTCACTTTTGAGGGCAATGTGCTCACTTGGGGTTCCTTCTGTTGTTCCATTGCAGGAGCACAAATGGGATGCTGGCTATGAGCAGCTCAACGAGACCATGAAAGTCTTCTTGCAACCGGAAGCGGGCAGGTACTGAGCTGAGTATTCTTCCCGTCCTTCAACAAATCCTCAGTTGAAGAAGATGGTCTGCGGGCCTTTTCCAAGTCTATGGCTGTTTTTTTACATGAGGTTTAAAACATTGTTTTTTCTAGGGATGTAAGAAGCAGCCCTGGGCCCATTCAAACCCCTTAAACATTCTCGTTTCTTTTATTCCATTTCTTTTATCACATTTCTTGTTATGTGAAATTTCAGTGGCGGGTCTGAACATGTGCACTTAAAACCTTGATTAGTCATTCTGCTCATCTGCTCATTAGAATCACAATTGCTGCTTCCTTTCAGTAGCAGAAAGGGTACAGTTCATGGCATTTTCCTCTCACACTCATGAAGACCCATTTTGGTGGCATACATGAGGCTGGGCTTTTCCCCCACAAGGCATCCCTTCCGGATCCATATTTAAGCTCAGAATGAGCTGAGCAGGTATTTCCACCCTGTTTCAGTTTTGCTGGCATCCAATCAGTGATCTGTTCCATTGCATCCTGTCGTTTGCATTTTCTGTATACAGTACAAGATACATACTCTTTACACCAGGCATGGCCAAACTTGGCCCTCCGGCTGTTTTGGGACTACAATTCCCAGCATCACTGATCCTGTTAGCTAGGGGTGATGGGAATTGTAGTCCCAAAACATCTGGAGGGCAAAGTTTGGCCATGCCTCCTTTACACCAAATAGACACTTTTCAATTCTGTTTGGTGCGTTCACTAGGGTGACACAATTTATGGGTGAATCTCTTATGAAGTACAGTCATACCTCGGATTGAAGTAGCTTCGGGTTAAGCATTTTCGGGTTGCACTCCGCGGCGACCCAGAAGCATGGATCCCGTTCGCATCCAGAGGTACAACTCTACATGTATTTTCACATGTACTTCTTGTACACCAAAAACCCAAAGCAAAATGTGTGCTGTCCGACTGGGGGTTCTAGTCCAATCCAAAAGCTAGTTTGGGAATACAGTGGTGCCTCGCAAGACGAAATTAATCCGTTCCACGAGTCTCTTCGCCTTGCGGTTTTTTCATCTTGCGAAGCACGGCTATTAGCGGCTTAGCAGCTATTAACGGCTTAGCGGCTTAGCGGCTATTAATGGCTTAGCGGCTTAGCGGCTATTAACGGCTTAACGGCTATTAACGGCTTAGCGGCTTAGCGGCTATTAACGGCTTAGCGGCTTTAAGAAAAAGGAAACAAACTCGCAAGAACTCGCAAGACGTTTCGTCTTGCGAAGCAAGCCCATAGGGAAATTTGTCTTGCGGAACGACTCAAAAAACGGAAAACCCTTTCGTCTTGCGCGTTTTTCGTCTTGCGAGGCATTCGTCTTGCGGGGCACCACTATATTGGATCAGGTTGGCCCTCTCCAAAAATGGAAGGAAATGAATTCCTTCCTCTCTCAAGCTCCCTGCAACTTCCCCTGCATCGTGTGAAGGGGAGAGGGCCTTTCTTTTGTCCGTCTTGAATCTACAGCCCTTTTGTGGAAGAAGTACGGGGCGTTGAGGAAGGATTTGAAGGGAGGTGAGAGGAGGAAAGCAGTAGTGGAAACCTTCAATACGACAAATAATGAAATATCATTAAGCACAAGAAAGCAGCCAAGGAGGAAGCGATGGAGACACTGGCATGTCCTCACATGCTGCCTTTCTTTCGTTTTGCAGGACAACAGCAATATCTGTGACTTCTCCCTCAGTCGGCGACATAAATGTAAGTGTGAGGTTGTCTTGGGCTACTCAAGAGGACACACGGAATTGCTGTCTTATCTCTTGAAGGATTTAAGGCATGGTGGGGAACTTCAGGTCCTGGAACCAAATATGACCTTTCAGAAACATCGCTTAGACCACCCCACCTCTGCTCTTCTCCACACCCTCCTTGAGATAGAAATTCTTCATGAAATAGTGTCTTTAGCCCTGTGAGAGATTCTCTGGTATACAATCGCATGCAGCCTGAACAGGAATTCTTCAAGATGGCAGGTCCCAGGAGGTTGTGCCTCAACATCTCAAGAGGCTTTCTGGAGAATTCCCACATTGTGCTCTGGGAACTTTTTCCCTTCTAACGTTTGCTCCGTCCTGATCAGTGATCCGAACACCTGCCTTGCCTGTGTGTAAGGTCTCATGTTTGATCTCCACTGTTGAAAGGATCTCAGGTTGTGGATCTCAACCATGGGAGGGAGGTAGTCCATCCATTTGTCCTCCAGCACAAAGCAACTTCCCCTCTTATAATAATGACCCATACTTAAAGGTAAAGGGACCCCTGACCCTTAGGTCCAGTCGTGGCTGACTCTGGGGTTGCTGTGTTCATCTCGCTTTCTTGGCCGAGGGAGCCGGCGTACAGCTTCCGGGTCATGTGGCCAGCATGACTAAGCCGCTTCTGGCGAACCAGAGCAGCGCACGGAAACACCGTTTACCTTCCCGCCGGAGCGGTACCTATTTATCTACTTGCACTTTGAGGTGTTTCAAACTGCTAGGTTGGCAGGAGCAGGGACCGAGCAACGGGAGCTCACCCCGTCATGGGGATTCGAACCACCGACCTTCTGATCAGCAAGCCCTAGGCTCTGTGGTTTAACCCACAGCGCCACCTGCGTCCCATACTTAGGGATCCATACTTAGGGGCCATCAACTCACCAAGAAACTTGCCTGGCTCCTTCAGCAATGGAAACACCCCAAACTCAGAACAGTATTTCAATAGAGTAGGTTTTGTAAATATTGTTTTAATTCTAAAGAGCACATATTGATATAGGAATGTATTAGATAAAATGTAAAGTAATATACAATAATAAGAGTACATTCATTTGTAAAAAAGCAATATACAACAGGATAGACAGGAAGTCTAGTGTGTTGGTATGTATATGATTTTTTTTGGGGGGGATTTGTTTTTGTTTTTTCTCTTTGTTTTTTCTTTTTTGTTGTTTCATTTTCTTTCTAGCTATATAAAATTTTATATAATTTTTGTATACATGTTGGAAATTATATTATAGAAAGTCCTGTAATGTAATATGACAACATTTACCAATGCAATATAAGAATGTTAAACAAAAAATAAAATGCATACTCAAATAATAATAATAATAATAATAATAATAATTCTATTAGAGTTTAATTGCTTTTCAACACAGCCGTGTTGGTCTGCCATAGTCAAAACATATCTGAAGAAGTGTGCATGCACATGTAAGCTCATACCAAGAACTAACTTAGTTGGTCTTTAAGGTGCTACTGGAAGGAATTTTTTTTGTTTTGCTTTTCAACAATGAGCCTTTATATGTTTTCATATTTTATCCATGTTGTTTTATTTTCTGTGAGCCATCTTGATTCCTGGTTTAAGAAAAGGGCAGGATAGATAGAAATGTTGTTGTTGTTGTTGTTGTTGTTGTCGTCCCCTTACTTGAGTGTGGAGGACTAACACTGATTTCATATGCAGTTTGTGTATCAACCATAATGGAGACTTCCTCTTCCTCTTGTTTTAGGAAGACCAACTAAAGGAATATATGCAGAATGCCATAGCCAGCAATTGCGTCCCAGGGATGAATGGTAAGATGATAATAATAATAATTAATAATAATTTATTTATTTATACCCCGCCCATCTGGCTGGGTTTCCAGCAACTCTGGGCGACTTCCAACAAAATATTAAAATACAACAGTCCTTCAGATATTAAAAGCTTCCCAAAACAGGGCTGCCTTCACATGTGATGTTTGCTTAGGGTGGTTGCCACATTTCAAACAGTGAAAATCTGGACAGAAAAGTTGTAGATCTTTTTTTTTTTTTTTTTTAGTTTTGCACAAAGTTGTTGAGCTGTGTTGGCAAATTCCCTGTTTTTGAGGGAAATCACCAAAAACTACACTGCTGACATGCGTTGCCATACGTACGGATTTCCCCAGACATTTTTTCGATTCCCACCCAGACGCTGCTTCTGACTGCAGTATTCTGGATATGTCCGGAAGGGCTCATTCCTACGTACGTTTTGCTCCATGCTTTCCAGGCCCAGGTCCACGTTTTCCCCAGTCTGTGTCGGAGTGCTCCTCGCCCTCCAATCTCCCTAGAAAAACCTGCTCTTTAACTCTGAATCAGAACAAATGGCAACTTGGGTTTTCCGCCTGAAGGTGCTGCATAGGCAGGAGAAGGGTTTTGGCAGTACAATGACTTCAGCCTTCAGAAGTAAGACCTTAAAAATAAGGGATCAGCAGCCAAAATAAGGGAATTTCCAAGCACAGATATGTTCAACTTCTGAGCCCCTCCGAGCCAAAGGCAGAAAGCCCAGCCAGCAGCCAAACGAAGCCTCAAGTGGTGGTTCCCACAGTGCAGCAACCCGGCAAAGGGGATGCAGCAAGGAAAACCACCGTCACCTCTCTGCTGGGAAGCGCTGAGCAAAGGTGAGTCCCCAGGCAACGTGGCCGATTTGATTGGCACAAGGCATGCAAGCTCCACCCCCCCAGTCGTTCTTAGACTCCAAATTGGGTGAGCAATGCAGCCAAGCAACCCAGTTGGCCGGCAGGGAGGGAGGGAGAGGAGCTGCTTCCTTCAAAACTCGGGAAATTTAAGGGACATCATGAATAAGGGACAGCAGCGGGACACAGTGCTGGGATAAGGGACTTTTCCGTCAGATAAGGGACGGTTGACAGCTGTGAGTAAGACTTCCTGCCACTCTCTCTAAAGCCAACGCGACTTTCTTCTTTGCACTTTCCAGATGCCCTGGAAAAGAACCAGATGAAAATGCCCAACCTGATGGGGGCTGACTATAATCATTCTGCATTCAAGATGGTGGAGGTCAGTGTGGGGCAATGCGCTTGCCAGCCTTGCGTTGGCTTTTCCTTCCTGCGTGGTTGTCTGATGAACAAGCAGGCTGCTTTTAGCTTGAGCTATGAGATCCCTGCATTGCAGGGGGTTGGACTAGATGACCCCCAGGGTCCCTTCCAAATCAACAGTCCTACGATTCCATGACCCCTGTACTCCAGCCACTTGGAAACAGCCTGAACTTTGTGTGCTGTGTTTCGTTGGTGTCATGGTGGTGGCACTTGTGCCCCCTTTCTGATAAAAATACTTTGCAGAGATGAGGGGAGCAAAAAATAGGGGGTCAAGGTTTTGGGATACTGCCAGGGAGACAGGGCATTTGGCCAGCAGCTGGGCGATCTCCAGTTACAGCATCAATCAGCGACACGAGCCTCAGATACGTTTAGAGACTCGGCACGCTCTTATCAGCAGAGTGAATAAATCCTCACAACAGAAGTGGCGGATAGAGACGTGTGCGTGTTATTTACAGGCGTTTATTCACAAAGGAACAAAGGAAAAACATGTCTGCTTCCCTTCGTCTCCAGCAAACAGCAATAGCAAAAGCAACATACAACGAAAGTTCCCAGCAGACTTGTGCTGGAAGTAAACAGGCATGTGACACACAACAGTCATGCCTGTTCCTCTTAAGGTGGAACGGAACTATATCCTAACACAAGGAGGGTCAGAGAGTGAGAAATGTTCCTATTTCCATCTGAGGAATGTTGGAGGTATGATATTAGCTGTGCCCCCCCAAACGAATTCAGGACAAGATCCAGAGAGGATCTGAGTTGGTCCAGGGTGGGTTGGCCTGATTATTTTGGGTGAGGGGCAGATTGAGGCCATGGGGGCAGATTGAGTTGTGGTTGAAAGGACACACAGAGCCCTTGTTTTTTTTTTTAAAAAAATGGCAATACTAATGGCTTTCCGCCACCACCTTTGCAGGGTGTCGTGATCATTGAAGTGGACCACAGCAATGTTGAGGACGATTCCATGGTGCACTTGGAGAAGTTTAAAAACATGTCTGTTTAAAAAGAGGCCAGAAACCTGCACCTGCATCCAAGAGGTGTTGACCCAGACACTTGACCCAAAATGAAAACAGCACATCCACCTAGAATGGCTCCCTTCCAGCTCTACAATTTGATCTGGAGTGGGCAGTGATTGGAGAACTCTTCTTCCTCGCCTGCCTGATAAACGCTCACCCCCATTCCCAGTTCTCTAGGCTGTAACTCTCTGTCCAGAGGCTTGGAATGATATTTTGTGGGTTCCTTCAATAAAATAACCCATGTTTCCTCTTCTGCATTTCTTTTGTTTTCCTTTGGCCAGATGCCTTCCAAGAATCTGTGGATGTTCAGAAACATGAATGTCATGTCAATCAGTGTCCACACAATTCTGCAGACAGAAGCAGGCAAGCTTTTCCAGCGGTTCACTATAGGCTGCTTCCTGTGAGATTTTGCTCTGTTATTTTTTTTTTTTAAAGACATTCATATATTGCTTAATCCCTCACACTTCTAAGCTGTGGACAGAAAGACAAATCATGCATGAAAAGAACTGAAAAAACTATATCGTAAACTGAAACACTACCTTAAAATGCCTGATGGAACAAGATCCACGGGCTTTGGTCCACAACACTGAACAGATGGCCTCTAGCAGTTACAAAACATATTTCAAAAAGTAAAGGACCAGGACACCGCAAAATTGTTGAATTCTTATTTATTTAAAGGATACACCAAAAACACACACAATTGATTGACTTGCCTAAGATCCAGGATTAAGTGCCACCTTTCGGAAACCCACCCAGATGTCAATTCCGCCTTTGAAATCCCAGTAACGTCCAGGAAAACCTGGATGCATGGCAGCATTGCGACACATGCATTTCGGCCATGGGTGCCACAAAGAGAGACAGCCCCAAAGGTCTCAGTTATTGGATGGGATATAAGGGATCAGGTAGTCTTGAAAAGAAGAACGTTAAAAAACAAGAGCATAAGAACATGATGATGATGATGATGATGATGATGATGATTTATACCCCACCCATCTGGCTGGGTTTCCGCAGCTACTCTGGGTGGCTTCCAACAAAGCATTAAAATACAGTAGTCTGTTAAACATTAAAAGCTTCCCTAAAGAGGGCTGCCATCAGATGTCTTCTAAAAGTCTGGTAGTTGTTTATCTCTTTGACATCTGGTGGGAGGGCGTTCCACAGGGCCGGCGCCACCACCATGAAGGCCCTCTGCCTGGTTTCCTATAACTTGGCTTCTCACAGCAAGGGTACCGCCAGAAGGCCCTCGGCGCTGGACCTCGGTGTCTGGGCTGAATTATGGGGGTGGAGACGCTCCTTCAGGTATACTGGACCGAGGCCGTTTAGGGCTTTAAGAGTCAGCACCAACACTTTGAATTGTGCTCGGAAATGTACTGAGAAACGTACTCAGAAACATCAGAAGAACATCTGCTGAGTCAGGTCAAAGGTCCATCTAGTTCAGCATCCTCTTCTCACAGTGGCCAACCAGAACCCATAAATGGGATTCCAGCACAAAACCAACTCTCCCCAGCTGTAGTTTCCAAGAACTGGGATCCAGAAGCATTTCTGCCTCCGACTGTGGAAGCAGAACAGAGCCACCTTGGGTAGTATCCATCAATTGTCCTCTCCTCCTCCATAAATTTCTCTCATCCTCTTTTAAAGCCATCCAGATTCGTAGCCATCACTGGGGGAGGGAGTTCCAAAGCTTAACGATGCATAAAATCAACACCATTTGGATCCCTTCCAGTCGGGATTCAGGCCTCATCATTGGACTGAAACTGCCTTGGTCACACTGGTCGATGATCTCTGGTGGGCTAGGGACAAAGGTGAGAGCTGTTTCCTAGTTCTGCTGGATCTCTCAGTGGCGTTTGATACCAGCAACCATAACATCCTTCTGGACCGTCTAGAGGGGCTGGGGGCTGGGGGCACTGTTATACAGTGGTTCCACTCCTTCCTCCTGGGCCGTGTTCAGAAAGTGGGGGGGGGGATGAGTGTTCAGACCCCTGGGCTCTCACTTGTGGGGGGCCTCAGGGTTCTGTCCTCTCCCCCATGCTTTTTAACATCTACATGCAGCTGCTGGGCTGAGGTCCAGCGCCGAGGGCCTTCTGGCGGTTCCCTCACTGCGAGAAGGCAATTTACAGGGAACCAGGCAGAGGGCCTTCTTGGTAGTGGCGCCCGCCCTGTGGAACGCCCTCCCACCAGATGTCAAAGAGAACAACAACTACCAGACTTTTAGATGACATCTGAAGGCAGCCCTGTTTAGGGAAGCTTTTAATGTTTAAGAGACTACTGTATTTTAATACTCTGTTGGAAACCGCCCAGAGTGGCTGGGGAAGCCCAGCCAGATTGGCGGGGTATAAATAATAAATTCTATTCTAACACCACATCAAATCAACAATAAACTAAAAACGGATTAAAACATACACCCACATCCTGGGTGACTTTCTGTTGTCAGGAGGAGTTTTTGCAGACGCTGAGAATAGAATAGAATCATAGAGTTGGAAGAGACCACAAGGGCCATCGAGTCCAACCCCCTGCCAAGCAGGAAACACCATATAGAAAACACCATATAGAGCTAGGACCGCAATCCAAATTTGCCCCGCTCCTTCCCATTCTGCTGTTGAGCCGGCCCTCAGCTGGTGCCCTTGAAGGCTTCCTCTCTCTGAAAAGGTCTTTGCATACGTTTCGCCAGAAAGCTCTCACGGCATAACACAGAGAACTATCTCGTTGCTTCTGTGTCATGGAGAAGCCTTCTTTGAAAATTACGCAACTACTTTTTCAGAGGAGGAACGTACGAGAGACAACTTCTGCAACTCATTCGGGCACAGTTACGGTTACTGTCACAGTTCTTTTCTTTCCTTTGACTGATTTGCGCAGCTGTATTCTTGAAAATTAATAAAGGAATATATTTTTATTTTTTTTAAAAAATGAAGGATTCAAAAGGATGACGTTGAAAAGTTTTTTTGCCCTTGGGAATATAGGGAAGCAGTGCCTAAAAAATCCAGAGAAACCATCCTTAAACCTTCCCATCTGTATATTTATTATTATTTATTTATTTTATTTTTTTAAAAAATGTATACTCCCCTTCATCCTAAGATCACAGGGCTGTTCACAACATAAAAATACAAAACGAGAACACAAAATACATAATAAAGCAAAGACAAAGACCAACCAATAACTCTTCTAGGGCGCAAGGCCAGGCTCAAGGGAGCAGAGGTGGACTCTTGGCTCTTTCTCCAGTTATTGCTCATTTATTTGGTTTTCAGTTGCTGCCTGCCTTCTCCCCTTTCACACCATTACCAGGGACCCTCCCCATATTTTTTATTGTTTTAGGGCAAAATAAAGTCAAGACACATATAGGGCCATTAAATAACTCATCCTTTTTTGATATTGTGCATAAGCTACAGAGGAATAGAGATTGCTCCACCTGATAGTTGTTGTTGCTGTTTAGTCGTGTCCGACTCTTTGTGACCCCCTGGACCAGAGCACACCAGGCACTCCTGTCTTCCACTGCCTCCTGCAGTTTGGTCAGACTCATGCTGGCAGCTTCGAGAACACTGTCCCACCATCTCGTCCTCTGTCGTCCCCTTCTCCTTGTGCCCTCCATCTTTCCCAACATCAGGGTCTTTTCCAGGGAGTCTTCTCTTCTCATGAGGTGGCCAAAGTCTTGAAGCCTCAGCTTCAGGATCTGTCCTTCCAGTGAGCACTCAGGGCTGATTTCCTTCAGAATGGAGAGGTTTGATCTTCTTGCAGTCCATGGGACTCTCAGAGTCTCCTCCAGCACCAGAATTCAAAAGCACTTACATAACTAGCAAGACCTTTTCCCACCTTGAACCTGCGGACCTGGAAGCAGGCACTGTGACCTTTGACACCGTGATGGTAGCTCACACATGGAGGGAGATGCCAGCCTTTTCTCTAATGCCCTGCGGCACCACCAAGATGGATGGCCAGAGGACGGTATTTCAGCTGCAAGAAACCTGATAGTATTATCACTTATTTATGGTCATCAAGGAGCAACATGGCCCCTCTACAAACCCTCACTCAGTGGAGATAATAGTAAGGGCTTCACCACCACAAATAACATAAATGCAAAAAGGAAACCAGGTGTCACCAAAATCATGCTTCTTGCCTGCACCCCTCACAAGCCACCTACATTCTTTCAAGGCGCTCAGACAGAACTGTGTCTCATATATATGTTTATTCGGGTGTCAAAGAATCATTTGGAGTTGGATTTCCTCGCCTCTGCAATTATGAGTCCAGCGGCTGTAAGGAGAAAATGAACCAATCCTTTGCAGCTAAGTGTAATAATTTTTATTATTTCTGTCTCACCCATCTGGCTGGGTTGCCCCAGCCTCTCTGGGAAGCTTCCAACACATATAAAAATATAAGAAAACATCAAACTTTAAAAACCTCCCCACACAGGGCTGCCTTCAGATGCCTTCTAAAACTTGTGTAGTTCTTTATTTCCTTGACATCTGACAGGAGGGTGTTCCACAGGGAGGGTGACACCACCAAGAAGGCCCTGTAACATCACTTCTCGCAGTGAGGGAACCAGCAGAAGACTCTGGGAGAGTCCAGGCTGAATGATGGGGGTGGAGATGCTCCTTCAGGTATACAGGGCCAAGGCCATTTAGGGTTTTAAAAGTCAACACCAACTCTTTGAATTGTGCTCAGAAACATACTGGGAGCCAATGTAGATCCTTTAGGACTAGTGTTATGTGGTCCCAATGCTGTGGATCTTCTTCAGCCCAGCTCCTTTGCACAGAGTTTCCCCTTTGTGAAGCCTTTGCCCAGGCCTCTGGCTCTTCAAAGCGGCTTTTCCAAACAGGAGCTGCTTCCCAGGAAGATCTTGGAAAGGTCACTACCAGGGAGGGACAGGACATTCCGCTTTTGTAACAGGGCGTCATCGCCTCCATCATCACACACGCCATGCCAGAGCTTGTAAGGAACCCGGTGACCTTTATCCCTTTATCGCAGGACTTCTGACAGTGGCCTCCCCCTTCTTACGTGGATCTGGCTCCAATCCTGATGGGGATCAAAGGCCTAGATAACATGATACGGCCCTTGTCAGCAAACCATTGTGTGCCTCTCTCTGTGTCTCTCTCCTCCTCTGGCACCGAAACTCATGGAGCTTGCAACGTCTCAGCTGGGACAATGGCTGCCTTAATAAGCTCCTTGTCACCTGAGCAGAACCTTGTGGCAGCAGCAGCGGCAAGGCTTGTTTGCCCGGAAGATCAGCTGTTCCTCTGAGCCAGAAAGCGGTTGGGGACAAGCCAACGCTTTTGAGTATCAGCCCTGCTGTCCATCAGAAGGAGAACAAGGCATAGCTGTCAACTATTCCCGTTTTTTAAGGGAAATTCCCTTATTCTGAATAGGATTCCTTGCAAGAAAAGGGAAAAGTGGAATGATATAGGGATATAGGGATATAGGGATTAGGAAAGAGTAACTCTAAAGGGGAGCTGGAGAAAGGTTGAATGAATGAATGATTGATCCCCTTCCTCCCGTCAAAGTGCAGAGCGACGAACCACAGAGAAATGCAATCTAAAAATCACATTTCTAAAATGAAAAATGCAAAGCAATGCCAGCTGCTGAAATTCCAGTAAACATGTGAAACATCTTTTTTTTAAAAAAAATCTAATCTTATATTTTATTAGAAAATTTTATTTACAAACAAACACATAGACACGCAACAAATTTCATATTACCCTACCACCCTAAATTACAGGCATTAAAACACCCTTGTGACTTCCCTCCACTGTCCCTCTCCCTCCTATATATTATATTATAATATTTCACGTTGCAGTTTTTATCTAAATTTATAGTTCTTAACTCTTTTAACTATTTTTTTTTTAACCAGCTTTACAAACATTAATCCAAACATATCAACATGTTAGTTTTTGAGCAGTACTTACTTGGACATATAATCTTCAAACCATTTCCATTGTATTTTTATTTTCTGGTTTGATCGGTACCTTAATCCTGCAGTTCATAGAATCATAGAATCATAGAGTTGGAAGAGACCACAAGGACCATCGAGTCCAACCCCCTGCCAAGCAGGAAACACCATCAGAGCACTCCTGACATATGGTTGTCAAGCCTCTGCTTAAAGACCTCCAAAGAAGGAGACTCCACCACACTCCTTGGCAGCAAATTCCACTGTCGAACAGCTCTTAGTGTCAGGAAGTTCTTCCTAATGTTTAGGTGGAATCTTCTTTCTTGTAGTTTGGATCCATTGCTCCGTGTCCGCTTCTCTGGAGCAGCAGAAAACAGCCTTTCTCCCTCGTCTATGTGACATCCTTTTATATATTTGAACATGGCTATCATCTTGCTGATTCTATAAATTCAATTAGTTTATTCATCCAGTCATCCTTTGTGGGTATATATTTCCCTTTCCAGTTTTGTGCAAGGAGTAGAATAATAATTTCCCATCTTTACCTATTATACTCAGTAAATATGCCTCTGGTTTTTTTCTCTAAAAAAAAAAAAACCTAGAGAAAAAACATGTGAAACATCTATGTATGTACTGTTTATATATCCAAAGAATTGCAGAGTTGGAAGGGAACATGAGGATCATCTAGTCCAACCCCTTGCAGTGCAGGAATCTACTGACTGAGCTATCCCAGTATGTGTGTATCTATAACTTCTTTTAAAAAGGGCCTCCCCTCTTAGAACTCAGGATAGTTCAGTCGGAAGAGCACGAGACTCTTAATCTTAGGGTTGTGGGTTCAAAACCCATGTTGCTCAAAAGATTGCTGGGGTTTGGGCTAGATGAGCCTCGGGAGGACCCATTTCAGCTCTACAGTTCTGTCATTCCACAGGCCTTCAAACTGTCCCAGGGCAAGAAAAGAACAGCTCCCTAGATGTGTCGTTTGCTTGGCAGATGCAAAACTTCGAGCGGGCACCGACCCACCTGCCCCCAAATTTCTATCTGAGGATGTGTCAGTGATGCACCCAGCCAGGTTCCCAAGGGCTCTGCGATGCCCAAGAGAAGGACAATGCCAGCCCTTCTGCATGAGGTAAAGGTAAAGGGACCCCTGACCATTAGGTCCAGTCGCGGCTGACTCTGGGGTTGCGGCACTCATCTCGTTTTATTGGGCGACGGAGCCGGCGTAGAGCTTCCGGGTCATGTGGCCAGCATGACTAAGCCGCTTCTGGCGAACCAGAGCAGCGCACGGAAACGCCGTTTACCTTCCCGCCGGAGTGGTACCTATTTATCTACTTGCACTTTGACGTGCTTTCAAACTGCTAGGTTGACAGGAGCAGGGACTGAGCAACGGGAGCTCACCCCGTCACAGGGATTCGAACCACCGACCTTCTGATCGGCAAGTCTGCGGTTTAACCCACAGCACCACCCGTGTCCCATTTCTGCATGAGGCTGTGTGGCAAAAGGGGAGGAAGCAAAGTGAGAAATCCAAGGGGGAGCAACTGTGTGCCAGGAGGAGAAGGAGGCGGAGTTGGCCAACCTGACAATTTGGGTTTCTCTCCATTTCTTGGCTTTCTAAATTCATAAATGTAGGTGGTCTGCCCAAGGGCAGGGATCGCCTTATTACTTATTTTTGTCAGTTGCTCTGAGAGCCTTCTTTGGCTAAGCAAGGAGACAGAAATGCAGTAGAAGAAGAGTTTGGATTTGATATCCCACTTTATCACTACCCAAAGGAGTCTCAAAACGGCTCACACTCTCCTTCCCCTTCCTCTCCCACAACAAACACTCTGTGAGGTGAGTGGGGCTGAGAGACTTCAGAGAAGTGGGACTGGCCCAAGGTCACCCAGCAGCTGCATGTGGAGGAGCAGGGAATCGAACCTGGTTCACCAGATTACGAGTCTACAGCTCTTAACCACTACTCCACACTGGCTCCAAGCAGAGTGACTTCCACTAACAGACCTGCCTCTGGAGTTGCCACCTGCTCCTTTTACTGGCCCTGATTTTCCTGGAATGCAGGAGAAAAAGGAGGCGAAGCTGCTCCCTGCCTTGCAGATTCGTCTCCCTGCCAGGAAAAGCTTCTGTTTAGTTTCTGCATGGCTGGTTGCTCTCAAAGGTGCAGGAGCGGAGCTCCATTTAAAAGGTTAAGAGGTATAATCAATACAGCAGATTGATTGAGAGGCATGTTTAGTTTTCACATTTTTGAATGACAATGCAAATGGTGATTTTTTCCCCCAATCTGTTCACTGTACTATAGAGGGTCCCCATTCCTTCCCCTCACTGTTGTCCCTTTCTTCCTTCACTTGTCATTTTTCACTTCACTCGATTTCTTTTTCCCTGGACAAGCGAGGTTGTTTGACACACCATAAGATGCACCTAGTTTTTAGAGGAGGAAAACAAGAAAAAAAATATTCTGAATGAAGCAGTGATATATGATTTTTGTGGTTCATGCTGTGGCCACAGACACGTGATCTGACGGTGAGTTTGGGGTAGCCCAATGCAAAAATCCTGAGGATCCATGTGGATCCGTGCTTTGTAATCACATTTTTGGGCCATTGCGGCCCCACACAACAGTGGGTGCGTGATTTTTTTTTTTTTTGGTGCAGGCTGTAGCCATGGGCATGCTATGTGATCTGATGGTGAAATTGGGGTGACCCAATGCAAAAATCCTGAGGTTCCATGGGCTTTTACCTCCCCCCTCCCAGGCAGCCTCCTTTATCTCTAGTGTCCCTTATCTCTCTTCCGATCCCACCGATCAGCTGCTTCCTTTCAACACTCCCTTCCCTTCTTGTTTGCCTTACTTAGTGTATTTTCCTTAGCTGGAGCAATTTTTTGCTCCTCCTTTTCTTCTAATTTCTCTCCTCGTTGATTTAGTCTCCTCTCGTTGCAAGTTCACTGTCTTTACCTTCCCACTCCCAGGCAGCCTCCTTTATTGCTAGCATCCCTTATCTCGCTTCCAATCGCTTGCAATCAGTGACTTTGTTTCAAAACCCACTTACCTCTTTCAAAAATAAAAGCATGATCTGCTTTTTGCCCCTGGGCAATTCAGCTCCAGGGACCACACATTCACTCCATAAGATGCACAGACATTTCCCCTTACTTTTTAGGAATAAAAAAAATGTGTCTTATGGAGCAAAAAATACGGTATATTTGGATCAGGGCAATAGCCCATGGAGTGCAGCCTCCTGTTTTCCCAGTGGTCAACCAGATCCCTGTCGGAAACCCGCAGACAGGATTCGAACACAAGATAGCTCTCCCCTCCTGTGGTTTCCAGCAACTTTCATTTGGAAGGACTACTGCCTCCAGCTGTTGAGGCAGAGCATAGTCATCCTGGCTAGCAGCTACTGATAATTCCTTTTGCTTAAGGCCACGGTGCATTATGGATCTCTGAGGGCTGTTGCGCAGAAAGCATGAAATCAATGCTTGACCCCATCCTGCATAAGCCCTGGTGCAAACAAGGCCATAATCCCTTAAGTATTGTGGTCAACGTCTGATGCGAACTCTTGCTTCACCAACGCCTAGCATGGAACACACAATCTTGGCTTTTCCCTAGGTAGGCAGGAATGATTGACTTGGCCCCTCGGGAAGTGGCACCCCAGATTAACGTTGAACGAAATACACCTCCTTAGATGTTCAATACACATTGCTCAACGATTTACACAGCTTTTCAGATTTCTAAGGAAATGTTTGCATTGGACATAAATCGCAAACCACTTGCTATTTTACACCTGAGCAAATATCATGAGTTGTCCACAAACAACCCGGTTTTCCTCATTCCTGACACAGATATTAGATATATAAGGACCACATGCCGTGGGTCTGAAGCATCTTCCTCAGACGGCAACAGGTGAGGAGCATCTTGGGACGCCTTAAGCTGAGCAAGGTAAGAGATGAGACGTCAAGGTTCGCTTCTCCCAAAGTAACCGCCAAGTTTGATTTCACAGCTTGGACAGGATCTTGCAGGTGCCGGTGCTCTCAGGCCGTGATCAGTTCAGTTCAGTTCACATTTGGATGTGAATCTAACCCATTCACACATCTCAAAATGATATGGGAACTGAAACAGAGCTGTCTTTGAGATGGCCACTTTTGTGACACAGTGCAAAAATCAGGGAACAGGGTGCAGAAGGATACCTATATTATTGAAGAAAAACGTACAAAATGCATTAAGTTAAGGGAAATTGCTTGCAAAAATGTGTCTCTTGGGCAAAATGCCATACCAAAATGTGCATGGAGGAATGCACAATAGAATGCGAAAGTTAGGAAAACTTCAAAAAATGGCAAAACGATGCAGGAGTGTGCCAACTTAAGACTAAAAAAGAAGAAGAGAAAAACCAAGAGACTCCTAAACTGACAGATTTGTCATTCCTTACTCTTACATGGAATATGTCTCATTTAACTCAATGGGACTCGCTTCTGGGAGACATTTATGGAAGGTGGTCTGTCAAATTCATTTCATGAAGATTGGGCTTAATATGTTGTTGAATTGTTAACCAAACAGAGTTTGGCTTTTGTGGGGAAAGCTTTTCCGGTGGGGAAAACAGCAGATACAATAGTCCTGCTCCAGTCGAGAGGCTGTAACTGAGCAGCAGAATACCTGTGGCTGCTTTGCATGCAGGATTCAACCCTTGGGGTCTCCAGCCATCAGGACTGGGGGGGGGGGTGAGGATGGAGATGTGCTGTGTGTCAGAATTAGGCATCCCCAGTTAAGATGGCCCAAAGGTCCGGCTCAGCATAAGGCAGGTTTGCACACAACAACAACAGCTAGAAGCTATGATGAATTTGTGTGGTGACAGCTCCCAAGTCAGGGTTTTAAATTCAAATATTCTCAATTATAGAAATAGCTGGTTTCAGGGCTTAGAAAAATATTGCAAGATATAATCGGCTGCACTTAGCTAGTCAGTGCATAAAATGGTTTTCTTAAAAATGCACAGACAAATCTTCCTTCCTTTCTTCTGACAACCAGTAATATTTTCTCAGGTACCAGATCAAGATGCTAAAGGCTTGGACTGTTCTCCTCCTTTGCGGCCTCCTGCCCTCCACCCAAGCTCTCGCTGACGATGTCCTTTCGATGGCCCGGCTGCATAAGGATGTCCTTGAGAATGGTGAGCTCTGGAACTTTCTGATTTTTCTAAAATGAAAATGAAAATTCAGAAAAATGGCCAAGGGAACCACCCGACTCTTGAATGAGCATTTGCAGAGAAGCAGGAACTGGCAGCCTCCTTTTCAAAACAGGAGTGGGTACAGTGGTCTTGGCGCTTGTGTGCCCAGGTGTGTCTCTGCTACGGGCTTCATCCCCTGATGGCCAGCACAGCCACTGAGACCCTCAGATCTGCACAGGTGTTTCACGGGATTGTAGAGCAGGAAGGGACACCAAGGGCCATCTAGTCCAACCCCCCAGCCATGCCGAAATCAAAAGCGAACAGGATAACGCATGCACAGCGGATGTGATGTGCACTTCCCAGGCTGCCATTCAGGTTTATACAGACTCCTTAATTTCTAAAATTCAGGGGACCGTCTCAAGCCAGACAATTGCATTGCCCCATCCCAGCAATTTATTTATTCAGCAATTAAAATATTTATATACCACCACACAGGTGGCACTGTTGGTTAAACCACAGAGCCTAAGACTTGCTGATCAGAAGGTCGGTGGTTTGAATCCCCGCGACGGGGTGAGCTCCTGTTGCTCGGTCCCTGCTCCTGCCAACCTAGCAGTTCGAAAGCATGTCAAAGTGCAAGTAGATAAATAGGTACCGCTCCGGCTGGAAGGTAAACGGCGTTTCCGTGCGCTGCTCTGGTTCACCAGAAGTGGCTTAGTCATGCTGGCCACATGACCCAGAAGCTGTGCGCCGGCTCCCTCGGCCTATAAAGCGAGATGAGTGCCGCAACACCAGAGACGGCCATGACTGGACCTAATGGTCAGGGGTCCCTTTACCTTTACCTTTATTCCGTAAAAAAAAATCAGGGTGGTTTACAACACCAGTGCATAAAACCATACAAATATTAAAATCAGAAATTGGCTCCCTATTGTCAGTTCCTGATACAGTGGTATCTCGGGTTAAGTACTTAATTCGTTCCAGAGGTCTGTTCTTAACCTGAAACTGTTCTTAGCCTGAAGACCACTTTAGCTAATGGGGCCTCCTCCTGCTGCACGATTTCTGTTCTCATCCTGAAGCAAAGTTCTTAACCCGAGGTACTATTTCTGGGTTAGCGGAGTCTGTAACCTGAAGCGTCTGTAACCCGAGGTACCACTGTATTTGAATGGTAATTGCAATATGAAAGGAGATTCTGAGTCACCATCTGGAAGAACTTTCTAATGGTAAGAGCTGTTAGACAGTGGAACAGGCTCCCTTGGGAGGTGGTGGACTCTGTTTCTTTGGAGGTTTTAAGCAGAGGCTGGGTAGCCATGGGTCAGGGATTTGTTCGCTACATTGCATTGCAGGGGGCTGAAGTAGAAGTCCGCTTGAGGGTCTCTTGCAACTCTATGAAATGTCCTTGCCTGGACTCATACAGTCGAAGGATCCAGGCAGTTTATTGCCTGGGACGTGGAAAGAGGCAGGCTTAATAAACCAGGTTCAGTCCACCCAACCTCTGGTGGAAAAGGATGCTAATGAGATAGTTGTTTGTTTTGTGTCCTTGTATAGAGTTGATGAGGACAATGTCAATGCTGACTTTTATTTCCTTGACTTCTGTCTCCTGTGCTCAATGCTGTCTCTTCCTTCCAGGCATCTCAGATACGCTGGCCAAAGGCAACCTGCTCCAGGGACTCTTGGGGCAAGTGCTTGGTGGTGGAGACCTTCTAGGAGGGATCCTTGGAGGCCAAGGAGGAGGTCCTCTCGGCTTGGTAGGAGGCTTGGCTGGAGGTGCTCTTGGAGGCCAAGGAGGAGGTCCTCTTGGCTTGGTAGGAGGCTTGGCTGGAGGTGCTCTTGGAGACCAAGGAGGAGGTCCTCTCGGCTTGGTAGGAGGATTGGCTGGAGGTGCCCTTGGAGGCCAAGGAGGAGGTCCTCTCGGCTTGGTCGGAGGCTTGGCTGGAGGTGCCCTTGGAGGCCAAGGAGGAGGTCCTCTCGGCTTGGTCGGAGGCTTGGCTGGAGGTGCCCATGGAGGCCAAGGAGGAGGTCCTCTCGGCTTGGTCGGAGGCTTGGCTGGAGGAGTTCTTGGAGGCCAAGGAGGAGGACCTCTTGGGATTGTCGGCGGTGCCCTGGGAGGCAAAGGAGGTCTCCTTGGTGGTGTCCTTGGACGTGAAGGTCTCCTTGGGTGAGTTATCTCTTTTACTGAGAAAAACACAGGGGTAGAACTCAACGCTTCCCTATGGCAAGATGTAGATGTTGCTTTGTGGATTTAGCTTCTGCTCTTGACTGCCTCTCCTTCACCCTCCAGCTTGAAGTTGGTGGACGTCGTCCTTCCCAAGGTCTCACTGAAATTCTTGAAAGGCGTTGGGGTCGGACTGAACATCTATACCAAAGTTGCTCTCAAGGGAGATACGTGAGTTGACTTCCATGGGACGTAGTAAGCGGGGAGAGCGATGGCTCAGTGGCTGAGCACCTGCTATGTAGGCAGAAGAATCCAAGTTCAATCTCTAGCAGCATCTCCAGGTTGGGCTGAGAAACCCTGGAGAGCCACTGCCAGTCAGTGTAGGCAAAGCTGAGTAGATGGACCAATGGCCATGACTCTGCATAAGGCAGCCTTCCATGTTCCTGTTGAGAAGTCCCAAGAATTTTCACCTCTTATTCATCCTCCAAAAGCGTACGAGGATTTTAATTTCATCAGGAATTTCCCAGGTGTTCTCCTATCCTAGCCAGTTCAAAATAGAGTCTTCGATGATGATAATTATAAAAAAAACTTTAAACAGCATTGAAGTATCCTGAAGATTTATTTGGGACACAATCTCCTTCATATACTGTACATGGTTGGGTTGCTTGGGTTGGGTTGCATCTTAGTGTATTTTTGGTCTTTGTTGGAAGCCACCCAGAGTGGCTGGGGAAACCCAGCCAGATGGTCGGGGTACAAATAATAAATTGTTGTTGTTATTATTATTATTGCTTGGGTCGAGGGATAGGCTTCCATGTACAGGTGGCGATCCTTCACTCAAAGCAGCTCCCTCATTCACTTCTATGGAATAAGCCAATGTACCTGCTCGTTCGCGGATTGGGTCCCCATCACTGAATGTGGATCACCATATCTACGAGCGATTCCATGAGCACATCTATGCACACACATATCTCTGAATCCAACCTCCATTCTACTTAAGTGCCCATGTGCCCAGGGACATGGACTCATAGGCGTGTGGCACCAGGAGGGACGCACAGGGTCATCTAGTTCTGCCTCCTGCAATGCAGAAATCACAAGAGATTGCTTCTTGATTTCCACAGGGGGAGAAAGAGGGTAGCCAACCTTTTCCACGTGAAAAGTAAAATCTGCAGAGAGTAGCATCTGTACAGAACTCACAGATAGTGTGCAAAAGGGATCTGCAACACAATATTGTAGTTCTAGCCAGCCAGCCCCCATGCCCTTTCCAGGATACTCCATCCCCCTTCCCTCAGTTCCCCAACCCTCCCTCCAGCTGTCAGTCATCATTCTATGGCCACTGAGCACAGTCATTCCTTCTCATTGGGCTGCTGGGGGGGGGGGTTCCTCACCCAGCTTCAATTTATATTTCTGTCTCTAAACCATTTGTGTACTTGGGTTCACCAAGCATTCATGGCTGGTGCCATTTCGGGTACTTAAAAACCAAGACTCGGGAGAACTGAGACTGCAGTTAGACAGTGTAATGGGAGATAACTTCCATTATCCATCTTTGTCAAAATAATAGATTTCAAAACTTGCTGGGGAAAACCAAACCAATCCCAGGATAGGAGTTGTAAGACCTGCAGAGCATTTTAAATATTTGTGCCCCAAGCAAAGCCTGACAAAGAAGCCATTGCAATCTGAGTACCTGCAGAGTACATTTTGAAACTGGAGCTGGTTCACTGATCAATCTCATCTCCACCTCTTCTCTGTCTTCCAGGCTTTTGGGTGGGCTGCTGAATCTTCTGGTGGAAGTGAACATCACCGCAAACGCCCGTCTGGTCCAGGACAAGTCAGGCACTCCCATCCTAGTTGTGGAAAACTGCAAGACCAACCTGGGTAACATTCAGATCCTGTCTGGGTGAGTGACCAGAGGTCCTGAGGAACACAGCCACTGTGGCTACTAGCCACTGAAACACCTTAAAGACTCACGGTCCCCAATTATTTTCTTCCTTAGGTTCCTTCCACTCAACTTGGACGGGGTCTTGACTAATCTCCTGAGCAATGTCCTCCCTGGAGTGGTGAGTCTTCCGAGAATTTGCCAGCTCCACATGGTTGTCGATCACTTTCTTTGCATCATAGTTTCCTGAATTTAGGAGAGGCATTGATATTCAGAGTAGACTGCACAGGATGAGATGGAGCAACAGACATAGTTAAGGCGGCTGCAAATACTGCTACAAGGCAAAAGGATACCCTAGGAATTTTGTTTATTTATTATTGCAATTATGCCCCACTTTCTTCTGCAAGAAGCTCAAGGTGGCACACAGGGTGCTCCTCTTCTTCGTTGAATCCCAACAACCCTGTGAGGTAGGCTAGGCTGAGAGGCAGTGACTGGGCCAAGGTTGTACCCAGGGAGCTTCATGGTTGAGCAGGAATTCAAACCCTGGTCTCTCAGGTCCTAATCCGACACTCTAACCACTACACCACACTGGCTCTCACTGGCTCCAATGAGAATGCCAATATGGGGAACCTTTGGCTCTCCAGCTGTTCCTGAACGACAACTCCCAAAGGTTCCCTGTCTCTGAGTTAGAGTTTTACCCTTCTGGCAATCAGGATGACCAATAGCTGCTGCAAGTAAAAGATGACTCTTCACCCCTTGTTGTCCTTGTTGTCTGCCATTGCATCTCTGGGATGCCACCAGAATAAGCAGATGAAGATTTCTTTCTTGCAAGCGGCTGGCAGGGAGATTTATTTTTCAGATAACACAACAAAGGATGTGGGGACTATTCAGTTCTGTGGCTTCACTCCTGCTCCTTTCCCTTTGTTGCAGCTGTGTCCAGTTGTAGATCTTGTGCTGAATATTGTGAACACCCTTCTTGGCACGGTCAACAGTAAGTTTTCCATGACCTCCACCTTCCCCATCTCCTTTGGATCGTCAACTAGAGTATATAATATTGCACAACTTGCTGTCTCCCCACTTTGAAGTGTCAGAGCGCCCCACCACCACTGCTGCTTCCCCCAGGAACAAACGGCAATTGGGGTTTTCTGCAATTTGGGTTTGCTGTGATTCAGCGCTATAAAGCAGGTTTTCGCAGGGCAAGTGCCGGGGCAAAACAAACAAACATAACAAATGCTTGGGTGCAGAGCTTTAAAGTGAGGACCTGTGCTTAGAAATGAGGCACAAAACAAGACAGGATGATGATCCCTTAATGTACAGGGTTGTTGCATTGTTGGCTGAGACATTGCGTGCGAAAGGGTTTGAGCCGTCTAAAAGCACAAGTGAAATGCTTAGCTATGTGTTGTGTAAAGTCCCACCTCGTTTTGTTGTTGTTGTTGAGTCGTTTAGTCATGTCCGACTCTCCGTGACCCCCTGGACCAGAGCACGCCAGGCCCTCCTGTCTTCCACTGCCTCCTGCAGTTTGGTCAAACTCATGCTGGTAGCTTCGAGAAAACTGTCCCACCATCTCCTCCTCTGACATCCCCTTCTCCTTGTGCCCTCCATCTTTCCCAACATCAGGGTCTTTTCCAGGGAGTCTTCTCTTCTCATGAGGTGGCCAAAGTACTGGAGCCTCAGCTTCAGGATCTGTCCTTCCAGTGAGCACTCAGGGCTGATTTCCTTCAGAATGGATGCGTTTGATCTTCTTGCAGTCCATGGGACTCTGGCAAGAGTCTCCTCCAGCACCAGAATTCAAAAGCATCAGCCTTCTTTATGGTCCCGCTGTCATTTCCATACATCACTACTGGGAAAACCAGAACTTTAACTATACTTGTTGGCAAGGTGATGTCTCTGCTTTTTAAGATGCTGTCTAGGTTTGTCATTGCTTTTCTACAAAGTCTAGTACCTTGCTTCATTTAAAGATTTTCAGAGACTTTGAGACTAAAGATTTCATTTTGTACTTGTTATGGTTTGAAGGAATTCTACAAAGATTGTCTATTGCGTATGTACATGGTCATTGTGTTGCCTAGACATTGCCAACGTTCTCTTTGCAACACAGGGGTTTGTTTGGTTACTTACTCCTTTCTCCTTTTTATTTCCTGCACAGGCGTCTGCCCATTCGGTACGCTGGGAAAACTACATTACACACTGGCGGGCCTGCCGTGGTTCAGCGATGAACAACAAATCGTGCTGAATCTGAATGTAAGGAACCTTTATTGATCGATCGATCGATCGATTGATTAATTGCATTTATATCCCACCTCTTCCTCCAAGCAGCTCAAGGTGGCCTACATGCTTCTCCTCCTCCCCATTTGAGTCTCAGAACAACAACCCTGTGAGGTAGGCTAGGCTGAGAGAGAGAGAAGCAGAGAATAACAATAGCTAGCTATCAACCCATGTAGGAGCTCAGAGAACTTAATATAGCCCCAAGGAAAATCCTGATGTGAAAGCCTTCACATTAAGCCATTCCCCATTTCGGTCAATGAAACAATCCCAGGCATAGGCAAACTCGGCCCCCCACATCTTCTGGGACTACAACTCCCATCATCCCTGACCACTGGTCCTCTTAGCTAGGGTTGATGGGAGTTGTAGTCCCAAAACATCTGGAGGGCCGAGCATCTTTCATTACATACCGATATGATGCTTTGCAGGGTTAAAGAAAGAGAAAAATGGTGTAAAAAGTATAAAGATAGAGGTAATCTACGTTAGACACAACAACTAAGAAAGAGTAAAAATTTCGAGATCTTAGAACAAAGGAAGGAAGTCAATATGTGTATATGTATGTAATGACTAGATTAGAAGGATGATATGGTTTTATTTGTAGATGTGTGTTTTTGTTTTTTGTGTTTTTGTGTTCTTTTTTCTCTTCTGTTTTGTTTTGTTTTCTTGTTTGTACTGTTTTATTTTGGATTTAATGTTTGTAATTTTTCCTGTAATTTTGCACTGAAAATAAATTATACATTTTTTAAAAAAAAAAACCCAACGTCTGGAGGGCCGAGTTTGCCTATGCCTGAATTATACTTAACAGACGTCCAGTTCTGTGGGTCCCCAAATGTCTCTGAACCTCTGATTATTATTTTTTAATGTTTCTTCCAGGTCTTAGTGCTTGATAATGAAGGGAACTCCATCAAGCTTCCCCCAAGCAAGCTGCCCTCTCTTCCTCCAGCTGGGGACCACACTTCCCAGTTGCTTCTCTCTGGTGACCTCATTTCCTCCTTGCTGCAGCTGGTAATGAAGAACGGGCAGCTCAACGTAGACATCACTGACCAAGCGGTGAGTCGCCTGGCCCGGAAATGATAGTCCTTGAAGAGTCTGCAGAGGATAATAATAATAATAATAATAATAATAATAATAATAATAATAATTTATTCTTTATACCCCACCTATCTGTCTGGGCTTCCCCAGCCACTCTGGGCGGCTTCCAAAAAAATACTAAAATACCATAATACATCAAACATTAAGAGCTTCACTAAACAGGGCTGCTTTCAGATGTCTTCTAAAAGTCTGGTAGTTGTTCTTCTCTTTGACATCTGGTGGGAGGGCACCACCACCAAGAAGGCCCTGTTATGTACTGAGTTGAATAGGATCCAAAAGGCAGCAGTCTGATTGGTCCTAGAAGGTTTGATCTTCTTGCAGTCCATGGGACTCTCAAGAATCTCCTCCAGCACCATAATTCAAAAGCATCCATTCTTCGGTGATCAGCCTTCTTGATGGTCCAGCTTTCACTTCCATACATCACTACTGGGAAAACCATGGCTTTAACTATATGGGCCTATGTCAGCAAGCTGATGTGTCTGGTTTTTAAGATGCTGTCTAGGTTTGTCATTGCTTTTCTCCCAAGAAGCAGGCATCTTTTAATTTCGTGACACAAACATATATACCCATTAATTCTCAGCCTCAGTTTTGCACCTGTGAATTGGGAAAAACCCCTCTCCCCGTCTTTCTTTGTTTTGAGAGGATGAACATGAAGGAAATCACCACGTCAGGCTGAAGGGAAAAAATTAGGGTGACATTTAGAAGACATTCCCCTTTTAAAATTCTTTGCATTTGTCTTGCTTTCCCCCAGCTCCGTGGAGCCGTCCCACTGACAACGTCTGCACTTCAATCTGTGCTACCTCAGGTAAGGATGTCCTATTGGGCATCTCACTTTTGGTGTGTGTGAAGTGATTTGCCCCTGCGCCCTGAGTGCGAATCATTCTCCCTATCCCATTTTTTACAGCTGTCCCGGCTGCTGCCAACAAGCCTGCCCCTGGTGGTCAAGATCCGGATCAGCGACCTTCCGGGAGTGTCTTTGCAAAACGGGAAGCTCACGGTGACCCTCACTGCTGCCATTGATGTTTTTGCCCTCGCAGACTCCGGCCCTGAGCTTCTCTTTGGGTTGAATGCTGTAAGTAATGGGCTGGGGTGAATGGCGCAAGGCTTGAAACTCCATTCCCCAGCTTGCCCTGGGTATCTAGCCGATGCAGTTGAAAATTCGTAAGAACATCAGAACAGCTTTGCCGGATCAGGCCGGTGACCCGTCTAGTCCAGCATCCTGTTCTCACAGTGGCTGACCAGATGCCTGTGGGAAATTCGCAAGCAGGATTCGAACGCAAGACCCCTCTCCCTTCCTGTGGTTTCCAGCAACTGATATTCAGAAGCATTGTGGAGGCAAAGGTGGTAGTCATTGCTAGCACTCTTGGCTCAATATTTCTCTTCAAAGAACCTTTGCTTGGGTGTCAGTAATCCCATCCCACCCCCAATTGTCTCTGTGTTGGGTTTATTTATTTTTTTAAATGATACTTAGGTGTCCTTGAAAGCCACCCAGATTCCTCTTTCTAGGTGTGGCAGTTCCTTTTGGCCAAAAGGAAGGAGGGCACGCAAGAAAGAGCGCCCTCCCTGACCTCAGTGGGGCATAGAAGTTGGGAACAGAACAGAGCAGAATCATAGAATCATAGAAGGGACCCGACTGTAGTCATCTAGTCCAACCCACTGCAATGCAGGAATCTCAACCCAAAGCTGGTTTTGCAAAAGCGAAAGGAAAGGGGCCAGTCTCTTACCCAGTCATCTTGCATTTACAGCAAATCGACTTGAGTGGATCTGTCCGCATTTCAGGAGCAAAATTGGCCGTCTCCTTATCTCTTGACAAGTAAGTGGATCTTGATGCTCTAGATCAGGGGTCAGCAAACTTTTTCAGCAGGGGGCCAGTCCACTGTCCCTCAGACATTGTGGGGGGCCCGAATATATATATACCTCATGTGACGTTTGCTTCAGGTTGCGTCCCGCGGTGACCCAGAAGTAACAGAACAGGTTACTTCCAGGTTCCGCCACTCACGCATGCGCGTATGCACAAAATGACATCACACGTGTGCGCAGAAGCGGCAAATTGTGACCTGCGCGTGCGCAGACATGCAGGTGTGGGTTGCATTCTTTTTAGGTTGCGAACGGGCCTCCAGAACAGATCCCGTTCACAACCAGAGGTACCACTGTATATATGAATGAATTCCTATGCCCCACAAATAACCCAGAGATGCATTTTAAATAAAAGCACACATTCTATTCATGTTAAAACACGATTCCTGGACCATCCATGGGCCGGATTTAGAAGGCAATTGGGCCAGATCCAGCCCCCGGCCCTTAGTTTGCCTACCCATGCTCTAGGTCCCTAGGTTATGGTGCAGAATAACAAACGGCATTTGGACAGGACTGGATTTAAGGTGGTGCCAGTGGTTCTTCCACACAGGGACACTGAGCCGAGGGTGGGGTGGGGGCGCCAAAATAGTAGTAGTAGTAGTAGTAGTAGTAGTAGTAGTAGTAGCAGCAAAACCTATATTTATATGGGTACCTACTGAGAAGATCCATTAAAAAGCAACTGTACCAAAAGGAATTGTTGTGAGAATAAGAAATGTTTAGGGGGCTCATCAAATTTTGTCCTTGCTCGGGGCCACATTACCAAAATCCGTCCCTGATTTGGAGAAAGTCTCCCTTTAGACCAGTGGTTCCCAAAGTGGGTGATGCTGCCCCCTGGAGGGCAGAGGGATTACCTGGGGGTTGCTAAGAGGTAAGGGGGGCAGGGGGGGACCAGAGGTGTAGTCCATGATTCTCAATTCTGCACTGTGTTTATAGTCCCCTTTCTTCCTGATCTTTTCCCGGAAGCTCTGCAGACCAGCCTCCCCCAAGACGATGTCCTCTACATGTCTTGGACTATAGTTCCCATCAGTCCCAACCAGTTGTAGTCCAAGATGACTCGGGGCCATCAGATAGTGGAGGACTTCTCTGTGCCAGATGTGCAGCCTAGCACCCAATTATTTCCTTTCCTTTCCCTTCACAGCGTCAGCCTCAACGTCTCGTCTTCCCAGATCGGCTCCTTTGATGTAAGACTCCCTTCCACCAAATACTGCAGTGGACCCTTTGGAGAAGATTTTGAGGGAGCAGGGCGGGGTGGAGTGGGGAGAAGAAGTCCTGTCCCATGAGCAGAACTCCCAAGGTCTCTGCATCTCACCTGGAACTTGAAAGAGAAAGAGATGGCTGAACTCGTCCAGGATTGGGGGTTTCTGCTGGAGCAGAGGTGGAGACGGCATCTGGGGCAGCCACACAAACCCTTGGGGGCTTGAGCTACAAAGGGTGAAGTCCCATCATAGAATTGTGAAGTTGGAAGGGTCCTCCAGGGTCATCCATTCCAACCCCCTGCAATGCAGGAATCTCAGCCAGAGAATCCCTGGCAGATGGATGGCCACCCAACCTCTGCTTAGGAACCTCCAATGAAGGGGAGCTCATCACCTCCTGAAGAAGTCATACAGTCATACCTCAGGTTACAGACGCTTTGGGTTGTGCGATTTCAGGTTGTGCTCCGCTCCGAACCCGAAAGTACCGGAACTGGTTACTTCCAGGTTTTGGTGCTTTCAAATGTGCAGAAGCACTAAATCACTCTTTGCGCATGTGCAGAAGTGCCAAATCGCAACCCTCGTATGGGCAGATGCGGCGCTGCGGGTTGCGGACGTGCTTCCCACAGGGATCATGTTCGCAACCCGAGTGTCCACTGTACTGTCAGAAAGTTCTTCCTAATGTTTAGTCGGGAAATATTTGAAATAAGCAACCCAACAGGTCACATCTGCATAGCTGTCAACTTTTCCCTTTTCTTGCGAGGAATCCTATTCGGAAGAAGGGAATTTCCCTTCAAAAAAAAAGGGAAACGTTGACAGCTATGCGCATCTCTTTCTCTCACCAACTGATGATGCAGAAGTTTCTTTTTCTTTTGCAGGTTGCCGTACTCAAAACCTGGATCACAAACCTTCTCAGAATTGGATACCTGCCTGTGATCAACGGTAAAAGAGCCATATTTGTAGCAATAGGCGTTCGGTTTCAGCATTGCCTTTGGGATGCAACAACCATTCTGCATGTCTAGCGTTGTTTCTTGGTTTTCTTCCAGGTGCCCTGGAGATAGGAATCCCACTCCCTAACCTCTTCAACCTGAACTTCGCCGCTGGGGATGTCAACATTGTTGATGTAAGATCTCAGCTGCTCGTTTCTTGAAAACTGGGCTTTAATGTGGGCTGAGCACCACCTTGAACAAATCTGTAACATGTTCCACACTGCACCTGAGAACCCGCAACTTAGTGGGTTGTATTCAGTGCTAAAGGACCCCTGACCATTAGGTCCAGTCGTGGCCGACACTGGGGTTGTGGCGCTCATCTCGCTTTACTGGCCAAGGGAGCCAGCGTACAGCTTTCGTGTCATGTGGCCAGCATGACTAAGATGCTTCTGGCGAATCAGAGCAGCACACGGAAACGCCGTTTACCTTCCCGCCAGAGCGGTACCTATTTATCTACTTGCACTTTGACGTGCTTTCGAATTGCTAGGTTGGCAGGAGCAGGGACCGAGCAACGGGAGCTCACCCCATTGCAGGGATTCGAACCACCGACCTTCTGATCGGCAAGCCCTAGGCTCTGTGGTTTAACCCACAGCGCCACCCACGTCCTGCAGTGCTTCTTCTGACTCAAAGTAAACTCCATTGAGGCTAATGGATGTGACGTTCCTAAATTTCAATGGGGTTTACTCTAACTAGCGCTCAGTTTAAAACGGTCCAGTGATTGACACATAACCTGCATGTCAGGGGAGCAAGAGGGGCAGAAGAAAGCATGCTTTCTACTGCTGGAGAGAGGAGAGTAGGTGGCTTATGATGTAAGGAGCTTCATATGTCTTTATTTGATGAGACTGACTGATGTGATAGTAGGAGGAGAAATGTAACAGACAAGAGGCAAAGAAAATCAAAGGGATTTCAGATTCAGGAGCAAAGCATGCTTTTAATTCAGTCAGGACAGATCTATCCCTTCCAGTGTTTCTGTTTCTATTTTCTCCAGTCTTAAATCCAGTTCTCCATGTTGGGATACTGCCAGGGAGACAAAAGCCATCATGCCTCCATGCCGGTCTCCCATAGAACAGTATCAGTCAATTAGCGACACGAGCCTCAGAAATAACTGTCCACATTCCAGGAGTCATGCATGCCCTTTTCGCAGAGTTCGCACAATGAAAGATTCACCCAGGAGAGCAGCATATTTACAGCTTTATTCAGCGTTGGTCAGAACAATGGAAAAAACATGACTGCCTGCCTGCGTGTCAGGCAACAGAGAGAAACAAAAGCTATATAAAACAGAAACTTCTTGTGAGCAGGAAATACGCAGGCTGTGACTCACAACAGCCTGTCCCCTTTTTAAGGTGGAATGGAAATATCCTAACATCCTCCCCCTTTCCGTGTAACCTCTAGTACCTGTGGTTCAACCCAGTTGCAACCTCTGTACATAAACCTTAAGTTGTTCGCTGTTAACAACCTTAGACAACAGATCAGCAGGAATTTCATTTCCTGGCATGTAGGACACCTGAATGAGTCCTTTCTGAATACACTCTCTTGCACGATGTAGCTTAATCTGCAAGTACTTGGTTCTTTGCTTGCAAGTCTCTGAGTTCAGCAAAGCCAAACAGGATCTATTGTCTTGATACACTTGTATAGGACATTTCACAGAAACTCTGATGTCCTGAGCCGTTGAGCCTCCCTGACAGTATCCCAACACTCCATAGTTCCACAGCAGGTTTTCTTTAAACTGATAACTTAATTAATTAATAGTATGCCTTTCACTCCTGCTTTCTCTTAGTACTGCCATTTGTAATGGAGTTCTGACTAATACACACATATTGGTATGCTATGTTCAAGAACATATGCCTTTTTCGCACACTTTCCTCCAATATATGCAGTTTCTGTTATTTTGCTGGAGAATTGCACCGCAAAACTGGGGTATGTGCAAATTTAGCAGGCTGGCCACGTGTTGGGCTCACATAGTGATTGGAGATGTTCCAGTTTCTCATTGAAATGCAGCCAGGTTTCTTCCGTAACTGTGATGCTTTTCTTCTCGGCAGAATGCATTGCTGGCGAGCGTGACTCCTAAACTCCTCTAGAGTAGACGTATCCGCACAGCGGCAGAAATGAGCTCCGAGGCAGAAGTCTCCTCCTCGCTCCTTGCTGTTCCCGGTGACATCTTGGCTCAGGAATCTGACTGCAGAAGAGTTTTCTCTCATCCTCCTTCATCGTCTCATTGAGCTGCAGAGCTGCCTTTAGAATGACCTCAGCTATGTTTCCTCTAGTTCTGCCTTGGCGAGAACTCTGGGCTGCGTGTGTACTGTCTGGGGTGCTTCTTGACTTCCTCACGCAGTAAAAATATGTCACTTTCTCAGCATTTATAGCCTGTCTGTGTTTTTCTTCCACTTTCAATACACTTTGAAGACCTTTTCATCTCTCCTCCCAGCTACAGTTTTAGCCAAACCATCCCTCCTCACCTGTAGCCCCCTAAAATATTAGTAAAGGGAGACATGGGACCACTGCTATTCCTCCATATTAATTTTATTCCATAAAACTTATATACCACTTGATTATAGAAAAACAACAACACCCTAACAACACTCAAAGTGGTTTACAAAGCAGAGATGCTTCAAAGAGCACTTTTGCAAAGGGCTTCAACCCCCACTCATCAGCAGAAGAGCAAGGACTGAATCCTGCTGGGCGCAGTGGGCACAGCTAATTCAGGATCAAACCCTGTCCTCCTGCCCATCAGCTGGCATCACCAGCGATGTGGTGTGGTGTAGTGGTTAGAGTATTGGACTATTAGGACCTGGGAAACCATCACAGTACACAACCATTATGGGTGGTAGCCATTGATGGCTTCCATTTTAAAACCGTCCAAATTAGTGGCCTTCTCCATTTTCTTCAGCCTCAAACTTCCAACATTTGCTTTGTTCAGTGAAAGGACAATTTTGTGAACGCGATGCCAGGGTCTTTAATATTCACTTCTGCTTGCACAACCAACTTGTCCTAGTGTAGTGCAGCACTGAGTCAAACAAAGTAGGAATCTCCAAAGGGACCAGTTTCTGCGTGGAATTTATTTGGGTGGCAATACCTGGTCCCTGGAAGAAACTAATCCCAGGGTGCCTTCACCTCCCCTGTGATTTGCTCCATGGTCTTATTGTGAACAAAAATCTGCCCTTTTCCCTTATGGGGTATCCAAAAGCCCATACAGAGTCCTTACGTAGGTTCCCTATTGGTAGGAGAAAATAACAGAGGCCAACCAGAGAATATTGAGAAGCAAAGCAGCTAGTAAGCCTGATCTTTATTGATCTGTTGCGACAGGGAGCTCCCCTCACACGCAGGAGAGGAAGAGGAACCCAGAACAAAGGTGTGCCTGCCCTTATATATAGACATTTTAAATTCCTTGCCCTGGAACTTCAGAACACCCCTCCATACATCATACATCATAGAAGGGGCGTAACCCAAGACCATCCCCCACAAACATCATACCTACATCACAGAAAAGGCGGTCTACAGCAGAAATCTGAGTGCGTTGTTTATGTTGTTTATCTCGTCTGACAGGTTACCTGTTAATGCTCACTTGATTGGATACCCTGGAGAGCCTGGCCAGTCTTTTGAAATGATAAATACTTAGTTCCTGAGCCAGGTCACAGGCCCACCCTATTCATACACAGACATACCTTTAAGACAGGATTTGTGAAGAAAAAGACACTGGGGAGGCTTTTCCATTTTCCTTTGACCTTTCAGAGAAAACATTTGCTCAGTTTGGGAAACGAAAAGGTTTCAGGTCGGTCTTCCTGTGCTGATCTATGTATGTGTTTGGTTGGTACATTTATGAACATTTATTGTTTATCTAAGACTTTAAAATTCTTATCACAGTCTCCCCCAGTGCACAGCCATTTAGGTCACCTAGGAATTTGCCTCTCTTTGTCCTGACTCCAGTCTATGTACAGATAACTGAAGTCACCTATTACTAGATCACTTTCTCCCTTGGATGCCTCCTGGATTTCAGGACAAATGAAAGACAGTACGTCTTCACACAATGGATAGTTAAACTATGGAACTCACTGCCACAGGAGACAGTGATGGCCACCAGGGCAGATGCCTTTAAAACTGGATTGGACAAATTCACTGAGGAGGAGAGGGCTATTGATGGCTACTAGGCAGAAGGGCTCTGCTGTGCCTCCACAATCAGAGGCAGTGATGCTTCTGAATGCCAGTTGCTGAAACCACAGGAGGGGAGAGCTGGTCTTGTGCTTGGACCCTGCTTATGGGTTTCCCATAAGGGGCATCTGGTTGGCCACTTGTGCTGGGCCCACAGGTAACCTGTGTAGCATGGTCCAGGTCTGGTCCCAAATCCAGGGGTTCCACGAGGAGTCAGTCTGGCAGGGCCAAGGCAGGACACGAGGTGGATAACCAGGCAAGGTCAGGCACAGGATCACAGGCAGGTTCTGGCAAACAGCAATGTTGCTCCCACAACCTGGGGTGGGGTCCAACAGCTTTTTATCTTTGTCAGGGTAGCGGCCGGTCCTGATCCCCCAGCGACTCACCTCCATAGCTGTCAACCATCCCTTATTTGGTGGGAAACTCCCTTATCCCAGTGCCGTGTCCCACTGCTGTCCCTTATTGATGACGTCCCTTAAATTTCCCGGGTTTCAAAGGAAGCAGCTCCTCTCCCTCCCTCCCTGCCGGCCAGGGAGGAGGGAGGCTCCAACTGTGTTGCTTGGCTGCGTTGCTCACCCAATAAGGAGTCTAAGAACGACTGGGGGGTGGAGCTTGAATGCCTTGTGCTGATCAAATCAGTCGCATTGCCTGGGGACTCGCCTTTGCTCAGCACTTCCCAGCGGAGAAGTGATGGTGGTTTTCCTTGCTGCATCCCCTTTGCCGGGTTGCTGCGCTGTGGGAACCACCGCTTGAGGCTTCATTTGGCTGCTGGCTGAGCTTTCTGCCTTTGGCTCGGAGGGGCTCAGATGTTGAACATACCTGTGCTCTGAAAATCCCTTATTTTGGCTGCTGGTCCCTTATTTTCAAATTGTAAGTTGACAGCTATGCTCACCTCCCTGTCTTGCCCGAAGGCGAGCACTCCTCCTCCAAGTACTCAGGTCTCTCCTTCTCTCAGACCTCAGTCTCTGCAGCTCGGGAGACGTCGGCGGGTTACTAGACCCAGGGGCCACCTCAGCCTCCCCTGACCCAACTTACAGTGGAGCAGCTGTAAGTGATGGCCCAGCTGGAGGCAACGAGGTCACCCCCACATCTGGAGCCAGGGCAGGCTCAGGCCCCTGACTTGGCCAGCTGGTGTTTGCTGCAGGGGAACCTGTGCAGACTGGGACTCTTCAGAATCGGGCCCCAGACTTGGTTCAGGTGATGCCTGAGGCAAAGGACCCCGTGTGGACTGAGACTCCTCTGGTTCCGAGCCTGAGCCCAAGTTCCAGGCCACCACACCACTGTGAGAACAGGATGCTAGACTAGATGGGCCACTGGTCTCATCCAGTAGGTACTTCTAATGTTCACTCTCCATCTCAGAATCCCCTTAGGCATTTTGGTCAGGAGGATAAAAATATGATAACACAGTGTTAATGGTGATGTGATTATAGCCTGCCTTGTCTCGGTGTGCTGTGGGCCACTGGTCCATTTCAATGTGCTTTCTCTTGGAATTAAAGTCAGTATTCACCAGCCTCTCCCACAGATCTTCTTACGTGGAGAAAAGGAGCTGATGAGCTTTGAAAATGCTTTTTGTTTGGGAAGGTAATTCCGCTCTCCCCTCGCAACCCCTGTTGTGTAACTCTCATTTGATCAGGGAACTAATTGCTGGGTTTTATCTCGCCGGGGTATTAACTGTTCATTTCGCCAGGACAAGGATATCATTATGGTCTGGTGGCAGTTTGCAGCTGACGCTAATCTCAGCATCTCTCTGAGAACGGTCTTTGCAGGGACTGGAACCCAAAGCTGTCAAAACAGGGCTTCAGCTTTATCAGCGCTGGGCTACAGACTTGAGATCCTCTCAGGCTAATCTTCAGGAAAAGGCCACTCAGGTTCAAGGACAGGAAATCTCTGAAATGGGACACCCAGGGTGGACATCACAGCTGGGGGGCGGGGAGGAGATTTTCAGCTCTGAGTCTAGTTCTTTATATTAGGATCATAGCTGTCAACTTACAGATTTGAAAATAAGGGACCAGCAGCCTCGAAAATAAGGAATCAGCAGCCAAAATAAGGGATCAACAATTACTTTGATAAAATACATATTTTGTTGCGTGCAAATGGCTTTAGATACCTATTAGGTCCATAAATTACCATATAGCATATATTCAATACAAAAAAACCCAGCAACAATTTGTTGTTGACAAAGGACAGCTGGACATAGAAAGGACCCCATTACCTTCAATAGTTTATTTAAGGGACATCATCAATAAGGGACAGCAGCGGGACATGGTGCTGGGATAAGGGACCGTCCCGCCAAATAAGGGACGCTTGACAGCTATGATTAGGATTCATCGATATTATTTAATATTTTTCAACAATTGCTCTCTGCTGATCCTATATATCATTTCTCACTCCCCTTATTTCTGAGCAGAAGAGACAGCCATTCAAAGAGTCCATTGCCTCGTGAGGAGAGCACATTTGGGGCTTAGCAGTCATAAGAACATAAGGAGAACTGGCTGTGGATCAGGTCCATGGCCCATCTGGTCCAGCACCCTGCTCTCACAGTAGCCAAGCAGATGCCTGTGGGAAACCCGCAAGAAGGATTCGAACACAAGAGCAGCCCTCTCCCCTCCTGTGGCTTCCAGCACCTGGGATTCAGAAGTATTTCTGCCTCCAGCGGTGGAGACAGAGTAGAACCATCCTGGCTAGGAGCCAGGGATCACATTCATCCAGTGCTTTACCAACTGCACTAGCTCCTGGTAGAGTACAGGGTCAGGTTTAAGGTGCTCGTCTTGACCTTTAAAGCCCTATGCAGCCTAGGACCCTTGTACCTACGGGACCGCCTCTCCTGGTATGCCCCGCGGAGGACCTTACGGTCCACAAATGACAACATTCTGGAGGTCCCAGGTCGCAAGGGGATTAGATTGGTCTCAACTAGGGCCAGGGCCTTTTCAGTACTGGCCCCAACATGGTGGAATGCTCTGTCACAAGAGACTAGGGCCCTGCGGGACTTGACATCCTTCCACAGAGCCTGCAAGACAGAGCTGTTCCTCCTGGCCTTTGCTTTGGATTCGGTCTGACCCTTATGTTTCCCTCCCCTTAAGGTCTTGATTTATCAGCTACTTTTAAAAGAAGGCTGCATTTTAAATTGCATTTTAACCTGTATTTTAAATTGGTTTTTTCCCTTTCTTTCCCCTATTATGTTTTTATTGTAATTTTACTGGTGTTAGCCATCCTGAGCCTGGCTCTGGCCAGGGAGGGCAGGTTATAAATAAAAATTATTATTATTATTATTATTATTATTATTATTATTATTATTATTATTATTGGCCCTCTCCTCCTCCATGAATTTGTCTCATCCCTGTTTAAAGCTTTTTAAAGACTAGTGGCCACCAATCCTGTGGCAGTGAGTTCTCTAGTTCAAAAGCTCTTTCTTTTATCAGTCCTGAATTTTCCATCCTTTTTTTTGGTAATAACAGGCAATGATATCCAGTAAGCAGCTATCTGGGGAAAGCAAAAACCTTTAACCAGCAAACTATGTGAATAGTGGGTCCTTCCATCACTATGTGGTTTGTTAAGGAGAGCCGATACAGTTGTACCTTGGTTTTCAAACAGATTAGTTCTTGAACGTTTCGACTCCCGAATGTTGCAAACCCAGAAGTGACTGTTCCAGTTTGGGAAATATTTTTGGATTCGAACGTCCGACAGGGCTTTCGCGACTTCTGATTGGCTCCAGGAGCTTCCTGCAGCCAATCAGAAGTCGTGCTTTGGTTTCTGACCATTTTGGAAGTCAAATGGGTTTCCGGAATGGATTCTGTTTGACTTCCAAGGTATGACTGTACTCTGAATATTAAGCAGTGTGAGAGTTGGACTAGATGACTCTTGGGTCCCTTCCAGCTCTACTCCAATGATTCTATGAGACTTGGAGCACTGGAACTGTCTTCCTAATCTCCATAATCAGCAGTGCCATCAGGGCATTAATTGGGCGCAGAAGTCCAGGTCCCCACCGGGAGAATGAGTAGGAGGCCTCCAAGCACAGCAGAGTTGACTTACCAAATTCCAAAGTCAGTGAAATAAAACTCCTGACCTTACAAAGACAAGAACAAGACTATTAAGTCCAAAGTCTTAAATTACCCAAATGTGCCACTGTCCACAATGAGATCTATCTAGATAAGCCCTGAAAGGCGAGAACTATTTGCCTGCCCTGTTCGAAGCAGAAAGAGATTGCAGAAACGAGAATCCCTGTGGGCTGAGAGACGGTTCCTCCTCCATCGTTCCTGCCAAACGCAAAGAAAGAAATCCTGGAACCTGGAGGGAGCGCACTTGATCCCTCTTGCTTAACTCCCATTCCAGATTTGCAAAGAATTATTTTTACTGGAATATGGCAAACCGCATACTGAGCCCGTTATCTCCACGTCCCTGGCGCTGGTTTCATGCCCGCCCCGCCGCTCAATGCTGATATAAATGGCCTTTGCCACCTCTGCTTTTTCAGAGCCAGGAGAAGGCAAGCGCAAGGAGGCAATGGGCAGCGCCCAACACTCTCCGTGATCGAGAATTGGCGGAAGCAGGGCTGATTTCTCTCCTTTAGCCCTTAGTTTCAGAAAGGTGCACTCAGGTAACTCAGATCTGGTCTGCAAGAACACCCTTTGCAGAGTTGAACCAATTTGCCTTTTAATTAGTTTATTTTGTAAATAAATAAATAAATTATACACCAGTCTCGCTGGTTGATGATCTCCGGCGGGCTAGGGACAAAGGTGAGAGCTGTTTCTTAGTTCTGCTGGATCTCTC
Organism: Podarcis gaigeae; assembly: GCF_964106915.1. Taxonomy (NCBI): domain Eukaryota; kingdom Metazoa; phylum Chordata; class Lepidosauria; order Squamata; family Lacertidae; genus Podarcis; species Podarcis gaigeae. Next base: position 2,269,780 of record NC_139682.1, on the reverse strand, counting down.
AGTGGCCTTTGATACCATCGACCAAAGCATCCTTCTGGACCGTCTAGAGGGGCTGAGAGCTGGGGGCACTGTCATACAGTGGTTCTGCTCCTTTCTCCTGGGCCGTGTCCAGAAAGTGGTGTTGGGGGATGAGTGTTCAGACCCCTGGGCTCTCACTTGTGGGGTGCCTCAGGGTTCCGTCCTCTCCCCCATGCTTTTTAATGTCTATATGAAGCCGCTGGGAGAGATCATCAGGGGGTTTGGGCTGGGTGTTCATCAGTATGCAGATGATACCCAGCTCTACCTCTCTTTCAAATCAGAACCAGTGAAGGCGGTGAAGGTCCTGTTTGAGTGTCTGGAGGAGGTTGGAGGATGGATGGCAGCTAACAGACTGAGGTTGAATCCTGACAAGACAGAAGTACTGTTTTGGGGGGACAGGAGGCGGGCAGGTGTGGAGGACTCCCTGTTCCTGAATGGGGTAACTGTGCCCCTGAAGGACCAGGTGCACAGCCTGGGGGTCATTTTGGACTCACAGCTGTCCATGGAGGTGCAGGTCAGTTCTGTGCCCAGGGCAGCTGTTTATCAGCTCCATCTGGTACGTAGGCTGAGACCCTACCTGCCTGCGGACTGTCTTGCCAGAGTGGTGCATGCTCTGGTTACCTCCCGCTTGGACTACTGCAATGCGCTCTATGTGGGGCTACCTTTGAAGGTGACTCAGAAACTGCAATTAATCCAGAATGCGGCAGCTAGACTGGTGACTGGGGGAGGCCACCAAGACCACATAACACCGGTCTTGAAATACCTACATTGACTCCCAGTACATTTCTGAGCACAATTCAAAGTGTTGGTGCTGACCTTTAAAGCCCTAAATGGCCTCAGCCCAGTATACCTGAAGGAGCGTCTCCACGCCCATCGTTCTGCCCGGACACTGAGGTCCAGCACCAAGGGCCTTCTAGCGGTTCCCTTGCTGTGAGAATTCAAGTTACAGGGAACCAGGCAGAGGGCCTTCTCGGTGGTGGCACCTGCCCTGTGGAACACCCTCCCACCAGATGTCAAAAAGAAAAATAACTACCAGACTTTTAAAAGACATCTGAAGGCAGCCCTGTTCAGGGAAGTTTTTAATGTGTGACATTTTAATGCATTTTTAATCTTTGTTGGAAGCCGCCCAGAGTGGCTGGGGAGACCCAGCCAGATGGGTGAGGTACAAATAATAAATTATTATTATTATTATTATTATTATTATTATTATTATTATTAGCAGTAGTAGTAGTAGTAGTAGTAAACAACGACAACCTTCAAAGTGGTTGCAAGAAAAGTAAAACAATAACGTTAACGATAAGAATAAAATTATCTCAGCAGGTGTGGCGGCTTCAGCCAAGATGTTATCCGTCTGGTGTGCTTGTATCTTCAGCTGCCTGCTGATGCGATCAGAGAGTCAGCTGCTTCCAACAGATGCTGTCATCCGGGTCAATAAGGGCGTATTGCATAACGGTAGGTCTATCCATGCTAGGATTGGAATGGACCTCACAGACCAAGGTCCGCCAGTTTATCTCCTACCCTAAGAAATTCTGGATGTGCAAATATCCTAAGAAAAGTGTTGACCTTACTAAGGTTTCCAAAATTCCTTGGCTGCATTACCTGAGCCAGAATTCCCAGTATTTTGTGTAAGGTTTCACTTTGGGTGAGTTTTGCGGTCACTCTAAGGAGCACCACCTGGGTCGAGCTCCAGGTTGCCGTGAAGCCCAGAGTGCAAGTCACGTGGCAGATTCAGAGCATTCGGGAGCCTGCAAAACGACGAACCTCAAAGGGTTCAGACAAGAGTGAGCAAAGGCCTAGAGGCAGCGTTGGCTGAATGTGGGCCAAAAACTGAATGCAGACAAGACAGAGGTGTTCTGTGTTTTTGTTTGTTTGTTTATAAAAATATTTATATGCCGCTATACAGTCATACCTCGGGTTGAATGTGCTTCAGGTTGAGCGCTTTTGGGTTGCGCTCTGTGGCAACCCGGAAGTAACAGAGCGCGTTACCTCCAGGTTTCGCTGCTCGCGCAGACGCTCAAAATGACGTCGCGCGGATGCGCGGAAGCGGCAAAACTCGACCCACGCATGCGCAGACGCGCAGTCACATCTTACTTTCTATTCAGGATGCGAACGGGGCTCCGGAATGGATCCTGTTCACATCCCGAGGTACCACTGTATTGCAGAAACGTATAGAAGAGGTTTTCAACAGTAAAAAGAGGACAAAACCATACAATAAAAGCACAAGAAGTTAAAAACAGCAAAGTTAAGAAAACAAAAACCAGCAATCCACTCTTAATTGCCTGCCTGGGCCTGGCAGAACAGAAAAGTTGTCAGCAGGCAGGTAAAAGGTGGCACAGAAGGTGCCTGCTGAATCCCTAGTGGCAGAGAGTTCCACAGCCCTGGGCCGATGACGCTAAAAGCTCGGTTTCTCATTGTTGTCAAATGAGCCTCACTAGGGATGCTCCTGCCGGTGATCTCAGTGGTCGTCGGGATATAAGTTGCTAGTTCTCAAGCATATACAGAAGCTCTGTTGGGATGCTTCCAAGGAAATGGGGGCAACTGGCAGGCCCCTAGGTGGCTCCAGCCCAGCGGCATGTAGCCGGAAGATCTCCAGTCCTTGGATGTAACTGCGATTTGAGCTTCAGAAGCCTTCAGAAGCTGGGCACGCAAGCCAGCAGAGATAAGAACTCTTCACAACAGAAGGGCAGATAGAGGCCGTGTAAAGCATATTTACAAGCAGTTTATTTCAGGACAAAGAAAACATGTCTTCTCCCCTTCATGTCCAACAAGAAGCATAAGCAAAAGCTATATACAAAATGGAAGTTCCCAGCAATCTGTGCTGGAGTGTAAACAGGCATGTGGCATACAACAATTCCACATGTCTGTTAAGGTGGAACGGAATATCGTAACAAGCTCTCTTCCCCCCCTCAAGTCAAGGGAAGCAAAGCCCACCCCATCTCTGCTGAATTATAATGTGCTCTTCTCTCTTCCTTAGCATGTCATGCAAACCACTCTTTTGAATAATGCTGTTTTTGTAGGGCAGGGGGCTCTGGAGCCGGGTTTATGGAACCAATGTGGGGGGAGTTTGGGAGCCCCTAATCTAACCCGTCCAGCTCTGCCCTTTGCAACCCAGCCAGCCTGTGCCGTTCGTGGAAGAGCTTCCCTCGCGACACAGCAGGGAAACCCTCCGGCTCCACCGTCCTGCCTGCCATGACCTCTTTTTCCCACTTGCTTCCACAGCTGTCTCCAGCTCAATGGCGCAGAGCAATGCCCTCCAAGGAGCCATGAGAGAACTTCCGGTCGGAGGCGGCGGCGGGGACGGTGGCTTGCTGGGTGGCGTCCTTGGTGGTGGCGGCGGAGGGGGTCTCCTGGGAGGTGTCACTGGGGGCTTACTCGGAGGAGGTGGCGGTGGCGGCCTTCTGGGAGGCGTCCTTGGTGGTGGCGGCGGCGGTGGTCTCCTGGGTGGGGTCACGGGAGGCTTGCTTGGTGGCGGAGGAGGTGGTGGTGACCCTGTGGGGATGCAAGCTGCCTATGCTGCCCCTCCGGTTCCTGGGGGCAATGGCGGGGCTGGTAGTGGTCCGGGTGCTAGTGGGCTGCTAGCTCCGGGAGGCCTGCTGGGTAGCGGAGGTCTGCTTGGCACTGCAGGGATTCTGGGCGGCGGTGGCGGGCTCCTGGGCAACGGGGGCCTCCTGGGCAACGGAGGGCTTCTTGGAGGCGGAGGCGTGCTTGGCATCCTGGGAGAAGGAGGCTTACTCAGCACCGTCCAGGGACTCACAGGGTAAGCAGGAGAGTCGTAATCCTCGTAACAATTAATCGGCGGCTTGTACAGGGTGGCCACACGGGAACAGGGCCTTTTCTGCAGTGGCTCCCTGTTTGTGGAATCCTCAATCCACAGAGCCCCATGCTGCCAGAGTTATATATCTTTAGGTGCCTCTGTAACCAGGCCTTTGTCCCTTAACTATCTGTGGCCTTTTAGAAGTGGGTAGGATGTTTGCAGTGTATTGTTCCCCCTGGTTTTAGTGAATCTGTGGCTGGATCTACACTCATGGTTTTTAACGCTAAGAAAGCGGAATGGTTCCGATAACCATATAGCCACATGGTGTTCTGCTCTTCGACGTTATTAAAATGTGACACCAGAGGGCACTGCAGAGCAACCAGAAACCAGCGAGGCAGAGGGGAGAAAGCAAAAGAGAATGTTTCCTGTTTTGACTTTCTAGAACGATATTCCTAATACCGTTCTCATAACGTTTAAAAGGTGAGTGCAGATCCAGCCTATGTGGCGGGTTTGTTTGTTTGTAAGTAGCTTTGCGTTGCCTTGGGCAAGGTAAATCAACTAACAAATACTAATACTACTAATACTACTACTAATAATAATGCTACAGTATGTGAGTCACCCTGCTAAAGTCACAGGAAAGTCACACTATATCAATCAAGGTAGTGGCAGCGAATGTGGTGTGGCCACATTTGGAATACTGGGTACAGTTCTGGTCGCCTCAGCTCAAAAAGGATATGTGCCACCAACTTGGATGTCTTTAAACAAGGACTAGTGAAATTCATGGTGGAGAGAGCGATCAAAGGCTACTAGCCACAGCTGGAACCAGCAATGCTTCTGAATACCAGTTGCTGGAAATTGCAGGAGGGATCCTGTGGTTGGATCCTGCTTCTGGGTTTCCCATAAGAAGCATCTGATTGGCCACAGTGAGAGCAGGATGCTGGACGAGGTGGGACTCCTTGGACCTGATCCAGCAGGCAGCTCTTCTTCCGTTCTCATTTTCTAGTAAGATATTGTCTACACCAGTAGTTCCCAAGCCTTTCTTCCCACTGACCACTTTCAAATTATTGAGGGTCTTGGAGGAGCACCTAATCTAAGCCGACTGGCTGTCAGTGGCTCCTGCATAGCCATGTTGACTGCAGACTGCCTCCAGCGTGAGAGGAGAGCTGCATGACCCTCGAGGCCGGTTTCTGGGTACCACTAGCAAGAGTTGACTGCTGCTCCAAGCCCTACCTGTAATAATATAATAATAATAAACAACTTTTTTATTTATACCCCACCCTCCCCAGCCAGAGCCGGGCTCAGAGGGGCTAACACCAATAAAATCACAGTAAAAACATAACAGGGGAAAAAGAGAAGGGAAAAAAAAACCCAATTTAAAATACAGGTTAAAATGCAATTTAAAATGCAGCCTTCTTTTAAAAGTAGCTGATAAATCAAGACCATAAGGGGAGGGCAACATAAGGGTCAGACCGAATCCAAACCAAAGGCCAGGAGGAACAGCTCTGTCTTGCAGGCTCTGTGGAAAGATGTCAAGTCCCGCAGGGCCCTAGTTTCTTGTGACAGAGCGTTCCACCAAGTCGGGACCAATGCTGAAAAGGCCCTGGGCCCTAGTTGAGACCAATCTAACCTCCCTGAGGCTCGGGACCTCCAAAGTGTTGTCATTTGTGGACCTTAAGGTCCTCCGCGGGGCATACCAGGAGAGGTGGTTCCGTAGGTACGAGGGTCCTAGGCCGCATAGGACTTTAAAGGTCAAAACAAACAAAACAAACACCTTGAACCTGACCCTGGACTCCACCGGGAGCCAGTGCAGTTGATAAAGCACTGGATGTGAGCTTCCTGAAGGCACCTAGGGAAACATAGGGATGCTCACCTAGAGGAGCATTTGGTCTGATCCAGTAGGGTCTTCTCCTTGCATTCTTACAATTAGGAGGTAAAAACGTTTTTTCTGATCTCCAGTCCAAGTAATAATAATAATAATAATCCACATCCATTCTTTAGAGAGTGGTTCTCGCAGATCATAAGAGGGAGCTTTGTCTGGATGACCTCACTGCCTGCTTCTTCCTTGTAGGCTACGAATTGTGGAGCTGACCCTTCCCAGGATCAACCTGAGACTCTTGCCTGGAATCGGAGTCCACTTGGATTTATATACCAGGGTAGCGCTCAATGGTAAGAGGTAAGCAGAGCAACGTGACCCCTGCAACTCAAGGCACATGTTGCTGGCAGCTTCCTGGCTATGGTTGAGGATCTTCTTAATAATAATAATAATAATAAAATAATTTATTATTTGTAACTCCGCCCAGCTGGCTGGGTCTCCCCAGCCACTTTGGGCGGCTTCCAACAAAGATAAAAAATGCGTTAAAATGTCACACATTAAAAACTTCCCTCAACAGGGCTGCCTTCAGATGTCTTCTAAATGTCAGGCAGTTGTTTATCTCTTTGACATCTGGTGGGAGGGCATTCCACAGGGTGGGCACCACCACCAAGAAGGCCCTCTGCCTGGTTCCCTGTAGCTTTGCTTCTCGCAGTGAGGGAACCACCAGAAGGCCCTCGGTGCTGGACCTCAGTGTTCAGGCAGAACGATGGAGGTGGAGACACTCCTTCTTCTAACCATTGCTGCAGAGTATTTTGTTTTCCCAAAGGCTCCCTAGTTTCTTAACCATATGGTGCAGGAAGGAATAGATGCACAATGCCAGCTGCTCTTTAGGCTGGCCAGAGGTTTACACTGCGCTGCTTGCACTCCTCCGGCCTCCAGCTCTTGAGTGGTGCTGGTCTTCATTCTGGACTCGCTTTCAGGAGCTAGGAGGAAGAATGACTCTGAATATAGCAGTTTGGGGGAGCGCGTACTTTCAGGAAGACCTGGCAGTGGGCTTCCTGAATGCATCTGTTGTTGGCCAGTGAGGGAGACAGGATTCTGTTCTAGATATATACTTATGGCCTGATCCAGCATCTGGGCTCTTCTTCTGTTCTTCTGTTAGCTGAAGTGCAGAAAAGGGTCAATTTACACTCCACACAATGAACTTTAGCTATTTACTAGTAGACTTGTACCCAGTGTTGCTTGGAAATTATAAGAAAAAACAAACAAACCTCAGTGGTTAAAATCAGTGCAATTTTGAAAGGTTTGATCTGCCATCTTGATTCAAGCTAGCACTCATTTGTATTCAAGCACAGAAGAAAACCTGCGCTTTGGTCTTACCACCATGATAAATTCGGTTATGATATCTTACAAAGTGTCTGAATGCACAACAAACAATATATAGTAGGTTAGTTTAGAAACCCCCCGAGCAATCCACAAATCAAATTGTCAAACACATAACAGAATGTAACATAAAAATCATCTTCAACCTTGAAACAGCAAGTTGGAACAATTCCATATAGACTGTTTTCCAGTTTTCCTCAGCCTAATTGGCAATAACCTCAACGGCTGAGTGAAAAATATGTCCTCAATAGCCACAATATGTCCACAATATTTGTGGTGACTGATGGCTCTCCAGAGGCAGAGAGTTTCACTACGAGGGGAATGCAACAGAAAAGGCCTTTGACCGGCTCGCTGTTCCTTGGCCTTCACCTAGTGGTGGCATCCCAAGCAGACCCCCCTCCAATTAAAAAGCTTCAACTGGCTCATTCATCTTACAGATGTGGGAAGTGCAACCTCCTCCCAACAACTTAAAAGCAGCCTTCCCTGACCTAGTGCCCTCCAGATGTTTTGAACCACAGCTGCTTCAGTCAGCATGGCTGTATGATGGTGGGGATGGTGGGAGATGTCATCCAAAACCTTTGGAGGACCCCAGGATGGGGAAGGCTATTAAAAGCATCATGCAAAGAAGCTTCACCAGACTCTCTCTTTTCGTTCCAATGCAGCCTCCTTGGGTTCCTTGACATCGCAGTGGAGGTGAACCTCACGGCCATTGTCCGCCTGACCATGGATGGCACCGGCTACCCCAAGCTGGTGATCGACCATTGTGACACCCTTCTTGGAGGCATTAAAGTCAGGCTCCTTAGAGGGTGAGCTGCACCCATCTGGCCAACCTGACGTCTTATGGGGTTGGGGATGGAGCGGCTCCCTTTATTTATTCCAGGGATGAGGTTGGTGGGCCAGAACCTGATTTCCCCTGATGTCCCCTGGGTGGGTGTTATCTACTGAGTTGAAGAGGATCCAAAATGCAGCAGTCTGATTGGTCCTAGAACAATAGGATTCAGAATGCAGCAGTCTGATTGGTCCTAGAACAATAGGATTCAGAATGTAACAGTCTGATTGGTCCTGGAACAATAGGATCCAGAATGCAGCATTCTGATTGGTCCTAGAACAATAGGATTCAGAATGTAACAGTCTGATTGGTCCTGGAACAATAGGATCCAGAATGCAGCATTCTGATTGGTCCTAGAACAATAGGATTCAGAATGTAACAGTCTGATTGGTCCTGGAACAATAGGATCCAGAATGCAGCATTCTGATTGGTCCTGGAACAATAGGATTCAGAATGTAACAGTCTGATTGGTCCTACAACAATAGGATCCAAAATGCAGCATTCTGATTGGTCCTAGAACAATAGGACCCAAAATGCAGCAGTTTGATTGGTCTTAGAACAATAGGACCCAAAATGCAGCAGTCTGATTGGTCCTAGAACAATAGGATCCAAAATGCAGCAGTCTGATTGGTCCACAGGAGCCACCCAATCCAGCTCCAGGTGGAAGTGAATCTGCAACCTGATTGGCCTACAGGAGAATCCCGGAATTAGCCAATCACATGGGGCCCATTGTGTAAATAATGTATATAAAGCAGACATTCTGGGGGAACTTCCATTCCTCCACACCACTATGAGCTGAATAAAGAGCAGGACATCCACTCTCAACTCTGAGTATATTTCGGTCACTTTGACACAGCAGCAGATGAAGCACTCCCCTTTTCAGAATGGCTTTAAACTCAAGCTGGTTTGCAAAGGAAAAAGTTCCCTTTGCTCATGCTTAGGGGTATTTGAGAATTTCGGTAACACTCTTGCAGTTTTCATGTCCATCTGTGTTCAGGACTGAAAATCAGTCAAGCAAATTCATTGGTTTTCCTGCAGAAAATACTTAATTAATTACCTTTTTTTTTACACTGTTTGGGTGGTTTTTTGGTGGATAATTTTTCCCCCTTTTTCTCCCCACCCCTGCTCCAGCCTACTCCCTATTGTGGATAATTTATTGGCACGTGTCCTTAACAAGCTCCTTCCAGAACTGGTAAGTGATCAGCCGGGGCAGATATCATCCAATGTGCAATGGGATCTGGCTCAGGAAATGCATTAATAATAAATAATAATAATAATAATAATAATAATAATAATAATAATAATAATAATAATATCTTTATTGTCATTGCCCCCTCTCGGGGACAACGAAAATTACTTGGCTGCTCCATCCACCCAGATAGGGCACTCCACTCAAAATCAGAACAACTATAAAAACACTAATTAAAACAATACAGTATAATACAGCAAGGAAGATTAGATGACTTTCAAAGTCCAGGCTTCCCATTCAGGGCCGAGATCGCTCTGGAGAAGAAGCTGTTCTTGAGACGGCTCGTTCTTGTCTTCATCGTCCTGTATCTCCGTCCCGACGGCAGGAGCTCGAAGAGACAGTGACCAGGATGCGATGGATCTTTTACTATGTCCAGCGCCTTCCTATGGCACCTTGTGGCATAAATCTGCTCTAAGGTGGAGAGTGGGCAGCCAACAATGCTCTCTTAGGATAGAAATATGCTTGTAGAAATTCAATGTAGTTCCTGGCTTGGGGGCCAAACTCTGTCCTTGTGAGATAAGTCTTTGATGTCCGGAAAAATGAGATGAATAAAGACAACTGTAAGATGCACGTATTAAATTTAGGAAAATGCATAAATAAAAATAATAAAAAAGAGATAGTCTTTGATGAAACTTAAAAGGAGGAAGAAAAAAAAAATAACTGTGAGCACAATTGCTTTGCATATATTACAATTTGATTCCTGACATCATGCCACAAATGTCTCATTAGAACATTGAATTTTTCAGCTGTGTCCAGTCCTAGACATCACCCTGGGCCTAGTGAACGATCAGCTGGGACTTGTGAACTGTAAGTCTCTCTTGTGCTTCCTTCTGTCTTCCCATTCTTTCATATGGATGACCTCACTGCATCTTCCAATACCCTCCAATATTTCTCCAACGAAAATAGGGACGTCCCATTCCATAATGCTATTTTTACTATTTATACCCCACACATCTGACTGGGTTGCCCCATCCCCTCTGGGCAGCTTCCAACATACAGTGGTGCCCCGCAAGACGAAAAGAATCCGTTCCGTGAGGCTCTTCGTCTAGCGGTTTTTTCGTCTTGCGAAGCAAGCCCATTGACGGCTTAGCGGATTAGCGCTATTAGCGGTTTAGCGGCTTTTAGCGGCTTATCGGCTTATCGGCTTAGCGGATAAGCGGCTTAGAAAAGGGGGGGGGAGGGAAAAAAAAACCGCAGGAACTCGCAAGACATTTTCGTCTTGCGAAGCAAGCCCATAGGGAAATTCGTTTTGCGAAGCAGCTCCAAAACAGAAAACCCTTTCGTCTAGCGGGTTTTCCATCTTGCAAGGTATTCGTCTTGCGGGGCACCACTGTATATAAAGACACAATAAAACATTAAAAACAACAACACCACTTCCCTGTACAGGATTGCCTTCAGATGGCTCAGAAGTCGAATAACTCATACCCTCCAACATTTCTCCAATGAAAATAGGGACGTCCTACGGAAAAGCGGGACATTCTGGGATCAAATCAGAAACTGGGACTGCTTCTCTAAATAAGAGACGTCCCTGGAAAATAGGGGCGCTCGGAGGGTCTGCCTTCCATCCCCAAAAGAGACTCAGTGCTGTTCTCCAAAGTGACTGACCAAACATTTTCCTTCCCTGCTCACGGGATGATGATGATAATATTTGAGGGCCGAATTGCAACCGAGCTATCTATTTTGAGTGAGGCATTCCCAGAATTCCTTTTTTGGAGGGAGAGAATTTCCTTGGTCTGAATTCTAGAGCTACGCAACTGATGGTGCTGGATCTTGCAGCCTTTTTTTTGTGTGGGGATTCAGGCTTTGGGCAAGTCAGGTGGAGAAACAGCACTGTGCAGGATTGAACCATCCTTTTTTAAAATAATATTTATTGAACATTTTCAAATATAACAGAAAAAAGAAAAGAAATAAAACATCCATTTTATAACCTTGTTTTCATTAGCATCTTTCCAGGACTTCCCCACCCCACCCCCTCTTGTATTCCAATTCCTTCAAATAGATTCAGCAAGTTCTTACCCCAAATTTTAAATTTATTATAATTAACCCAATGTTAAAAATGTTTCTCCATCCCATAAAATCGACCCCGCTCCCTTCCACGAGTTCCCCTCTTTAATATGCAGAACAGATTAAAATAAAAGAAAATAGAAAAATGAATAAAATATAATTTAACACCCTTTGGATTCCAAATTTCCCTCCCCCCTTTCCCGGTTATGTTCCCCAATGTCCATCAATGCCTGTTGTCATCCTGGAGATCCCACATGTAGGCCGAAATCCTTCACAAGTCCACTTTGCCGTCTTTTTAATAGTCTTTGCCGTCTTTTTGATCATCTTTGGTTTCGAGCGTCCAATCTTAGAAAAACTCTATCTCAAAAAGGTCCATTTTTTCCATCCAGATCTCTGTATTTAAGAGTAAAAACTCCAATTTTATTTCTTTAGACCTTTCAAATCTGGATGTCCCATATGTTCCCACTTCCAACTTTGTTCAATTCTTGTTGTTCATGTTGTTTTTATTGTTCTCTCTCCTCACTTTCCTCTAGTTTCTTTTCCTGCTCTCCTGCAAAAATGTTCCAATTCCAAAAGCTTCTAAGTCCCCTACAGAGGCTTTGTTATTCAGGAACAAAACTTTATGTCAAGTCCCTTCCATTCTAGATAGATAAGCCTATTGTCTCCTTTAGTGTAGAGACCTCTGTAGACAAAATAGTGTTCCATTTCTGCAGTTTCCCAGGAGATAAAAAGTCCAATTCAAATTCCATGCCAGCAATACTTGTAGTGTCCCACAGCCCCTCTAGAGGGATTATAGTAACTCAGTTTCCTTCCAGATCACACCCAACAGTCAAAGTAACTTGTTATTCCTTGTTTTAAACAATTTATATCTAATTTGTAACAAATGTAACCGGCAAAGTCCTCATAACAAAGTTCTCTTTTTATTCTTCAGCTTTGATATCTCCTTTGACAGCTGTCAAAGCCTCTGTTTCTCCTCTCCCGGCGCTCTCGCGGATCACTCCCGGTTCCCGGGGGGGGGGGTTGCATTTTAGCTCACATTCTACCTTTCTCCTCCAGCCCAGTCTTATAATTTTCCATCGTGAAATTAATAACTTTATCAAACTTAGGTAGCACTCGATCTTAGCTGTTAAATCCTTTGCTTTAAATCCTCTACGACAGGGGGGAGGCTGACTTCCTTTTTGCACCTCCCCCGCTCGCTCCGAATTTGAAATTTAAACTTTTTCCCCTTTTTAAGTCCAGTTTCCAATTACTCACGGGTTGTTCTTTTAATCCGAATTTTCAATGGAAGAAGTCAGCGCTCTCCGCCAAATGGCATGCGGCTTCGCTCGGCAGGGGAAGCGGAGGACTCACAGCACCACACCCCCCCCGGGCACCCACTCCGCAGCCTTTAAAAAGGCTCCTTCGCAGGTCGGGGGGGCGCAAACGGTGCCCGCCGAGTCACCATGCCCATGGGTTTCAGCGCCCATGGTTTTTGAGGGTCCCCGCGACGCCGACGCGGTAGAACCCGGCCCCTGCCGAGCAGGCTCCCTCCGGAGCTCGGAGGGAGTCCGTCATTCGGCGATGGCGCCAACCCGGAAGTCCAGGATTGAACCATCCTGACTGTAATGTAATAATAATAATAATAATAATAATAATAATAATAATAATAATAGTAAATTTTTATTTATACCCTGCCCTTCCCGGTTCAAAAAACCAGGCTCAGGGCAGCTAACAACAAATTTAAAACACTTAATTGATGCAACGAAAACCAGCATAAAATACAGTATAAAATATGAATAACAATAAATTTAGAATTCAAAAATCAATTTAGGGGGAAATCCATCCAATAAACATTAGATGGCTAAATTAGTCCTATTTGGGCCAGCGAGGAGACCAGGGGAGAATTAGCTGTGGGATCCCAGAGCAGGTAATCTTCATAGAAAGGGGAGGGGGAGGGAAGGAAGGGGAATAAAAGATCAGGCTAAGTTAAAATTGAAAGCCAGGCAGAATAGCTCTGTCTTACAGGCCCTGCGGAAGGAAGTTAAATCCTGCAGGGCCCTGGTCTCCTGGGACAGAGCATTCCACCAGGTCGGAGCCATCACTGAGAAGACCCTGGCCCTGGTGGAGGATAGTCTGACTTCCTTAGGGCCAGGGATCTCTAAACTATGATTATTCATGGACCTTAAGGACCTCTGCGAGGCAGACCAGGAGAGGTGGTCCCGTAGGTACGTGGGTCCTAGGCTGCGTAGGGCTTTAAAGGTCAAAACCAGCACCTTAAACCTGACCCTGTACTCCACTGGGAGCCAGTGTAGTTGGTAAAGCACTGGATGAATGTGATCCCGTGGCAAGGACCCCGTAAGGAGTCTCGCCGCGGCTTTCTGCACCCGCTGGAGTTTCTGGGCCAGCTTCAAGGGCAGCCCCACGTAGAGCGAGTTACAATAATCAAGCCTGGAGGTGACCGTCACGTGGATCACTGTGGCCAAATAATGGGAGAGGTGGAGGAAGAAGAGGAAACACCAGGAGGGCGACAGCTGACGGACACAGTGTCTTTGGAAAGCATTCCAGACCACCACCATCTCCGCTCCCAGAACCCGGCGAGCCTTGAAAGTAGGAGAGCAAAGGCTCAGAAGCAAAGGCCCATAGAGGAGATGGTGATGAATAAGGAAGTGGGAGGAAAATGGGGTGGAGAGTCACTCGGGACAACACCATTATTCCAAGAGGCTGTGTTCCAAGCCTCTCTCCGTAAATATTGAATAAAGAGCAGATGGTCAGGACTTTTCCTTGTCTTATCTGTTCCTCGCAACCTGCTGTGCAGATTGTTTCCTCTGCTGCCTGGCAGCCCACCACCTTCCACTGTTGTAATGGGAATTGGGGTTGCTCGTGCGTAAGTTGCCTCTCCTCTTGGCAAAGTTGCCTGGTTAAACCTTTCCCTGGCTGCACAGCCCTTACTCCGCGGCTGTGTCAGTCACTGGCAGAATCCGTCAGTGGGCGTTTCCTGAACTTCTTCCAGCATAAAAGTTCTTTGACACCAAGTCTCCGCCTAGCCTCCCTGCGCGGAAGTCTTCTGCGCAGGGTGGGCGTGGACAGCGGAGGACCTGTGCTCTCCCCGCTAGTTTCTGTGGAAGAGTCCTGGAGACATCTCTCCGAAGCCCTCCCCTGCTCCCGTTTCTTCCTGGTGTCACGCTGATTTCCTTCCTCAGTAGATGAGTTCCCTCTCTCCCTGTTGGGCCCTTCTCTGGCATCACCACTCCTGGCTCCGATGGCAGTTCCCTGACAACTGTCAAATGGCTCTTGCCATCAGAAAGTTCTTCCTAATGTTAAGTCAGAATCCCCTGATTATGAGAAGCCTGTGGAGCTCTTGACAATCCAAAGCATGAGAAATCCTAAATTCTTCCTCCTTCCCTTTCTCTTTCCTCCCAGCTCTGGTCCCTCTGGGTATATTGGGAAGTGTCCAGTACACTGTCTCCAGCCTTCCACTCGTGACGGGACATTTCCTGGAAATTGATTTGAATGTAAGTCCAAGTTGAGATGGATCTTGATGGTGGGGTGGCCCCTGCGTGGATTGCCTCGGACTCCGCAAAGTCACCTGCTTTGCTTGGCTGTGGGTCTTGGCCAACTTCCCCCCATGGGAGTGGACTTTGAATCTGGCTCTCCTTGCTCTGCTTTTATTGAACTCACTGGAGAAGATGATAATGGGTCCTTTGTCCTATTAGTTTCCTCTGTCACTGTTTGCAAAGCACAGTCATACCTCATGTTATGTTTGCTTCAGGTTGAGCCAGTGGCATAGCGTGGGGGGTGCAGGGGGGCCCCGGCCGCACTGGGCGCAACATCTGGGGGTTAGGGTTAGGGTGCGCAAATCCACGGGTTAGGGGGCGCAAATTACTTGCCTTGCCCCGGGTGCTGACAACCCACGCTACGCCACTGGGTTGAGCATTTTCAGGTTGCATCCCACGGTGGCCTGGAAGTAATGGAACGGGTTACTTCCGGGTTTCGCTGCTTGCACATGAGCAGACGCGCAAAATGACGTCACGTGCAAGCGCAGAAGCGGCAAATCGCAACCCGCGCATGAGCAGATGTGCAGACGCAGGTTTTGTTCTATTCAGGTTGTGAACAGGCCTCCAGAATGGATCCCGTTCGCAACCAGAGGTACCACTGTATCAGGCAATGGATAGGAACACCAGGGAACATGGATGCATTGGGTGTCATGAGCCAAAGACTAAGGCAGAGAGTCTCAACCTTTCAGTCTTGCTAAATGAAAGCCACGACCCTGTCTCAGCTCTCATGAATCCCAGCGCAGATGCATTTCAGGGTAGTTTCTCCCTTGCTTTTCCCTCTGGAGAAGAAGAGAGTTGCTCCTGGAGAAGCACAGAACATGGATGGTGGCTTAAGGGCAAGGTGCGGGCACCAGGTCCTTCTTCCTCAGAGCTAAATAAAATTTTGTAGTTGTTTCAAGTGTCAGAAAAGATTTGCAGATGATGCCCAGCTACACTGGATTATGAAAACTCAGACTGTGAAGAGCATCAAAAGGTTCTCTCCAAACAGGGCAAAAAAGGCAGAGGCACGAAAATTGGGTCTTATTTGGGGAAGGGGAAATCACAGCTCCTTGCTGATGTATGGGGGGGACTCGTGGACCAAGGGCCAGTTTGTCCAGGGGTCCATCTGCACCTCCACTTAATTCATTTTGTGCCCTACTTCTTCCCTCATTATTTTGCAAGAACAAAAGACATTCCTACTGCCAGGATGGCATTTTGATTTCCCATCTTTTCGCTAACTGGTAGTAAAGCGAAAAGCGATCTTAAGAATCTGCTGGTGAGGTCACACTGGTGGACACTTCCTCCACTATCTCTGCTTGGTTGAGTTCCACCTCCCTTCTGCCTCCACCACCTTCCCCAAAGACACGCTATTAGCTCTTTCAGAAAAATCAGATGTGTGCAATATTGATGGCATGCACAAGTTTTCCAGGTGGCAAATAATAATAATAATAATAATAATAATAATAATAATAATAATAATAATTTATATCCTGCCCACCCCAGCCGTAGCCAGGCTCATAGCGGCTAACAACAATAAAAGTAACACAGCATTCCAAAATCAATTCATTCTAAAATCAATTCAAAATCAAATTAATGGCAACCATTGGGCTAGAGTTCTGTGAGGATTACCAAAGGAGGGGGTCAGGCTGTGCCCTGGCCAAAGGCCTGGCGGAACAGCTCCGTCTTGCAGGCCCTGCGGAAAGATGTCAAGTCCCGCAGGGCCCTAGTCTCTTATGACAGAACGTTCCACCAGATCGGGGCCAGGGCCAAAAAGGCCCTCGTTCTGGTTGAGGCCAGTCTGATCTCCCTGTGGCTCGGGACCTCCAAGATGTTTTTGTTTGAAGACCGTAAGGTCCTCCGTGAGACATACCAGGAGAGGTGGTCCCGTAGGTACGAGGGTCCTAGGCCGTATAGGGCTTTAAACAAGGAGGTGGGGAGTGTTGGGAACGCCATTCCTTCTTTCACTTCCACGTGTGTGTGAGAGAGAAGCTTTGTGTCTCTTTTTCCTTCCTTCCCTTCCTCCAAGGAGAGAGCAAAGCTTTCTTTCTCTCCCCTGAGGATGGAGAGAGGGAAATCTAAGCACAGAGGTGGAAGGGAAGGAAGGAAGTCAATGGGATTCACACAGTGCGAAGTTCCTCAAGGTTTGGGAACCCGATGCCCTAAACCCATCTGCCTATTTCCGGGTGGAAATCTTCTCTATTCCTGTTTTGCAGCATGCTTTTTTGGGGGGAGAAGTGATAACAAATGGTGCATGTGTTTTGGTGTGTGTGTGTGTGTGTGTGTGTGTGTGTGTGTGTACAGGCACCGATGAAGAAAGTAGGGCCAGGTCCACAAGCAGACAGAGGGGTGGAGGGAATGAAAACCAAGATAAAGCCATTGAAGCCCTAACTCCAGGTTTCAAAACTTTTGTTATCTGTGCACAAAGCGGTCAGGTATGGACCTGTGGAGGTCAGCAGAGGACAAAACGAAAGCAGAAAACGTGGATGTTCAGGTGCGGTGAGGATGAGCCCTAGGAAAGGGGTGTGATAAGCAGTTCTTTGCCTTGACTGGGTCAGCCTTAAGTATTAGCACTTCAAGTCACAGAGCTCCTTCCAGGCTGGCTCTGGACAAATTGGTGACACCTCGGCCGGTTGCATTACCTGAGGACAGAGAATGTCCCAGCCTGGCATGCAGAAGGGGCAGCTGTTTATCTTTTGCCCTTTTGCAAAGAATAACAGGATAATGTCCCTCTTAAGTAAGTAACCATGGCCCATCTAGTCCAGGTTCCTGTTCACAAAGCAGCCAACCAGATGCCCATTATGGGAAACTCACGAGGAGGACCCAAGGCCAAGAGCAAATTTCTCCTTTCCTGTGGTCTCCACTGGTGTTCAGAAGCATCGCTGCCTTCAACTGTGGAGGGCAGAGCAGAGCCATTGTGGTTAGTAGCCAAAGACAGTGCAAGACTTCACTTGCACCCCAAGAAATTTAGCAGCTCTGGGCAGAAAGCCTGGGTTGACTGTGGAGATGGGCTGGACTGGGAAATTTCACATCCAGGCCTTCAGCTGCCAGGATTATTAGACTAGTGTTTCCTCCCACCTTCCTTAAAAAGGTAAGGGGACCCCTGACCATTAGGTCCAGTCGTGGCCGGCTCTGGGGTTGCGGTGCTCATCTCGCTTTATTGGCCGAGGGAGCCGGTGTACAGTTTCTGGGTCATGTGGCCAGCATGACTGAGCCGCTTCTGGCGAACCAGAGCAGCACACGGAAATGCCGTTTACCTTCCTGCCAGAGTGGTACCTATTTATCTAATTGCAGTTTGATCTGCTTTCAAACTGCTAGGTGGGCAGGAGAAGGGACTGAGCAATGGGAGCTCACACCGTTGCGGGGATTCGAACCGCCAACCTTCTGATTGGCAAGTCCTAGGCTCTGTGGTTTAACCCACAGTGCCACCCGTGTCCCTGCCACCTTCCTTAGATGACCTTGAAAACCTCATCAAAGCTAGGATTCCATCACTCACCATCACGCATGCAGAAAAATGGGACCGCCTGCCTCACAGCCTTGTTCCTTCCCTCTAGACTGTGGTTGGGCAGGTGGCCGGACCCCTCCTCAACTACCCGCTGGGCAAGCCGGAAGCTCCCCCCATGCCGCCAAGGGTGCCTATGCCCCCCATGCCCCCCATGGCCGACACAACCAACTCCCAGCTGGGGCTCTCGGTGAACTTCCTCAGCTCCGTCGTGGCTGTTCTGCAGAAGCAAGGGGCCCTGAACATCGACATCTCGGATGGGATGGTGAGTTGGGAAGCGGATGCTGGGGGGGGGGGGCATTTCTTGGCACCTCGCATTTCTTGGCACGGGAAGCTGAAGGCACAGGGGGTGAAATATACTCAGAGTCGAGAGTGGATTTCATGCTCTTTATTCAGCTCATAGTGGTGAGGAGGAATGGAAGTTCCCCCAAAATGTCTGCTTTATATACATTATTTACACAAGGGGCCCCATGTGATTGGCTAATTCCGGGATTGTCCTGCAGGCCAATTAGGTCACGGATTCACTTCCACCTGGAGTTGGATTGGGTGGCTCCTGTGGACCAATCAGACTGCTGCATTCTGGACCCTATTGTTCTAGGACCAAAGGCCAGGCGGAACAGCTCTGTCTTGTGGAAAGATGTCAAGCCCCACAGGGCCCTGGTCTCTTGTGACAGAGCGTTCCACCAGATCGGGGCCAGTACTGAAAAGGCCCTGGCCCTAGTTGAGACCAATCTAACCTCCTTGTGACCTGGGACCTTCAAAGTGTTGTCATTTGTGGACCTTAAGGTCCTCCGCGGGGCATACCGGGAGAGGCGGTCCCGTGGGTACAAGGGTCCTAGGCCGCATAGGGCTTTAAAGGTTAAAACCAGCTCTTTAAACCTGATCCTGTACTCCACCGGGAGCCAGTGCAGCTGGTATAGCACCGGGTGAATGTGATCCTGCAGCAAGGACCCCATAAGGAGTCTCGCCGCGGCATTCTGCACCCGCTGGAGTTTCTGGGTCAGCTTCAAGGGCAGCCCCGCGTAGAGCGAGTTACAATAATCAAGCCTGGAAGTGACCGTCGCGTGGATCACAGTGGTCAGTTAGCTCTCTCCTCCTTTGTGAATTTGTCCAGTTCTCATTGGAAGCTGTCCACCTTAGTCACCACCACTGCCTCCTGTGGCAGGGAGTTCCATAGTTTAACGGTGCGCTGCATGAAGAAGTAAAATAACTAGCAAAGAGCTGGGGAGTCTGTATTATCTTTTGCCTATTTTCTTTTCCCCTTCCTTCTCCCCAGTTCCCTGAGCTTCCTCCTCTGACGACATCGACTCTCGGGGCCTTGATTCCTTCGGTGAGTCCACGCAGTTAATGCTGTGCTGCCTGGATCTGAGCTCTGCTTCAGCTTAGCTTTACCTGCACAAGTGAACTTTTGAATTGAAATATACTGGGAGTCGAGAGTGGATTTCCTGCTCTTTATTCAGCTCATAGTGGTGAGGAGGAATGGAAGTTCCCCCAGAATGTTTGCTTTATATACATTATTTACACAATGGGCACCACGTGATTGGCTAATTCCAGGATTCTCTTGTAGGCCAATCAGGTTGTGGATTCACTTCCACCTGGAGTTGGATTGGGTGGCTCCTGTGGACCAATCAGACTGCTGCATTCTGAATCCTATTGTTTTAGGACCAATCAGACGGCTGCATTTTGGATCCTATTCAACTCAGTACATAACATGAATCCAAGCCGCCTCAGGTGGAGAAAGCTGTGAAAAGCGTGTGCTACAATAATTCCATTGGCACCCAGTTAAAAACAACAAGATTCTCCATTGCCTGGTTCCTGCATAAAACATAACTAATAACTGCAAGAGCAAAAGGACTGTTTGCTACTAAGATGCCATTGCAAAAATACCTGTACAGGTATCATAAATTCAAAGAAAACGACAAAGCAAACGCACCCATTAGACCTTTAGCCCTACATAAATTCTTTCACTTCAGTCTCAAGAGATTTTAAGGGATATCTACAGCAGGCTTCCCCAACCCGGTGCCCTCCTGGCACAGGTGGGCTATAAACACAACAAGCAAGTAATAAAGCGAACGTGGTTTGCAGGTGTTCCAGATGTTCCCAGAGCCGCGCTCCCTCCTTCTGAAGGTGTCGGTCCCTGATGTTCCAACAGTGAAGCTGCAGAAAGACAAGGGCCTGATCCACCTCATGGCCAGCGCTGAAATCCTGGCGTCGAAGCCAAATGACGCTCACCAATCTCTCTGCACCCTGGAAATTGTGAGTATCGAGAAATAGGCTTCCTTTTTTAAAAAAATCTTTTTTATTGTGTTTTACAATACAAATTTAAATTCAAACAATAAACATCATCATCATTTAGGATTCCCTGAATGCTTTGATTCCCCTTCGCCCTTCCTTGGTAACTATTTTCAATCTTTTCCCAGTGCTTCCCTTATTATCCCTGTTTTTCTTGAATAATCCAATTTTACCTTATTTTTTGGTACATTATAAATGTTACTCAAGTCCTGCCAAAGTTTTTAGTTCTTTACAGTGTCAGTTTCCCCCATTCCTTCTTAAAAGTTCTTCTCTTCCTGGTTTCTGATTTTCCCGGTCAATTTTGCCATTTTGGCATAGTCCATCATCTTCATCAGCCATTCATCTCTGATTGGGACATAATCTTCTTTCCATCTCTGGGCCAGTAGTTGTTTTTCTTCCAAATAATATTTATTAAGTTTTCCAATTTAATAATCCAATAGAAACCACATTAAAACATTCCAATTTGGTTTGGTTTGGCTTGCACTTTCTACTTGCACTTTCAACGTGCTTTCGAACTGCTAGGTTGGCAGGAGCTGGGACCGATTAAAGCACAATAAAACATCAAACATTAAAAACTTCACTAAACAGGGCTGCCTTCAGATGTCTTCTAAAAGTCAGACAGTTTACCTCCTTGACATCTGCTGGGAGGGCGTTCCAACAGGGCGGGCGCCACCACCGAAAAGGCCCTCGGCCTGGTTGCTTGTAACCTCACATCTCACAGGGAGGGATCCGCCAGAAGGCCCTCAGTGCTGGACCTCAAGCTGAACGATGGGGTGGAGTTGCTCCTTCAGGTACACTTGCTTGTCATACATGCTTGTCCCCATGTAGTCCTTACATCAGCTCCACCCCTAGGACCACAATGAACTTCTAAAATATTGTCCAAATTTATATAGAGATACACATTCTGTGTTTCAGGTTCCGGCCGAGGAACTTAGCAGTGCTAGAAACACTATAATTATGGCCATTTGCCAAGTATTTATCTGACGCTGGCAGTGTGATATGGACGGAATTGAAGATGTGATGGAGCCACCACCGGTGTGGCCCTGCAATGGGAAAGTCAAGTCAGGGAGTGGCTCTGGAGTCATGGTTAGGGGACCCAGACTTTTCTAGGGCTTACGGGGAATCAGGAAGGGCTTGGTTAAGAAACGAACCATTTCCCAATTTTTCACCGCAGGACACAACTTTGCTGGCCTCCTTTTCTGTTGAGGACAACAAACTGAAAATCAGTGTTGCTCTTGAGAAGTAAGTGTGGCATTTCTTAACTTACAGGCACTTATATTTTAAGTGCAATATTGGGATTATTTTATTACACGTTTTAATTAGGGATGTTTATATTTCAACATTTGTGGAATTGGTTTTTAAACTTGTAAACTGCTTAGAAGCCTGTTTTGTTTTTAAATGGTTTTTATTAATAAAAACAACACTTGAAGATCTCTCTCCTCATTCCTTCCCTGAACTGTGCTTCCTCCCTCCAGAGGGGATGTGGGAAAGGCCATTTGCATCTGATATCTATTTCCCTCCCTGGAGCCAACTAAGGTTGACTGAATCCTCAATGACTGCTCTCAATTTTCTTCTTTTTCTGCAGGTCACATCTCTCAGTGGCTTCCTCGTCCATTGGGAAATTTGATGTAAGAACATATTATTTCTATTTATTTATTCAGAACATTTGTACCCCACTCTGCAGCCAAAAAAGGCTCCCAGAGTGGCTTATGTACAATCAAAACAAGATGGTCCCTACTCAGAGGCTTAAAATCTAAAAAAGAGAGAGAAATGAACACGACACACAAGGAGAAAGGGACAAGGAGGGAAGAGGAAAAATAAAAGCTCAGGCACCAATTTCTAAGCTGTGGTTCCTGATGGGGCTGACTTGTCACTGCAGAGCTGATGGAAAGAACTCTGTTTCCCAGCTCTCCCACATCTCGAAACCACTTATTATTTTAAAATTCCTAAGCAGTATGCAAATATACAACATGAATAAATAAAATAGTATCAGAAAAATGGAAGCACTACATAAAAACAGTATAATCAGTACAGTGGACTCTCGGGTAGAGAATGTGATCCATGCGGGAGGCATGTTTGCAACCCGCAGCGTTCGCAACCCACAGTGCCGTGTCTGTGCATGCGCGGGTTGCGATTCGGTGCTTCTGCACATGCGCAAAGTGCAATTTAGCACTTCTGCACATGCGCAACGGCCGAAACCCGGAAGTAACCTGTTCTAGTACTTCGGGGTTCCGGTGGGTCTGTAACCCGAAAAAACACAACCTGAAGTGTCTTGTAACCGGAGATATGACTGTATATATATTATTGTATTGATGCTATTGCTACAGGTTTCTTGTAGTCTTTGAAGAGAACAATAAACTTATCAACTGAACTGAAATCACTTCTTTTGTTGACGCAGGTCTCCCTCATGGAGGGGTTGGTCAGCAAGATCTTTGATGTTGCGTTCCTTCCCGCTATGAATGGTAAGGACGTTCTACAAAAACCGTGATTTGATATTCCATCAACTTCCTTTCGCGCTGCGTGAAAATTCAGAGCGGAACTCATTGCGTGCCAAGCCATGGGCAGTTCAGACTGTAGTCTTTTGCTCAGAGAGCTGAAATGAGATGGGAGTGGAGTGCAGGGATGTTGCAGGTAGCCTTGATTTTGGATCCCAGGATAAAAATTGCTTTGCTGCAGGGATGGAGAAGAGCCACAGCTCAGGGAAATAAAATAAATAGAGCGGTGATTGGTTGCAAAATAAAAAATAAAAATGATGGGAAAATGTAGGTTGTTTCATAGAAGAAGGTCGAACGTTAAAGGGTCCAGCTTAGCAGCGGGTGTAATAGCAATCTGGACAGTATTTTGACAGAGAACAGCAGTGATCATTCGTAAATGTGCAAAGGTCTTCCACTCCCAAGTGGAACACTTATTCCAAGAAATGTTGACAATCTTGTTCTTTTTTATAAATAGGGTAAGGTTACCAGATGTCTCCATTTCCCGGGGACAGTCCCCGGATTTACAAATCAGTCCCCATACAAAATCCTATTGTTCCTTCCATTTTCTCCCATTGTTTTGGATATATTGTAATACTCCAATAATTTGGCAAGCCACTCTGTTTTTGTCGGTAATATACCACTTTTCCAATTTTTGGAAAAGGATCTCAAAAGAGAAGATAGACAACGACTGGAAGGTGTTGAAAGGATATTTGCAAAAAAATCAGAACTCCTATTAGAATAAACAAGTTCTGTTATAAATACTGAAATACTAAATAAGATGGATAACAATGTGTAACCGAAAAAGAAGTAGAAAGTTGGTTTAAAAGTGTGTGAAAGTAATAGAAGTGGAAAGAAATTGCAATTGAGTAGATTGGGAGTCTAGCACAAGGGTGGGGTGAGGGGTGAGGGATGGTGGTGGGACAAGGAAGTATGTGTGGGATTGAGTGTGGGTATGTATGAATATTTTTAAGGATTGTATGAAATGTATGTTTGCTTGTATATTTGTAATATGTATGCATTAATGTTGAATTATTTTAATATTTTTTTTTTTAAAAAAACAACCTATCATTCCTACTAAAGTTGAAAAGTGTCCCCGGATTCATTGAAAAAAAATCTGGTAACCTTAAAATAGGGGCAGGTGTGAACCAGAAAGAATGCAAAATAGAGAAATTTGTTCTTGGAAGGCCCAGCTCATATTTGCTACATTTTGGAGACTCTGGTTTCTTCTTCAGGAGAAGTCTGAAACTCCCAATTTCTGCAGAAGCCGCCTGCACAAATCTTGCTGCTCATCTGAGACCAGGGACAGGCAGCTCCATTCCTACAACCTGCTTTAGGGATCCCACAGAATTCAAAAGCTTTAGATCACTCCTGAAAAAGAAGGCTCTCCCATCCCAAAAGGTGCTGCCCTATTGATCTTCCCAAATCTTGTTACGTTTCCCTTTTGTGGGATGTGAAACACAAGAGCAGTCAAGCACAACATTCCTAGAGTTTACACATGGGGAGGAATGTTTGTCCAGCCAGCAGGTCAACTTCCTGTTTCCTTCTGGGCTGGGACAGACTTCCTCTGCATGTGACTAGAGGTGGGCGTGGCCTCACCTGTGCAGGTAACGGCAAAAGCACAGGGCAGGGCAGCCATCTCTCTCCTTTTGACTACATGCATCGAAGAAGCAACATCTGCTTAGCCAAAGATGCTCTCTTGGCCTCCAGCCAAGAGAGGACAAAGGGACTGTCTCCTTATGAGATAGTTTCCAGGTGTATGTTACTTTTCTAAGCTAAGTCTGCCTTCTGGGATCCAATTGTGAACAGAATGTGAGTGAGTAAACTCTTTTTATACTTTTATAGAAGACTGTGTCGTGTCTTATCTTTTATGAGGGAATAAGGGGAAAAACCAGAACAGTTATTATAGAGGCTTTAGCGAGCCCGAGCAAACACATCTGCTGCAAGTTTAAAAAGGGGAATGTTACTCTGCTAAATTGTGACCTTGTTTACACAAGTTGGAAAAGCTATAATCAAACAATATATCCTCTCCTGCATCCATGAACATTCCCACACCTTTGGGATCCCTCGTTCCTTCTCTCCCGGAGGGAATAATCAAATCTGCCTCTTTCTGCAGGTGATATTTTGTGGCAGATATCAGAACAAAACAATATTTATCAAAAAATATCTATACTGCCAACATTGTGGGGAAATACCATGGATGCAAACAGCAGAAAATCAGCAGTAAAATTGCATTTGTGAAGCAAGTACAAAATAAATAAGATGAGACAACCTTATCGCATACAGTTTCCCCTTCATACTAGAAAACTAATATTTTTCTCCTTTCTGGCTGCAGGTGTGTTAGGTAATGGAGTTCCTCTCCCCAAGTTGCTGAATATAGACTTTGATAACGCTGACATTGATGTCATTGAAGTAAGTGCACCAACTCTGATCATTCCTGGCGGTTTTCTGTCACAAGGCTTAGTTGTCATGACAGGCTTAAGCTCATTCCCAAAGAAGCATTTGTCGCCTGAAGACTTTTAAATTGACTTACTAGCAGAAAGTGCCTGGAGTTCTTTGAAAATTCTTAGAAACCAAAAAGTACAGTTTGGAAATCAGTGGTTAAAATCAGTGGGGCTCTGAAAGATTCAGTCCACCATCTTGCTCCAAAATGGCACCCAATCGTATCAAGACATGGAGAAAATCTTCCTCCTTGATCTCAGGAACCATCACACAAATTTCAGTTATGGTTTCTTAAATTTGGTTAAATTTGGGGTTTGGTAAAGTTCAGCCCGCCATCTTGATTCAAAGCGGCATCCAGTTATATCCAAACACAGACACAAATTTGTTCCTTGATGTCAGGAACCGTCATGCAGAATTTGGTCACAATATCTTGAAATATTACTATATCCTGGATTAGGTCGGCCTTTGGCCTGGTCTGGGCTCTTTTTGTGTTCTTATGGGAAGAAGTTTTTAATGTGTGACACTTTAATGTATTTTTAATCTTTGTTGGAAGTCGCCCAGAGTGGCTGGTGAAACCCAGCCAGATAGGCGGAGTACAAATAATAAATTATATTATTATTATTATTATTATTATTATTATTATTATTATTAATCCACTAACAAGGGCATTAGACCAGAGCTGAGGGGGTCCCAGAAATGAGAACTGAAGCTCTCGGTTTCACCCTTTTTTGCAGGATCTGCTTGTGTTGTCTGCGTGAGTCGAAGAGGAGGCCAGAAGGTACTCAGTGGAGCGCAAGGGCAGTCGGAGAAAAGGCCAGCTAGTTCCAGACCAATTTGCCCCACAACATCGTCTTTCAGACTGTACAATGCATTTGAATCAGGCCGGGCTCCTTCCAGGAAAACACAGACTGGGTTTTGAGTGCAAGAGGATTCCAGCAAGACCCTGTCACTTACAAGATCGTGGCATTTCCTCCATTCCCTTCAGCTTTGCCATTTCCGAGAGAGTGCACACACATAAACACACAAACTGCATTTCCTGCATTGTTTCAATAAAACGTTTCTCCTTTCCACTGCATTTGGAGTGACCCTGAGTCTCTTTAGAGTCATTGCAAAAACAACAACAAATTTTATTTATACCCCGCCCTCCCCAGCCAAAACCGGGCTCAGGGTGGCTAACACCAAATATAAAATAAATTGATTGAAATACAACTTAAAAACAAGATTAAAATGCAACATTAAAACGTTAAAATGCAGCCTCATTTCAGCAGAAACTCAAAAACTTTTTGGGGATGAAAACGTCAAGTCTTCACCAAGGCCAACCATCCAGACTGGTCCTACATGGGCCAGAAAAAGCCAGGGAAGTCCCCAAATAGGAGTTCCATCAGAGGAGGAGAAAGGGAAAAAGAGAGGGGGGAAGGGATCAAGTTGATTCCAAGCCAAAGGCCAGGCGGAACAACAACCAAGCAAACATCTGGCAGCGATGAAATGAGGGCAAATGGATTGTTACTGGGAGGGCCTGTTGAGAGCAAAGAGAAGGATCTGTGCCAATAATGCAGCTCTTTTGTTCTTCTAAAACTTGCTTCTTTTAGTGATAGAATCATAGACTGGAGTTGGAAGGGACCTGAGGTTTATCTAGTCCAACCCCCTGCCGTGCCATGACTAGATGGGCCATTGACTTGATCCAACAGGCTCTTTTTGCCTTCTGTAGCACAGTGGCAGAGCCCCTCCTTTGCGTGCAGATGGTCCCACATTCAGTCCCCTGCATCTCCGGTTAGAAAGATCAGACAGCGCGTGATGATGGGGGAATATCTTTCCCTCTGTCTACAACCCTGGAGAGCCATTGCAAGTCAGAGTAATGAGCTAGAGGGGCAAACGGTCAGGAATAGCATCTTTCCAAGTTCCTATCTCACCACCTCACTCTCGTATCTGGCTCAGGTGCTGGGTGCCACATGGACAAAGCATTGAGAAGGGAGGAAGGGGGACCAGAGAGCTCAGCTGAGCGCCTCGGTGTTCAGAAGCATACAAGAATGTTTTAGGTCCCTGGATAGGCTGTGAGCTTAGATCAGCCTTCGTCTACCTTGCGATGGGCTCCAACTCCCACCTGCCCCAACATGAGCACATCAGGATCGAGTTTGGATTGGCAGGTTCAGGGGGGGGGCATGGGGGCAGGAATGGTGGGAACTTGAGTCCTAGCTCCTGCCCTAAATCACAAAATCAGAGGCTCTCATGTGTAAGTAAGAAGGATCTTTATTCAGGCAAGTAATTTTACAGGCAGGGAGACAATATACAGCCTTGTTGTACTTCTTTCCCAATTTTGAACCAATCAGTTGTCCCATATCCAGTTCTAACTGTAGCTTCTTGTCCCACATAGAGATTTCTCAAGAGACAGATGAGGTGATCAGGCATGGACCAGAGCACGCCAGGCCCTCCTATCTTCCACTGCCTCCTGCAGTTTGGTCAAACTCATGCTGGTAGCTTCAGTGGCGTAGCGTGGGGGGTGCAGGGGGGGCCGGCCGCACTGGGCGCAACATCTGGGAGTTAGGGTTAGGGGGCGCAAATCCACGGGTTAGGGGGCACAAATTACTTGCCTTGCCCCGGGTGCTGACAACCCACGCTACGCCACTGGGTAGCTTTGAGAACCCTGTCCCACCATCTCGTCCTCTGTCGTCCCCTTCTCCTTGTGCCCTCCATCTTTCCCAACATCAGGGTCTTTTCCAGGGAGTCTTCTCTTCTCATGAGGCGGCCAAAGTCTTGGAGCCTCAGCTTCAGGATCTGTCCTTCCAGTGAGCACTTAGGGCTGGTTTCCTTAAGAATGGAGAGGTTGGATCTTCTTGCAGTCCATGGGACTCTCCAGAGTCTCCTCCAGCACCAGAATTCAAAAGCATCCATTCTTTGGCGATCAGTGGAGTGCCTGGCGTGCTCTGGTCCAGGAGGTCACGAAGAGTCGGACACGACTAAACAACAACAACAAAAGCTTTATAGGCTCAGGGACACCTAGAGAGCACCAGGTTGCAAAGACTGGCTGAGATTGAGTCTGGATTTTTTACTTTTATTTTGAAGAGGCGGGTATATTTCAAATGACCAGTAGTTAATATTTCAGCTTTTCTCTGTAGCCTTGGGTTTACTTGTATGATGACCAACCATGAGGGCATCTCCTTGAGCAACTTATTCCTTGACCAACAGGAGGAAAACAGGTTGAAGAGACGTATCATACAAAACTGGCATTCCCGCTACCAGCCACAAGAGGGCAGTCCCACCCTCTAATAATTCCCTCTGCCATGCTGAGTGGTTTAAAAATAAAATAAAAATCTGTGCGTTAAATTTGAGGTTTTTAAAGGCAAATATTTGAAATGATGCTTGTGCCTTCTGGGAACTGTGATAAGAGCGCCATATTTAATAGGTTAAATTAATTTAATTGTCTGCCGGTGCAAAGTTGGGTTATGACTCTATTAAGCTGGGTAGTTTGCTTAAGGTTACAATTAATTCAGGCAAAAGCTTTGACTCTGTTTAAAGGTCTGGTCTGTGGAGGGTGAAGCAAACAGAGGGAAAGTCCAGTGGATCTTATTACAGGAAGTGGTGGACGTGAAAAAGGCAAATTCCATGCTAGGGATCGTCAGGAAATAGACTGAAAATAAAAGTGCCAATAGCATAATGAGGTTGTACAAATTTATGGTGCAGCCACTTTGGAGAACTGTGTTCAGTTCTGGTAGCCTCACCTCAAGAAGGACATTGCAGAGTTGGAAAAGGTTCGGATAAGGGTCACCGAAATGGTCAAGCGGTGGAGTGAGACCCTCTGTGGAGAAAGGGGGCATCATTTGGGATTTTTTTAGTTTGGAGAAAATGTGAGTCCAAGGCGACAGAATAGAAGTACATTGTACATTTCATGGAGAAAATGGAAAGAGAAAAGTTTTTTTCTCTCTCTCTCATACCACTAAAACTTGTGGACACCCAGCGAAGTCGAATGTCAGAAAGTTAAGACAGATAAAGGAAAGTAGTTCTTTGCAGAATGCTTCAAACTATGGAACTCACAGCTGCAGGAGGCAGAAATGTTTAGGGAAGCTTTTGATGTTTAATAGGTTATTGGATTTTAGTGTTGTGTTGGAAGCCGCCCAGAGTGGCTGGGGAAACCCAGCCAGATGGGTGGGGTATAAATAAATATTATTATTATTATTATTATTATTATTATTATTATTATTTGTTGTTGTTGTTGTTGTTGTTGTTGTTGTTTAGTCGTTTACTCATGTCTGCCTCTTCATGACCCCCTGGACCAGAGCACGCCAGGCCCTTCTGTCTTCTACTGCCTCCCGCAGTTTGGTCAAACTCATGCTGGTAGCTTCAAGAACACTGTCCCACCATCTCGTCCTCTGTCGCCCCCTTCTCCTTGTGCCCTCCACCTTTTCCAGCATCAGGGTCTCATCATCATCATCATCATCATTATCATCATTATTATTAAATGGCCACCAACCTGGATGGAAGTACTTTTTCACACAGTGCATAGTTGACCTACGGAACTCACTGCCACAGGAGGGATTGGTGGCCACCAACCTTTAAACCCTTTAAACGGGGTTGAGACAGACTCATGGCAGAGGAGAGGGCTATTGATGGTTGCTCGCCAAGATGATTCTCCTCTGTCTCCACAGCTGGTGGCAGAAATGCTTCTGAATCCCAGTTTCCGGAAGCCACAGGAAGGGAGCGGGCTCTTGTGTTCAGATCCTGCTTCCAGGTTTCCCATTGAGGCATCTGGCTGCCCACACCATGGATCAGAGAAGCCAATCCTGACTTCTGTTTTGAATTCCAGGTGCCCCTTTCTTGGTCTGGTGCTCTGGCGCAAATCCTCATGTCCAGAGTGCTGGACCAAAAGACTTTCACCCTGCAGGTAGCACACTCCCAAGGTAGAGAATTTCATAGAGAATACTATCTGCTAAGCAAATCAGTCTCTTAAGCTTAAGCTCAGAAATAGTATTCTCTATGAAATTGAATGTCATACATATCAAGGCTTTGAGATTAGACCACTGAAGAAGCCTGGAAAATTACCGTATTTTTTGCTCTATAAGGCACACTTTTCCCCTCCTAAAAAGTAAGGGGGAATGTGTGTGCGTCTTATGGAGCGAATGCAGGCGGGAGGCTCTGCTCAGCGCTCCCTTTAAAGAGCCGTGTGGAGTGTGTGTGCGGCTCTTGGGGCCTTTTCCCCAAGGAGGGAAAAACACACACTCTGTGCACTCTTTAAAGGGAGTGCAGCTCTTGGGGGAGTCTTCATCCCGCTGCCCTGAAGAGGCTTTGCGCGGCTATCCCAGAAGCCAGATCCCTCTTGCTGTTCCGGCTTCTGGGATTCAGAATATTTTTTTTCTTGTTTTCCTCCTCCAAAAACTAGGCGCATCTTATGGTCTGGTGCGTCTTATAGAGCGAAAAATACAGTACCTTGGGAGTGTGCTACCTGCAAGCCCCAGTAAAAGGGCCCCATTGGGGGCGAACAGCGGCCTTACTGGGACTGCCAGGGCGAAACTGGTGCATAACGCCGGCACCCTGTCTACAACTTCATCAACATCCATCTCCAACTTCACTAGCATCTCTCGGTATTGTGAACAACACCAACCTTACCTTTTGTTGGTATCTTCCTGAACTTACCTAAAAAGATAAAGAAAACAAAAGAGTTAAGCACTTGAAAAATACATTGAAATCAGACATTATAAGTTCATCGTAGGCTGGGTAGTTTGCAAGCCTCTGTGGCTTTGCATAAGTTTGTGTATTTTTCTCAGAAGATTGATAAAGAATGAGTAATTATTGTGTCTATCTTTAAGGAGTTGGCAGCCAATAGCACCATTTCAGGTTCCCAGGAATTACACTTCAGATGCAGCATGAAAGCCTTTTTGGCAATCTCAGAGTCGCTCTTCTCTCTCAAGTTGCATCGCTGAGATTAATGGGAAGAAGTAAGATTGCGAATGCCGGGCAAATATTGTTCGTGACGTTCCAAGAAGACAGAAAGGGCAAATGATCAGGAAATGGCCCTAAATTCAGGCTCTCTTCAGTTTTGTCCCTCCAGAAGAAGAAAAAAGACTTTCTAGTCCCTCTGGTACTTGAGAGACCACTTGAGGAAGGTGAAGTTGTGCTTTTAGGTGAGCACAGGATCATGTCTGTTTTATTTGGCTGTACATCATGTTCCCTTTCTCTCTGTCATAGTATCCGAGTGTCTTCCCAGGATTCAGGAAATTCCTGCTTCGGGCTTTTGTTTTTGACTCCACAATCTTCCTCTAGACTAGAGCATGGGTAGGCAACCTAAGGCCAGATCCAGCCCAATCCAATCACCTTCTAAATCTGGCCCAAGGATGGTCCGGGAATCAGTGTGTTTTTACATGAGTAGAATGTGTACTTTTATTTAAAATGCATCTCTGGGTTATTTATGGGGCATAGGAATTCGTTCATTTTGGTTTTTTCCAAAATATAGTCCGCCCCCCCCCCAAGGTCTGCAGGACAGTGGACTGGACCCCTGCTGAAAATGTTTGCTGACCCCTGATTTAGAGGTTGCAACTGATTCCCATCATTCTGTTGTGCTCTGGTGTGGTCCAGAAGCAGAGAGAGGAAGACTCTCTGGGACCACAGGAAACGGGGAGGGAGTTCTTTGCACTGGCAAAAACACACTGGGAGCAATTTTGCCCCTGCTCTAGATCCCAGAAAAGATAACTCGCCACCCCATAAGCAGATGCTACTTGCCTTTAAAAATAAAATGACACATTGAATTCAAAGATATGGTTCCTGCATTGAGCTGCGATTCCTACATTTCAGAGGGCTGGACCAGAGTCTTTTCCAGGGAGTCTTCTCTTCTCATGAGGAGGCCAAAGTCTTGGAGCCTCAGTTTCAGGATCTGTCCTTCAAGTGAGCATTCAGGGCTGATTTTCTTCAGAATGGATCGGTTTGATGTTCTTGCAGTCCATGGGACTCTCAAGAGTCTCCTCCAGCACCACAATTCAAAAACATCAATTCTTCGGCGATCAGCCCTCTTGGTCCAGCTCTCACTTCCATACATCACTACTGGGAAAACCATAGCTTTAACTATATGGACCTTTGTTGGCAAGGTGAAGTTTCTGCTTTTTAAGATGCTGTCTAGGTTTGCCATTGCTTTTCTCCCAAGAAGCAGGCATCTTTTAATTTTGTGGTTGCTGTCACCATCTGCAGTGATCATGGAGCCCAAGAAAGTAAAATCTCTCACTGCCTCCATTTCTTCCCCTTCTATTTGCCAGGAGGTGATGGGACCAGTGGCCATGATCTTTGTTTTTTTGATGTTGAGCTTCAGACCATATTTTGCCCTCATTAAAAGGTTCTTTAATTTCTCCTCACTTTCTGCCATCAAGGTTGTGTCATCTGCATATCTGAGGTTGTGACTAAACAACAACAACAACAAAGTTATGTAAGATCTCCAGGAAGCAGAAGTCCAGGTGCTGAAGGAGGCATCCCAGAGCGGTTTCAAGTGCCTCCTGTTTGCTTCTGAGTGTCGAAATCCATCCTTTGTGCAGGGTCTTGATACCATCTCCAAATGCTGCCAATCCAGAACCCTCTTTTCCCCCTTATACCAGCCCTGGGCTTGGCTATATAAGGGCTCTTGTGCCAGAGCAGCAGCGGCAGCAGATAAGGCAGCCCCGGAGACCTGTTTGCAAATGTCAAGGCGTCCCAGGTAAGAGACACAAAACTCCTAACACTTTTGCTGCAGCATTTTCCGCTTCTGCCCCAAGCAAGGCATGGCGGGGTTGGCTTGGCTTGTTCTGCTTCCAAAGAGCAGCTGGGGGGGGGGCAGTTTGCATAGGAATGGCTAAAGGGGATCAGTTTTGCCTGTGAAATCGCCTCACCCCAGATGTGCCCACTCAGCCACTTTGATCGGCAGAATTGGCACTGCTGCATAACCCCCATTCTGCATTGGTAAGAACTCAATTGTGGAGTGTCTACACTTTGGAACTCCCTGCCACATGAGGTCTTTGTGGTGCCTGCTAAAAACAGTCTTGTTTAGACAAGCCTGCCCAGGTTTTAGTATTTTAACTTTCTGTAGGTTTTAATCATAAAAATAATTTATTTTTTTAAGTACTGCTGTATTTTTTAAAATTGTTTTATATTTTTGTAAACTGCTTTGAGGTTGTTGTTTGTACAGTCAAATGGTGTACAGAGGTTTGGAAATGTATTTTCAATCCTGGAGATCGAATTGGCAAAAACAGCAATCGTCCCGAGAAATTGGAGTAATGGCGGATATGAAATAAAATCAATAGTAGTAAAA
Organism: Podarcis gaigeae; assembly: GCF_964106915.1. Lineage (NCBI taxonomy): Eukaryota > Metazoa > Chordata > Lepidosauria > Squamata > Lacertidae > Podarcis > Podarcis gaigeae. The sequence continues at coordinate 2,236,257 of NC_139682.1, read as the reverse complement.
AAAGAGAGAGAGATATGGGTGATTCCAAGCAGAGGGGAGATGGGAAGGTGATTCTTGACATGGTGGTGGGTTTTTCAAAAAGGAAGGTCAATTTTCAGCGCTTAGACCTGGGAAACCTGGGTTCAAATTCTCCGCTCGGCCATGAAACTCACCAGGTGATTGGGGGTGGGCAAGTCCCTGCCGTTCTCAGCCTAACATACCTCTCAGGGCTGTTGTTGTGGGGGTTAAGTAAGGAAGGGGGGAAACCAGGGGTGACACCTCGATCCCCTGGGCGGGGGGAAGGTGGGATTCTGCAATGTGGCGTCTCTACGGAAACCAACAAAGGTTCCTTTCATCCCACATAACAAGGAAGTGCCCTTTGGAATGTCTAATATTTTGGAAAGCTCAGTTTGCGTGTGAATGAACACTCCACACCCAAAGGACTCTCTCTTTTCTTTTCTTTTCGCTGGTAAGATTTTTTTATTGAAATTGCCTCACGGTACAATAAAATTGCAACTACAAAAGATGCAAGACAAAGAAAAGAAACAAGAAAAGAAAGGGACAACAGGGATAAAAAGAGGAACGAGAAAAAGAAAGAAAGCAAAAGAAGAGAAACATGAGCCAAAACTTCAAGAGAGGAACTTCCAATTTTCCACCTGCCATTTACCGTATATAAAAGAAGGAGATAAGATAATTTAGAACCTTTGGTCAATGCGAGCATCCAGCGACTCCACTTTCTGTTAAACCATCTTTCCTCCAAGTTAAGGTGTCTCAGATTCATTTCCTTTTCTCACAGAAAGTCCGAGATGGGTCCCCTAATTGTTAATATTATTAATAAACTTTAACCACGTTCTTTCTTTTCATTTTACTTCTCTTAATTCCCACCACCATGACTACAAATGGAATAATACTAGATTTCCCCCCATCCATTTTTGTATTAAAGTCTCTCCGCTGTGATCGCTATCCATCGCCTTCTCCAGGAAACTAAGGGGCTGAAGCAGCCAGTTCCCGCATTGCAGGGGGTTGGAATGGATGACCTTTAAGGTCCCTTCCCATTCTGCAGTTCTGTGAACCTGTGAATTCACGAGTCCTTTTCCCATTTTTCTTTTCCTTCTGATATTGCATCACTCCCAGAGGCCGCTGATCATGAGAGGTCATCATGGAGATCTCCCCCTTTTGCTCATTTGGAAAAAAGGAAAATGTCCCCCCCCCCCTTTAGATACCTTCGGGTCCACTCTTTTGTGCCAGCCATCCTTCTTCTTTCTCTGTGGCTCAGCCTTGGCTCCATCCCTTTCGGCACTCAACCACTTGACTTTACTGTTAGCGAGAATGATAAAGTCACACCTGTTTGCCCCAAAGACCCATCCCACTGGGGGAATCTGAGCAGAAAGATGATAATCAGCCAGTCTAAATGAGCATCTTAAAAAGCAGAGACATCACCTTGCCAACAAAGGTCCATATAGTTCAAGCTATGGTTTTCCCAGTAGTGATGTATGGAAGTGAGAGCTGGACCATAAAGAAGGCTGATCGCTGAAGAATTGATGCTTTTGAATTCTGGTGCTGGAGGAGACTCTTGAGAGTCCCATGGACTGCAAGAAGATCAAACCTCTCCATTCTGAAGGAAATCAGCTCTCAGTGCTCACTGGAAGGACAGATCCTGAAGCTGAGGCTCCAAGACTTCATGAGAAGAGAAGATTCCATGGAAAAGACCCTGATGTTGGGAAAGATGGAGGGCACAAGGACGACAGAGGACGAGATGGTGGGACAGTGTTCTCGAAGCTACCAGCATGAGTTTGACCAAACTGCGGGAGGCAGTGGAAGACAGGAGTGCCTGGCATGCTCTGGTCCATGGGGTCACGAAGAGTCGGACATGACTAAACGACTAAACAACAAAAATGAGCACAGTAACCTTTCTGCGTCGTCTCAGAAGCCTGGCTCCGCAAGGAGACCATGCAGTCACTTGTCCATAGCTATTATGGAGGTAGGGTTGGGGTTTTTTCCTTTTAAGCCCTGCATGTTACAAGCGGCATGTTAAATTGAGCAGGAAATAGCAGCACTTATTTTTCTACCGAATAACTTCATGTTTCCCTCCCAAAGGCAGGCTTCAAAGATTTCAAAGGAGCCAATTTTGTTCCATGGCATGACTGCAAAAGAGATGCCAGCAAACCCCTTTGATTATATCCTGCACTGAAGGCTGCTGCCCGAATCCTGGCCTTCCTCTCTCTTTCAGTAGTCATGGCAATGAGTCCACACGTGTGCGCTGATCAAAGGCAGCATGCGAGAGACATTCTAACATTCAGTTAATGATGCCAGGAACTGCGATGAAGGAGGGTCATCTTCAACAATGATGAAGTTATGTGGTACAGACCAAACTCTGCTGTTCGGCAGGGCAGAAATTATCAGGCTTGCCTCACCTTGTTCTTCGGCTCGTAATTCAGAGAATAAAAGTACGGTGGTACCTCGGGTTAAGAACTTAATTCATTCTGGAGGTCTGTTCTTGACCTGAAACTGTTCTTAATCTGAAGCACCACTTTAGCTAATGGGGCCTCCTGCTGCTGCGGCACTGCCAGAGCACGATTTCTGTTCTCATCCTGAAGGAAAGTTCTTAACTTTGCTCCATCTGGTACACAGGCTGAAACCCTCCCTGCCCGCAGACTGTCTCACCAGAGTGGTACATGCTCTAGTTATCTCTTGCTTGGACTACTACAATGCGCTCTATGTGGGGCTACTTTTGAAGGTGACCCGGAAACTACAACTAATCCAGAATGCAGCAGCTAGACTGGTGACTGGGAGTGTCTGCTGAGACCACATAACACTGATCTTAAAAGACCTACATTGGCTCCCAGTACGTTTCCAGGCACAATTCAAAGTGTTGGTGCTGACCTTTAAAGCCCTAAATGGCCTCAGCCCAGTATACCTGAAGGAGCGTCTCCACCTCCATCATTCTGCCCAGACACTGAGGTCCAGCTCCGAGGGCCTTCTGGCGGTTCCCTCCCTGCGAGAAGCCAAGTTACAGGGAACCAGACAGAGGGCCTTCTCGGTAGTGGCACCCGCCCTGTGGAACGCCCTCCCACCAGATGTCAAAGAGAACAACAACTACCTGACATTCAGAAGACATCTGAAGGCAGCCCTGTTCAGGGAAGCTTTTAATGTTTAACAAACTACTGTATTTTAATACTTTGTTGAAAGCCGCCCAGTGTGGCTGGGGAAACCCAGCCAGATGGACGGGGTATAAATAATATATTATTATTATTATTATTATTATTATTATTATTATTATTATTATTAACCCAAGGTACTATTTCTGGGTTAGCAGAGTCTGTAACCTGAAACGTCTGTAATCTGAAGCGTCTGTAACCCGAGGTACCACTGTATACCATTGCAGAGAGTCTAGTAAATATGCCACCACTTTAACATCTCATCCAAAGAAGTCTTAGAATCATAGAATTATAAAGTTGAAAGGGACCCCTGAGGGCCATCTAGTCCAACGCCCTCCATTGCAAGAATCATAGGTGTCCCGGGGGGGGGGGGCTCGAACTACCAACCTTCCAGAGTAGCGTCCATACAGTAAAAAAACAACACTCTCTACTGCAGGCTTACAATAGAAAAAAGACCCACAAGAAAACCCAGAAGCCACACACCTTGAGCAGAAAATGTGGCTGTTCCTATCACATCTGGTTTGTTCCCTTCCCACCTGAGCGCCCCTCCACCTGCTCCAGCTGCCTTGCCCCTCTCTGTTTCGCAGATGCAAGGAGGATGAAGACCTTGACAGTGGTGAAGACGTGGTGCCTGGTTGCCATCTTCTGCAGGTCCTTGGTTCCGTCGCAAAGTCTTGGGCTGGGTGGTCTTCTTGGTTCAGGCTCAGCAAAGACTGAAAAAGGTGAGTTGGACCTCAAACGGGTGACACGGGGGGCAGCTGAAGAGGCAGCACCAGCCCAGCTCCCACACTTTCCATGGGTTATCTGAAAGCAAAGATGAAATTCCTTGGGACACACATTTCTAAGAAACCTCTGCCCTTAGGGTCTTCAATGCCAAAATTATAGCTCAACTGCTCTATGGTATTCCAGTTTGGCTGCCAGGGTTTACCCAGTTGGTAGAACAAGTCCAGGCAGTTTTCCTCTTCAAGATCTTTACTGTCTCACGCTGTGTACCCTATGCAGTTTTGTGTCTAGAGGGAGGTCAACACAAGGTAGAGACTGTTGCCTGGGCGAGATTTCTTCTATGCTGGTTAAACATCTGCCTTACATCAGATAAAGATGCTCTCCTCAGCGAAGTTTTGTTAGACCCCTTTCTTCCCCCAGGGCCACAACAGTTTAACAAGAAGGTACAGCAACTCAGGCTGTCAGTGGAACTTTTGCGATCGATGTCCCTACCATCTGCCAAGGCTATAATAAAAACTAGGTTCTGAGATATTGTGCACCAGGAACTAACAGCAGCAGCAGAGAAAACATGCTCCCCTCTTAACTTTCAACTTTCTTGGGCACATGAAATTAACCATAATTACCTTGAATTTCTGCTTAACCCTCAAGAAAGAAGGGCATTTTCGCTGGCCAGTTTTAATTCAAATCCATCAAATCCCCTTTGGGGAAGGTTCTCAGGCAGGGTGGAAGGAGAAAGAACTTGACCATGTGAAGATCACCTGGTGGAAACCCTCACACATATGGTTCTTAATTGTAAACTAAATGCTGATCTCTGTCAGCAATTTCTAGATCAACTCTGCACCCCCAAATGGAAACCAGAGTTGGAGGCCATACATTTTCTATTACTGGGGAATGATCAGGAGCTCGCCAAGTTAGTGGCTAAATATCTCTATTTGGTTTTTTGTCATCGAAATACACTGCAGACGCCTGATCTCCCTGGAGACATAGAGATGTGACGATAGACTGCTCTGCCTCCTTTCTTTTAGCAAAGGTATTGTGCCACTGGTACAGGGACGCGGGTGGCGCTGTGGGTTAAACCACTGAGCCTAGGACTTGCTGATCAGAAGGTCGGTGGTTCGAATCCCCGCGACAGGGTGAGCTCCCGTTGCTCCTGCCCACCTAGCAGTTTGAAAGTATGCCAGTGCAAGTAGATAAATAGGTACCACTCTGGCGGGAAGGTAAAGAAGTTCGCCAGAAGCGGCTTAGTCATGCTGGCCACATGACCTAGAAGCTGTACGCCGGCTCCCTCGGCCAGTAAAGGGAGATGAGCGCCGCAGCCCCAGACTGGACCTCATGGTCAGGGGTCCCTTTACCTTTACCTTTATGTAGTTAAACTATGGAACTCACTCCTGCAGGAGGCAGCAACAGTCACCAACCTGGATGACTTTCCAAGAGGTTTGGCAAAATCACGGAGGAGAAAAGGGCTGCCATTAATGGTTGCTAGCCACAATGGCTCTACTCTGTCTCCGAAGTTGGAGGCAGTGATGTTTCTGAATCCCAGTTTCTGGAAACCACAGTAAGAGAGAGAGCTCTTGTGCTTGGATCCTGCTTGTAGGATTCCCATTGGGGCAACTGGCCGGTCACTGCGAGAACAGGACCTTGAGCCATTGGTCTGATCCAGTAGGTTCTTCTTGTAAGCCACTTTGATTGTTGTTTAGTCATTTAGTTGTGTCCGACTCCTCATGACCCCATGGAGC